>NW_026606172.1:2047500-2730000 GCF_029834395.1 Sorex fumeus | reverse complement strand
AGACTATAATGTGCTGAAATTAGAAGTAAATCACACACAAAAACAGAAAACTAAATCAAACATCTGGAAATTAAACAGTGCGCTATTGAACAACGAGTGGCTTAGAAAGGAAATCAAAGAGGAAATCAAAAGATTCCTAGAAACGAATGAAAATGAGAACTCGAGTTACCAAAACTTATGGGACACAGCAAAAGCTGTTTTAAGAGGAAAGTTTATAGCTCTACAAGCATTCCTCAGGAAGGAGGAGCGAGCACACATAAATAACCTAACCTCACAGCTTAAGAGCTTGGAGAAGGACCAACAAAAGGAGCACAACCCTTGAAGAAGGAGCAACACAAGGAGCACAATCCGAGCAGGAGAAAGGAAATAATAAAACTCAGAGCAGATATTAATGAGATGGAAACCCATAAAACAATCCGAAAGATCAATGAAACCAAGATCTGGTTCTTTGAGAAAATTAACAAGATCGATAAGCCTCTAGTAAAACTCACAAAGAAAGGGAGAGAGAAAACCCTAATAAACCGAATCAGAAATGAAAAGGGGGTCATTACAACAGAAACTACAGAAATTCAAAGGATCCTCAGGGAGTACTATGAGAAGCTTTATGCCACGGAACATCAAAACCTCGAGGAAATGGATAAATTCCTAGACTCCTACAGACTCCCAAGGCTGAACCAAGAAGACCTGGAATACCTGAACAGACCTATCACTACCAAGGAAATTGAAATGGTAATAAAAAGTTTCCCCAAGCACAAAAGTCCTGGCCCGGATGGATTCACTAGTGAATTCTTCCAAATCTTTAAAGAGGACTTACTCCCAATCCTCTTTAAGCTTTTTCACGAAAATTGCAATATCAAAAACACTTCCAAACAGTTTCTACGAAGCAAATATCACACTGATACCAAAAGCAGACAGAGATACCATAAAGAAAGAGAATTACAGGACGATATACCTGATGAACACAGATACAAAGATCCTCAACAAACTACTAGCAAATAGAATCCAACTACTCATCAAAAAGATCATATACCATGACCAAGTAGGATTCATCCCAGGGATGCAAGGATGGTTCAATGTTTGGAAATCAATCAACGTAATCCATCATATCAACAAAAGAAAAGATAAAAAGCATATGATCATATCAATAGATGCAGAGAAAGCATTTGACAAGATCCAGCACCCCTTTATGATGAAAACCCTAGCCAAAATGGGTATAGAGGGGACCTTCCTCAACATAATTAAAGCCATCTACCACAAGCCTACAGCAAGAATCATCCTCAATGGAAAAAAACTGAGAGCTTTCCCTCTAAGATCAGGGATGAGACAAGGATGCCCACTCTCTCCACTGCTGTTCAATATAGTACTGGAAGTACTTGCAATAGCGATTAGGCAAGAAAAAGATATTAAAGGCATTCAGGTAGGAAAGGAATAAATCAAGCTCTCACTATTCGCAGATGATATGATACTCTACTTAGAGAACCCAATAACCTCCACCAAAAAACTCCTAGAAACAATAGACTCGTATAGTAAAGTTGCAGGCTATAAAATCAATACCCAAAAGTCCATGGCTTTCCTATACGCAAACAGTGAGAGAGAGGAAAGCTACATGAAAAAAACAATCCCGTTCACAATTGTGCCCCAGAAAATCAAGTACCTAGGAATCAGTTTAAATAAGGAAGTAAAGGACCTCTACAAAGAAAACTACAAAAAGCTACTTCAGGAAATAAAAGAGGACATGAGGAAACGGAAAGATATCCCCTGCTCATGGGTCGGGAGACTTAACATTGTCAAAATGGCAATACTACCGAAAGCATTGTATAAATTCAATGTAATCCCTATAAGGATACCCATGACATACTTCAAAGAAATGAGCAAACACTCCTGAAATTTATATGGAACAATAAGCCCCCACAAATAGCTAAAGCAATTCTTGGGAAAAAGAAAATGGGAGGAATTAACCTCCCTAACTTCAAACTGTACTACAAAGCAGTAATAATTAAAACAGCATGGTACTGGAACAAAAGCAGAACTGCAGACCAATGGAAGAGGGTTAAATACACTGACATCTCCCCTCAATCATATGATCATCTAATCTTTGATAAAGGTGCAAGTAATGTGAAGTGGAGTAAGGAAAGCCTCTTTAACAAATTGTGCTGGCATCACTGGATGGCTCCAAGCAAAAAAATGGGCTCAGAACTCTGCCTAACACCATGTACAAAAGTAAGATCATAATGGATTAAAGACATCAACATCAGACCAGAAACCATAAGGTACATTGAAGACAAAGTTGGCAATACCCTCCATGACATTGAAGCTAATGGTATCTTCAAAGATGCCACACCACTGGCCGAGCAAGTGAAAACAGAGATAGATAAATGGGACTACCTTAAACTAAGAAGCTTCTGCACCTCCAAAGAAACAGTGACCAAAATACAAAAACAGTCTACAGAATGGGAAAGGATATTCGCCGAATACACATCTGACATGGGGTTGATATCAAGAAGAAAACATCCAACCCCATCCAAAAATGGGGCAATGAAATGAACAGAAACTTTCTCAAAGAAGAAATCCGAATGGCAAAAAAGCACATGAGAAAATTCTCTACATCATTAATCATCAGGGAGATGCAGATCAAAACCACAATGAGATACCATCTCACACCTCAGAGACTGGCCCACATTTAAAAAAATAAAAGCAACTGATGCTGGCGCGGATGTGGCGAGAAAGGGACCCTCCTTCACTGTTGGTGGGAATGTCGACTCGTTCAGCCCTTCTGGAAAACAGTATGGACAATTCTCAAAAAATTAGAAATTGAGCTCCCATTTGACCCAGCAATAGCACTCCTGGGAATATATCCCATATAGGCAAAAATGTATAGTCGAAGTGACATCTGCACTTGTTTGTTCATTGCAGCACTCTTTACAGTAGCCAGAAACTGGAAGAAACCTGAATGCCCAAGAACAGATGACTGGTTAAAGAAATTTTGGTACATCTACACAATGGAGTACTATGTAGCTGTTAGAAAAGATGAAGTCATGAAATTTACATACAAGTGGTACCACATGGAAAGTATCATGCTAAGCGAAATGAGTTAGAAAGAGAGGGATAGACATAGAAAGATTGCATTCATCTGGGGGATATAAAGTAACAAAATATGAGGTTAATACCCAAGAATAGCTGAGATCAGCACCAGGAGGATTACTCCATAGCTTAGAGGCCAGCTGGGCATTCTAGGGGAAAGGGCAGTTCAGATAGAGAAGGGAGCAACAAATAAAGGGTGTTTGGAGGATCCTCCCAGGAGGGGAGATGCATGTTGAAAGTAGACTATGGACTGAACATGTTTGCCACTCAAAGCCTCTTTTGCAGACCACAACACCCAAAAGGAGAGAGAGAACACAGGGGATTGCCCTGCCACAGAGACAGGGGGGATGGGGGGATGGGGGTGGGAGGGATATTATCCATGGTGGTGGAAAATGGGCACTGGTGGAGGGATGGGTATTTGATCATTGTATAATCGAAACCCAAGCACAAAAAATTGTAAATCTACAACTGTACCTCATGGTGTTTCACTAATAATAAAAAAATGGAAAAAAAAACTTTATAAACAGTCACTCATTTAATACTCTAATGACCATATTTAGTTAAAAAAATTCATAGACCTATAAAAACAATAAACAGCAACATTTCTAGTTAAAGTTTTATGAGCTTATATTACCATGCATATTAACTTACTCAAATTATATAGAAGTATACGAGCACACACAGATGAATAGAAATGTTTATTGAAACTGTACTTTTTTATGGATTTGGGGCCACACCTGGAGACATTCAGAGCTTATTCCTGGTTCTAGTAGTCTTGAGACAAAGGACAGAGTAAAGTAATGAGAGTGATGGGGCCATCCTATAGACAGCTTTACTTGGCTTCTGTCAATTGAGACTCAGATGTCCCATCTTCTTCTTGGACTACAGTATTCCTTCTTCATTCTTATAGATTGGATTTACTTTCCTGCAAACTGACATTCAAGCTACTGCAGAAATTCATAATGTATTATTTCACTGGTTCCTTTCTCATCTCCAGTAGATAAAGAATTTCTTTTTGGTTGCAGTCTATTGCAATTAAAATATTTCCTAGAATTTATACTGCTTTTTGTTATTTTCTTCATGCTGGTGCCATAATCCTACTATCTTTCACCTATAGCTTGCCTTAAAAAATAAGCATCCAAATTTAATAACTATTAAAAAATCTGATCTGATATACATCTTCCCAAGACACACAACTCAATTATATAAAATAGAATAAAAGATCAAATCATGTATCATTTTATTGCCCACTATTTTCACCTCTGCTGAAAGGACTATAATTTTGTGGATATCAATGAATGCTATGAAATTTTGATAATTTTTGAACAATGTTTTATCTCAGTAATGGTTTATAATACTCTATATGTTTAAGAGTCTGATTATACATCTATTTAAAATAATGCTTAAGCATTATTTTATATAGTTATCTACGTATTAATTCAGTGATAATATACCACCATAATATTTGTGTAATACATTGCAGATTATTCTGGAATTTCATGTTTTATTACTGCTAAATACTGTGTGTGTATATATATATAGATATAGATATATTTCTACTGCTATAAAGCTAAGACAAATTTCAGCTTAAGAGCATGCAGGTGGACTGTGCCTGGAACATAAGCCTTCTAATTACATAGTGCCTTTTCTTTCAATATAATGAGTAGATTGAAAGAACCTCAACTGTAGTCTGAGTCTTCTTACACCCAGTAATGAATTCTTATCTACAGCATCACTGTGCACAAGGAAAAAATTGAAACATATGGTTTCTCTGAGTAGAACATTGTTCATCCAATATCTAATATTCAAACTAGTGTTTTTCTTTTGACATACGTTCTTTAATATATACCCCTCCCCTTGCCGGTAAATATTTTTCCTGATATTTGTTTCTGCTTACTCTATTTTGTTGTTTTTATTTTAAAATTGAGGCCATGGATGTGAATGATAATCAACAGAGAGACTCTCTTTTTATTGCCTCGAAAATACATTTTAAACTCTCTGCAGTAACTTATTTGTACACCACACTGAAATCATAATTTTAGACATACATGTCTCAGAGGATGAATATAATTTAGAAAATGTTGACATGTAATTTGCATATAGACAGCATTTGGATACTAAGTATATTTAATTACTTTCCATGAATATATCCCATTTCACTTTTGTAGTAAGAATATTACTATACTTGTACTAATTAAATACACAGAGACACAAAAAAGGCTAGTCTTCCTAAAAATGTTCATCTTATAACAAATAGTAGTAAAATATAGTTAAATATACTTCTCAATAGATAAAAGAAAAAATAAAGCAAAATAAACTTTCAGAGTTTGGTGAACTACATAAGGTTCTGGGTATAAAACCTTGGCTGGCTGAATACAAGGCAAGTTCCCTGCCCAATGCACTATCTCTCAATCCCCCAAAAAAATCCTTTTCTGACACAATATCATAGCTTTATCTTGAAGCAAAGGAATTTGATATTTTCTACTGTAAAACTTAATAGATACTGCTCTTCCTGGTTGTCCCCAATGCTATGCCAGTCTTCTTCCTCTCCCAGGTCAGTTAATCTGCCAGTATTTGAACCCCGGACTTGGATTTCTCCAAACTAGCACACCAGGCGTCCTCTAGGACCCTGGGACAACAGCATCCCTGAGCCACTTCCTCTTTGTCCCCAACACTGTTCTGGTCTTCTTCCCCTCCCAGGTAGTACACCCTACACAAACCAGGTACCCCTGGGGGCATGGCCTTTTCAGAAGTGGGCGTGGCATCTGTAGAAGTAGGCATGGCCTGATTTTAGGTGGGCAGACACTGACACGGCCACAGGTAGTTTAGTCATACCAAGAAATCTGGTATAACATCTCAGTCCCCATACCTCCACACCAACGTGAAGAAACAACGCAAATCCCCACCACGTGGGGAGGACAATCAAAAGAGACCAGAAGCCTCAATAGGTGCTACTCACATAAAGGACCTCTCTGAGAAAAAATTCAGATATGAAGTAATGAAGATGTTCAATGAACTCAATGAAACAGTCAGACAGATATCCAGTAACATGAGAGAAACAATCGAGAAATTGTGGGAAGAAATGAGAGCAGAAATTGGAAAACTAGACACAGAAATGTCACTAATAAAAGATTCCATAGATGCAATAAAAAACTCAGTCTATGCCATCAACAGTAGAATGACCACAGCTGAAGAGAGAATCAGTGAGCTGGAAGATTAGCTGCACCAAGCCAACAGGCAACAACAAACAATGGCAAGAGACCTCAAAATAGTGAATCATAGACCTAGGAGATGATTCCAAAAGGAACAACATTAGAATCATTGGAGTACCAGAAGGTCAGGGAAACAATCCTAATGAAAAAGCCACGGTTAAACAAATCACATAAAAAGGAGCACCAATTAGATTCACATCAGACCATCAGAGAAACCCTCCAAGCCCAAAGGCAATGGTGGGATATAGTGCAAAAACCTCACTGAAATGAACACTTCACCAAGAATACTCTATCCGGCTAAACTCTCACTCAAACTTGAAGGAACGGTATACTATTTTCTAGATAAACAGCAGCTTAGGAACTTCATAGACTTAAAACCAAACCTAAAAGAAGGGCTAAAGGGGCTACTATAAGACAAGACAAACCCTACAAACACAACAGACTCTTACAGAAAGATAACACAAAACCCCATAACAATAATCTCTCTCAATGTCAGTGGTCTAAATTCATCAATTAAGAGACATAGAATGGCAAAATGGATTCAGAAACAGAACTTAATATTCTGCTACCTACAGGAAACTCAACAGTCAGAGCAAATATAGACTCAAAGTTAAAGGATGGAAAACAATACTGAAAGCAAACAGCTCCCGCAAATAAAACTGTTGTGGCAATACTAGTAACCGACAACATCAATTTCAGGTTGAAAAAGATTAGAAGGGACAGTGAAGGCTATTTTCTCTTCATCAAGAGATACATGCAACAGGAAGAAATCATACTTTTAAATGTATATGCAACTAATGAGGGAACAGCTAAATATTTAAAACAACTGCTAACAGATTTTAAGGAGGAAATTCTAACAACACAATAGTAGCCAGAGACTTCAACATCTCTTATCACCTTTGGATAGATCAAAAATAAAAAAACTCATCAAGGAAACATTGGCTTTGAAATAATTAATAGAAGAGCAAGTGCTTATAGACCTATACAAGGCTTTACACCCCAAAAAAGAAAGAATACACATTCTTCTCCAGTGCACAAGGAACATTTTCCAAAATAGACTATGTGCTAGGACACAAAACATACCTCAATAGATTCAGGAAGATAGAAATAGTATCAACAATCTTTTCAGACCACGATGTACTGAGAACAGAAGTGAATCACACACAGATATGGAGAACCAAATAAAACACCTGGAAATTAAACAACTCAATGTTGAACAATGAGTGGGTCAGGAGGAAGTCAAGGACGAAAATAAAAGATAACTGGAAGCAAATAAAAATGAAGACATGAGCTACCAGGGACTATGGGATGAAGCTAAAGCTGTGTTAAGGGGAAAATTTATAGCTCTGCAAGCATTTCTCAGGAAGGAAGAAAGAGCCCACATAAACAACTTGACTTCACAGTTCAAGATCTTAGAGAAGGGTCAACAAAAAGAGCTCAAACCAGGCAGGAGGAAAGAGATCATAAAACTTAGAGCAGAAATCAATGACATCGAAACAACAACAAAAAAAAATAATCCGAAAGAATAATGAAAACAAGAGCTGGTTCTTCGGAAAATAAACAAGATAGATAAAACACTAACAATATTGACAAAGAAAAGAGAGAGAGAATCCTAATAAACTGAATCAGAAATGAGAAGGAGGATATCACAACAAAACCAATGAATTTCAAAAGATCATCAGAGACTACTTTGAAAGTCTGTATGTCACGAAACAAGAGAACCTAGAGGAAATGGATAAATTCCTGGATTCCTTTAATCTCCCAAGGCTGAATCAAGAAGATCTAGAATACATGAATAGTCCTATTAATATCAAGGAAATTGAAACTGTAATCCAAAATCTTCCCAAAAACAAAATCCCAGGTCCAGATGGATTCACTAGCAAATTTTTCCAAACATTTAAAGAGGACCTATTGCCAGTACCTCTCAAGCTTTTCCAGGAAATTGAAGAAACAGAAACTCTCCCAAACAGTTTCTATGAAGCCCATATCTCTCAAATACCAAGAGGAAACAAAGACACTACAAGGAAAGAAAACTACAGGCCGATATGCCTGATGAACACAGTGCGAAGATTCTTAACAAAACACTAGCAAATAGAATTCAACAAATCATGAAAAAAATCATACACCATGACCAAGTGAGATTCATCGCAGGGATGCAAGGATGGAAATCAATCAACATAATCCATCATATCAACAAAAGAAAAGATAAAAATCATAATGTCATATCAATGGATGCAGAGAAAGCATTTGACAAGATCCAGCACCAGTTTATGATGAAAACCCTTGCCAAAATGGGTATAGAAGTGACTTTCCTCAATATAGTTAAAGCCATCCACCACAAGCAGATGGCAAGCATCATCCTCAATGGGGAAAAACTGAGAGCCTCCCCTATAAGATGAGGAATGAGACAAGGATGCGCACTTTCTCCACTTCTGTTCAATATAGTACTGGAAGTACTTAAAATAGCGGTTAGGCAAGAAAAAGATATTAAGGACATTCAGGTAGTAAAGGAATAAATCAAGCTCTCACTATTTGCAGATGATATGATACTATACTTAGAGAACCCTAAAACCACTACCAAGAAACTCCTAGAAACAGTAGACTTGTACAGTAAAGTTTCAGGCTATAAAATCAATACCCAAAAGTCCACGGCTTTTCTATACGCAAATAGTGAGAGAGAAAAAAAGTGACACGAGAAAAACAATCCTGTTCAAAATTGTGCCCCAGAAAATCAAGTACTTAGAAATCAGCTTAACTAAGGAAGTAAAGGACTTGTACAAAGAACTGTCTTAAACTAAGAAGCTTCTGCACCTCCAAAGAAACAGTGACCAAAATACAAAGGGAGTCTAGAAATTGAGCTCCCATTTGACCCAGCAATACCACTCTTGAGAATATATTCCACTGAGGCAAAAAAGTATATTCAAAGTGACATCTGCACTTGTTTGTTCAGTGCATCACTATTTACAATAGCCAGAATCTGAAACAAAGCTGAGTGCCTGAGAATTGATGACTGGTTAAAGAAACTTTGGTACATCTACACAATGGAGTACTATGTAGCTAAATGTAGATGAAGTCATGAAATTTACATACAATTGGTACTATATGGAAGGTGTCATGCTAAGTGAAATGATTCAGAAAGAGAGGGACAGACATAGAAAGATTGCATTCATCTGAGGAACATAAAGTAACAAATAGGAGACTAACACCAAAGTAGCCAAGATAAGTACCAGGAGTGTTACTCCATGGGTTGAAGGCCAGCCGCACATGCTAGGGGAAATGGCAGCTCAGATAGTAAAGGGAGCACCAAATGGAGGGTGTTGGGAGGATCTTCCCAGGATGGGAGAGGCATGCTGAAAGTAGACTTTAGACCAAACATGATTGCCACTCAATGCCTCTTTTGCAATCCACAGCACTCAAAAGAAGAGAGAGAACAAAAGGGAATGCCCTGCCACAGAAGCAGGGTGGGATGGGGGGATGGGGGTGGGAGGGATACTGGGACCCGTGGTGGTGGAAAATGGGCATTGGTGGAGGGATTGGTGTTTGATCATTGTATAATTGAAATCCAAGCAAAAAAATTGTAAGTCTACAACTGTACCTCATGGAGTTTCACTAATAAAAATTTTTAAAAAACTTGACAGTTACCTTTTTCTTTATTTTGTAGAGTTTGGGTGAACCTGATGTTGCTCAAAATCAAATTTGGATTCTGCACAGGGTCTCTCTGAAGGTACGATAGACATTGCCCCCTGTGCAATCTTTCTGACGCCTCATCCCCCTTTTAACTGTAAAGGCAAATATTAGGAAAAGACTCCTGGTAATAACCTATAAATAATAAAATACATTAAACAAGAAAGCAATAAAGTTATATTCAACTGTACCATGGCATTCTCCTTTATTAAACTGTACACTTAATTCATTTGCATTTAAGTAATGAATAAGTTATTCATGAATAAGAAGTTAAAAATCACTCCAGCTGAATATTTGGAAAATATATTAATATGTAAACTTCAGCTACATAAGGGAGATGATTAAATTAATTATGGAAAAATGTGAGTTCAAAGGGTGAGAACTGTATGCAAAGTATACCATCTCTTGACATTAATTTTGCTTTAAATCCAATAGGAGTTCGTAGTCCCATCGGTATACTTCTTATGGAGTGGAAATATATATGATGTATATGTTTTCAAGTACTTCATTTTAGATACAACATCAGGATCATAAGTATTACAGTTCTACCTTCTGGGATATTCTTACAAAATCTTTGCCAGCCTAATCATCTGTATACATAATTCATACTGAAAAAATACTCATCTTTATTATATTTGGGAATACTGCTTCTTTGCCAAAGCTTATACAATTTCCCTCTTACCCTTTTACGCGGTTATGTTAAGATAGATCTAATAAAATGTGCTGTAAATCCTCCTAGACAATGACTATACAATATGTATAGTCATCACAAGGAAAGTTATGCTGTCTGCTATTTAGCAATACGTCAAAGATGATAATAAAATAATTAATTCTGTCAATATAAATGCTAATAGAAAACAAAATTGGATCTATGCCTGGTATCACATTTTCTCTGATAGGAAATTAGAGCAGAGAAATTGAACCTGACAGATCTTGGCATTTATAAACCAACATCAAAATTGTAGTCCAGAGTATACAATAAATGGTAGAATGCTTCTTAATTAAACTGTGCTTGTGTTAGGCCTAAATAAATAGTTTCTTACTAGCCAACAAAGTGATCCACAGTCTCCCAGGAGGATCCTTTAAGAATATAGTACAAAATAAAGGTCATAATGTTAGCAAAAATCAAATTCACAAGCACACACTAATTATCTTTCCTATCACAGCACTGTTAATGAAGCTGCAGTCTAAAGATAATAGAGGTAAACTCATTAGCAGTGCCTTGAACTAATGTTTGTAAGGCGAACATTTATTGTGTCCTAGTCCTTACATGACTATATTTTACATCAGCAAATTAAACAGGAATCTAAGTTGATATGTAGCATTTTTAGACATTTTTTGTACAAATAACCTTATGCGAGAGCAAACAAATTTAAATAAATTTAAGAGCATATAGCATTATGACAGATTATGCAGCTGATAAAAAAAATTGGTAAACACATTAAATTGATATATAAAATATTAAATATGTTAATTGGGGAAACTTAAAGCTATATCCTAAGTTGAACTTGGAACTATTCCCATAAAATTGGACCCCATATAAGTAAAAGAATCCAACATATATATATATATAGCACTGTAGCACTGTAGCACTGTCCTCCCGTTGTTCATCAATTTGCTCAAGCAGGCACCAGTAACATCTCCATTGTGAAACTTGTTACTGTTCTTGGCATATTGAATACATCACAGGTAGCTTGTCAGGCTTTACTATGTGGGCAGAATACTCTTGGTAGCTAGCTTGCCGGGCTCTCCGAGAGGGATGGAAGAATTGAATATCTAGACAGATATATTAGTGTTTTTCTGTAGTTTAATTTTTATAAAACTTAGAAATTTATTTTAGCAACATTACTAAAAAATTATTTTATTGTTCATCAGAAACAAAAACCTAAGTTATTTTTAATGTGTTTGAAAAATAATCATGAAATAATCAACAAAATTTTTTGATGACTGCGTTTCATAGGTTAGTTTTGTTTGCTTATTTGAGTTAAGGAGCTTGAGGCATGATAAAATTAACCCAAGCTATAATTTTTTATTCTGCCTCTACTTCTTCCCACTCTAAAGTGCTGTCAGCACACACATATAAAATGAATAACCTATGTAAATGTAACCAGAATTTTCACCACTTTGAGCAGTCACCATTTGCAATGACATTGCATTAGTAGGATACAAAACATTCTAATGATGTTCATATTCAGAAATAATTCATGAGTAATGTAATTTCATCCCCCCTCCTTGTATTTTCTATAATTATTTACTATAGACATTTTATTTACCCAATTTCTTTCAAACTAAAATTATAAATATGTAATTAAAACCAGTTTTTCAGAGCCAAGCATCAGGGAGGTGTCATGGGTCAGCATGACTTGAGAAAGCCAGCCCCTCAATTCTAACCCCTGCCCCAGAAGCTGGCTCCTATCCTCCATCCCTTGCTCACCCACCTTAGATTTTGTTTTTATCCTAAAGACCAATAAATTACTCATCCCCAGCCAACAAAATGTATTTTTCTCTGCTGAAAGTTCTCTTGAAGAAGTTCAATGTTTCACATCACACAAAAGATAACTCAAACTCTTCTAGATCATATTCTGTAGGCGACTGTAAATTGGTGCAGTAGAATTCAACTGACTTAAGAGTAATAGTCCAGGCGACAGAGAAATAGTCAAGTGTGTTAAGGTATTTACCTGGAGTGATAGCACAGCGGTAAGGTGTTTGCCTTGCATGCAGCCAGCCTGGCCGAGCCAGGTTCGATTCCTCCGCCCCTCTCAGAGAGCCTGGCAAGCTACCGATAGTATTCAGTATGCCAAACACAGGAACAAGAAGCCTCACAATGGAGACGTTACTGGGCCCGCTCGAGCAAATCGATGAACAATGGGAAGACAGTAGCTGCCCCCAGTTTTATTCTGAGCACCACGTGTGGTATCCCAAGTACAGAAGAGTGATCTCTGATCATGAGTTAGGAATAAGCCCTGAGCATCACCAAATGTGAACTCTCCCCTGCACCCACAAATAAGAATGATAGTCCACATATGTAGTAGAATTTTCCCCTCCCTCCTTTAAGACATTAACAGCAAAAACATGCATCCCCCATTGTCACTAACAGACAAGTATAAACCGTGCACAGAACCAGCTTCAGAATAGAGGTTTTTCTATGCACTGGCAAAATTGCCACCAAACCATGCCTCACTCAGAGCCTGTCTGTTTCTTGACTTCAAGTTATATATAGTCAGTGTCTGGATATCTGTCATATATTCTTGGCTCTCTACATAAAGAAGCAGTCTAAAGAGTTTATTTTTTAATGATTTGCTAAAATATGTGTGTGTTTACCTACATGGGTAATAATGTTTCATTATCCAAAGAAATCTATTCAGTAAAAGATCAACAGAACTCATTTAGAGTGGTATTTCTCTCTTTCTGTAAGGGCAGTTCAACCAACTGTTTCTCCCCTTATGGATTAAGGAGCCAAATAGCAATGAAATACATTGAATACAAAGTTTACAAAGGAATCTGATCTAGCAAACTCCTCTACTCACTCTTGCAAGTATTGGCATATTTTGACATTGTAGTTTTAATAAATGCAAGAATCTGCTACAGTTGATTATCTGCTTTGCGTTTGAAAAGTGTATTGATCGCTTGACTTAAATTAATGATGCAAGTTTCTTAATTGGACAATCAGGCTCAGGAAGCTGGATGTATGTTTAAGGAGAAGAGCTTCTCTTTTATTGACTTCTACATAGGCACTAATGAGATTATCATTTAGGGTAATTTGCTGCCTCTGCTGATTGAAATATTATGATTATCCAATATTAACTTTTCTTGAAAATAAAATGCTGTTGGATTATTAACATTCATTTTAATCACCTGGTATTTGCTGTGTAATATATTGAAGTATTCTTGATTTTATTAAAGAATTGTATATCTTGTAATTACTGAAAACTTTGGTTTTTTACATCAGGTGTCTTAATCTACCTGTCTCTCTAACTTTAAAGAGAGAAGACATTGAACTCCCAACTTTAGGCCTTTTTTTAAGAAATAATTTCTAACATTATAAGAGGCCTATTCTTGCTTAACCTCAAGTTTTTTTTTAATAAGGAAAACACAAGTTACGTTCTGAGAAAATTAGAAAACCCACTAAGGACAATATTCATATGATTTCAACTTTTCTTTTTCTTTCTAAACTTTTTCATCATCCTTATAATTTTTAGCAATTGTGACTTCACACTTTATTTTCAAAAGCATCCACATGTCTCATTTAATCTGATATTCCACGTTAAAGCAGTTACTTCCCAAATCTTATAAATAAAAGTATTGAATCTCAAGTAAGTTGATATTTTCTCTTAGTCAAAGAGTTAGTTGATGACAGATTTGAAACTAGAGTCTATAGCTCTTTTTATTTCTAGATTGCTTCATGGCTTGATCCAAACTTAACAGAAAGTAAAAACTGATTAGGAAATTACTAACACTCTGATGTCTATGTATAACCTATGTGATATATTTATATAATATAGAAATAAATTTTGCTCTGTTATTCTTAGATATCTGTATCCATTTTAATGAACAGTACATTTGATTGCAAAGACTTCCCAGATTCTGCCACTTTTAGAAATGGTTTCAGACAATTAAATATAAATAAGGTTCTCATATTGATTCTTCTAATAATAGCTATCATTATGAAGCTCTAAATGAAAGGCCTTCTCCTACTGACATTTCCTTTTTTTGTTTTACATACAGCCATCCTTGAAAATTTTCTAGAGGAGAAGTAATAATTTGGCACAAAATCTGGTACCCTGGGGTTTAGACATGCTTCCATAGTATACAGAAAATAGAAAATTAGATTATTATTATCAATTTTATGCGGTTTTTGAAAAGCTGCACATGGGGGGAGTCATAGAATATTCTAATTGCTTTCTAATTATTATTATTCACATAATTGGAATTATGTTTATTAGACATGTATTTATTGAATCGCATAAATCCTTTCATGGGAATTCAATAAGAACCACTAGTTCACTGATTATACTAAAGAGTTGTTTCCAGAAGCAATCATGTAGTTTAAGAATTTCCCTAAAACATGGAAGCAGTCTCTGAATCCAAGTTCAAATTCAAATTCTTGCAATCAGTCAATTCATTATTCAAATTGGTATGAAAAGTAGCCTAAAATGAAACATTTATTATCATACTATCCTCAATTCAAGAAGATATTCGTTAAAGTACCCTCAAAAGGAGTGTTTCTCAATTAAGGCCCATATGGTTCCATTGAGTCCCCAGAATATTCTACGGGGCCATGGTTGAAAATTGAGAAAATGGGGGAGCCAAGCATGAGATGTGGGTGACAGCTGGTAAGACAGGGGGAACAAGAAGAATACAAAGCTGGAAGGGGACTATGGTCAGAAAAAGATTGAGAAACACTGACCGAAAGTGTCTAAAAACAAATGAGTAATTTCCAAGAATACAAAGGGCTGCATAAAATCACTTTCATTAATGGTAGCACTGTAGCTCTGTCCTTCCGTTCATCGATTTGCTGGAGCAGGCACCAGTAATGTCTTCATTGTGAGAGTTGTTGTTACTGTTTTTGGCATATCAAATACGCCATGGGGAGCTTGCCAGGCTCTGCCATGCGGGCCGGATACTCTCAGTAGCTTGCCGGACTCTCTGAGAGGGACAGAGGAATTGAACCAGAGTCGGCCATGTGCGAGGCAAACGCCCTGCATGCTGTGCTATTGCTCCATCCCACTTTCACTAAAAAATTACATAAATTAAAATTGGTTAGTAAAAAAAATTAGCAAACTCTTGTTGACAATATAAATTTTAAGAGTACAAAACAATAGTTTCTCTTAGAGAAAATGTATACCATCTTCTGATTCTTTCTGCATAATGAAACATACTTATATTATCTGCATTTAAATGTTACTTTAAGTCCTTATGCAATCATAAATGAGACTGCAGAGTACCTAGGTGTTGAATATTTAAAGAACAATTCTGTAACTGCCACTGTCCTCCCGTTATTCAACGATTTGTTCAAGTGGGCCCAGTAACGTCTCCATTTTGAGACTTGTTGTTACTGTGTTTGGCATATTGAATATGTCATAGGTGCTTGCCAGGCTTTGCCTTGCGGGCGAGATACTCTCGGTAGCTTGCCAGGCTCTCCGAGAGGGGCAGAGGAATTGAACCCAGCTTGGTTGGGCTGGCTGCATACAAGGCAAACACCGTACTGCTATGCTATCACTCCAGCCCAATTCTGTAACTAAAGAACCACAATCATTAATATAAAATTATTTTTCTTACTCATATGAATTCTAATTAATCTTATCATTGAAAATTCATATTTATTATAGACACTTAAATTTATTCTGTTAATCCAATGAATCCAATGACTCAACCATTTCTTTTTTTCTTATCTTTATTTGTGTGCGGAAACAACAGTTGGGACCACAGTCAGCAGTGCTCAGGGTCAACCCCTGGCTCTGTGGTGAGGGCTTAATCCTGGCAGTGCTCAAAGAAACAAGGTAAACCCTTTATTCCTATGCTTTTTCTCTATTCTTCTTTATGAAATATACCACGCATTCCATAGTAGAATCAGGATTTCTCCAACATTGGTTCTTCCTTTCGGTTATCTCTATCTCAGAAAACTCAGTACTGTTGTTCAATTCTTAAGGTTTGTTTCCACTTGACATTGTATACCCCCCTGCTCTGTTTCTTTGTGTACTATTTGTAAGTTATTCCAGTACATTTCTTTCTTCTCTGATTTATGTCACTCAGCAGGATTCCATAGATGATGGAAGCCAAAGTTAATATTAGCTGAACAGAAAGGAGTAGGAAAATAGTACGCTCACCTTTCATGTGGTTTACCTAGGCTTGATGCCCAGCGACACATATGGTTTACCGAACCATGCCAGGAATGATCCCTGACCCTAGAGCCAAGAGGAAGCCCTGACAGTTGCAAAATCAGGTTTAGCGAAAAAAAAAAAAAGCTATGGTAGCTGAATAAAATTTCATTTCATATAGTACACTCTTTTTTATCCATTGATATGTTGATGGGAACTTGGGTTACTTCCATATGTCAGTTATCATAATTAATACAGCAAACATAGGTATGGATCTATATTTTAGAATCAGTGCTTTAAATTGCACTGCTATGTTCTTTGTTGCATTATTCAAAATAGCCAATATCTGGAAAAATTTTAGTATCCAAGAACAGATGAATGGATAAAGAAACTGTTGTGCATATACACAACGGAGGACCAAAGTAATAGCACAGTGAGTAGGGGATTTGCCTTGTGCGTGGCCAACCTGAGTTTAATCCCTGCTACCCTATAGAGTCTACCAAGCCCACCAGAAATGATTCCTGAGCACTGCTGTGTGTGACCCTAAAATAAAAAACAAGGTAATTCTACTCTGCTCAAAATAATAATAATAATAATAATAATAATAATAATAATAAAGCAATTTTCTACTGTGTGGATTGAAATGGAGTGTATCTTTCCGGGTAAATTTAGGAAGAAGCTGACAGGTATGAATGATCTCTCTCAAATGTGGCATGTGAAGAAACATATGGGAATAACAAGTGGTCAAGTAATAGAACCTGAGAATTTGGTTTCAGAGCTGAGTTTCCAAAGGCTTGGGTTGAGCACTAGGTAAGTTTGTATGAGGGATCCTGAGACAATGGTGAAGGGAGCAGAAACTCTGATAAAGAATTTCTTGTCCTTATGCATGAAATCCTATCATCAGTATTGTAAATCCCAGTTCTTCAAATTTAAAAAAAAAAATCAAAGTGTTTTGTATTGTTTGGTTAATTATCTAAGAGAATACTTACTGTCATTGTCACTGTCATCCTGTTGTTCATCAATTTGCTCAAGCGGGTGCCAGTAATGTCTCCATTCATCCCAGCCCTGAGATTTTAGCAGCCTCTCCTTACTCGTCCTTCTCAACAGTGCCATATTGGAGGCTCTTTAAGGGTCAGGGAAATAACCCCTATTATTATCACTGGTTTTGGCATATCAAATACACCACGGGGAGCTTGCCAGACTCTGCCATGTGGGTGGGATACTCTCAGTAGCTTGTGGGCTCTCCAAGGGGGATGGAGAATGTATATAAGAGAATATAAGCAAGTAGGTTAAAACCAAACACATGAGTGCTGCTTTAGGTACATCAGTGGGCTAGACTATAAGAGGTCACATGGCCGTGCAAATGTGCTTCAGAGATCTTTGGTTTATAGGAGAATATTAGTTGGATAAATTGGACATTTTATTTTCAATTTTTTAAAAACTCATCACATTGTTTCCAATTTTTTTTTCATTTTTGGGCCAGACCCAGCTGTGCTCACGGATTACTCTTTGCTCTGTGCTTAGGCCTGACACCTGGAGGGGCTTGAACCTTATACAGGAAACAAATCCAAATCAGTTTCATGCAAATCAGTGTCATGTCCAGTGTGTTATCTCTCTCTGGCTCTCCCTAGAGTTTTCTACAGAATCTGACCCAGTTGATAGTTTATCAACAGTGAATGAGGATTTAATTTTTGTTACATGGCTACCTTAGAAATGTCTGTTTCTCTTTATATTGTTTTGTTCAGATCTTTTAGCTCATTCTCACAGGTCTGAGATGATGCATCATTGTTGCTTTGATTTGAATCATCCCATCCCCCACCCCAAATTAGTGGCACCAAGGATTTTTTGGCATATCCATTGAACATCTTTTGTATAGCACATCTTTAGCTTTATTCTCTACTTTTTTTTTTAATTAGTGAAACATCATGAGGTACAGTTATAGACTTACAAATTTTTGTGCTTGGGTTTCAGTCACACAATGATCAAGTACCCATCCCTCCACCAGCATCCATCCTCCACCACCACGGGTCCCAGCATCCCTCCCACCCCCCACCTCCCCCTTTCCACCCTGCCTCTGTGGCAGGGCATTCCCCCTTGTTCTCTCTCTCTCCTTTTGGGTCCTGTGGTTTGCAAGAGAGGCATTGAGTGGCAATCATGTTTGGTCTATAGTCTACTTTCAGCATGCTTCTCCCATCCTGGGAGGATCCTCCCAACATCCTTTATTTGGTGTTCTCTTCTCTATCTGAGCTTCCTTTTCCCCTAGAATGTGTGGCTGGCTTCCAAGTCATGGAGCAAAATTCCTGGTACTAATCTCAGCCACTCCTGGGTGTTAGTCTCCCATTTTGTTGCTTTATGTTCCCCAGATGAATGCAATCTTTCTGTGTCTATCCTGCTCTTTCTGACTCATTTCGCTTAACATGATACTTTCCATGTAGTACCACTGGTATGTAAATTTCATGACTTCATCTTTTCTAACAGCTACATAGTACTCCATTGTGTAAATGTACCAAAGTTTCTTTAACCAGTCTTCTCTACTTCTTAATGGGATTCATTTTTTTCTGCTGTTGAAAGTTTTGTGAGGGTTCTATATATCTTAGATACTTGTTCTTAGATATCATTGTATCATTGTATCTTAGATACAGTTCTTAGATAAGAACTGGGTTCTTAGGTATGTGATGCATAAATGTTTTCTCCCCTTCAGTAGGATTTATGCTTGTTTCATTGATAGTTTCTTTCATATTGCAGAGACTTTTTAATTTGATGCAATAATTTTATTTGTTTATTTTTGCCTGTGTTTTCCTTGACGTTGTAAATAAATGAGTGTATACAGCAACAAAGTCAACATAATGTAACTTTGTGTATGTTTATGAATTTTGATATAGAATATAATTATTTAACTCATTTTGAATTAACTTTAGTGCAATCTAAATATGAGATAGTAGTACAATTTTATTTTTTTGCATATGGTTAGCCAGTGTTCCCAATTCTATTTGTTGAAGATTTTATCTTTATTTCATCTTATGTTCTTACCCCTAAACTATAAAGTAACTGTTCATATAGCAAAAAATTTATTTCTTGGTTTGAGGGTCTCCTATTCTAGTATTTAACTTTTAATTAACATGGATTTGTAATATAATATAAAGTAAGGTAATATGATGCTTCCCTCTACTTTAACATCAGAATTGTTTGGGCTATTTCTGGTATTTTTTTGTGTATATAGAACCTTCCCTGATTGTATGATCTTTTTTTAGTTTCATGTTATTCTATGCCCTTGAAAAAATGACATTGGAATATTGATAGGAATTGTATTGAATCTGTATAAATCTTTAAGTAGTTTTGTCATTTTAATGAGGTTAATTTTTACAATCTATAACCAATAATTTTTAAATTTTCTTGTGTTTAAATAGAGATATCTTTTATTTATATTAATAAAATTTTAAACTGGAATAATAGCACAGTGGGTAGGGCATTTACCTTGCACATGGCTGACCCGGGTTCAATTCCTCTGCCCCTCTCGGAGAGCCTGGCAAGCTACCGAGAGTATCTCGCCCACACGGCAAAGCTGGGCAAGTTACCCATGACATATTCGATATGCCAAAAACAGTAACAACAAGTCTCACAATTTATTGTGAGACGTTACTGGCACCTGTTAGAGCAAATAGGTGAACAATGGGAGGACAGTGCTACAATACTATAAGATTGTCATCTCCTTTTTTTTAAGGTGATTTTATGTGCTTAATATTTTTGATGTTCGGGTCTCACCAGCAGTGCTCAGTGGTAACTCCTAGCTCTCCATTCAGTAACGACTCCTGACAGAATTTGGGAGACCATATGAGATTAATCTTGGCTTGCCCGCCTGAAAGGCAAGCCCCTTATCCTCTGTGCCATCAGTCCAGCCACTGCAGTTCATATTTTTTGATGCAATTATAAAATTGAAATTAATTGCAATATCTTCTTGATTTGTGGGTCTTTTACTAGTACATTATTTATATTTATATATTGCTTATTATATGTAATATAATAAGCAATGTACTATAAATACATAAATATTAGTCTTGGGTTTTATTTACACTTTATGTTTTTAAAAATATGGGATTTTTAGTACTGGAGAGATAATATAGCAAGAAGGGTGCTTGCTTTGCAAATAGCTGACACAGATTCGAATCCCTGGGGCCACATATTATCTTGGAAGCTGCACCAGGAGTGATCCCTGAATGCAGAGTCAAAAGTAAACCCTGAGCACATTGGGCATAGCCCCAAAACCACAACAAATAACCACCCCAAAATTTGGCTGTTTAATTAAAATTAAAATGTGTGCAACATTCAAGTGAGATTCTAACTACTTTTACATAATAATGGAAACTCTACTATGAAATTAATAATATTTCTTTGGGTGTGTAAAAAAAGATCCCTAGAGTGAATGAACAAAACCATAAGAAAATAATATAACTGTCACATAGGAATACTAATCATTTTTAATAGTTCCAAAGTAAAGTCCTCTTAATAAGTCTTTCTCACATTTCATTGTGATCTACTTTCATAATTCTATTCAAAATGATAACAGGATTATTCTTATTTTTGAGCCTTTAGGATAATGAATTTGCTTTGAATTTCAATTCAAAGAGAATCTTCACTATTCCCATTGATGCAATCTTGCTGATCAGCAACATTTGGTGCAAATAGTAATCAAGCTTCAACATTATGCAAAACATTCCCTCTTTCTTAAGAATTTCACTGAATTATTTAAAACTCAGTGGTGGAAACAAGCACCAGCTGTGGTGTGAAGGGGGTGGGGAATTGTAAATATGCACAAAGGATTCAAATTTTCCATGAGTCTAATTCGCATTGTTGCATGCTCTTCTTCTGGTTGGACTCTATTAAAACCTCACTGAAGCCTAACTGAAACATACATTATTTACCCAAGGAGATTTTTTTATATTCAATAAAAATAGGCACTATCCAATATTTTTTCATTTCTCAAAATTTCAAATAACATATAATTCCAATTCATTGATATGGTTTCTGTATTGAAATAATGCTAACTCTATAATGGATTACTGGCTAAAATATATAGCAAAGACAAAAGAAAAAAGCAAAGATCAACATCATTCTCTTCTGAGAATTATAATACTTTTGCAACAATACACTGGAAAATTTGTCCAATAACAATTAAATCTCAACATATATAATAAAGCCATGACAATAGGGCATTCTTTTAAATCTGATTATTAATTTCTGATTTCAGTCATATTAAAATCATTGCAAAAAATGGCATCAAATTTGTTGTCTTGCCACAATTTGTCTTTACAGCACTATGTGGCAAAATCCTATAAGTCAAAAATGCTATTACTGTGATGTTTTTATCCTTGTTTCTATCAACCCCCTAGGTGGAAAAAAAAACAGGAAGAAGGGGAGTGGGAATGCATTATCAACCTGTTAGCTGCATTTGTGTTGCTCTAAATGTCAATGATGCAAAGAAGTATTTACTAATTATTCTTTAAAATTGACAGCAGTTTAATAATTTTTATTCTTCTTACCCTCATTGTATTATATTCTTTTACCAAAAGTGGAGACAATTTTTGTAATCCTCATATTTCTCTTGAATTAAGAAATTTATAAAATTTGTTATTTGTCAAATCTCTATTATTAATGCTTAGAAATTCAGGATATCCAAAAGGAGAATATAAATTGTTCCTCTCCAAAAGAAATCGCAATGTTATTAGTTAAAATGTGTGAATTACCAACCCATACACAATTCATAAAAAAAATCATAGACTTTTAAAGAATATGCACCTAACTCATGAATTTAATGATAAAATTTCACATATCTATTTCATCAGAATAAACATTAAAAACTAAATTTCTCAGTAATGTGCATTAAAACAAATATTTCTTGTTACACCAGGAAACTGATTTCTCACTGAAAAGATTGTAAACCTGTCCACAGAGGTGATGAATCTTTTGAAACCTCTTTGTGCATCAGCGAATGCGCATGTGTATTGGGTTGTAGGGGAGCAAAAAGATAAAAGTTGCAAAATCATTTGATTAATTTAAAATGGTAATTTTTCCTAACCTGAGTAGATCTTGCCAAGCCAACTTCCTACTTTGTGCCTTTCCTCCCTCAATGAAAAAATAAACAAGAAGAAGTTGAGAGGAAGAGTAATACATAAAATCACTTGAAAGGACTGTTGGAAAGAGAATTGGCAACCATTGACTTCCCAAATTGGTCAGTGGGGGATGGGGCCGGGGGAGAGTGGAATATCCGGTAACAAAAGGCTTGATACAGGTCATAAGAATTAGTGGGGAAAATGTTCAAAGGTAACTTAGAAGCATTATTCCAGGAAGATCAGTTAAATAAAGTTCTTAGGATATTTTTTGTCATAAGACTGAAGGAAAACCTTCTAAGAAAGGTTGTTCTGCAGAATATGCGTTTTGTCATATTCTGTGAAATATTCCTTGAAATAATACAGCTTTATTGAAAACACGAGCAGGAAACAAGAAGTGTTTATATCTCAGATGAGGATTGCCATGAACATTTTGTAAAATTTCCCTGTACAATGTATCTACTCTAAGTGTATGTGACATTCTAAACTGCCTGTGGGAAAGCATGAAACCAAAGAGAAATTAAAGTAATTCCTAAACCAGAGGGGAAGTCTAAGCCTTCACTTATTTCATTTTAGCATTATAAAAGTTTTGTTTGGATGTATCAATATATATAAAATGAGTTCAAATGAGGGACGTGAGTGGTATTGATGCTATGCATCTCATGTGCATTTGTATTAACATTTTATTAAAAAACTGTAGCACTGTAGCACTGTCCTCCCATTGTTCATCGATTTGCTCGAGTGGGCCAGTAACATCTCCATTGTGAGACTTGTTGTTACTGTGTTTGGCATATCGAGTACGTCACGGGTAGCTTTCCAGGCTCTGCTGTGAGGGCAAGATACTCTCCGTAGCTTGCTGGGCTCTCTGAGAGGGGTGGAGGAATCGAACCTGGGTTGGCTGGGCCGACCGCACGCAAGGCAAACGCTCTACTGCTGTGCTATAGCTCCAGTTTGGAGCGATTAAAATATTGCTGCACAAAATCATAGAAACATATTGATACAGAATGTTGGAATTTGCAGATTTATTTATAAGCAAAACGTAGGTTCATTTTCATGTGCAAATGTCGTTTTTATAATTGCTTCATGAGTACATATGGCATATTTTTTTTATATACAGGCATGAAGAGGTTAAATTATTTACACAAAGAACCATAACTAAAGACTGGCCAATACTGATCACATCACAGGGCTCCTATCCTAATTCGACGGGTAATACTTTTTTCCTACCACAAATGTGTATAAAGGTGCTCTTTCTTCCTTCTTTTCTCCACAATCCCACCTTGCCCCCACAGTTTGGGGCAAGCGGAACTGTTAAGCCTGCTTTTCTTCCCAATCCTGAGTGTGCATCACTTTTGCCAGAGTGAAGTCATCTAAGTAACAAATTCCTTCAGTCCTGTGACAACTGCGAGCCAACTCAAATAGGACATTGGTGGAGTAAATGAGTCCTTAGTACAATTTAAGAATGTCAGAAGAGAGACCTGGAAAAACCCTCTGACTACCTGAATGACATTTTACTTAAGGAGTTAGGACCCAGAGGAAATGAAAAACCTTAGATTCTGAAGGTCTAAAACTCGTTAGAACTCCTAAGGAATTTTCTCTTTCTACACTCCTTAAATTCCCATTCAGTACTCCAAGTTTTACTTTTCCACCTTCCTTATGTTTTAATCCAGCTTTTTCAGAGACCTATTTGTCTTTGCTTATTATTTTCTCTATCATATACTCTCCTCTAATAATTAATTTATTTATTCAATTGCCTTGGCCTGGAGCGATAGTACAGTGGGTAGGGCGTTTGCCTTGAACATGGCTGACCCGGGTTAGATTCCTCCATCCTTCTTGGAGAGCCCAAAAGCTACCGAGAGTATCTTGCCCACACGGCAAAGCCTGGCAAGCTACCTGTGAGGTGTTTGATATGCCAAAAAAAAAAAAAAACAGTAACAAATCTCACGATTTGTTGTGAGACTTTACTGATGCCTGCTCCAACAAATCTATAAACAGGAGGACAGTGTTACAATGCAGTGCTACTCAATTGCCTTATTTACTTCTTCGGTTTTGGGTAACCCCTCGATGTGCTCAGGGCTTACTTCTGACTCTGGATCATGTATCATATGGGGCAGGCTCAGAAGAGCATATGGGGTACCAGAGATTTAACGCAGGTCAGCTGTATGCCAGGCATTGCCTTACCCTGGTGCACTATCTCCACAACAGTATCAATTTAGCAAATATTTTCTATATAGCAAAAAATGAACAACACATTGTAGAAAACAAAATGTGTCCTTTTTTTTTGGAGGGGGGAGTTACACCCAGTGATGTTCAGGGCTTACTCCTAGATATGTACTCAGGAATTACTCCTGGCGGTGCTTGGGGGAACCATATGGGATTTGGGGATCGAGCCTGGGTCGGCTGCATGAAAGGCAAAATGCCCTACGCGCTGCGCTATCACTCCAGCAAAATGTCATATTTATAAAGCTGTGGTCCAAGAAATCTTTCTCTAATTTGGAACAAACTATAAATACAATTATTGTGCAATTTGTTTATGAATCATACTAAAAGAACTTTAGAAATATAGTAAAGGTAGTATATAGTAATAATGATTAATGCATGCTATGTGGAGTGTTTGATGGTTAGTATATGAATTGACCTGAAAAGTAGAATAGGAGATTACAAGTAGTGTGACATGATCCAGAGTTTGAACAGTATGTTGGGAAATATGAAATAACATCAAAATTTCTGAAGATAGATAGAGTGGGGGAATATAAAGTTCAAAAGATGGGTTCAAGTCGTGTTGCAAAGAACCATAATGGAATATCAAGACACATATCCTTTCTCTTTAAAGTGTAAGCTTATATCCACTCCATAATTTTCAAAAAGAAAACAGCAATCAACTGTTTAAAAGGCAATTTACTGACAATGCAGTGAATGACTTAGAGAAGGGAAAGGCTAAAAGGCATGAGGAAAGAGGAAGTAGTTACACTCATCCAATTCTATCATAATGAGAATCATAATTATGGCAAAAATAGAGATAAACAATATATGAAGAAGAAGAAAAGTGTGAGCAACATACAGATAGAACACAGAAGAAAGAGTTGCTTGTTTTGTCGACGGAAAGGATAAGTTCAAAAAGGATATTATGAGAGAAGGAAAAGCATAGTCTAGAATTATCAGATTGAATGACTGAATGACATGTATTAATAGTGAAGGAGAAAATGTGCTGTAACTGTTCTGAAGTAAGAGATGCTACATATCATCTAGGATAATGAAATGATAGAAATGATACAGCTTGCAGGTAATAAAACCAAATGCAAGTCAATATTTTTTTATTTCCAGAAGAAAATGTCTCAGTAGACAGGGAATGTATTCTTTGTAGGAATTCACAGACCTAAAGGGAATCTGACATCCCATCACAAAAAGGCATCCTCTGTCCACAATATATTTGCTAATGCTTTAGTGCCTAGAATTACCTTCATCTAAACTTCCAGAAGTTAGGATTGCTCCAAATTCTCTCCTGAAGGGGAATGCAAATTTATACCTTCCTTTACACAGGAGCAGCAGAGCATAAATTATTCATTTAAGAACAAGATTGAACATAGAGTTTAGAAAAACACTTAAGCAGATGATTTAATTCAGGAATTTTACCCATCCACCCCCCAAAAGGTAGTCTCTCAAGAGTCACTAACCAAAAAATCTGTAAAATATCTTAAAGTACCTCAGGAGGTAACTGCCAGTGTAGGAGCTAAAAAAAAGATTGCTAGGATAATCTTGTCAAAAGTAGGCTCCTGCAGAGAACCCACTAAGGCAAAGGCAAAACAGATGTGTTTGACAGGTTGGAAAATGGCAGCATAAGAATTAAACCTTGAATTTGTACATTTGTAACAGAAATCAGCTTTACTAAGGGTTTTTTCCTAAGGGACTTCTGAATAAAGAACAAGAACTCGTTAGAAAAATATCATTGTATTTTTATGGACTTAAGGTAAAATAAATAGATGAAAGTAGTTGAAAATCTTAGACCTTGGGTATAAGAACTTTCCCTAACATCATTTAGTCTACCATTAAGAAGGATATAAATGTTAATAGAGCCCAAATGGCCAACTGAAAAAATAAAATGGGTCAAGAGAGAAAGATGATACGTATTTCACAGCTACTATGCCCTGAACCATTTGCTGAATGTTTTACTTATTTAGTCTTTATAAAAGTCTTCCTAAACTAGAAATTGATAAAAGGAATTAATCTCTTTAGTTCAAAGAGAAGGTGACTGAAACTCAGAGGTTAAATAAATGTTCCTTATTCCAGAACATATTTCATGGCTCAAACATGATCAAAGATGTCTAAACCATGACAAGAATAACAATTTCAAAGTGGTAAGGCAAATGTTAAAAAGAAGCATAGTAATATAACTGGTACATAAAATTCATTCTTCATTAAATCTATAAATGGATTAGTTGGCTATATCTTTATGGTACTTGATTAAGAAATATGAGTCCTTGTGACTCTATTTTTCTCAAGAGTATTATTTCTCAGAATGTATGTGCAGTTTCATTAGCTATAGCAATTCTTCCAATTCTGTGTTCATTAAGATTGTTTGAAGTCATAGATTTTATAAGAAAGACAACGAAGTATATTAGGACTGGTGAACAGAAAGCAGCTCCTGGGAGAGAACAAGACAGAGTCTCCTACCCTATGCCTGACTGTCTCCACCAGGGCCCAACAGCTGAAGACCACCGAGGCCCAGCCAAGGCCATGCTGGGAGCACTCTCCACACACTTGGATGAGCCTCACGCATAAAAGAACTGACAGAGGAACCCAGGTGTGTGGGACCCGGGGCTGAGATCTCCAAGCCTGTACAGTTTGGGACTGGACCCGCCAGTAACTAGACAATTACACCCACCAACTGCCGTGTAACTCCAACAACGGCCAGGATCCAGAGATTATCACACTCAGCTCCCGGAAGCGCGCGGCCACATTCGCGGCCGCGCGACATCTTATCATCTCATTCCTAATTCGGTCAAACTGGCAGGCTACCAAATGTAACATGCCCACACGGCAGAGTCTGGCAAACTCCCCGTGGTATACCCAATATGCCAAATACCAGTAACAATGATGGGTCTCATTCTCCTAACCCTGAAAAAGCCTTGAATATGGCACTTTAAAAAAAAAAAATCTCAGGGCTAGGATGAAGAAGACGTTACTGGCACCTGCTCGAGGCAATCGACGAACAACAGGGTGGTCGTGGTCGTGAACAGAAAGCAAACTGTCTTTTAAACTAAGTTTCATCAGGATTCTTGACAATAGAATTTATTCTTTGCAGATTGAGAAATTATATTTGATATTAGCACAGAAGTTTTGACTATAATATACAGGAACAGTAAAGGTAACAAATGATTCCTAATTTTACAAGAAAATGTGTCTGACTCATTTTGCAGAATAAATATTGGGCTTCTTCCTCCTCGTTATCTGAAATGTATGTCAGATAAGTATTCAGTATATTAGCTCTAGAATTATGATAGAATGACATTGGAGAAATTAGTTGCTAAGTGCTCAGGGAAAGAAACTAGGATTAAAAAGCCTACAGGAAAATCTTGGGGACATAAATTAGCTAAATAAACCTGACAGAAAGAAGTATAAAGTGACGGCTGTGTAATGACGAGGAAGAGGTACCTCTGGCTGACTGTGTTCATTAAGATTTAGCCAATAATTGTTGAGGTATTTCATAACAAAGGTGAAAACAAATAACAAACCCCCTTAATCTTCCACCTACAACATTTAAGGTATTAACATTTTTACAAAACATAGGAGGAAACATAATGAAATTAAATAGGAATTCATTAGAATAATAAAATTTTCAAATATGTGGAAGCAAACATCTAGAAATTCTTAAATAAAAGAAGAAAACCCCAGGAATATTTGAAGAGATTTTGAACTGCTTGGTAAGATTGATGCAACATATGAAATGTTAGTTGTCACAAAAGGAAGGTTGAGTGGAAAATTTGTGTTTTATACTTAAAAGAAAGTTTAAAAATTTATATTAATAGCCTGAATTTTCATCTTGCTAAGAACAAATTAAACATAAGTAGAAAAAAAGGAGAAAACCAAAAGTAAACAAGGGTAGAACAGTGATGTCCAAAATAGACTGAGCTCTCTTTAAAGTAGATTCAATTAATAAATAAGTTCATTGAGAGGTCAGAACAATAGTACAAGGAATAAATTGCTTGTCTTGCAAGTGGCCTCCAAGGTTTGAAATCTAGCATCTCAGACACCACCAGGAGTGATACCTGGGTACAGATCCAGAAGTAAGCCCTCAACACAGTGAGGTGTGACCATTCCCCCCAAAAACAAAAAAGCTCTTTGAAAATATTGTCACTGTCCCTGTCATCCTGTTGTTCATCGATTTACTCGAGCAGGCACCAGTAACGTCTCCATTCATCCCAGCCCTGAGATTTTAGCAGCCTTTCCTTACTTGTCTTTCCCAACGCTGCCGTATTCACTTCAGTATGGCAGCTTTTAAAATATTAATGAAATCAATAAATTTACATGTAGATTAATCAAAACCCAAAGACATTTCAAGATACATGGAAGTGGGATCATTGCAATCCTAAGTATGCTAAATGGGTAAGTAAACTAAAAAAATGTTAATGACAGTAAATTTTTCATGTTGATGAAACAGGTAAAATAGTTGAGGAAGCAAGTTAACCTAAGAAATTGAAAAACATTATTTCTATGATATAATATTTGAGATATGATATGAGAAGGATATGAAAAAATCATTTTAAAATAAAATACACTGTCCTATATAATTTATACAATAATCAAAACTAATTATGATCACAAAACCACAATTTTTTATCAAACTTCCATATTAATTTTAGTAACTGCTAAAGCTTTTTAAAGATCCATATTAGAAAACTGATCATATAACTGATATTATCTTTGCTTCTAAATATGCTTTTTAAGAGTTTATCCCATACCTTTTATCCTATTAACAAAATAATATTTTTAAGTTCTTTTAGATTTTCAAAAGTCATATTTTACTTTACTCTTTGATGACATAAATTTAAAGACCACTCCCATTTTAAAATATAGTGAAACTATCAAACCTGTATGCATGATATTTATAAATATTTAATATGTATTTCTAGGGCTGGAGCGATAGCACAGCGGTAGAGCGTTCGCCTTACAAGTGGCCAACATGGCCGACCTGAGTTCGATTCCTCCGCCCCTCTTGGAGAGCCCAGCAAGCTACCGAGAGTATGCGATATGCCAGACACAGTAACAACAAAGTCTCCAATGGAGATGTTACTGGGCCCGCTCGAGCAAATCGACGATCAACGGGAGGGCCTTTACCTTTACCTTTACCTTAATATGTATTTCTAATGTGGTTTAAGTCAGCAGTCTTAGCTTAAGAGCAACTAACTTATTTTTGTAGGTAGTAAAAAGGCCCTCCCGTTGATCATCGATTTGCTTGAGCGGGCCCAGTAACGTCTCCATTGGAGACTTTGTTGTTACTGTGTCTGGCATATCGAATACTCTCGGTAGCTTGCCGGGCTCTCCGAGAGGGGCGGAGGAATCAAACTCGGGTCGGCCATGTTGGCTGCGTGCAAGGCAAATTTTTGTAGGTATTTCTTATTTTTCTTTTTAGTTCAATTATTTTAGGATATAATTTTATATGTAACATGATTATATTGCCACATCCCATTTGTTATATGCCTGCATGTTTAAAAGTAAAGTTAATCATTTAAAAAATGTAATGTAATATCTGTACCATGTTAAAAATTCCATGTTGATATGTATTGGCAAACTTATTTTGAAAATTTAAGACTGAAATGGGCACATATTACAAAGGTATAGAAGCAAATATATTCTTCCTCGGGAGTAAAGAAGCAGATGAAAAACCTTTTGCTTTAGTGATAGAGTACCACATATTCCATGCACTTTCAGTGAATATTTTAATATTTGATGTTTCTAAGAATACTTTGATTATAAGAGTCTGATATAGGCATTATTTGGATGAGGCTACCAACAGCCCTGAATAATTGTTAGTACAGTCTACAGGATTTAATATATACCAACTCTTTCAAATAGGAAAACATTTTTGGAAAATCAAAAAATCTTAGATTTAAGGATATAATCCATGGCTAGGAAAACAAGTAATTCAGCATCCCCTAAAAGCATTGAGTATAGGCTGCTTGCTATTTTAATATACTGCACTTCTTACCAGTTTAATCCTTTTCAATTGTGGGGGATTAGTTTCAGAGTGAGTAAGCTCACAAAGTAATAATTCCATCTGGCTGCAATACAATCTGTTGGTTAAAAGGAGAATTGGTCTTTATTGTTGATATACTCCAATGTTTTCCTTCCCCAGACCATAAGGTTCTATCTAAGAAAGATCATATGGTGTTAGAAAGCGGAATCAGGGCACAACATTTTGAAACTATTTCTAGATCACTATCTTTGGATCACTATCTTTGGTATTTCTAAGAAGAAAATCATGTTGCTGTGACTTTAAGCACTCTTCCGAAATACATGTTTTAGAAGTCATCAGGGGAAAATCTTGTTACATAACAATGTTTAGTATTTTATTTTTCTTAAATCTTTCCCTGGTCTATTTTTGCTTTTATTTTGAAAGAATAAAATGGGGTATCAGCTGCATGCTTTACGCAAAAACATTGATGTAAACTACAGTGAATCACCACGTTATTTTCCATATAGTTTACCAATGAATATCAGTGAAAGCAGCCTAACTTGGTTTCAGAAACATGCAAATAAACCCCCTTTCATGGAGCTGGGAGGCCATATAAAACTGCAGGCAGGGTTCAATATTGCCTCTTTGGTCTGAGACAAAGAAATGTAGATGGTTTTCTTTAATCACAAGGGAAACACAGTTTCTTGTTCTATTGACTGTGCAAAAGTATCACACATTTGCCTAATTCTTGTCAAGGATTAATAAATTCTTTCAGGTCAAAAGAAATTTTGAAATTTTTTGCTGTATGAATCACATATTATATTGGGAGTTTTGAGTAAAGGCCAGGGAGATAATAATTTGAAATTTTCTGATGGAGTCTGGTAGTACATTACAATTTACAGAAATTTGGAAATTAACAGAATATCCCTTATCTCATAAAACTTCATCCATGGGATCTAAGAAATAGTATAGTGACTAAGGCAAATGTCTTACATGTCAATATTAGCTTGATCCCTTGCACCATATAGTCCCTTGAGCATCTTTCTATGTGGCTCTGGAGGACTTTAAGCATCAGTGGGGTTGGCCTCGGTAGTTTCTGACACTACAAAATTCAAGTAACATCTTGTCCTCAGACCCTCACATTCAATGTCCAGATTGGTTTACACACAATTGCCAGTTATGAGGCAGCTCCACCTCCCACAAAAGAGGGGGTAAATCTATCTATAAACTATTTTGTAGGTTAAAACTAGTGATACAAAATCAAATGCAGGTAGAATAATTGCTAGTTCGAAGAACAGTAGAACATGCATGATCAGTTAGCAAAGGAAAAAACCATTTAGCTTTCTTTTATTTGATTTCAATGAATTAAAGGCAACAATCAAAAATGTTTATTCAAGTTTCACTGCACCAATCCACTGACTAACGCACTACAGTGGGTGAATTTTTTTGCTGTTGTTGGTCTTATATTTGGGGATCATAGCAAACAGAGCTCAGGAATCACTCTGGGAGGAGGCTGGAGGAAACTATGGGGTGTCAGGGATCAAATCTGTGTAAAGTATATAGAAGGAAAGTACTTTAGCTACTATATAGAAGGAAAGTACTTTAGCTAATATACTATCTCTCTAATCTTAGTGTAGTGGAAATTTAAGAGCACATCTGGTTTTGCCCAAAGGGTCTCACAAGATAGTACAGATATTGAACAGAGTCTGAAATCTTAGAAGTAGGGGAAATGCTGTATTGTTTAATCTCGTTTGTCTAAGCATTACTTCTGTCACCATTTGTTCCCTTTAGTCAATCCTATACATTTATATATATATATATATGTATATGTATATATATATGTCACTGTCACTGTCCTCCCATTGTTCATCGATTTGCTCGAACGGGTCCAGTAACGTCTCCATTGGAGACTTTGTTGTTACTGTGTTTGGCATATCGAATACGTCACAGGGAGCTTGCCAGGCTCTGCCGTGCGGGTGAGATACTCTCGGTAGCTTGCCAGGCTCTCCGAGAGGGGCGGAGGAATCGAACTCGGGTCGGCCATGTTGGCTGCGTGCAAGGCAAACGCCCTACCACTGTGCTATCTCTCCTGTTTTATATATATACAATGATCTATACAATTACAAGTAAGATAGGAGTTAAAAAGATATTCAGAAAATGTGACCAACATTGCAAACCAACATAAATAATCCAGACACAATCTTTTTTTTTCTCAGGAGCAAACTTTTATTCCTAAAATATTTGGGTAAGTTGTATCACTCTCTTTTTAGGACACTGGCATATTCCTCAAGTTTGCCAACAAAGTCAAATGAATTAATTATTACTGCTTAGATTATGTTTTTGAGAAGCTTTAGTATATACTAAATATTAATGTCATCTCTATTCATTGTGAGTCTCTGGATCATGGCTGTTAATGCGCTTAAATGGCACCTGGAGGCCATTTGTGAGCATGACAGCCAGGGCTGCTTAGGGGCGGGGGAGATGGGAAGGACCAGCAGATCCTCCTTTGATCTCCCACCCCTTGAACTGGTTCTTTTGTTCATTGGGCTTCTTGCTGGATCTAGGATTTTTCCTTCCTATACCCTGGATCTGGGTTGGAGCCATAGCACAGCGGGTAGGGCATTTGCCTTGCACGTGGCTGACCTGGGTTCGATTCTTCCGTCCCTCTTGGGAGCCTGGAAAGCTACTGAGAGTATCCTGCCTGCATGGCAGAGCCTGGCAAGTTATCTGTGACATATTCGAAATGCCAAAAACAGTAACAACCAGTCTCCAGATATAACTTCTGGAAGTACATAAATAGTTATCACTGTCTTTATATTTTTACATTTAATAAAATAAAATAGATTAGTTTCATTTTCTGTCAGTGATTTATTCACATGTTGATATATGCAATATGACATCCTTTCCTGATCTTTAACTTTTTAAAGTTTTCCTTTATATTACGCACAAAATATAAAATATTGTGTATGCCTAGCCATTAATTTAATGTGTGCATTATTCTTATGTATAGCTCACACACTGTGCTAATGATTCCTTAAATATAGATTTTTTCTACATTAATATAAATTGCCAGAGGGTCACACTCTTGTTTGGTCTACAGGTCCACTTTTAGAAAAGAAATCATTCAACATTTCCCTGGAAACTACCTTCCTTAATTAAAAATAGAAAAAAATCCCCTTATTGCACCAATGGCTACGACTGCCCCATCCTCAGATATTTTCTTGAGTATCCCCAATGGTATTGCCCAATTTGTGAAATGCTGTCCAAAAAGACATTGATTTTGCAAAACAAATGAGTTTCTGTTTCTTTTTTTTTTTTCATTTTTTTTATTATTAGTGAAACACCATGAGGTACAGTTGTAGATTTACAATTTTTTGTGTTTGGGTTTCAATTATACAATGATCAAATACCAATCCCTCCACCAGTGCCCATTTTCCACCACCATGGATAATATCCCTCCCACCCCCATACCTCCCATCCCACCCTGCCTCTGTGGCACGGCGATCCCTTGTGTTCTCTCTCTCCTTTTGGGTGTTGTGGTCTGCAAAAGAGGCTTTGAGTGGCAAACATGTTCAGTCCATAGTCTACTTTCAACATGCATCTGCCCTCCTGGGAGGATCCTCCAAACACCCTTTATTTGGTGCTCCCTTCTCTATCTGAGCTGCCCTTTCCCCTAGAATGCCTGGCTGGCTTCTAAGCTATGGAGTAATCCTCCTGGTGCTGATCTCAGCTATTCTTGGGTATTAATCTAATATTTTGTTACTTTATATTCCCCAGATGAATGCAATCTTTCTATGTCTATCCCTCTCTTTCTGACTCATTTCGCTTAGCATGATACTTTCCATGTTGTACCACTTGTATATAAATTTCATGACTTCATCTTTTCTAACAGCTACATAGTACTCCATTGTGTAGATGTACCAAAGTTTCTTTAACCAGTCATCTGTTCTTGGGCATTCAGGTTTCTTCCAGTTTCTGGCTATTGTAAAGAGTGCTGCAATGGAGTTTCTGTTTCTTTATAGCTTAAGTTAACAACCTCTAGATAAAAAGCAAAAATACACTTTCCTTAATGCTAAAATACTGCTGCTTACAACTTATCCATCCACTATTATTATATTATTATATTTATCCATCCACTATCATTATGTTACCATAATATGTAGTATATTATACTTATCATGAAGGAACCAGCAGAGGAACCCAGGCATGCGGGAACTGGGGCTGAGATTTCCAAGCCTGCTCGGATCAGAACTGGGCCTCCTCCACCCTGATCTCCCATCTTCCATTAGGTAGGCGTTACACCCACCAACTGCCCCCCCCCCCGTGTTGTCCCATCAATGGCCAAGATCCAGAGACCATAAAACCCAGCTCCCGGAAGCGTGCGGCCACATTTGCAGCTGCACAGCATCTTATTATCTAGTTCTTACTCTTGGAGAACCCTGCAGGCTACCAAGAGTATGCTACCCGCATGGCAGAGTCTGGAAAATCCCCCATGGTGTATTTGATATGCCAAAACCCAGTAACAATGATGGGCCTCATTCCCCTGATCCTGAAAGAGCCTCAAATATGGCACTTTCTAAAATCTCAGGGCTAGGATGAAGGAGACGTTACTGGTACCTGCTTGAGGAAATCAATGAACAGGATGACAGTGATACACTGATACAGTGATACTTATTAAAATACATAATGAATACATAATCTTCCTTTAAATTCACTAAACTTGCTAGGTAATTATTAGATCAATATCTAACTCCAGACAATAAGAAGAGGTGTTTGAGGCACAGATATGGTAGCAAAAATGCAACATCATCAAAGTATATGGAAAAGTTTGTGTTAAATGAGCAACGGTTTATTAAGGGGAAATTTATGGACAGAATTTTCAAAAGATATTGATTCATATCCTACAACTCTGTGTTTGGAGCAAACCCCATTTGCCTGGGGTGGTGGGTGAAGAATGTCTCTTTTCTAGAATCTTCTGTTCACATTATAAATGGAGGGTGGGGATCAATTCTCAAAAAACAATTTTGTATCTCTTGAGCACCAAATTCTATGAGCTATGTCACTATTCAGGGAAATGGCCCTCTCCGGGGATCTGTGACTGGTTGTCGGGCAGCGCAGAGGAGGACAGAAGTCATAGAAGGATCTGACTTCATTGTATGACTGAAATGCAAACACGAAAATTTGTTAAATCTGCAACTGTACTTCAAGGTGATTCACTAATAAGAAATTTTAAAAAAATAGTGACTAGGAAAAGATTAATATTCTTCTTTGCTTTTTGATTCTGCATATTAACACACATATCTAACTCCTGTGGCTATTTCATGGCATACAAAGGAAGAGCAGTAGCCTAAACAAAATCAATGCCTTGAAGATGGAGAAATAAATAAATCAAATGATCCCTCAATATCATTGAGTCAAAGAAATCTAGAACTCTCTTATCCTCATAGTAAATGCAAGATAATAAAATGTCATTATCATTAGACCTAAAAAAAAAAAGAAAGAAGGATCTGACAGGCTTTATTTCAGCCACTGTTACTTGGCACCACTAATCAGTTTTAGGGACCCTTTCTTAAAGGGAGGAGGAGAATGTTGACCAGCATCTAAGGACAAAGTTCCTCTGGGAGCTCCCCAATGTGTGAGCTGATATATATGAGGAACCCAAGAACCTGCTTTATCCTCAAGTCCCACAAGAAGGCACAAGCTGGGCATGCTGATGTACTTTAAGATGAAGGAAGTTAGGAACAGGGACCAGCTAAAATATTATCATATTCTCTAATATTAATTCATGTTGGGGGGTGCGCTTAAGACATTAAGCATTGAATGGAAGTATTCGTTTTTGTTTTGTTCACCACAGTCAGCGGTGCTCAGTGCTTAGTCCTGGCTCTTTGCTCAGGGATCACTGCTGGTGGACTCCATCGATCCCAGATTGCTAAGTTCAAAACAAGTGCTCTACCCACTGTATTATTACCCCAGCCTGACTAGAAGTAGTCTTCTTCAATTTAGATATCTAGGACACACACAGATCTATTTGGAATATATAATTAGGTATAGTCCTATTGTATCTAAAAGATTGTCCTGAACCTAGATTGAAGTACTATGACAGCTGATAAAGATTTCATAGTGCTGCCAAATCTTTCAGTCTCTCTTGGGTATTTCAAATCCAGAAGGCTGTGGATCAAATATAGATTTGAATATAACAGCTAGATAAAAAAAATAATCTGTCATTCATTATAACAGGCATTTCAATAAATTCAATTTATTTGTGTTAACACAATTGGATGTAGGTTAAAAATTACAAAGTTCAAGACCCATTTAATACCTTCAAAACCCATAAGCCCATATCACTGTGGATAAAGTACTCTTACATGTAGCTCTCATGGTTTATGACAACCACTGGAAAACAGTCAAACAATAATTTTATTGTATTCTTTTCTCTCTCTACTGTGTTTATAAAAACACAATGTCATGTGGAGTTGTAAAAATAAAAGAACTTGGGGCTGGAACAATAGCAAAGCAGGTAGGGTGTTTGTCTTGCACACAGCTGACCAGGGTTCAAATCCGAGAATCCCATATGGTCCCCTGAGCAACACCAGGGCTAATTCCGGAGTACAGATCCAGGAGTGACCCCTGTGCATCTCTGGGTGTGACCCAAAAGGCAAAAATAAATTAATAAATAGATTAATTAAATAAAATAAAAGAACGCTGTAAATAACATAACCAGGTATATCAATTCTTTTACATTATATTATTCAATACTTATTTATTTATCTATTTATTATGTATTTCTTTATTTGATTCACAGTCCTTTAATAAGATAGGCAGTTGACCGATCTCCAGTGGGTTCACTAATGATTCAGTTTGCTAGTGCTTTGATCATTCACTAATCAAGCTCTTCCAGTTGCATGCCATTGGCCAATGAGATATAGATGAGAAAATATCTCTTATCCTTCAACAATACACCCTAGACATACAATTAACAGATAGTAAGAGAGATTTAAGGCTAGGTATCCCATCAGACAAAACAAGTCATCTCAAGAGTTAAGATGCGGAGGAGAAATAGATGCTATAAAATTTGTACTGCCATGGCTATGGATACAGGAACAGGCAAACTACAGTTGTTTTTTAATAAAAATTACATGAGAGAATTAAGGACAAACTTTAAACAAAACTCTACTTACATTTCATCACATGTGTACTATGATGCTACATGAGATAATAAAATAAAACCTAAAATCAAATTATTGTGTGACAAATAGAACACTGACTACTTTAGGGTAGGTTAGGAAAGAACACACTTGAAGCGCAGAGTAGCTAAATTAGGCAAAAAAGGAAATATGTATTATTCTATAAAGCAAACAATATTATTAGCAAGTCTCCATCATTATCTTAAAACAATTATTAAAACAAAACTTTCTTTACATTTCCTTTTCTTTTTCACATTTAAAATCCTGTTTAAGGGCTTCAAGCATCCTCTGAATGATCTCTGTATACATAAGGAAAAATTAGCATTTTTAATATCCCTCAGTGCAAATTCTATATGGTTAATTTCCTTGATGATGGTTCTTAGACATACTTTTTCTGTGTTTTGGTACAACCTTATCACTAAGAGAAACTATGAGATAACTTTGGGTACAGTAGTAAGAGTACCTGCATTAGCAAGCTACTGGGTTAGCCTAAGAATAAAAGTCCGCATCCATAACTAGGTTTTCCTGCCAAGCTGTGAGACAGAACGGTCATACAACACTTGAATCTTTTCTAACAGTCGCTCATTTCAATCCTCTAATCCTTTAGGTTGCAGAAGTGCTGTAATTGTACACTAATGCCTGAATGAACCTCGGTGGTGGCTGCAGTCCAGCTATGGGAGTTCAAGTCATAGCTGATGATTCTGACCATATGCTAGAGTGAGTTGTGGTGGGGAAAAAGCAGTGCCCCACTGCCCCTGTTGGTCCTTTTGAGGTGAAAAGAACAGATTTATTGCATATTGCATGGCCTTAAAAGCAGGAGACAAAGCCCCAAGAGTTCTTTTCTGACTGAAAGCATGGAGTAGTTTTATATATTTATATATATATTTTTATACATATATATATGCATATGTGCATATATACATATATATATATATTTTAAACTTGGCCTACATAAGATAACTCAGCTGACCCATGTTGGTATCATAAACATAATTTGAATAGGCCCTGTGACCTCTCTTGGCACACAGAACAGAATTTGTTCTTTCTTCCCGTGGTGCCCAGACACTAGTTTTTCTTCTGATTGGCATTAGCAAGTTGTGGTAGGGAGTTAAAGGTGTTCCCACTTCTTTGTAGGGGGTAACTCTCTAATTCAAGCCTCTCATTGGTTGCAGTGATTGATTTTATCCATGAATCCATTCACCAAACATTTTTGGAAATCTATTAGGCAACGAGAAATTTAAATAAACAATATGTGTGTGGGGAGGGAGAGGTGGGGGGCTGGAGCAATAGTACAGTGGTAGGGCATTTGCCTTACAAGCGGACAACATGGCCAACCCAAGTTCGATTCCTCCACCCCTCTCGGAGAGCCAGGCAAGCTACCGAGAGTATTTCACCCACACGCAACACCTGGCAGCTACCTGTGACGTATTCGTTATGCCAGACACAATAACAGTTGTCACAATGGAGGCATTACTGGGCCTGCTCGAGCAGATCGATGAACAACGAGAGGACAGTGACAGTGACAATATGTGTGTATATTCTCTTTTTTTCTAAAGTAAATTGACATGAAAATCAAATGCTTTGTTCTTCAAATTTTTGTGTCTTTCATTTTCAGTTAACAGTGTATTGAGAGAAGTTCTGAGGGAGAGTGTATAATGATTTTTGTAACAAGCTTCCTGAACATATTGACCCATAGACTGTGAACAAAATACAATTTCAGTTCCTCTAGTTGTCATTTTCCTGATCTATACCTGATGTAATTCCTGACAGATTATGATTTGTATTCCAACTCACTCCTGTATAACATCTCTTAAAGTCTCAGGAAGTTTTAAAAAAAGTTTTACTTCAGTATGTAGAATTCTAAACTTGGCTTATAAATTAATTTTCTTATATTATGTTTGGGGCTGGAGTAATAGCACAGTGGGTAGGGCCTTTGCCTTGCACGCAGCTGACCCTGCCAACCCGGGTTCAATTTCTCCACCCCTCTCGGAGAGCCTGGCATGCTACAGAGAGTATCTCGCCTGCATGGCAAAGCCTGGAAACCTACCCATCATGTATTCGATATGCCAAACACAGTAACAAGAAGTCTCACAATGCAGACGTTACTGGGTTCGCTTGAGCAAATCAATAAACAGTGGTAGGACAGTGCTACAGTGCTATTATGTTTACCGCACGGCAAAGCCTGGCAAGTTACTCATGACGTATTCAACATGCCAAAAACAGTAACAATAATGGGTTCATTTTCCCTGACCCTGAGAGAGCCTCCAATATGGCAGTGTCTGGAAGGACAAGAAAGGAGAGCCTGCTAAAATCTCAGGGTTGGGAATAATGGAGACGTTACTGGTGCCCGCTCAAGCAAATCGATAATCAGTGGGATGACAGTGATGCAGTGATATTAGATTAGATATTAGATATTAGATATTAGATATTAGATGATATTAGATATTAGATATTAGATGATATTAGATATTAGATTCCTGCAACTGTTCCTCTTTTAGTTATCCTTGATTTGATTATGATCTTCACACACTCAGCAGTTTCCAAGGACAAGATAACTTTTACTAGGGCTTAAGTCCTCACTGGTCTTTACAGATGATAAAATTCAATTCTTTGGGGCAGAAGATTGTGCAGTGGTTAGGGCGCAAACTTAGCATGCTACCAATTTTGATTCCTCCTGCACCACATGTTCCTCTAAGCATCACAGGCACAGTTCTGGAGCACTCCTATATTCCTTTATCCATGGAGACCAGAGTGACTTGGTAATTCCAGCACTGCAGGGCTGGAGATGCAGTTTCCTTGGGCTCTTGAATTGAATTTCCCAGTCACTTGGATAAGAATTTTCTGTGCTGCCCCCAGAGCATGGCTTGGGAGGGCAGATTTTTTTCTTTAAACTCTTTTCCTCTGAGCTCTGCACTTTCCCTCCTGTGTTCGTCTTCTTAGGACTCCTTAATTCAGGGAATGAAATTTTATTCTGGTGCTGGCTTGATACCTGAACCTTAGAGCCTTAAATCTTCATTTTTCTGTTGATGTCCTTTGAGGCAGCACTATTGAATAAAACCCCAATGTCTTATGTTGTCTCTTCCACTTTTGTTGATCCATAAGAAACAGTGGTATATTCTGGGCAAATCCAGGGAGTTTCAGCAATCTCAAAGCATCACTCTTCTCAATATACTATGATTGTGGTTCTCACATGGCGAGGTTAGAAATTACCACGAATTTATCCTAAGTTTAAGAGCTCAAAGTAAATCAGGATATTTTTCCAAAGAAAATTTCTTTCCAAAACTCTTTCCCTTTCCACCCATTCTGTGATATTATTTCATATCATAACTGCAGAGGAATGTAAGAGACATGCTCTGTGCTCATTCCTTTAAAAATCGTCGTATGGAAACTGGTGTCTGCCCACACTTTTTGCTACCTGATACTTTTCCTTATGGTACTTCAGTTGAAACTTGAGGCAAGTTTAGTCCCATTCCAACTTCCTTTTATATTCACCAAATAACTTTGCTACAACAGCTTAATTTTCTAGACTAGAATTTCCTCTTTCTTAAAATTAGTGGGCTGATGTTTATTCTCTAGGGTTCTTTACAGCTTTAAAATTTGTTGATTTTGCAATTACATTTATATTGACAGTTTCATAGAAACATTTTAAGATAATTGTCAAGAAACAGAATTCAAACAGGAATCCTATCAACTAGTTCAATACCTTGAACAATTTTCTTCATTTTTCTGGGTCAACTTTAAATATGTAGCACAGAACAAATTCATTTATTTATTTAATTTTTAAGAAGATTTCCCTAAATACAGAAAGACTTTTAAACACAAGCTAATTTCCATTTAATTACAAAAATTAGATGAGTTATCTACTGACTAGAAAACAAAATTAAAAAACAAAAAGAATTTAAAGATTTCAGATCATTACACTAGTGGTTGCAAGTTATATAAGCAGCAGACCATTTTAAAACTTGTTTTTTGGTTCTTTCTTTGCCTGTTATTCAGCTGTCTGAACATCACAATAGCACAAAAATCATTTCAAACTTTACTAGTAAAAATATTTCTTTAACAGGGTGAATTTGAAATAAAACTGAAGTTCTATATAAATGTAAAACATGAGATAAATGCTCATTGTCATATTTTAAAACATTCAATTGTAAAGAAAATAATTTTTCTGCTTATTCAGAATTGTGATGATAATTACTTAGCAATTATCACCAGCATCTGGAGCGGTAGCACAGATGCTGGAGCGGTAGCACAGCGGGTAGGGCGTCTGCCTTGCACGCAGCCAACATGGCCCACCCGAGTTCGATTCCTCCGCCCCTCTCGGAGAGCCCGGCAAGCTACCGAGAGTATTGGATATGCCAGACACAGTAACAACAAAGTCTCCAATGGAGACGTTACTGGGCCCGCTCGAGCAAATCGACGATCAACGGGAGGGCCTTTACTTTACTTACTTTACCTATCACCAGCATCTACAAACTCCTCATATAAGCAGAAGAAGGGACTAATAACTGGAAAAGAAAGTGAGGTGGACCATAGATGTGGTAGGTGATACATTCAAAGATCTTTGTAAATCGACCAGCTAGACATATTTGCCCTAACTCTTATTTTTCTCCCAAATCGCTTTTTTGTCAAGTCACACATTTCCTGAGAATATCCTCATGTGAGCAGTTGGAACATTGACTAAAACAATCCAGTTATACTTTATCTTGTTTCCACAGAAATCATAATATGCTTAATCATATCACCAGTTCAAGACATTTCTTCTAAAATAGACATTTTACTCAGTGATGCAAACTAAAAGTCTACAGATGTGAAAAGAAATACAATTCTTTTAGAAACCTTAAATTTGCTTTACAATTTGGGGGGGAAATATGAAAAAATTTATATGTCACTGTTAGTTTTTTTTCTTGTTCATTTGAATGAAGGTATGTAACTTTATTTTTAAATTGGATAAAACACTTATTCTAATATGTAAGGCCCAAACTCATGAGCTTAATTCATAACATATATCATCAAGTATAGGATTTCTCAATCTTTTTCTTATGATCCCATCCAAACTTATTTTCTTCCTGTAGTCTTCAATCTATTGGTTGGCCTTTAGTCTTATGTAGTGGTGACTTCTTTATGTAGTTTTTCACTGTGGTGCCTTTGGAATTTTCTGAGTACAGATGGCCCCCAAGTGAGAAAAACGGATCTGGTATGTCATTAAATCCTTGAAAGATTGATCATTAAATCTGGGAATGTCAAGATCTGCTGCCATAATCAACAAATTTATCATTAGTATATTTTACTATTAATTCAGTTTCTCTCTTCCTGATTAGACTACTTCACACATCTTTCTTCAAAGCTCCAACACCCCTTTTTTTGTTAGCTGATAATCTCACTTTTTAATTAATTGAGAAAATAAGAATGGTAAAACAAGAATGTGTCCATGATACCAACATTAATTACTACCTTACCAGTGCCTTATCTCCTGCAATTACTCACTCCTACTTCTATCATCATTTCTTCTTTTTTGGATCATAACCATTTGCACACTTACAGATCATTTTTCCCCATCTCAGAAATCCCTTTATCATCCACACTTATTCAACATCCTTTAATGTTCCATTTACATGTTTCTCTTCTTTTACTGGAACTGTTGCCAAATAGAACATATTTACTTTGCTCCCACACTCTTTTGAACTCACCAAAAACAAGCTGACATTCCTACCATGCCAATATTGTGCCTTGATATTGACTACACAATAAATCTTTATATGGTAAGATCAGATAATCCCTCATATTTCTCAAATAACTCACTCTCAGTCAAGATATTTTCAGAGTTGATTGTTGATCACTTCAAAATTTTTTGTTTCCTGACTTTGGAAAATCTCAGTGTCCGGACTATTCCTAAAACATTGACTTTCCTTATATTAGTCTTTTTGATGACTTTTTCCCAACTCGATTATGAAAGTGGTTGAGATTGTGTTCAGTTTTTCTCTTTTCTAATTACACACATCTCACATAGTATCATGACTTTAAATTAAATAGGTATATGAAGAACTAATTTCATAACTGGTGTTTCTACTTGCACATGAGTTCCAGAGTTATAAGTGAAGCCCTGACTTAATTAATATTTAAAGAATACACCGTAAAGGCTCATCAAATAATTAAAAAGTTAAAATAATATTTTATTTAGCTGCCCAACTTCTGAATATTTGCAAAATTAATGCAAAAAATATTCATTTAAAGAGATATATGCATTCCATGTTCCCATAGCTTTAGTAACAATAATCAAAAGCTGGAAGCAACCTAAGTTATTCACTACTTGGATAAAAGAGTTTCAAGATAATATACACATATATTTTAAAAGACTAAACACAACTTAATACTATTTAGCCAGAATAAAAAAATTAAATATTACCATTTTCACATCTTGGACAGATTTATTTATGGTACACAAACTCAGAAAAAGCAAAAGCTCTATAATTTCATTTATATGTGGTAGAATAAGAAACAAAAGTAAGAAACGAAGAAACAAAAAATAAACTCATATGTTCCAAAAGCAGGTATCATAAATATATGGGTAGTAGAATAGATAAGTTGAATATAAGTGCCCAATTAAAAGGTGGAATTGTTCTTCTGTTGGGATACATAATGTATATTCAGATGCTGATTTTTAACCTGAAACATATACAATGTAAATATATTGAAATAAATAAAAATTTCAGTAAAAATTTTAAACAAAAAATTACTTTCTACTTTAATATAACAAAAGCTAATCTTTTCCCCAAACATACAGGTCATTTCATTCTATTGTTAGTCCTTACGTAAATAAATGAAACACAAAAGTCAGTAAGTGGTATAAAGTCTATCTCTTTGCATCTCAATCATATCCAGTTCACTAGCAAGTCAGAGGCATTTGTACAAGGAAAAAATATAAATTTCTTAATAGTAATTATCTGCATTCAATGAATTCTCTTGTATCAACTTTCTTGTTTAGTTTAACCAATTCCCAAATTAAGACTAATTCTTCCTTGCCCAACGAGAAAATGGAAACAAGCGAGAAATAAAACTTCACATTATTAACTGGGAATTCAGACATATTAAAATTCTTATTTACAAACTTATCCTGGGACTTCTCTTATAAACTGTTAGTAAAGTTAGCAAAATAATCAAGCCTCCCAGAAATCTTAACATGTATAAAAACATTACTCAATGTTTATCTCTTTTCTTCATAAATATTTCTTACTACTGATGAGTCTAAGTCCTTTAGTTAATTCGGGTTTACAAAAGTCCCACTTTTTTTCCAGGAATTTCCATTTGAAATTAAGATAGAGATCCAGTATTTGTTTAATGCTATCAAATACTTCCAATACTGAAAAGCATTTCTGCTCTACTTCTTATTCAGGGTTTTTGGCCAAAAGCTTCCTAAAAGGAGTTATCAATATTTCTTAAAGGACAAGAGGCAGATTTTTTCTAAACTTTAATTATCAAAAAAAATGATCATAATATAAATTAGCCTTTCTCTTTTACATGGCTAAACAAACAAACAAAAAAACCAACAAATACTCTAAATGAATAACACTTTCTTCCTAAAATTTTGCCACGAACTACTGAAGTAATGAGAAATATTTTTCTCCCTCCTAGAGAAAGCTGTCTTGGGTTCCTCAATCATATGGAGACTGGGCAATCCCACCATGAAGCTAATCCACTCACTCTTTCTCTAAAACAATTTCTGATACAGAGCCATGCAGAGAGCACTGTGGGAAAGCAATCAAGACTGAAGAATAAGTAAATTTTCTACTGTCAGTATAAAGCTTGATAACTCAAGTATGTGAGGAACTGACAAGGAAACCTACAGTCAAATCAGCTTCTACTTGTCAGAGTCTTGTTATCCCTGGAAATGATATAAACTTCAAACCCAATCACAATCTTGTTCATTTCCTACCGTCTAAAAAAAAAGAATGTCTGGCAGGATTTCCAATTTAATGATGTTAACATAAGCATATTCCGCATCACCTAAATTAACCCATTCCCTTTCGGAAAACACACAATAACATTGGTGAACTGGAAATAATTTGAAAGAATACCTTTATGATGTAAGTATAAACTTTCTGTATGAGCGATATGTCTGTGTGTGTATGTGTCTAAAAGAGAAAGGGGCACATAGAAAGGGGTACCAAAAAAGGAAATAAAACCTATAAGATGGAAGCTCAAACATAGAACATTTTCAATAATCTTTCAGAAAGACTTCTCAGCTCTCCAAATAAAATTAAACCATAAATCTTAAATGAATGCTTTTGACACTAAATTTTCCAAAGTTGATGTTATCTCTCTGCCATTCTCCCATTATCACTCTACTATTCTTATAAGCATATCATATATAGTTAAGATATAAAGAACAGAATAAAAGTAAAACTTCTAAAAATATTTCCTCATTTTGTTAATGTGTAGTTTTACATAATGTATTACTACAAAGAACAGCATTTTGTTCTGCTTTACTTGAGGATCAGGTATCAGTAATTTTTATTTTACCATGTTCTCCTTATGATGAAAGGTAAGTATTAGCAAAATTAATGACAACTAATTAGAATAGTTGCATAAATTATGTGGTCCTGAGATGCAATAAAGATAATGTATGGAAGTAACTGCAATTTTATTTGAGGCTAAGATGAATTAATTAATTTAAAGTTCAATTTGAATTCTCTACTATTTTAATTATTCATGAAAATACAGAGCGCTAAACGCATGAGAACACTGAATATTATCACATTTTATGATTTTTTGAGTCCACTGGTAGATTTTACGTTTGGAATCAAATGTAAAAGATTTTATCATTTTTGTTACTATTTTTGATTGAAGTAATTGCACAGATGTAAATATGCTTTAGAGTAGCATTTTTAGCTCAAGTGCTTCCATCTGCAACATGGCATATAAACTGTACTTTTTCTCAATTCTTCATTCTGAGGTGGCTGAAACAATATGCAGCTCACATCTATAGTTAATGTTTTCTGGTCTGAAATTCAAATATAATCATTTAAAACATATATTTTGCAGGGAGAAATTATTCCAAGTACTCATCTTACAGGTGGCACTGCTGCTAAGAGTTATTATGCCTGTTTGTACATGTCTCGCGAACCATAAAAATGAGTAGAAAGACCCTCGTTAGTTTATTGAGATGATTCTTGGGACCAAACATTCAATTTTCAATGATGTAAGTTTCATGGGTTGTTAAATAAATAAATAAATAAATGAATATATGTGCATATATTAATGTGCCAATGCAAATCGTTTGTTTATTCGAGTTAATTTTCTACTGCAGTACATTACAGTTTAAGTACAAATGAATTCATTTTAAATTTGATGTGCTCTTAAGAATAAAATATCTTAAAGCAAATTAAGTTTGTTTTTGGTTGATTCTATCTCATCTTTTCTTTTCAACAGAAATGCACTACAAACGTATACGTTACAATTTTGTTGGACCAGAAGTAGTAAAATGCAATCTGGAAGGAAAACAAAAGTAAAAAATTTTCCCAGAGTCATGTTGACATTACAAAAATTTTATAGAAACATGGACACATTGCTGTGTTACTCCAGTTTTACAAATCTGAGTAAACTTAAAGATCAATAAAGTCTGTCCCTAATCACACCTTAAATGTTGCCATTAAACAAAATACAGATGTGTTGATTTTAACTGTATTCAAACATTTATAAATTCTTTACAAAGTTTTGTTTCAAAATCCTAAAGATAACTTCAACATTTTAGATAAATTTTAGTATATTTATTGTTTAGTTAATAAGACTAGAGCTAAGAAGTGCATGTTAATTGTAAGAAGAAAAATGCAAAGTGGAATATCAAAAATCAAAATATCAAAAGAAAGTGGAAGTGGAAGCTACAGGTCTTAAAATAAGGTCAATCTTCAATTTTTTTTAGTCATAAGTTTTCCTAGCTACATGACTTCCCTTTGTGTTTTGTTCAACCCTGTTAAAAACCACGAGAAAACAGTTGGCTTGTATCTCCTTAAAGGTAGAATGACTGATATCTCAAACTTTGAAGAGACCTGTAATGATGTAGAGACAGTATCAGTCTTGACCTATTCTTCTTCGAAGATACTCATCTGTTTTTAACAGCAATCTTGAAAATAAAATTAAATTCACACAGCATATTTCATTTAAATATCACGTTTTCATCCACACTCTTTACATATAACCTTAAAAAACATTTCATTAAACCATTAGTTATTATTAATTTTGATGCAACACAAAATTTCTTCCATTTAAATAAACACAGACTACTACATAGATTATAGTCACATTGATTCAATGACTGATGTTTTTCTATCATGTACATTTTAGAAAGACATTATACAAAGAAAATAATCAAAATCCGAGAGCAATTTAACGCAATATCAATTGTCATACCATCATAGAATTCTTAAAAGCACCCTACTCAGCATATATGTTGGTTCTGTACACATTTTCTTTTTTAGGGAATTTAAACTTTGCTCCTGTGGAAAGGTGAAGGTACTGGGTGGAAAAAAATATATACCCTTAATTTCTTTTTTGTTATAGTTACTTCAGAATATAAAAGGATATACCCTGTGAATTGAATGAAACTAAAAAAATTTTTCAAGGATAATTCTAAATGTATGTGATTTTTGTTTCACATCCTAACTCTAGAATCTAATCTGTATTTATCCTTAAGTAATCAAAGAAAATTCTTGTTGTTTATAACTGTCATCTCAACTGACAAATTATTTCCAGCTGATTGCTTGATTTTATGATTTGGGAAAAAACACTATCATGAAAAGGCTCAAGTTATAGGAGCCCCTCATGGGTTAGTGTTGTGGGGCTAGTTATTTTTTTAAAACATAATGAATTAAATATTGTGATTACTTTACCAGACTCCTTGAACAGTTGTTGCCTTTAGTTTGGGAAAGTCAAATATTTAGAGAAAGATAGCTAAAGAGCTTCCTTTTCAATAATTCAATGAGCTCATTTTTTTCTCTCAATGTATAGGAAGGATGAAGTGAGATCAGCTCTACCTCCTCTATACTTCATTAGCCGAATTCTTACTTTATCCTTTTATTGTCTTCTGTGTGGACATGTCTTTGATGACCAATATAACATATTTCCTTCCCTACATGTCCAAATGACCAATAACCTGAAACTATGTGATTAGGGATCCTGTATACGAATTAGGATAAAATGGTACAATATTATTAGTGAAACACAAAAATGTCTTAAAATATAATTAGACATCCTTTAAACCCTCAACTATTCTCATATCCAAAGTACATTTTGCTAGAATTTCCTATATGTCACCTCATATTCTTTTCCTCTGCTTTATATCTGCTCCTTGAAACTTGGAAGCTTATTCTGTTTTATTAAACAAGACATTTTTATTGTCTCCATATCATCCTTGGTTTCCTCAGCCATTTACTAAAGATCAATAAAACAAAAATGATGGGTGATAGAAAATAATTTTATTACCAAATCAAGCTGTCAAGATGTTGGCTAAACAGAGAGCTATCTTTTCTTAAGAATATTTCAAAAGGTTTACAGGGATAATTCTGGAGGAAAGCAGGGCATATATGGATGGATTGGTCTATAGACATACATAAGAATCACATATAGATTGAAAGTGGCAGATTTCAGTCCCAGTAACTTCAGACCCTTTTGTGATTTTTAATCCTCTTAATAGAGTTTTGTATTTTTTTCAGGAATGGTCAGAAATTCATGTTATTCCAGAAAATCTCTCAATGCTCAAATTTATTGGGGACTGATTTCTGAAATGGTTTAAGCATTGTACAGAGTAAACATATTTACAGATTCTCTCCCACCTGTGGGATAATGCGTCAGAGGATAAAGCCCATTATCGAGTTGCATTAGCTGAACCTTCTAAATGAATGAATAAAAACTAACTTAATTATTTCAGTACCTCTCTCATAAACATGCAATTTTAATTATCATCATAATGCTATTTATAACCCTCAGTTTCTAATAATTCAGAAAAGAAAAATCAGGCTTTAGGAGAAATACATTTAATTCAGTTTTTCAAAATCTTCTATTCTCATTTTCATAAATAGCTAAATTAATTAAATTCAGTCCACATGGATGTTCAGAATTTGAGGATATTTTATGCTTCCCATGGGGAATTAACCATTTTCTTAGTTATCTCTTACTCTAAAATATAACTGCTGACAATTACTATGATTTTTCTGGCCACTATTATGCATACATGAGTTTGTCCCACATGCTCTGAAGAACTAATAAAACAGAACCATTGCACATAATATACTTTATCTTGAATTAGAATCATCCCTTATTAAGCAGAATCCCCCAATCAATTCCAAGAGATTTCTCTTTTACCATTCTTGATTAACTATGCTTTAAACTGTAAGCAACTGTTTTTCCATCTCTAATCAATGCTTAGATTAAATGAGGGAGAACTCAGTATACCCATAATAGAAAATAAATCTAAAAGAATGCTAAACATTTTTTCTAATGCTCTTCTGTTATACATTATTCTAAGCTTTATCTAACATAATTTCTTTAACAAACTCTCTCCGGACAGAAACGTCTACTGTCTTTAACTTCATCTATTGTAAGTTTTTTATCCAGTTTTTCTTTCTGGTTCTCTGTTTTGTTTTGTCTATTTGTTTTACAATTTAATTATTTCCTTATTCAAGAAAGCTCATATTAAATCTACTATAATTTACCGAATTCATGACTATCTGATTTAACTTCTTATAAACTAGAAAAATAAATCTATTAATAGAAATACTGCTGTGAGAGAAGTTAGAGCACGAATTAAATGTTTCATCTACAAGTTCAAGACATGGATTGTTACACAAATAATTTACTTTCTGACAACATCTGTTCTTCAAACTTCAGTCTTTATTTCCTTCCCTTTATGTTTGTTCAATGCCACTGTCACTGTCACTGTTCTCCTGTTGTTCATCGATTTTCTCGAGTGGTCCCAGTATCGTGTCCATCATGAGACTTTGTTGTTACTGTGTTTGACCTATTAAATATGTCATGGATAGCTTGCCAGGCTTTGCGGTGTGGGCAAGATACTCTCGGTAACTTGCCTGGCTCTCCGAGAGGGGCGGAGGAATCGAACTTGGGTCAGCCATGTTGGCCGCATGCAAGGCAAACGCCTTACCCGCTGTGCTATCGATGTTCAATGCAGAATTTAAAAAAATTCTTATTGTCTCTTTGGTCATCTATTAAGCAAATTACATTATATTTTGCTTTTCAAGTAGATTATAGAGTAGAAAATTCAAGATATTCATTTGATGTCAATGAATCATTGATTTTTCTTGAATAAAAATTATACTTAGTAAGCAGAATTCCACAATCAACTTCATGAAAATTATTTTCCCACTTCTGATTGACCAACACTTAAAAATTCTAAACAGTTTTTCTCTCACTCCAATCAGTCATTTTTGCCTACATTTCATTTCCCATCTTTTCAATTTAGCCAATCCTTCCTCAGCTCTTCTCATCTCAGATTCTGCCCTTTATTATGAAGAAAGGTAATTACTGGGTTTTCAACCCCTGATCTGCATGGGACGGGCACAAAGGCCCAGCTCTGGGCAGCAAAGCTGAACGGCTCCAATTCCAACAGGTACAGCCCGCCCCCAAGGGCCTGGGTCCCTCTCTGGGCATGCGCAGCTAGAAGCAGCCCCTAGAAAGCCGGTTTTCAACCCCTGATCTGCATGGGACGGGCACAGAGGCCCAGCTCTGGGCAGCAAAGCTAAACGGCTCCAATTCCAACAGGTACAGCCCACCCCAAAGGGCCTGGGTCCCTCTCTGGGCATGCGCAGCTAGAGGCAGCCCCTATAAAGCCGGTTTTCAACCCCTGATCTGCGTGGGATGGGCACAGAGGCCCAGCTCTGGGCAACAAAGCTGAACGGCTCCAATTCCAAACAGGAGACATTCCCAACTCCTCGCCAGCGCCAGGGACTCTTTCCGGAGCCACGGCCGCTGACGCGGCCACGAAATATTTTCCCACAACGTATGCCATAGGAACCATAAGCTACCTTCTTAGATGGAAACTTCTCTATTTTAGCTCAGCCACTAGAAACACAGTAGCCAATAACTCATAAGCCTATCTTAACTCACACTGCATATCAAGCAGAATAGTAACAGTGAACGTGAAGGACTAAACCACACCTCTCACAATGGTAAAGCAACACAAAAGCCCACCAAACTTTCATATTGAAGAGTCTAGCCCAGATGACACCAACAGTACTGTAGTGTTAGACAACCTCTCTGACAAGGAATTCAGAAGGGAGCTACTTAGGATGCTTAGGGAATTAAAAGAAACAATGGAAAGCAATGCCAATAGAAGACAAGAGGATCTGAAGAGAGAAATGAGGAAAATGCAATCAGAAATGTCAGACCTGAAAAATCTCGTAGGCGAATTGAGAAGCTCAGTGGAAGGCCTCAGCAGCAGAGTAAGAGCGGCTGAGAACAGAATCAGTGAGCTCGAAGATGAAGTTCAGAGACTCTCCAGAAAAGAGCAGAAAATGGAAAAGAGACTCACAATTCGGGAACAGATGGCAAGAGAAGATCGTGATGAAGCCAAGAGGGGTAACATAAGAATTATTGGTGTCCCAAAGGTACAGGAAGAAAACCTCGATGAAGAAGAAATTGTCAAAGAAATCATTGCTACAACATTTCCAGAGCTGAAGAAAACTTGTGACCATATTCAGGAGGCCCGAAGGGTACCAGCTAGAAGAAATCCGAATAAAAACACCCCAAGACACATTCTGATCAAAATGACCAAAACCTTAGACAGAGACAAAATTCTGAAAGCAGCAAGATCGAAGAAAGAAATCTCTTACAAAGGAGCATCCTTAAAATTCACAGCTGATTTTTCTGATGAAACCCTCATGGCCCGAAAACAGAGGTGGGACATAGTAAAAAAACTCAATGAAATAAATGCCTCCCCCAAAATACTTTTCCCAGCGAGACTCTCATTCATAATAGAAGGAACAACACACAGTTTCACAGACAAACAACAGCTCAGGAACTTCATAGACTCAAAACCATGGTTACAAGAACAACTAAATGGGCTACATTAAGGCAAGAAAGGCCCCTCAAATACACCAAATTTTAACAGAACAATGGGACAAAATCCCATAACAATAATCTCTCTCAATGTCAATGGGCTAAACTCACCAATTAAAAGACATAGAGTGGCAGGATGGATTAGAAAATTGAACCCAACATTCTGCTGCCTGCAAGAAACGCATCTCAATAGTCAAAGCAAACACAGACTCAGAGTCAAAGGCTGGAAAACAATCCTACAGGCAAACAGCTCCAATAAAAAAGCTGGGGTAGCCATCCTTATATCAGACCACATCGATTTCAGAGTGAGGAAGGTCATAAGAGACAGTGAAGACCATTTCTTATTGATCAAAGGATCTGTACAACAGGAAGAACTTACAATAATAAATGTAGATGCACCTAATGAGAGAGCAGCAAAGTACTTAAAACAACTACTCATAGATTTGGAAAAAGACATCAATAGCAACACAATACTAGTGGGAGACTTCAACACTGCTTTGTCACCTCTTGATAGATCAACCAGGCTCAAGCTTAGCAAGGACATACTTCATTTGAGGGAAACAATGGAAGAAAGGGACTTAGTAGATATATACAGGACACTTCATCATCAAAAAGCTGAATACACATTCTTCTCAAGCGTACATGGAACATTCTCCAAGATAGACCACATGCTGTGCCACAAAACATGCCTCCATAAAATTAAGAAGGTAGAGATTGTATCAACAATCTTCTCAGACCATAATGCGCTGAAATTAGAAGTAAATCACACACAAAAACAGAAAACTAAATCAAACACCTGGAAATTAAACAGTGCACTATTGAACAACGAGTGGATTAGACAGGAAATCAAAGAGGAAATCAAAAGATTCCTAGAAACGAATGAAAATGAGAACACGAGATACCAAAACTTGTGGGACACAGCAAAGGCTGTGTTAAGAGGAAAGTTTATAGCTCTACAAGCATTCCTCAGGAAGGAGGAGCGAGCACACATAAGTAACCTAACCTCACAGCTTAAGAGCTTGGAGAAGGACCAAAAAAAGGAGCACAACCCTAACAGGAGAAAGGAAATAATAAAACTCAGAGCAGAGATTAACGAGATGGAAACCCAAAAAACAATCCGAAAGATCAATGAAACCAAAAGCTGGTTCTTTGAGAAAATTAACAAGATCGATAAGCCTCTAGCAAAACTCACAAAGAAAGGGAGAGAGAAAACCCTAATAAACCGAATCAGAAATGAAAAGGGGGTCATTACAACAGAAACCACAGAAAATCAGAGGATCCTTAGGGAGTACTTTGAGAAGCTTTATGCACGGAACATCAAAACCTCGAGGAAATGGATAAATTCCTAGACTCCTACAGACTCCCAAGGCTGAACCAAGAAGACCTGGAATACCTGAACAGACCTATCACCATCAAGGATATTGAAATGTTAATAAAAAGTCTCCCCAAGCACAAAAACCCTGGTCCGGATGGATTCACTAGTGAATTCTTCCAAATCTTTAAAGAGGACTTACTCCCAATGCTCTTTAAGCTTTTCCACGAAATTGAAATATCAAAAACACTTCCGAACAGTTTCTACGAAGCAAATATCACACTGATACCAAAAGCAGACAGAGATACCACAAAGAAAGAGAATTACAGACCGATATCCCTGATGAACACAGATGCAAAGATCCTCAACAAACTACTAGCAAATAGAATCCAACTACTCATCCAAAAGATCATACACCATGACCAAGTAGGATTCATCCCAGGGATGCAAGGATGGTTTAACATTCGGAAATCAATCAACATAATCCACCATATCAACAAAAGAAAAGATAAAAAGCATATGATCATATCAATAGATGCAGAGAAAGCATTTGATAAGATCCAGCACCCCTTTATGATGAAAACCCTAGCCAAAATGGGTATAAAGGGGACCTTCCTCAACATAATTAAAGCCATCTACCACAAGCCTACAGCAAGCATCATCCTCAATGGGGAAAAACTGAGAGCCTTCCCTCTAAGATCAGGGACGAGACAGGCATGCCCACTCTCTCCACTGCTGTTCAATATAGTACTGGAAGTACTTGCAATAGCGATTAGGCAGGAAAAAGATATTAAGGGCATTCAGGTAGGAAAGGAAGAAATCAAGCTCTCACTATTCGCAGATGATATGATACTCTACTTAGAGAACCCAATAACTTCCACCAAAAAACTCCTAGAAACAATAGACTCGTATAGTAAAGTTGCAGGTTATAAAATCAATACCCAAATGTCCATGGCTTTCCTATACGCAAACAGTGAGAGAGAAGAAAGCAACATGAAAAAAACAATCCCGTTCACAATTGTGCCCCAGAAAATCAAGTACCTAGGAATCAGCTTGACTAAGGAAGTAAAGGACCTGTACAAAGAAAACTACGAAAGGCTACTTCAGGAAATAAAAGAGGACATGAGGAAATGGAAAGATATCCCCTGCTCATGGGTCGGGAGACTTAACATTGTCAAAATGGCAAAACTATCGAAAGCATTGTATAAATTCAATGCAATCCCTATAAGGATACCCATGACATTCTTCAAAGAAATGGAGCAAACACTCCTGAAATTTATATGGAACAATAAGCCCCCACGAATAGCTAAAGCAATTCTTGGGAAAAAGAAAATGGGAGGAATCAACCTCCCGAACTTCAAACTGTACTACAAAGCAGTAATAATTAAAACAGCCTGGTACTGGAACAAAGGCAGAACTGCAGACCAATGGAACAGGATTGAATACACTGACATCTCCCCTCAATCATATACTCATCTAATCTTTGATAAAGGTGCAAGTAATGTGAAGTGGAGTAAGGAAAGCCTCTTTAATAAATTGTGTTGGCATCACTGGACGGCTACATGCAAAAAAAATAGGCTCAGAACTCTGCCTAACACCATGTACAAAAGTAAGATCAAAATGGATTAAAGACCTCAACATCAGACCAGAAACCATAAGGTACATTGAAGATAAAGTTGGCAAAACCCTCCATGACATTGAAGCTAATGGTATCTTCAAAGATGCCACGCCACTGGCCGAGCAAGTGAAAACAGAGATAGATAAATGGGACTATCTTAAACTAAGAAGCTTCTGCACCTCCAAAGAAACAGTGACCAAAATACAAAGACAGTCTACAGAATGGGAAAGGATATTCACCGAGTACACATCTGACAAGGGGTTGATATCCAGGATATACAAAATACTGGTTAAACTCCACAAGAAGAAAACATCCAACCCTATCCAAAAATGGGGCAATGAAATGAATAGAAACTTTCTCAAAGAAGAAATCCGAATGGCAAAAAACCACATGAGAAAATGCTCTACATCATTAATCATCAGGGAGATGCAGATCAAAACCACAATGAGATACCATCTCACACCTCACAGACTGGCCCACATTCAAAAGAACAAAAGCAATCGATGCTGGCGTGGATGTGGCGAGAAAGGGACACTCCTTCACTGTTGGTGGGAATGTCCACTGGTTCAGCCCTTCTGGATAACAGTACGGACGATTCTCAAAAAATTAGAAATTGAGCTCCCATTTGACCCAGCAATACCACTCCTGGGAATATATCCCAGAGAGGCAAAAATGTATAGTCGAAGTGACATCTGCACTTGTTTGTTCATTGCAGCACTCTTTACAATAGCCAGAAACTGGAAGAAATCTGAATGCCCAAGAACAGATGACTGGTTAAAGAAACTTTGGTACATCTACACAATGGAGTACTATTAGCTGTTAGAAAAGATGAAGTCATGAAATTTACATACAAGTGGTACAATATGGAAAGTATCATGCTAAGCGAAATGAGTCAGAAAGAGAGGGATAGACATAGAAAAATTGCATTCATCTGGGGGATATAAAGTAACAAAGTATGAGATTAATACCCAAGAATAGCTGAGATCAGCACCAGGAGGATTACTCCATAACTTAGAAGCCAGCCGGGTATCCTAGAGGAAAGGGCAGTTCAGATAGAGAAGGGAGCACCAAATAAAGGATGTTTGGAGGATCCTCCCAGGAGGGGAGATTCGTGTCGAAAGTAGACTATGGACTGAACATGTTTGCCACTCAATGCCTCTTTTGCAGACCACAACACCCAAAAGGAGAGAGAGAACACAGGGGATTGCCCTGCCACAGAGACAGGGGGGATGGGGGGATGGGGGTGGGAGGGATATTATCCATGGTGGTGGAAAATGGGCACTGGTGGAGGGATGGGTATCTGATCATTGTATAATTGAAACCAAAGCACAAAAAATTGTAAGTCTACAACTGTAAAAATAAAATAAAATAAAATAAAATAAAGGGGAAAAAAAAGATACTCATAAAAAAAAAAGAAAGGTAATTACTTTGGTTTGTTTGATTTCTTCGTGTCACCACTATGGCATTAGCATTCAAAGAATCCATTTTCTTACATGTGATAATAGTTCCTGTGACAAGCAGACTGAATAAAATATTCAATAATTTAAGGAACATTTTTTTTGTAGTCAAAATACTTCTGACACAAGGAAATGGAAACATTTTCCCTGCTCATTGAAAGGAAGAATTAACATTGTCAAAATGGCAATACTCCCCAAAGCATTATAAGATTCAGTGTGATCCCTATAAGAATACTCATGAAATTCTTCAAAGAAATAGATCAAGCACTCTTGAAATTCATATGGACTAATAAACACCCATGAATAGCTAAAAGCAATTCTTGGGAAAAAAGTCGTGGGAAGGCATTACCTTCCCCAACCCCAAACTCTACTACAAAGTGGTAATAATTAAAACAGCATGGTACTGAAACAAAGGCAGGGTCACAGACCAAGGGAACAGGGTGAAATACTTGTACACACAATCCCAAATGTATGAAAACATAATCTTAGATAAGGGAGCAAGAAATGTGAAGTGGAGCCAGGAAAGCCTCATCAACAAATGGTGCTGACATAACTGGACAACCACATGCAAAAAAATGCACTTAGACCTTGACCTAACACTATGCACAAAAATCAGTTCAAGATGAATTAATGATCTCAAAATCAGGCCCAAATTCATAAGATACACTGAAGACAAGGTCGGCAAAACCCTCCACGTTATTGAGGCTAACGGTATCTTCAAAGATGACACTCCACAGACCAACCAAGTGGAAACAGAGAAAAACAAATGGGACTATCTTAAACTAAGAAGCTTCTGCACCTCAAAAGAAACAGTGATCAAACTACAAAGACAGCCCACAGAATGGGAAAGGATATTCGCCAATACACATCCGACAAGGGTTGATATCAAGGATATACAAAGTACTGGTTGAACTCCACAAGAAGAAAACATCCAACCCCAAAAATGGGGTGATGGAATGAACAGAAACTTTATCAAATAAGAAATACAAATGGCAAAAAGGCACATGAGAAAATGCTCTACATCACTAGTCATCAGGGAAATGCAGATCAAAACAACGAAATATCATCTCACACCACAGAGACTGGCAAACTTCCAAAGGAACAAAAGCAACCAGTGTTGGCGCAGATGTGGCGAGAAAGGGACTCTTATTCACTGCTGGTGGGAATGCGGACTGGTTCAGCCCTTTTGGAAAACTGTATGGACTATTCTCAAAAAATTAGAAATTGAACACCCATTTGACCCAGCAATACCACTCCTGGGAATATATCCCAGAGAGGCAAAAAAAAGTATCGTTGAAGTGACATCTGCACTTCTATGTCCATTGCTGCACTGTTCACAATAGCCAAAATCTGTAAAAAACCCGAGTGCCCAAGAACAGACGACTGGTCAAAGAAACTTTGGTACATCTACACAATGGAATACTACACAGATGTTAGAAAACATGAAGTCATGAAATTTACATACAAGTGGTACTACATAGAAATTATCATGCTAAGTGAAATGAATTAGAAAGAGAGGGACAGATATAGAAAGATCGCATTCATCTGTGGAATATAAAGTAACAAAATATGAGACTAACACCCAAGAATAGTCAAGATAAGTACCAAGAAGTTCACCCCATGGTTTGAAGGCCATCCGCAAATGCTGTGGGAAAAGGCAGCTATGATAGAGAAGGGAGCACCAAGTAAAGGTGTTGGGAGGATCCTCCCAGGATGGAAATGAATGCTGAAAGTAGACTATAGACTGAACATGATTGCCATTCAATGCCTCTTTTGTAAACCACAATATCCAAAAGAAGAGAGAGAACAAAAGGGAATGCCCTGTTACAGAGGCAGGGCGGGGTGGGGGGGAGTATACTGGGATCATTGGTGGTGGAGAATGGGCACTGGTGGAGGAATGGGTATTTGATCATTGTATAACTGAAACCCCAGCACAAAAATTTGTAAGTCTACAACTTCACTAATAAAAATTTAAAAAATAAAAAACTTTCCACAGCAATTATTTTTCATGGGCTCATAACATAGAAGTCAACTAAGTTTAAGAAACAAAACTATTGACACACTAGGCTTAACTAGCAACAACAGTTTAGTAAACATTCAGATAAGGACTTAATATCCCTACAGTGAGACACAACAACTTTCACAAATTTCCTTTTACTGAACTATTTTTTTTATCATTCCATTAGCCATTTACTCATAAAAAGTAATATAAAATAAATTATTGTGTGTTTTCTACAGGGGCATGCTTGAGGAGTGGTTGAAAAAATGGAAACAATGATGTAAGGAAGGTTGCAGTGCCGGTCGGATTGGGGTTGGGATATGGAATGCCTGCTACAAATCATCATGAACAACTTTGTAGGCATAGTCTTTAAACCAAGTGATGAGCGGGGTAGAAAAAACAGGAGCAATCCATAGTTTTAAACAACTTCGTTTTGAGGATCACAATTCTAATAAACTAGGCTGTCAAGTAATGCCTCAACGTTCACCTTACATTAATAGAAAGTTATGACACCACTAAATAATTAAATGCATAAGTACTGTCTGTGTGATAAGTTGATTTTTGAATAGATAATAGAATATATATATATTATGTGTCATATATACATAGTACATAATATGTATTATACAATACATATATAATATGATATATACATGACAGTCTTGCAAGCAAAAGAATGAGGGATTTTGTATAGAAATGTGCACTAAAATAGGAATATTTCAAATGTTATATCCTAATTAACAGACACTGATACATCTGACTTTTAAATCACTGGCATACTCAACTGACATGTCAAAAGATCATGGATACTATTCACGATGACTTTCCTGGAATGTTTTCAAGAATGATCATACACATTTCTATCCGTAGCAATCGCAGATGAAAATAATACATGAAGTATAATTCCCTTTTACAGATTGAGGACAGAACAAAATATTGGGATGTCTAAAGCTACCTCAGCAGAGGAGAACTACCCTGGACCTCAAAACTTCCTTTGCTCTAAAATGGAAATTTCCCTGGATCTATATAAGTGCCAAGATAGAACTTTGCAGAAAAACATTGAGGAAAAACTGAAGAAAAAAACAGAACTGCTTAAATCCTACATCCTTTGAAACAAATAAACATAGGCTTTTCCAAACTCCTGTATCAATACAGATTCTGTTAGCAGTTATTTTTTCATATTTATATAATGGAAATACCAGAAGTGAATACAGGATGGGGAATGAATGTTATCAAAAAGGAAAAATATAATCATTTTTATTTGGAGAGAAGCAGAAAAATAGTATAGCTGAATATCTTTAAAAGAAAACAGACAGGCTACATAAAATGAAATTTTTATTTATGTGCCTTCAAAATTTTTTCATTTGAATCATGAATATCTTATTTCAGTTGATAGTTATTTAATAACATCTGTCCACATGATGTGTCTATGCCAAATTTAAGATAGAATTAAGCATTTATTTCAACATTTATAATGGATAAGAGATAGTAAAAATATAACTTACAATTTTGATAAATCATAAACATTGCATGCCAACTTTAAATATCTTCAAAGTAATTTAAGTTTTAATCAAAGCTTAAATGCCTGAAAAATAAGCTTTGTTTTCTGCTGAACAGACCAGGATGGAAAATTGGATTAAATTGTGAGAAGAATAAATATGTTTTGCAGACCTAGTGATTTTCAAAAAATATTTTCAATTATGAAAACCATAGACATGAGTTTCTTACTAGTTGCATATTACTGAAAACCTTACAAACTGTTATTTATCATCTAATTCTCAGTATTCTAATGTGGAAAGCCCAAAGTTCACGATATTATGAAATATGCATTTCATAACATATTGTTACTCTTCTCTCAAGAATAGTCAAACAACAAAAATTTTACATAGGTCATCCTAGAGAAATCAGTATGAATTGTATAAAATTTAGTAATAAAATATATCTATTTTTAAATTGTAGAGTACCCTCACCAAAATTGTTTCAAACAAGAATTTCAGTTTATCTTAGAATGACCAGAATTCATAAACTTTAATTAATTTTACTTTCATCACAGAATATTATGAATAAATAATACATGCAATATGATAAAAACTATATAATTTTCAAATTTACTCTGAAAGTAGTGAGAACATGGCTGTCACTGTCACTCTCCCTGTTGTTCATCAATTTGCTCGAGCGGGCCCAGTAATGTCTGCATTGTGACAATTGTTACTGTGTTTGGCATATCAAATACGTCACAGATAGCTTGCCAGGCTTTGCTGTCCAAGTGAGATACTCTCGGTAGCTTGCCAGGCTCTCAGAGAGGGGTAGAGGAATTGAACCTGGGTCAGCCATGTGCAAGGTAAATGCCCTACCAGCTGTGCTATTGCACCAGCAAGAACATGGCAAACATCTAAATATAGAACTCTATATCCATTTGAGTTCTACACAGATCACAAATATCCATTGTTTTTAATGGGACTAAATAGGAAGAAGAATTTTTATTATATAAAAAATTTATTCACTTTTTTTTCTGCCACCCTTGCAGTGCTCAGGGCTTGTTCCTGGCTCTGTACTCAGGGATCACTCCTGACAGAATTTAGTGGAGTCTTTGGGGTGTGAGAGATCAAACCCGAGTCAGCTGTATACAAGATAAGAGCCCTACCTTCTGCACTATAGTTTTAGTCCAAACTTACTCAATTTCTGTTTATTTAAAATCGTCTTTTTAGATAACCAATCAAATGCAGAGTTCTCTACCTTTCTATCTCTTTTTCTTGAGATGATCTGAGCTCAGAGTCTTCGGATTAACGCTTTGATGAACGCAGATGAACATTGCTTATGCTTAGCATCACTTAATCACTTAACTTCCCGTTAGTCGTGGATTTGCTCGAGCGGGTGCCAGTAAAGTCTCCATTTGTCCCTGTCACGTGCTAGTGTAGCCCAATGGCATCTGTTCGCTCTGGAAACATGAAGAGCCTCAAACCGATCGTTCATGATCTTGACAAAGAAGTCTGACCATCTGGTAGGTGGGCGGCCCTGCAGTCTTTTGACATCCCGTGGAATCCAGTCGGTAACAGCTCTAGTCCAGGGGTCGTCTTTAAATCTCATTACGTGACCACCCATCTGATTTTTGACACCTTGGCAAACGAGACAGCATCCCTGATTCTTGATAGTCAACGGATGTCAGAACTCCAGATTCTTTCTCTCATTTGAGTGAAACGTGATATTCCAAGCATAGCTCTTTCTATTCTTCTTTGGGAGACCTGAATAGCATTCTCATCCTGTTAGCGTCGGGCCCAGGTCTCTGAGGCATATGTTAATGCAAGAAGAACAGTGGAATCAAAGAGATGTGCCCGGAGTCGGAGGTTCTTTGTCCTCTTAGCTATTTCTTCGACGTTCTTGAAGGCGTTCCAAGCCGTTCTCTTCCTCCTGCGCAGCTCGGGTGACAGGTCATTTGTCATGTTGACCTCTCGACCTAGGTACACATAGCTGTTGCATTCGGAGATGGTCGTTCCATTGAGAGCGAATGGGGCATCAGGAACGAGGCTGTTTCTCATAAACATTGTCTTCTTAAGATTCAGCTGTAGTCCTACCTTTCCACACTCACGGTCAAAGTCGGCCAGCATTTGTGCCGCTTGGCTGATGATTGGTGTTATTAAAACAATGTCATCAGCAAAGCAGAGGTGGTATAGTTGCCGACCATCTATCTTCACTCTCATGCCTTCCCATTCCAGTCGTTGCATGATGTTCTCGAGGGTGGCACTGAAGAGTTTCGGTGAAATGGTATCACCCTGCCGAACCCCTCTCTTGACATCACCGATCACTTCTTTGTAGAATGGTGAGATCCTGGTAATGAATCCGCAATACAGCTCACGGAGGATCTTGATGTATTGGGCTTGAATGCCCTGATTGGCTAGGGCTTCAATGACCGCTTCCGTCTCAACAGAATCAAAGGCCTTCTTTAAATCAATGAACATTAAACAGAGCGGCATCTTGAACTCCCGAGAAACCTCAATGAGTTTGGTTATTGTGTGGATATGGTCGATGGTGCTGAATCCTTTGCAGAACCCAGCTTGCTCACATGGTTGTCCTTCATCTAGTGTTCTGCCAATCCTATTTAGGACGACTCGAGTGAACAACTTGTAGATGACAGACAATAGGCAGATCAGGCGATAGTTGCCAATATCATGGATGTTTCCCGTCTTGAACAGTAGTACAGTCCTGCTGGTTTTCCATTGGGATGGAACCTTGCATTCAGACAGGTAGCGAGTGAAGAGCCGAGCCAGTGTATTGATGGGTACTGACGGCAGGTTCTTCAGGTGTTCAGGTCTGACCTTGTCTGGGCCGGCTGCTGTTTGTTTCTTTACGGATGAAATGGCGTGTTGGATTTCAGAAGGGAGAACGTTGGGAATGACATATCCATCCTGTGGAATTTGGTATGTCGGCAAGTGGACATGGATATCGAAAAGATTTGAGTAGAAGTCATGGATAATCTTCTCCATTGCCGTTCTGGAGGATGTGATGGATCCTTCAGGACATCAGAGGGCAGTCATCTTGGTCTTGTAGTTGGCGAAGGACAGGCGGGCGTTACGAATACTTTTCCCATAGGGAAGGAAAAAAAATGTTCTTCACCATGCTATAGTTTCTAGTGTAAGTACTCCAGCGTCATTGGAGGGACCAATCAATGGAAAGACAAAGCATTGTAACACCGTCCTCCGTTGTTCATCAATTTGCTCGAGTGGACACCAGTAACATCTCCATTGTGAGACTTGTTGTTACTGTTTTTGGCATATGAATAATTCACGGGTAGCTTGCCAGGCTTTGCCATGTGGGCAGAATACTCAATAGCTTGCCAAATGATGAAAAAAGAAAAAATTATTTGCCGCAAGGTGGCAGCTTAGAGGAAGGTAAACTCATATCCTTCACATCCTAAGAGTAACAATTATGTCTATGGAATCTCTCTCTTCTCTCCCTCTCCCTCTCCGTCTTTCTTCCCTCTCCTTCTCCCTCCCTCCCTCCCCCACCTCACCACACACACAAACACATACACACAAACATAAATACACAATACACAAATATGTAGTAAAATGTAGGATATCATTGGTTTATCCTTTCTGCCTTGCAACAGGGAGCCTGGGTTTATTGGGTTACTTTCATCACAGTGCTCCCATTCCTCTGTGTTTATTTGTAAACTCTTTCTTTATGCTCTGCTTCCCAAGCCGGTCAATCACCTTTATCTCCTAATCAGACTCTGTCAATTTGTAGATATTGATTTTCTCTTCTCCTTATGTCCTTCGCATAGTTAATTCAGGATAATGTCCTTTTTGTATAAACACAAGAAGACAGTTAATGCTTTGTTTTAGTAACTTGGAAGTTAATTGACTCCTAATGATATTTACTGCTGGGCATCTGTTCTCTAGACTTAAGCCTCAGTTACCCTTAACTTCCAAGCACCCCAAAAGCAGGGTCCCAACGAGGGACTGGATGGACCCAGAGCAAGCTGTGAGCTACCCTGGCATTGAAATGGCCAGGCCAAAGCACCATAATACTTAACTATAAGTTAAGAACATGGTCATGGACAAATTCTGTCATGATTCAAAAAGTAACAACTAGATTAGGACCCTGCTAGGGTTCAGAATGATTAATCTGGCCTGAGCACTGTAGTCTGAGATCTATAGCGAGATGCCCTCAGGAAAGCCACCCTACAAGCTTAATGTATCTCTTACTGTGTCCAGACAGAATAACTAATATTAAGAAGTAGAATTAAGATTGTTAATTAAGTTGTTAATTAAGTTATTGGGCTAAGGAAAGGAGAAAAACCTCTAAGTGGCATTTTGCCCTTGAGCCTGATCCTCCTGGATGCAGGCAATCAGGAAGGGCTTTCATTTGTTGATTGTGCTATCCTCAACGTAGGGAGAGCTGAGAGAGAGAGACCAAGGTGGGGAGTGGGAGGTGGAGAGGAGACAGGAGGAGATGGGCATGAGGGGTTTAGTGAGACAGGAACAGACGCATGAGGCGAATGCAATAAATGGCAACTGACCACTAACAAGCCTGGTCCTTGTTTCCTCCTTCATCATCCATGGCATCGGCTGTTCCCGGGTGGGGGAAGCAACCCAAGACCACTGAAGGCAGGCGGCAAGAGAGAGCCATGGGCTTTGCAGTCGCTTTGTGATTACACAGGAAAATAAGAAAATTTTGTTTTAAGTAGGTCAGGACTTTTAGATTGGTGGGCTCTGAGGCAGTCAGTACTTTCCCTTATGGGCAAAGGTCTATTAACATGTAACCTTTTGTTTCTGTAAATATAAACAAAACAAAATTTCTGGTTAAAGATTCAACCGGCACCTTCTCTTCATTGTTTACAGACTTAATAGGGTTAGTGATATAAGAGAAAATATTTACATTCTCGGCATTTTAAACTGTCCTGCTCAGAAGAATTTGCTGGTTATAAATTTTGAATTCAACTTCATTTCTTTTAGAACCATTTCACCATCTGAATCTGAAAACTAAACTGACAGTGTTAAAATGGAGAAAAGCAAACATATTTTGTTTATTTTTAGCTTATGCATGAGAGTATAATAGAATAAAGACCCAGTGAAGAAACAAAGAAAGATTTTACACTTTTCATACAAAAAAACAAATTTGATTAGAAGTTAAGAAAAGGGGGAGGTCGTCTGAACTGGGAGTAGCTAGTGGTTTAGGCAACTAGATAAGAGGTGAAGCGGTAACTAAGAGGGTTAAACATTACTCATTTGTACAGATTTTTTTGTCCTCTTGTCTCCCATCGAGTTCAAAAGAATTCTTTCCTGCTTCCTTATTCAGAGCACATTTTACATAGGAGTTTTATCACCTGTTTCTAGGCAGGATGAGGGAGAAAAGGACAATGTCACTCCTTTTTTTAATCCCTTCAGCTGAATATACTTATATGCCAAGATGCCACTTTTGCAGATAACACATCTTAATCACCATCATTGCCTTCAAGCATCTACATCCAAAAAAAAAAAAATGTCTCCTTTGATTCCTATTCCCAGCTGAAGAAGTACAATATCCCATACAGATTACAACTAAGGAATTTGTTCTTTTGGTTCTTCGCTAATCTCCTGTTTCCATCCTCCCTACAGAGAAAGTTTGTCTCAGAGACTCTATTGTGGACTTATTTATCTCTTACAATGATAGTTCCTTGCCAAGCTTAATTTCAGCTCTATTTTATTTCACTCCATACTTGGCTCTATAATGAATACTTTCAGATCTCTTCTACATAGAGTGGAAAATTTGAAGTGGTGTGTGGGAACAGGGAGTTTATCTCCTGATCTTTACTAACTAGACATAAACTATTGACTTTTTTGTTCTCATTACAACGATTTCATGTTAGCACAGGACATTCCACAATGATAAACTTAATCATAGTTACAGAATGGGCCTAGGGCAAATATCACATTTATCTATAGACTCTCACATTTAGGAATTTACATTCCCTCCACTGAATGATTTGTGTGTGATGGTGACGATCAAGGAAAAGAGTTCCATGCAAGTAGCCAAATTCTGTTTTCTCTCTGAACCCTTTCTAAATACCCCCTAATTCCACACAGAAATATTACCTCTTTTATATATGGAATTTAAAATAAACTACCCATGGATGATGTGAACAACTTTTCATTGTTTCTCTTAATACTTTTGTTAATAATAAGTATCTGCTCTTAAATTTTCAAGTGATGCTCCTCTTTGTTTGGTAATTCTTTTGGTGTTTGGGCCACACACAATGGTGCTCAAGGCTTACTCCTGGCTCTGTGCTCACACCTAGCAGAGCTCAGGAGATCAATATTTGGTGCCAGTGACCAAACTTGGGTCTGACTCATGTATAGCAAACACCCTCCCTCCTGTACTTCCCTCTGATACTACAAGTGTTACTCACTTAAAAATAAATTAATATGAAAGATTTTTCTCTTCTTTTTTCCATGATTACAAACAATATCCATATAGAAATTCAAGAAACTACATTTTAGACATAGTCTCCTTCGATTGTAAGGAACAACTCTGAATAATTTATAGGTATATTAAAAATAAAGTTGTAAATCAATATTTTAATGAATAAAATTAATTTGCACAGTACTCTCACTAATAGAATTTCTTATAATTTTTCAATTTAGTATATACATTTTCTCACTCATATAGTTTCTATCATATAGCATAATAACTTTTCTATACTTATTCTATACTTATTGTTCCTTGTTCTGTAAGTTATGTGAAAATTAGAACTAATAGCTTGAAACATATTAAACTCCATATTTATGATTTATCTCTTTGGTGATTATTGAAACAGTAATCATAAGCAGAATTTCTCTCTTTTACACATGAGAAAGGTAAAAGGTTTTGCATTGACAATAGATTGTTCTAGTTTGACAATATGAAACTATGGTGCTAAAATCTAATCTAGATCTTCTTTGCTTTTTTTGAATACATACTATATTTTTATGCATTGTCTAAATATGTGTTATATATAAATATTCTCATAGTATTCTCATATATGAAAATATATATTCTCATATATTTCCAATAGTAAGCTATTGGAAAAGGATAAAATGACAAGCTGAAATCATATAACAATGTATTTCTAAATTTAAACCATTAGACTAACCTACATCTTTTTGAAGAGAAACATTGAAGCCCCTCTAATAACTTTCTCATCCCAGGACACAATTTATGACTTTCTGCCATTTGATAATGAAAGAGGTTTTCTGTGCTATTACTGGAATTGAGTATAACTCATTCTCCAAAACCAATTTATGTAGGAAACACATTCAGTACAAAGATTATCAAGTTCCTGTATTTCTCTTTTGTCATTTGGCAGCAATTTGTGTGAGGGTCAAGAAAGATAAAGTGAAAACTGATGGTAGCTATTTCTTTAAGATATGTGGGAAAGACCAAAGGTTTTGAGAGGATGTGTCAGTTAAAATCATTCATTTTAGATTGAACTCGTAGTCTTCGGTGACAAAAATACCAAAGAAGTTACCTATTTTTAAAGATTTGTACTATCTTATCTAAGAATTATTCTTATGCAAAACAAATATTTTTTTAGCAGTTCATTTGATAGATATGAGCTCAGACAGCAATAGACATATGAATGTTGGACTGAGTCTTGGTAGTTTTAAAACTTAGTTTGAGGAAAAATAAAATTTTAACTTCTCACTGATATTCAATGAATGTGGTGGTTATTTGATCATTGAATATAAATTCTGTGAATGCAATAATTATTAGATGGTTGGCAACTCCATTTGTGGTACTGACAATTTCAATTTCTGAGCTTTTTTGTATTACCTCTGAAGTTGAGACCACAAAATCACGTCTTTCCCTACATGTTTCAAGCTATTTGATTTGCTTTTCATTAAATAAAAAACATTGTGGTTTTTCTCTTCAACAACTATTCCAAACTTTTTCAGTCATGAAGAAGTTATATGGTTTGGGATTTGTAGCTTGCAAATGTTTCACATCCTTCAGACTAATCACAAATTCCTTTCTATAATTGTTGTTAACAGCAATCAATAAGGTAGTTGCAATCTAGAACCAGTTCAATTAATATAGAAAGTTTTTCTAGTCAAGAAGATTAAAGATTGACTGAACAAATTTTATTCATGAAAATCAGTCTGAGACAAGATGCTCATCCTCTGCTGATTCAAGGACATCAATGTGTCACTTTAAGGCACATCAATTTGCAATAAAATACAACAGCTTAGAGCAGAGACTTGATTTAGTTATATACCAAGACATGTTTTATTTCTGAAACTTTTAAATAACAATAACAATATCCTTTTTAATTTGTCATTTTAAGATATGTTTCCATATATTAAATAGTCATAAGTAGTCCTACTTCTATAAGCTAGAAGTATATTGTCTAAGTCGATTTGCTCGAGCGGGTCCAGTAACGTCTCCATTGAAGACTTTGTTGTTACTGTGTTTGGCATATCGAATACTCTCAGTAGCTTGCCGGGCTCTCCGAGAGGGGCGGAGGAATTGAACTCGGGTCGGCCATGTTGGCCGCTTGTAAGGCGAACGCCCTACCGCTGTGCTATCACTCGGCTGGAGCAAGAGCACAGTGGGTAGGGCATTTGCCTTGCATGCAGCCGACACGGATTCAATTTCCAGCATCCCATATGATCCCCCAAGGACTGCCAGGAATAATTTCTGAGTGCAGAGCCAGGAGTAACCCTTGTGCATGCCGGACGTGACCCAAAAAGCAAAATAAATAAATAAATAAATAAATATTTTATTGTCTCATTACATTATCTTAAATCATTTACTCTACAGTAAGTAAGTAAAGGCCCTCCCGTTGATCATCGATTTTCTCGAGCGGGCCCAGTAACGTCTCCATTGGAGACTTTGTTGTTACTGTGTTTGGCATATCAAATACGTCACGGGGAGCTTGCCAGGCTCTGCCGTGTGGGCGAAATAGCACAGCGGTAGGGTGTTTGCCTTGCACGCAGCCAATATGGCCAACATTTACTCTATAAAATATTATTATTAATTTGCTTAAAAGCAAAGAATGCCACGTCTTCTTTATCCATTCATTTCTTGCATATTTGACTTGTATCATTTGTTGCCAACTATAAATAGTGATGCAATGAGTGTAGATGTGCATTTCTTTCATAATTAATGTTTTGTGTTATATGGACAGATACTTAAGAGCAGAATTTTGACTCATGAGGTAGCGGTATTTTAATCTTTTGATAAATCTGCATACAGTTTTTCCATTATAGGAGAGGCTTGGTAATTACCACGGCCACGCCTGGAGGTGCTTGTGGAGTTATACAGTGCAGGGGGTTAAAACCAATACTTAGCACACACAGCCCTTCTTCTCTCCACCCCTTTGCAATTTCTCACAATCACCAACCAACACTTATTTTTTCCAATGTTTTAATATGTATCATTTCATGTGTGTGATGTTATATCGCATGTGGTTTTTATTTGCATTTCTTAATAAATGTGATATAGAGCACTTTTTAATGTGTCTCCAGATCATCTATTTGTTGAAATGTCTACTCAGGTCTTTTTCCACTTTTTAAAAATTTTACCCTTCTTGTCGTTCTTATGAGTTGAGTTTTCAATATACTTTAAATATTACTTTTTTATCCAAAGACTCATAAATGAATCTCAAAATGAATTAACTCTGAACAGAGATATCTACGAATCCCAATTATTTAGAATTTTAGAATTTCAGGAGCTAGCATCCACTTTTGTGGTTGCACGACCTCTCATAATATTCATAATAAACAATAGGAAATAAATTATCTAGCTTCTGCCTGTGGCAGGCAGACTTGAATAGTGGTGGGAAAATCTCAAATAATCATGGTGGGAAGATGTAATTGGTGGTAGGATTGGAGTTGAAATATTGAATGTAATCAATTAATGTGAAAAACCTTGATCACTTGACATCCTGTTATTCATCGATTTGCTCAAGCGGATGCCAGTAACGTCTCCATGCATCCCTGTCACATGCTAGAGTAGCACAATGGAGCTGCTCACTCCAGGAACATGAGGAGCCTCAAACCAATCGTTCAGGGTCTTGCCAAAGAAGTTTGACCATCTCATACATGGGCAGTCACTTGATCTTTTGATGTCCCATGAAATCCAGTCGTAAATGGCTCTAGTCCAGCAGTCATCTCCAAATTGCATTATGTGTCTAGCCCATCTGATTTTCAATGCCTTGGCAAACGAGACAGTGACGCTGATTCTCAATCATCGACAGAGGTCAGAACTCCAGATTCTTTCTCTCACTTGAGTGAAGTGTGATACTCCAAGCATAGCTCTTTTGACTCCTCTTTGGGAGATCTGAATAGCGTTCTCATCCTGTTTTCGTAGAGCCCAGGTCTCTGAGGCATATGTTAATGCAGGAAGAATGGTGGAGTCAAAGAGATGTGACCAGAGTCGGAGGCTCTTCATTCTCTTAGCTATTTCTTTAACACTCTTGAAGGCGTTCCAAGCTCCTCTTCCTCCTGTGCAACTCAGGTGCCAAATCATTCATCATGTTGACTTCTCAACCAAGGTACACGTAACTGTTGCATTTGGTATGTTCCTTCTGTTGAGAGCGAATGGAACATCAGGAATGAGACCATTTCTCATAAATATTGTCTTCGTGAGATTTAACTGTAGTTTGACCTTTCCACATTCACGGTCAAAGTCGGCCAGCATTTGTGCCTCTTGGCTAATGTTTGGTGGTATTAGAACGATGACATCAGTGAAGCAGAGGTGGTGTAGTTGCCGACCGTCTATCTTCACTCCCATTCTTTCCCATTCCAGTCATCACATGATGTTCTCGAGGGTGGCATTGAAGAGTTTCAGTGAAATGGTAAAGCCCTGACGAACCCCTCTCTTGACATCAACGATGACTTCTTTGTAGAATGGTGAGATCCTGGTAGTGAATCCATAATACAGCTCATGGAGGATCTTGATGTGCTGAGTTTGAATGCCCTATTTTTCTAGGGCTTCAATGACCACTTCAGTTTCAACAGAATCAAAGGCCTTTAAATCAATGATCGTTTGGCAGAGCGGTGTCTTGAACTCCCAAGAAACCTCAATGAGCTTGGTTACCATGATAATATGGTCAATCGTGCTGAATCCTTTTTGGAACCCCTCTTCCTCGCATGGTTGTACTTCATCTAGTGTTCTGTCAATCCTATTCAGGATGACTCGAGTGAACAGCTTGTAGACAACAGACAACAGGCAGATCAGGCGATATTTGCCGGTGCCGTGGATGTCTCCCTTCTTGTAAAGTAAAACAGTCCTCCTGGTTTCCCATTGGAGCAGAACCTTGCATTCAGACAAGTAGCGTGAGAAGAGTCAAGTCAGTGTATTGATTAGTACTGATGACAGATTCTTCTGGTGTTCGGGTCGGACCTTGTCTGGGCCAGGTGTTGTTCGCTTCTTTACCCATGAAATGGTGTGTTGGATTCCAGAAGAGAGACTGTTGGGAACAACATATCTATCCTGCGGAATTTGGTACATGGGCAGGTGGACATGGCTATCGATGAGATCCAAGTAGAACTCATGAATAATCTTCTCCATTGCCTTTCTGGAAGCTGTGATAGATCTTTCAGGATGTCGAAGGGCAGTCATCTTGGTCTTGTAGTTGGCGAAGGACAGGCGGACTCTGAGAATGTTTTTCCCTGCTTCTGCCGCTTCTGCTAGCACTGTTGCTCTTCTCTCCTTGAGGTCTTCCTTTATCGCTTCTCTGCACTGCTTTCTGAGCTTTGTGAGCATGAGACTTGCGCTCAGCCACATTGGCTAATGAGCTGAGTGTTTCAGAAGACAGGCATCTTTTTGTGGATTTCTCTCTCTCTTTCATAACAACTTTATGAAAATAAAATCTAAAAATTAAAAAAATAAATAAGTAAAATAAAAAATTTAAAATATAAAAAATAAAAAATATTAACCTTTTATGGGATGTGTGATATGCAAATAACTTCTTTCAATTTCTCTTTTTTTAATTGCATTTTTGTTGCATTTTGTTTTTGTGGTAGCTTCCTTTGCATTACAAAAACTTTTTAAACTTTTTAACATTATGCAGTTCCATTTGCATATTCCTGCATTTTCTCTTTACTATATGTGAGGTCCAAATACATCTCTGTCTGATATTGTGATCCTGGAGTATATTCCCTATGTTTTTTTCTATGTATTTTTTAATTTGAATGTGGTATTTGTCTTTAGGAATTTTTTGAATAGTAGTAGAGCTCCCAGAAGAGAGCGACACAAAATGCTTTCCTCTCAGAGAGCCTGGCAAGCTACTGAGATCATCCTGCCTGTACTGCAGAGCCTGGCAAGCTCCCTGTGGTGTATTTGATATGCCAAAAGCAGTAACAATGATGGGTCTCATTCCCCTGACCCTGAAAAAGCCTCCAATATGGCAGAGTTGGGAAGTAAGAGAGAAGAGGCTGTTAAAATCTCAGGGCTGGAATGAATGGGGACGTTTCTGGCGCCTTCTCAAGCAAGTCGAAGAACAATGGGACGACAGTGCTACAGTGCAATAGTAAATAGTAATAAATCTCAAAAACTAACAGCCATCATGATCAAACTCTTTAAAAATCAGGAAAAAGTACCAAAGACATTTGGGAGGTCATAATTATTACATGTTCAAAACCTTTCAGAATAGCATAGATAATAAATAAACAGTAATTAAATAAAGCTATAGACTAATATCTTGAATGCAAAAATCCTCCAAAAAAAGTCTTGTTAAATTGGATTCAACAACATGGCAAGAGGATGATTCACAAAACTGTACCAGAGATGCAAGTATAGTTCAAAATACACAATCAATATGACATACAACATCAAACATAGTCCAATATCTCAATACAGACAGATGTATCTGAAACACATTTACAGTAATAAGAAAAATTCAGGAATAGACAAATGGGGTTGCACTATCTTAAAAAATTTTTTGCATATACAAAATGTCTCAGTTTATTTCCACAAAGCATTTTAGAATTTTTGTCTCTATGCTTCAAAATAATGTGTTTTTTGTTTGGTTTTAGTTTTTGTTTTTTAAACATCTGCCTTGCCACTTGGCTTCATGATCATCTTTCCTATTTCATTTCCATGCTGCTTCTAGTTTTCTTGGTCAAAGGCGTAGATCTTCCTTCATTTTTTAAAGACATTTATCAACTTCTAGATATCTAGAATGTATGATGCAAACATACACACCAATATGCATGCATACATTACCTACGATTACTTTAGTATAGTATGTAAGCATTTTCTTGAGGGATTGGGTCTATAGCTCAGTAGTAAAACATATGCCCTGCATGTATGACACTCTGGGTTCAATTCCCAGCACCATCAGGACTGTAATGCCTTGGCACTACCACAACCAAAATTTGCTTGAGTAAAATTTAGAATCAGTCGATTTTGCTTTACCAGAGATGGAGGAATGACTTGAAAAGAAGAAACATTCTAGTCTTATCTTAAGACTAGAATTCTAATTTGAGAAGTATTTAAGTCAGAAAAAGCATATCACGAATGTTTCTAAGATGGTGACTGAAATAAACTTAGAAAGACTAGCACTACAGTTTAGCACAAACATATCAAGATTTTTCAGTGTATCTTCGGACTATATTTAGTTGAAAAATATAATCTTGTTTTTCAATTATTTTTAAACCACTTTCATTTTCAGAATAAAATAACTTATTTTCCTATAGTTTGACACTGTTCACAAAACATCACAAAACTTAGCAGTGAACATTTCAGAAAACATTGCTTCTCTAATAGCAAGTGATATTCACACATCTAGTAAAGTAGAAGAAAAGCTCAAATTTCATGTATTTTTTAAGGTACTAAAATTTTATGCTATAGGTTGAATCAGTGGCTATTGATTGAGAAAATAGAATACTCTATCTAGTTAAAATAAATACACACACATATGTATACACACACACACACACAAAATTGTGATTGGGGAAAGTAATTGGTCACAGATCCATGTAAGATATAGAAAATTCCACCAAAGACAAGTGTGATTGTCAGGCTATAAAAGCATACAAAAGAAAATGTGTGGGGCATTATCCCAACTAGTCTACTACAAATTATAAAGAAAAATGTTAATGAAAATTTGATATAATATTTGTATTAGATACAAATTTATAATTCCATCCAACTCACTGATTTTTAAAAACTCCTAGTTATGTATAATCTTTCTTTTTAATTTCTTCTTTAGGGAAGGGGAACACATACAGTGATATTCAGGGGTTACTACTGGCTCTGCACTCAGGAATTACTTCTGGAGGAGCTCAGGGATGCGACGCCAAACAAACCTGGGTCTGCTGCATACAAGGCAAATGACTCACTGTACTATCTCTTCATCTCCTATGCATAATCACTTTAAGTATAAATTTTATGATGATGAGATTGTGTTTTAAACTAAATTTTTTTGGTTTTGTTCTCTTGACTCTTATTTTTCTAGTTGCAATTTGTTAATACTCCTATTTAGTAATTAATATGATTCTCCACAAACTAAGCCAAGTACCATATAGTTTCTCTTTATTAAGTAATTTTAAACAAATTTCTGCCTCTTTTCTTTTCTCTACCACAAATGGCAACAGGAGCAACATTGAACACTTACAATGTGCAGGCACTATTTTAAGTACTATATGTATATTTTAACCATTTATATATCACATCTTAATGCAAAGTATTTGACTAAGTTTAGAGTAATTATTTAGCTAGTTTGGCTTTAAAATGAAAAATTGGCTCTCATATTTCAATGCTGCTTAAATTAAACTAACAGATTCTTTTCAGAAGGCTTTTTTTTACACTCTCATTTGCATGTGTGAAATCTTGCTGTGAATTCTGCATAAGGCAGAATTAAAAATAGATCTTGTGTGCATTCCATCTCTCCCACATAATAAGGACCTAAATAAATTCCTCAGGTCTATCACACACACACACACAAACACACACACACACACACACACACACACACACACACACACACACACACCCCTTTGGTTATTTAAAGAACAGAACTAAATTTGTGTGCTCATATATGATACTCTTATCAAATCACCCTACAGTTTCTGATTATCAGGATGTGTGCACAGATTTTATGCACCTTAATATGGCAATAAATTAAATTAAAATTTTACAAGAGCCAGGAGACTGAATATAAATCTTAAATTATTATGTTTAAAACAAAGTAAAAAAAAAGTTTATAATATGACAAACTGCTAAAGTAAATTATAAAAATAGACAATGATCTATTACATGTATTTGGAAATGAAGAGCCTACTTTTAATATAAACCAAATTTTGCAAAAAAATTATAGCAAACAGTCAAACAGTCTCCATTAGACAATGAGTGCAAATGTCTCTTCCAAAAGAACTGGTGATTATATTGCTATTGAACAAGTAAGAGCTTGTATTTTGATAAGCACTTATAGAAAATTCTTGACAGTCCTATAATGAAAAGGTAATTTCCATTTATATAGAACTGCATTTACAGTCACAACACACTTTCTTTAAAAATTTGGAAAGAAACTAATATATAAATTTCAGTGTGTAAAATGAGCTTGCTGTGTTTTTTTAACTGATAATCCAGAGATTTGCAATAAAAATGTTGCTCTTGTTTGTATTTACTTAAACAGGATTTGTGAAAGTAAAATATGTGAACTATTTTAACATTATAATGTTAAATAAGAATAAAATAAAAATTGTCTAGAATCCCTGCATTACACATAGCTTTTAAAATTTTTTTAATATTACTTCAATGCAATTTTAATTTTTTTAAAAAACGTCATATCAGGAGATATATTCTAATTCCAGCATCTTTAAATTCTCAAAAGAAGCTAAAGTAGTTGAATATTCAGATGCAAATAACAAAATACATGTTTGGAAAAATAATAAATAAATTACAAAAACAAGTAAATGTATCACAAATCTAAATAAAAAGCTAAAATTATGAAATTCCTGGTAAATGGATTATAAGTTTTTGTTTTCTTGAATTAGCAAAAGTGTGTTTAATAGGACTTGGGAATCATTAATTATAAAATAAAATATTGATATATTGTAAGTAATGTTCTATTTCAAAGACACTTTGGGAAGAAAGAAGAGTTAAGATACAAACTTGTCTTGCATGACATTGCATGACATTTATGTATGTGTATATATATATTGTACATATTAAAGAAAGAGTATAATGCAGAAAATATAAATAATTTAGAATAAGATAAACTATATAACAAAAACAGATAAAATGTAGGGACTGGAAAATTTTAAGATACTATATGTACATAGCAAATAAATACATGAAAGTGTTTTCAATATCATTTGTTGAAATAAAATGAAGAGTATAAGATAAAATCAGTACCCATTCACTATAATGGTTTAAAATTTAAGTATTAAAATGATGACAAGAATATAAAACAACTGGAGCTGCTTCATGGGTAGTAAAAGTTGCATTAAACTTGAAAACCGGAGTGACACATTTTGATCACATTAAGCCTACACTCAAGCAGTTCATTAATTTCACTAGATACTCCAGAAAATTCAATCTTACTTTTCCATGAAGACTTACCATCAGACATTTATACAAATTCTTTCTTTATAACTAAAAACTAGAAACAGCCCACAAGTCTATCAAATGGATAATGAATGAGCTAGGAATTAAAAATGACTAAGTAGTAATAAGTGCATGGTTAAATTTTAAATCATTAGACTAAGTGTAAAAATCCATACAATGACACAAAATAACCAACACACTATATGATGATTTTCAATGGAGTGGCTTTCTTAGGTTAGCAATAGTCACATAAAGCAGAGTCACTGTCAGAAGCAGCCTGGAGATAGGGTCCTGGGGCTGGTTATAAAGGTTAGAGATCAAAGAAATGCAATACTATAATCATACCAGTGGATCAAACTACACTAAACTACTTAAATTGGTAAATTTATGGTTTAGAGTTTATAAATCACTGTAATGGGCTAAATTTTTGTAACCTTCATATGCTGAAGCCGTAAGCCTAAAGAGGACAGCATTAGCATAGAGGACTTCTGAGAGATAGTAAGTATGATTAGGTTATTAGGGTGAATGACCATGATCAGAATATGACCATTACAAGGAGAGGGTGTGAGTAGAAACTTGGTCAATGTGACATTTGAAAATATATTTAAAAGATAGGAAGATTACCAAGGAAATGAATTGGTTTATAGCTTAATCATGGACTTCACAACTTCAGGACTATAAGAAATAAATGTCTATTGTTTAAGTCACTCAGTTATAGTATTCTGTGATAGCAACCCATCACATCATGACAGTCACTGGTCTGTTTTATTATATTGAAATCCAGCAATCTTAAAAATTAATCAAAATTTCTAAGGGATGTCTAGTTACTTAATTGTAACTGAACTTGCCTACCATCGTGGGCAAGTGGATAGTCAGAGGAATACTATGAAAATTAGAAGAAAGGCTAGGCTCAGAAGCTCGGGAGGGAACGTAGATATAAGGAGCATGCATGAAAGTATGAAACCCCCAGTGCTGGAGTGGCATAGGAGAAAGAAAGAGACCTGGCAAATGTAATGTTCTGTGGAAATCACAGCCAAGGCTGAAGCAAATTTCCCCATTCGTAATTCCCTCTATGTCCATCTGCCAAGAAAAACTGAACAGCAGCAGCACCAGCTGTTCTTGTTGCTCCACAGATTGCAAGCCATGTTTCCCAAATTAACATCTCACCAATGCTTACCCATCAAGTTTACATAAGGCAGGAACAAAGTCTTGAAGGGAACTGGGAGGAGAGAGAAAGTAACAGGGAAGTTTGATCAGAAATTAAGGAGCAGACAGAAAGAAGAGTCTATCTGAATGACTAGCAGCAAATGTGCTGTGAAATTTGTGCAAGGTCAATTTGCAGAGGCAGGCAGAGAAGGGAAGCAGGTGTTTGAGAAGCAAGAGCACAAGATTTGCCTCTCCCGTTTCAGAAGAGAAAGGAACAAAAAGGAATAAAAGCGCAGAGCATTATTAGTACTGTCCATATGCCAAGGAGTGTATTCGATTTACTGCATCACATTAGACAGATACTCTAAAGTTATGAATAAAAAGAAGTAGGTCAATAGTACATATTCCCTTAAATGTTAAGGTGATCATTCTTCCTGCCATGCCAAGGAAATACCCTATAATCACATAACCCAGAGTCTTTTTATTTTGCATTCTGAGAAGTGTATACCCAAATTAACTAGTTCAAGAGAGGCAGCAAATTCCAACATTCCCTGTCTCAGATATAATTTCAATGCCCTTTAAAAGTAAATTTTCTTGAGAAGATTGAAAAAAAGTCAACTTTTTCTAATTTTTTTATTTCCTCTAATTTCAATCTTCTCCTCTAAAGAAATGAGATTGGAATTATAGTAGACACAGCAGTTTGAATTGTGTCCACCTTAGCATAGATGCAATACAATGCAAGAGGTTTCTCTCATAAGGAAGATGTGTCCATTCCAATTTTCTGTAAAGTGGTTGTTATGAGAGGTTGAAGAAATAATACAGCAGCTAGGATACTTGTTTTAATAACGCTGACCCAGTTTGGATCCTCGCACATTCCGCCAAGCTTGCCAAAAGTGATCCATGAACACAAAGCCAAAAGTAAACCCTGAGCACTGCTGGGTGTGGCCCCAAAGCAAACAAACAAAAATAAATTAAATACTTGTTCTGAACACAAAACGTGATAGAGGCAAATGTACAGTATTCTATTATTTCATTTGGTGGTTGGGGGAGATGCATGCCTAACCCATGTAGCATTTTCAATATTTAATACAGAAGAACTTCAAGGTACTAAGCCATTATTAAAACATGCAATCATTTATTTTTGAAGATAATGAGAAAAAAGTTTTATAAACTATTTAATTCAATTTCCATTCACTAATTATTTTTTCTTTTGGGGTTACACCCAGCGATACAGGGGTTACTCCTGGCTCTACACTCAGAAATTACTACTGGCAGTGCTCGGGGGACCATATAAGATGCTGGAAATCGAACCTGGGTTGACCAAGTGCAAGGCAAACACTCTACCCCCTGTGCTATTGCTCCAGCCCCCACCAATTTTAAAAAGTTGGAGTTTTATTCTGTCCAGGGTGTGAAGAAAAATAAAAATGATTTAAAGTCGTGGAATGATTATGAATTTATAATGACTGAATAAATTTTGGACAGCATACATAGATTTTCCATTCTATGAAAATGAAGTATTTAGGTTTAAAATTCAAATGTGCTATTTCTTGTTTGCAAGATGAAAAATATGTACAGTTAACTTCTGATAGGAGACAGTGTGAATGTACTCTTTTATCAAACATTATGTCTCATGCCAGTGGTTCTCATCATGATTCAACAGCCACTTTCGGAACCTTAGTTTTTTTCAACTGTGTTCTAAAGGACAGCATAAGGGACTGGAGAGATAGTGTAAGCAAACATTTGCCTTACACAGGGTTCATCCAGATTTGATATCCAGCAGTCCCTGAACCCCACCAGAAGTGATCTCTGAAAGCCCTGAGCACTGCTCGGTATGTCCCCCACTTCCCCCTCTCACAAAGTAAAAGTAAAAAAATAGTATGACATTAAGTCAACCCAAATTAATTTTCTTTAAAAAAAATCAACTTACAGATAAAACTTCAATAATTAAAGTATAAGTATAAAAACAAGGGATAAGTCATAGTTTTGTGATTCACTTATATCTAATGTTTTCTCCTCAGAGGCATCAATTTCACTGGCTCAGAGTTTCTTCAGTGTTACTAATTATCTCAAAATATTTTCATATTATGGGAAAGTATATTAGCCAAATACACATCTGACAAGGGGTTGATATCAAGGATATACAAAGTACTGGTTAAACTCCACAAGAAGAAAACATCCAACCCCATCCAAAAATGGGGCAATGAAATGAACAGAAACTTTCTCAAAGAAGAAATCCGAATGGCAAAAAAGCACTTGAGAAAATGCTCTACATCATTAATCATCAGGGAGATGCAGATCAAAACCACAATGAGATACCATCTCACACCTTAGAGACTGGCCCACATTCAAAAGAACAAAAGCAACCAATGCTGGCGTGGATGTGGCGAGAAAGGGACACTCCTTCACTGTTGGTGGGAATGTCCACTGGTTCAGCCCTTCTGGAAAACAGTATGGACCATTCTCAAAAAATTAGAAATTGAGTTCCCATTTGACCCAGCAATAGCACTCCTGAGAATATATCCCAGAGAGGCAAAAATGTATAGTCGAAATGACATCTGCACTTGTTTGTTTATTGCAGCACTCTTTACTATAGCTAGAAACTGGAAGAAACCTGAATGCCAAGAACAGATGACTGGTTAAAGAAACTTTGGTACATCTACACAATGGAGTACTATGTAGCTGTTAGAAAAGATGAAGTCATAAAATTTACATACAAGTGGTACAACATGGAAAGTATCATGCTAAACGAAATGAGTCAGAAAGAGAGGGATAGACATAGAGAGATTGCATTCATCTGGGGGATATAAAGTAACAAAATATGAGATTAATACCCAAGAATAGCTGAGATCAGCACCAGGAGGATTACTCCATAGCTTAGAGGCCAGCCGGGCATTCTAGGGAAAAGGGCAGCTCAGATAGAGAAGGGAGCACCAAATAAATAAAGTGTGTTTGGAGGATCCTCACAGGAGGGGAGACGCATGTTGAAAGTAGACTATGGACTGAACATGTTTGCCATTCAGTGCCTCTTTTGCAGACCATAACACCCAAAAGGAGAGAGAGAACAAAAGGGAATGCCCTGCCACAGAGGCAGGGTGGGATGGGGGGATGGGGGGGAGGGATATTTTCCATGGTGGTGGAAAGTGGGCACTGATGGAGGGATTGGTATTTGATCATTGTATAATCGAAACCCAAGCACAAAAAATTTTAAATCTACAACTGTACGTCATGGTGTTTCACTAATAAAAAGAAAAAAAAATGAAAAAAAAGAATTAAAAAAATATTTTCATATTATGCTGCTGAAGAAAAAATTGTCATTTGCAAATATTTACATCCAATACAAAGTTTGCTTGATACTGTTTAAAGAAGTTTGGGGGGAGGTAACATTTAGTAAACAAATTAAAATCCTTCAAACCAGATTAAACTATAGGTTTGTGACAGGCAGAATCATATAGCTAAGAAAAAAGAAATTTTTTGATGGACCAGGGAGATTGTCCAACTGGCAGGGCACTTGCCTAGAAAGAGGCTGACCCACATTCCCTATCCAACACTGCATACAGTGCACAAGATTGTGATCACTGAACCCAGAGCCCAGATTAGAGCCCTGAGAAACTTTAGTTTTTTTTTTAAGTTCTAATGGCTTGATCTGCATGATTAGGATCATAAGAGTTTATATCCTTCTCTAACACTTTCTAGCAATATAAACTTGAAGACACTCAAACTCATGTTTTCTCTCCACTATTTTTATTGGATTGACTGTAATAAATGATATGTGTTTAATGCACTTAAAAGATTAACATAGAAGAAGCGTGAGTGTCAGCTATTTTCTGAACAATTTTATTTTCATTTATTTCATTCAAACCAATTTATTTAAATTTTGAACTATTTAATGTTGAACAAATTTTATGAGGTGATTTCTATGTATTAAACAATTTTCTAGTTTCAATTTTCAAGTTTCTATTTGAGAAACTTGAATTAAAAAATTAAAAGAAATTTCAGACTAATGTGGACACAGGCAATGAACTATGTATAAGGTTTATGAAAAGTAATTATGGAAAAGAATTTGAGTAGTCATAGAGTAGATGATGAAGTTTAAGCCAACCTGGCAAGGGAAATATGGAAATGGTAACAAATGTGAGAAATACTTGCCAAGGAAATGAAAGAGTAAACCATGAAGTTTGAACAGGAAAGAAATATTTCCAAGAAATTGTAAGTACAAAGGTCCTGTGGTAGACTTGAGTTCGATCTGTTAAAGGAACAACCAAGGATTCAGTGTACGTGAAATGGGATGAGAAGGTGCCAGGAAACTCATGAGGTCAGAGAAGGGAGAACGGGAGGGAGAGGACTGGGTAGTACCAGATCAAGATCCTCCTGTGCTTAACTTCTTCCACCGGGCCACGACCCATATGGAGTTGCAGAATTAAACATGAAAGTTTCAAAAAGTGTTAAAAATGTGTCTAAAAGTATTTTTCTTAATTTATCATAAGTAAATATTCTGTGCTTATTTATACCCAAATACCTGGGCTAACATAAAAATTAGCCTGGGGACAAAAGGGTCTCAAGTGAAAAATGTCCAAGAAATGATGCTGTGGGAAATTGAGGGTAGTGTTCATTGACCGTTCTCAGAGATATGGGAGGTATTTGGAGGGGTCTGGGCAGAGGAGAGAAAGGACATGACTTAGAGTTTAGCAAGCCTGAAACTAATAATAGATGGGAAATGTTCTCCAATCAAACTCAGAGGAGGGAATTGCTTCCCTTAATTCACTTCTATAGTAGCAAAGGCCTTTTGTGGGGAGTAGGAGCAAGATCCTTGGAGAGATAAAATAGTGGGCAGCACCTGTTGACCCAGTTTCAGTCTCTGGCTCTCCTAATGATCCCGTGAACCCACCAGTAGTGATCTCTGAGCTCAGAGCCAGGAGTCCACCCTGAGCTCTAGAGGATGTGACTGTCACTGTCGCTGTCTATCCTCCCATTGTTCATCGATTTTCTCGAGTGGTCCCAGTAACGTCTCCATTTTGAGACTTGTTGTTACTGTGTTTGGCATATTGAATACATCACGGGTAGCTCGCCAGGCTTTACCCTGTGGGCGAGATACTCTCTGTAGCTTGCCGGGCTCTCTGAGAGGGGCAGAGGAATTGAATAGGATGTGACATGAAAACAAAAACAAAAATGTGAACAGAGTTTTATATTGCAGTATCCATCCACACATTAGAATTTTTCACTTGTTCATGCATATAGAAAATTTCGGCTTCTTAATTTTATTTATGATATAACCTAGAGTTTGGAAAGCAAACCTAGAGACTGTCAATTTACGAAAAGGATAAATTTGTTATATTCAAACTTGAGAATATGAAAAGACTTGAAGAAAACATCACTTTATTATTTTATGTACTCAGCCAGCTTTTGCAGTTCTTTATTGGTAACACCCACACTTAAGTGAATGCTACATTCCTCTGTTCCTCCAGCTGACCAATAATAAATATTCAAAGAAATGAGGACATGAACTAATGTGGTATTTCTAACAGCAGTCTACACCACAGACAGTGATGTAGATAGAGTGCCCTTCTATTTCTCAGACAAGCCAAATCCTCAGGGAAGTGGAGGAGTTAATAAACAGGTTTGGGTTGCTTTCATTACAAGGCTACAGAACATTTAAACGATCAGAGAATTCTTTCTGGCTTCAGCTTCTACCCTCTTAAAACCAGCTGTACGCCAGCCACTCTCCATATTCCATAAGGCACTGGGCTTAGAGAATTCAACTTCCCCCTACAGACCAGTCAGAATTGCTGGGAAAGGCAAGCACTTCAAAGTAAGGAAGAGGTCTGGTGAATGTTCACATCACTTCAGAAAGCCCTTCTCCGCTCCAAAGATAAGGAGAAAAGCCACGGTATTCTGAAAGCTTGCAGAATCACAGTATTGCTCCCACCTGCTTTTCTGTTTTGCCCAGAAACTCAAGTCAACCGGGAGTCATGCTTCCTGCACAGTTGAGCACAAATAACAACTGGATGGGAAAACAAAACAACAGAAATCTTTGCTATTGTGATTCTGGGGCTGGAACATGCATGTGAAACAGATGTAGTACTGATGACTGTGACTTCTGGGTCTTGAAAAATCTTACAGTGCTTTGACTGCCAATTATATAATTGTCTGGCAAGATTGGACTCCAAGTTCTATTTTCTCAGTATACGAGAATACATTTCTCTTTCCCTTTTACACTATTTCTATGCTTGAAAAGTCCCCTTTCCCAGATTGAGATTTTCTAAAATTGCAGTCCTCTGTATATGGTTACCTCTGAGAATATTGCATCTATTTGGCAAGAGATCAAGTGAACCTGTAAAGATTCTCTCTGACTTGGGACTGACACCAACACAATCCTGTTGGCCCTTTTCTGTGGTGTTGCTCCATAGAATAAACAGAGCTTACTTAATTTAATAGAAAATCATATTCCAGTGAGAATAGTGTACATAAATTCCCTTTCCAGAACATTCAATAAAGAAGACATCTGACACTGCATGTAGGTTATTATTTTCCTGCGATATATTTGCCTACTCTAACCAATTCTTTAAAAACACAACTGCTTTTTAAATTAATAGTGTTATAATTAATGTCAAAATAAAATTCATATAAAATTCAACAGTATCCCAAATGAAGAAACATCTGGTATTTAAAAACTATTCCTCTTTTATTAGTTAAATCAGTGTCATAAGTAAAACAGTTTACTTAAAATTTTATCTGTTCTCGATCTTTAGAATCTTTCCACAAATATCCATTTCACACTTAACTAATCAAATAAACCTTACGCAACCCACATTCTCTCACATCAAACTTATTTGGGTTTTCCTGACAGGCCCATGAAATGTTAATCAAAATAAATAGTCATCACTTCTATCTGAATAGAGTGACACTTGGCATTTTCTTTTCCTCATAATATCTTTAAATATCACTCCTTTACCAGAAAAAGCAAATTTTCTTTTTTTTTCAGTTTTTCCCATGAATCTTGTCTTATTGATTTAGACTATTCAATAAGACAGAAGTAGTTATATTATCTACAACATTTCAATATAATCATAGTTTGATGTCATATAATATAACAACACATTTGCACAGTGTTAGGAAAAAATATAAATTTTTGGTAATGTGTAGACAATATATGAATAAAGAAGCATAATGACTCCTTACATTTCGCCACATCTATAATCTTATTCTACCTCTAAAAGTATCCTAATTCCATTTCATTTCATTTCATTTCATCATCCTGTTAATCGTCGATTGCCTCGAGCAGGCCCCAGTAACGTCTCTTTCATCCTAGCCCTGAGATTATATTCACGGCTCTTTAGGAGAATGAGACCCATCATTGTTACTGGTATTTGGCATATTTGGTAGGCCACGGGGAGTTTGCCAGACTCTGCCCTGTGGGCAGGCTACATTCGATAGCCTGCGAGTTTGTCCAAAGTAGGAATGAGATAAAAGATGTCATAAAGAAAAGTTCTGATAAGATGTCGCGCGGCTGCGAATGCGGCCGCGCGGTTCCAGGATCTGGATTTTATAGTCTCTGAGTCTTGGCCGCTGATGGGATTACACGGCGCCAGGGGGCCAGGTGGTGGGTGTGACCCCCGCCTACTGGAATTTGGAGGATCTGGGTGGAAGATGCTCGACTCCAATTCGAGTAGGCTTGGAGGTCTCGGCCCCGGAACCCGCGTGGCTTTGTCCCGCGTGGCTTTGTCCCTCTGCCAGTACCTTCAGGTGTGCGGAGAGTGGTATCAGCATGGTGGTGGCTGGTCCTGGAGGTCTCCGGCTGCGTAGCCCTGGCCGGGGCGGGGAGGAAAGCTCAACCCGCTCCCCTCCAAGGGACTCCGGGAAGGAACAAATTCCAAAATTATATACCAATGTCCAATTCATCCACACTTCCTATTGGTCAAAGCACAAATTTAATTAAGCCTAATTATTTACTTTCACATAAAATGTACACATCATAGCCAGAGAAATCATTAAATAAAATTCTTTGTTTCATCTGAAGAAAGCTTATATTCATAATCTTACAAAGTAAAATGCTTTATGGATAACATCCAACCCTAATCACTAGTTTTATTTTTACACATTAACCTTTTCGAAATCCACACATAAATTTAATTAGCTAAACTCTTTATATTATATAACCTAATTGTCAAAAAGGTCCCTTACTCATAGTTTTATGAAATTTTATAGAAGTTTGATGTACTGAAAGTATAATGACAATGATTTATTTATTGTATTTCTTTCACTTTGAAATTTTTTGAAAGGAATAGTAATGGTATATAGATTTTTTTCCCATTTATTAATTCTAACTTGATCACTTAATCACTTAACTTCCCGTTAGTCGTCGATTTGCTGCAGCGGGTGCCAGTAACGTCTCCATTCGTCCCTGTCAAGTGCTAGTGTAGCCCAATGGCATCTGTTCACTCTGGGAACATGAAGAGCCTCAAACCGATCATTCATGATCTTGATGAAGATGTCTCACTATTTGGTAGGTGGGCGGCCATGCGATCTTTTGACATCCCGTGGGATCCAGTCAGTAACAGCTCTAGTCCAGCAGTCATCTTTAAATCTCATTACGTGACCAGCCCATCTGATTTTTGACACCTTGGCAAATGAGACAGCGTCCCTGATTCTTGATCGTCAATGGATGTCGGAACTCCAGATTCTTTCTCTCATTTGAGTGAAATGTGATATTCCAAGCATAGCTCTTTCAATTCCTCTTTGGGAGACCCAAATAGCATTCTCATCCTGTTTACGTAGGGCCCAGGTCTCTGAGGCATATGTTAATGCAAGAAGAACAGTGGAATCAAGATATGTGCCTGGAGCCGGAGGTTCTTAGTCCTCTTGGCTATTTCTTCAACGTTCTTGAAGGCGTTCCAAGCCGCTCTCTGCCTCCTGTGCAGCTCGGGTGCCAGGTCATTTGTCATGTTGACTTCTCGACCTAGGTACACATAGCTGTTGCATTCTGAGATGGTCGTTCCATTGAGAGCGAATGGGGCATCAGGAAGGAGGCTGTTTCTCATAAACATTGTCTTTGTAAGATTCAGCTGTAGTCCTACCTTTCCACACTCATGGTCAATGTCAGCCAGCATTTGTGCCGCTTGACTGATGTTTGGTGTTATTAAAACAATGTCATCAGCAAAGCGGAGGTGGTGTAATTGCCGACCATCTATCTTCACTCCCATTCCTTCCCATTCCAGTCGTCAGATGATGTTCTCAAGGGTGGCACTGAAGAGTTTCGGTGAAATGGTATCACCCTGCCGAACCCATCTCTTGACATCAATGATTACTTCTTTGTAGAATGGTGAGATCCTGGTAGTGAATCCGCAACACAGCTCGTGGAGGATCTTGATGTATTGGGCTTGAATGCCCTGAATGGCTAGGGCTTCAATTACCGCTTTAGTCTCAACAGAATCTAAGGCCTTCTTTAAATCAATGAACATTAAACAGAGCAGCATCTTGAACTCCCGAGAAACCTCAATGAGCTTGGTTATCATGTGGATATGGTCGATGGTGTTTAATCCTTTGTGGAACCCGACTTGCTCACATGGTTGTCCTTCATCTAGTGTTCTGCCAATCCTATTTAGGATGACTCGAGTGAACAACTTGTAGATGACAGACAATAGGCAGATCAGGCGATAGTTGCCAATGTCATGGATGTCTCCCTTCTTGAACAGTATTATGGTCCTGCTGGTTTTCCATTGGGACGGAACCTTGCATTCAGACAGGTAGCGTGTGAAGAGCTGAGCCAATGTATTGATGAGTTCTGATGGCAGGTTCTTCAGGTGTTCAGGTCTGACCTTGTCTGGGCCGGGTGCTGATCATTTCTTTACTGACGAAATGGCGTGTAGGATTTGGGAAGGGAGAAAGTTGGGAACAACATAGCCCTCCTGTGGAATTTGGTATGTCAGCAAATGGACATGGCTATTGAAGAGATTTGAGTAGAAATCATGGATAATCTTCTCCATTGCCGTTCTGGAGGATGTGATGGATCCATCAGGATGTCAGAGGGCAGTCATCTTGGTCTTGTAGTTGGCAAAGGACAAGCTGGCGTTACGAATACTTTTCCCGCTTCTGCCACATCTACCAGCACTTCTGCTCTTACCTCTTTGAGGTCTTCTTTGATCGCATCTCTGCACTGCTTAGCGAGCTCAGATGTTAGCTTGCGGTTCCCTGAGCCATGCAACAAACTACGTTGGCGATTAAGCTCAAGAGTTTTCGACTCTCTGCGCATGCACAGCTAGCTCCAAGTCCTGGAAAGCCGGTTTTCTCCCCTGATCTGCACGGGACGGGCACGGAGGCCCAGCTCTGGGCAACCAAGCTGAACAGCTCCTATTCCAACCAGGTACAGCCCGCCCCCAAGGGCCTGGGACCCTCTCTGCACGTGCACAGCTAACTCCATGTCCTGGAAAGCCAGTTTTCTCCCCTGATCTGCGCGGGACGGGTACGAAGGCCCAGCTCTGGGCAACCAAGCTGCACGGCTCCTATTCCAACCGTAGACATTCCCAACTCCTCGCTCAGTGCCAGGGACTTTTTCCGGAGCCGCGGCCGCTAACACGGCCACGAAATATTTTCCCACTACATATGCCATAGGAACCATAAGCTACCTTCTTAGATGGAAACTTCTCTAGTTTAGCTCAGTCACTAGAAACACAGTAGCCAATAACTCATAAGCCTATCTTAACTCACACTGCATATCAAGCAGAATAGTAACAGTGAACGTGAAGGACTAAACCACACTTCTCACAATGGTAAAGCAACGCAAAAGCCCACCAAACTTTCTTATTGAAGAGTCTAGACCAGATGACATCAACAGTACTGTAGTGTTAGACAATCTCTCTGACAAGGAATTCAGAAGAGAGTTACTTAGGATACTTAGGGAACTAAAAGAAACAATGGAAAGCAATGCCAATAGAAGACAAGAGGATTTGAAGGCAGAAATGAGGAAAATGCAATCGGAAATGTCGGACCTGAAAAACCTGGTAGCCGAATTGAAAAACTCAGTGGAAGGCCTCAGCAGCAGAGTAACAGCTGCTAAGAACAGAATCAGTGAGCTCGAAGATGAAGTTCAGAGACTCTCCAGAAAAGAGCAGAAAATGGAAAAGAGACTCACAATTCAGGAACAGATGGCAAGAGAAGATCGTGATGAAGCCAAGAGGGGTAACATAAGAATTATTGGAGTCCCAGAGGGACAGGAAAAAAACCTTGATGAAGAAGAAACTGTCAAAGACATCATTGCTACAACGTTTCCAGAGCTGAAGAAAACTTGTGACCATATTCAGGAGGCCCAAAGCGTACCAGCTAGAAGAAATCCGAATAAAAACACCCCAAGACACATTCTGATCAAAATGACCAAAACCTTAGACAGAGACAAAATTCTGAAAGCAGCAATATCGAAGAAAGAAATCTCTTACAAAGGAGCATCCTTAAAATTCACAGCTGATTTTTCTGATGAAACCCTCATGGCCCGAAAACAGTGATATGACATAGTGAAAGAACTCAATGAAATAAATGCCTCCCCAAAAATACTTTACCCAGCAAGACTCTCATTTATAATAGAAGGAACAACACACAGTTTCACGGACAAACAACAGCTCAGGAACTTCATAGACTCAAAACCGTGGTTACAAGAACAACTAGATGGGCTGCTTTAAGGCAAGAAAGGCCCCTCAAATACACCAAATTTCAACAGAACAATGCGACAAAATCCCATAATAATAATCTCTCTCAATGTCAATGGGCTAAACGCACCAACTAAAAGACAGAGAGTGGCAGGATGGATTAGAAAATTGAACCCAACATTCTGCTACCTGCAAGAAACACATCTCAATAGTCAAAGCAAACACAGACTCAGAGTCAAAGGCTGGAAAACAATCCTACAGGCAAACAGCTCCCATAAAAAAGCTGGGGTAGCCATCCTAATATCAGACCACATCGATTTCAGAGTGAGGAAGGTCATAAGAGACAGTGAAGGCCATTTCTTATTGATCAAAGGATCTGTACAAAAGGAAGAACTTACAATAATAAATGTATATGCACCTAATGAGAGACCAGCAAAGTACTTAAAACAACTACTCATAGATTTGGAAAAAGACATCAATAGCAACAAAATACTAGTGGGAGACTTCAACACTGCTTTGTCACCTCTTTATAGATCAACCATACTCAAGCTTAGCAAGGACATACTTCATATGAGGGAAACAATGGAAGAAAGGGACTTAGTAGATATATACAGGACACTTCATCCACAAAAAGCTGAATACACATTCTTCTCAAGCGTACATGGAACATTCTCCAAGATAGACCACATGCTGAGCCACAAAACATGCCTCCATAAAATTAAGAAGATAGAGATTGTATCAACAATCTTCTCAGACAATAATGCGCTGAAATTAGAAGTACATCACACACAAAAACAGAAAACTAAATCAAACACCTGGAAATTAAATAGTGCTCTATTGAACAATGAGTGACTTAGACAGGAAATCAAAGAGGAAATCAAAAGATTCCTAGAAACGAATGAAAATGAGAACACGAGTTACCAAAACTTATGCTACAACGTTTCCTCTTAAATGTTAAAGCTGTGTTAAGAGGAAAGCCATGCAAAACAAAGCAAAAGCTGTGTTAAGAGGAAAGTTTATAGCTCTACAAGCACTCCTCAGGAAGCAGGAGCGAGCACACGTAAGTAACCTAACCTCACAGCTTAAGAGCTTGGAGAAGGACCAAAAAAAAGGAGCATAACCTGAACAGGAGAAAGGAAATAATAAAGCTCAGAGCAGAGATTAAGGAGATGGAAACCCAAAAAACAATCCGAAAGATCAATGAAACCAAGAGCTGGTTCTTCGAGAAAATTAACAAGATTGATAAACCTCTAGCAAAACTCACAAAGAAAGGGAGAGAGAAAACCCTAATAAACCGAATCAGAAATGAAAAGGGGGTCATTACAACAGAAACTACAGAAATTCAAAGGATCCTCAGGGAGTACTTTGAGAAACTGTATGCCACGGAACATCAACACCTCGAAGAAATGGATACATTCCGAGACTCCTACAGACTCCCAAGGCTGAACCAAGAAGGCCTGGAATACCTGAACAGACCTATCTCCATCAAGGAAATTGAAATAGTAATAAAAAGTCTCCCCAAGCACAAAAGTCCTGGCCCGGATGGATTCACTAGTGAATTCTTCCAAATCTTTAAAGAGGAGTTACTCCCTTTCCTCTTTAAGCTTTTCCACGAAATTGAAATATCTAAAACACTTCCGAACAGCTTTTACGAAGCAAATATCACACTGATACCAAAAGCCGACAGAGATACCGCAAAGAAAGAGAATTACAGACCGATATCCCTGATGAACACAGATGTAAAGATCCTCAACAAACTACTAGCAAATAGAATCCAACTACTCATCAAAAAGATCATACACCATGACCAAGTAGGATTCATCCCAGGGATGCAAGGATGATTCAACATTCGGAAATCAATCAACATAATCCATCATATCAACAAAAGATAAAAAGCATATGATTATATCAATAAATGCAGAGAAAGCATTTGACAAGATCCAGCACCCCTTTATGATGAAAACCCTAGCCAAAATGGGTATAGAGGGGACCTTCCTCAACATAATTAAAGCCATCTACCACAAGCCTACAGCAAGCATCATCCTCAATGGCGAAAATCTGAGAGCCTTCCCTCTAAGATCAGGGACGAGAAAAGGATGCCCACTATCTCCACTGCTGTTCAATATAGTACTGGAAGTACTTGCAATAGCGATTTGGCAAGAAAAAGATATTAAGGGCATTCAGGTAGGAAAGGAAGAAATCAAGCTCTCACTATTCGCAGATGATATGATAGTATACTTAGAGAACCCAATAACCTCCACCAAAAACCTCCTAGAAACAATAGACTCGTATAGTAAAGTTGCAGGCTATAAAATCAATACCCAAAAGTCCATGGCTTTCCTATATGCAAACAGTGAGAGAGAAGAAAGCAACATGAAAAAAACAATCCCATTCACAATTGTGCCCCAGAAAATCAAGTACTTAGGAATCAGCTTAACTAAGGAAGTAAACGACCTGTACAAAGAAAACTACAAAACGCTACTTCAGGAAATAAAAGAGGACATGAGGAAATGGAAAGATATCCCCTGCTCATGGGTCGGGAGACTTAACATTGTCAAAATGGCAATACTACCAAAAGCACTGTATAAATTCAATGCAATCCCTATAAGGATCACTTAATCACTTAATCACTTAATCCCCGTTATTCATCGATTTATTCGAGCGGGTGCTAGTAATGTCTCCATTCATCCCGGTTGCGTGCTAGCGTAGCCCAATGGTATCTGTTCATTTTAGGAATATGTAGAGCCTCAAACCGATCATTTAGGGTCTTGATGAAGAAGTCTGACCATCTTATAGGTGGGTGTCCACGTGATCTTTTGATGTCTCGTGGAATCCAATCAGTAATGGCTCTAGTCCAGCGGTTGTCTGTAAACCTCATTACATGTCCAGCCCATCTGATTTTTGATGTCTTGGCAAATGAGACAGCGTCCCTGATTCTTGAGCGTTGATGAAGATCAGAACTCCGGATTCTATCTCTCATTTGAGTGAATCGTGATATTCCAAGCATAGTTCTTTCAATTCCTCTTTGAGAGACCCGAATAGTGTTCTCATCCTGTTTTCATAGGGTCCAGGTCTCTGAGGCATATGTTAATGCAGGAAGAATAGTGGAATCAAAGAGATGTGCTCGTAGCTGGAGGTTCTTTGTCCTTTTAGTTATTTCTTCAATATTCTTGAAGGCATTCCAAGCCGCTCTCTTCCTCCTGCGCAACTCAGGTGCCAGGTTATTCATCATGTTGATTTCTCGACCTAGGTATATATAACTGTTGCATTCGGAGATGGTGGTTCCGTTGAGAGCGAATGGAGCGTCAGGAACAAGGCTGTTTCTCATAAACATTGTCTTCGCAAGATTCAGCTGTAGTCCGACCTTTCCACATTCACGGTCAAAGTCGTTCAGCATTGGTGCCACTTGGTTGATGTTTGGTGTTATTAGAACGATGTCATCAGCAAAGCGGAGGTGGTGTAGTTGCCGACCATCTATCTTCACTCCCATGTTTTCCCATTCCAGCCATCGCATGATGTTCTCAAGGGTGGCACTGAAGAGTTTTGGTGAAATGGTATCACCCTGCCGAACCCCTCTCTTGATATGAATGATTACTTCTTTGTAGAATGGTGAGATCTTGGTAGTGAATCCGCAATAGAGCTCACGAAGGATCCTGATGTATTGAGTTTGTACGCCCTGATTGGCTAGGGCTTCTATGACCGCTTCCGTCTCAACAGAATCAAAGGCCTTCTTTAAATCAATGAACGTTAGACAGAGCGGCATCTTGAACTCCCGAGATACCTCAATGAGCTTGGTTATTGTGTGGATATGGTCAATGGTACTGAATCCTTTTCGGAATCCAGCTTGTTCACATGGTTGTCCTTCATCTAGTGTTCTGCTAATCCTATTCAGGATGACTCGAGTGAATAGTTTGTAGATGACAGACAATAGGCAGATTGGGCGATAGTTGCCAATGTCTTGGATGTCTCCTTTCTTGTATAGTAGTACAGTCCTGCTGGTTTTCCATTGGGATGGAACCTTGCATTCAGACAGGTAGCGTGTGAAGAGTCGAGCCAATGTATTGATGAGTACTGATGGTAAGTTCTTCAGGTGTTCAGGTCTGATCTTGTCTGGACCAGGTGCTCTTTGTTTCTTTACCGACGAGATGGCATGTTGGATTTCGGAAGGGAGAACATTGGGAACGACATATCCATCATGTGGTATGTGGTATGTGGGCAAGTGGATGTGGCTATTAAAGATATTATAAACCCTATAAGGATACCCATGACATTCTTCAAAGAAATGGAGCAAACACTCCTGAAATTTATATGGAACAATAAGCCCCCACGAATAGCTAAAGCAATTCTTGGGAAAAAGAAAATGGGAGGAATCAACCTCCCTAACTTCAAACTGTACTACAAAGCAGTAATAATTAAAACAGCTTGGTACTGGAACAAAGACAGAACTGCAGACCAATGGAACAGGGTTGAATACACTGACATCTCCCCTCAATCATATGATCATCTAATCTTTGATAAAGGTGCAAGTAATGTGAAGTGGAGTAAGGAAAGCCTCTTTAACAAATTGTGCTGGCATCCCTGGACGGCTACATGCAAAAAAATGGGCTCAGAACTCTGCCTAACACCATGTACAAAAGTAAGATCAAAATGGATTAAAGACCTCAACATCAACCCAGAAACCATAAGGTACATTGAAGACAAAGTTGGCAAAACCCTCCATGACATTGAAGCTAATGGTATCTTCAAAGATGCCACGCCACTGACTGAGCAAGTGAAAACAGAGACAGATAAATGGGACTATCTTAAACTAAGAAGCTTCTGCACCTCCAAAGAAACAGTGACCAAATACAAAGACCGTCTACAGAATGGGAAAGGATATTCGCCGAATACACATCTGACAAGGGGTTGATATCCAGGATATACAAAATACTTGTTAAACTCCACAAGAAGAAAACATCCAACCCCATCCAAAAATGGGGCAATGAAATGAACAGAAACTTTCTCAAAGAAGAAATCCGAATGGCAAAAAAGCACTTGAGAAAATGCTCTACATCATTAATCATCAGGGAGATGCAGATCAAAACCACAATGAGATACCATCTCACACCTCAGAGACTGGCCCACATTCAAAAGAACAAAAGCAACCGATGCTGGCGTGGATGTGGCGAGAAAGGGACACTCCTTCACTGTTGGTGGGAATGTCGACTGGTTCAGCCCTTCTGGAAAACAGTATGGACGATTCTCAAAAAATTAGAAATTGAGCTCCCATTTGACCCAGCAATACCACTCCTGGGAATATATCCCAGAGAGGCAAAAATGTACAGTCAAAGTGACATCTGCACTTGTTTTTTCATTGCAGCACTCTTTACAAAAGCCAGAAACTAGAAGAAACCTGAATGCCCAAGAACAGATGACTGGTTAAAGAAACTTTGGTACATCTACACAATGGAGTACTATGTAGCTGTTAGAAAAGATGAAGTCATGAAATTTACATACAAGTGGTACAATATGGAAAGTATCATGCTAAGCGAAATGAGTCAGAAAGAGAGGGATAGACATAGAAAGATTGCATTCATCTGGGGGATATAAAGTAACAAAGTATGAGATTAATACCCAAGAATAGCTGAGATCAGCACCAGGAGGATTACTCCATAACTTAGAGGCCAGCCGGGTATCCTAGAGGAAAGGGCTGTTCAGATAGAGAAGGGAGCACCAAATAAAGGATGTTTGGAGGATCCTCCCAGGAGGGGAGATGCATGTCGAAAGTAGACTATGGACTGAACATGTTTGCCACTCAATGCCTCTTTTGCAGACCACAACACCCAAAAGGAGAGAGAGAACACAGGGGATTGCCCTGCCACAGAGACGGGGGGATGGGGGGATGGGGGTGGGAGGGATATTATCCATGGTGGTGGAAAATGGGCACTGGTGGAGGGATGGGTATCTGATCATTGTATAATTGAAACCAAAGCACAAAAAATTGTAAATCTACAACTTTAAAAAAATAAAATAAAATAAAGGGGGAAAAAAAAAAAAGAAAAGATGAAGTCATGAAATTTACATACAAGTGGTACAACATGGAAAGTATCATGTTAAGCGAAATGAGTCAGAAAGAGAGGGATAGACATAGAAACATTGCATTCATCTGGGGATATAAAGTAACAAAATATGAGATTAATACCCAAGAATAGCTGAGATCAGCACCAGGAGGATTACTCCATAGCTTAGTGGCCAGTCGGGCATTCTAGAGGAAAGGGCAGCTCAGATAGAGAAGGGAACACCAAATAAAGGGTGTTTGGAGGATCCTCCCAGGAGGAGAGATGCATGTCGAAAGTAGACTATGGACTGAACATGTTTGCCACTCAATGCCTCTTTTGCAGACCACAACACCCAAAAGGAGAGAGAGAACACAGGGGATTGCCCTGCCACAGAGGCAGGGGGGGATGGGGATATGGGGGTGGGGGAATATTATCTATGGTGGTGGAAAATGGGCACTGGTGGAGGGATGGGTATCTGATCATTATATAATCAGGCCCAAGCACAAAAAATTATAAATCTACAACTGTACCTCATGGTGTTTCACTAATAAAAAAAGAAAAATATAAAAAAAAAAGAGTTTTCGAAGACAGGCGTTTTTTTGTGGCTATCTCTCTCTTGACGTTCCTCGCACAATCATTGAGGTGCTGAACCAGTCGATTGTATTCCTCATCAATGTTGTCAACAATGGGATCTTCCCATGTTGCTGCAATAGTGCCAAAGAGCTCCCAGTTGGTGATCGTTCTGGGAGTTCTCTTTTTAAACTTTGCAGCCCTTTCTCCCCACTCTGTGAAGTAGAATTTTGCATGGAGACAGTGGTCCGATACCGTTCAGAATTTTGGGACAACAGCGACATGGGTCAGGCAAATACGTCGATTGAATATGATGTGGTCTATTTTGTTGTGGAATTGTCCACCGGGAGACTCCCATGTCCAAGGTTTAGATTCTGCCTTCTGGAACTGTGAGTTACCATGAATGGTCTTGGTCGACGTGATGAACTCAGTCTCTCACTCTGTTCGTTCCATTCTAGCCATGGGTCCCAATGTGAAGTTCTTCAGCTGATCTTCTCGGTCCTATCGTGGCATTAAAATCACCCACAATGATATTGTAGAAGGTGTGGTCTTCTTTATAGAACTTCTCCAGCTCCATGTAGAACTTCTCGATTTCTCTTTCATCATAATGAGATGTCGGTGCATAGACAACGAAGATAGAAACTGCCGGCAGTGAGCCACATCTATTCAAATGTAAACGTCCGATTTGGGTTGTTAGGCATTCAAATGAATCAATGCTCATGGCCAAGTTTGTGTTGACAAGGACACTGACGCCTCCATCACCTCTTTTATCGCATGTTCCGAGGAACAATTCTTCTCCAGTGTCTCCAGTGGTGAGATTTGTGTCTTCTTGTCTCGGTCAGACCAATGATGTCGAACTTGATCATTCGCACTTGTACCATCAGGTCCTCGATGGATGCATCTGATGCTAGTGTACGTGCATTGAAAGTACAGACGATCATTTTTGTCTTCCTTCGTTGTGGCAGCCTAGTTCGGCCTTGAGATTTTATCGGCCTCTCCTTTCTCATCCTTCTCAGTGCTGCCATGTCGGTGAAGTCTTCAGGGTCAGGTGAATGAGGCCAGTTGTAATTACTGGTTTTGGCATATCGAATACACAACGTTGTGTATTTCGTTGTGTATTAATTCTAACAGTGGAATATTTTTCCATGGCATATGGTACCATGCATATTTATTTATTCTTCTAATGACAGGCAACTTGCTGTTCTCTAGCCGTCTAACAAAATACACAAGCATAAATTGTTACAAAAACAAGGAAGAATATTTTCAGGTTAAGTTTTACCTTAAAGGTGTAAATAGGAACAAAGGGGTCATTTGTGTAGCTCTGAGATAAAAAAGCAACTGTGTACCTACAATACCTTAAAATTTGAAAAGTTAAGTGCAGGAAATAGTTGCCAAAACCTGGAGAGTTAAAGGAATAAAAAAATAAAATAAAATAAAATTTTCTCTTTGGTCTATAGCCTGAAGGAATCTATAATCCTCTGTAGAGAAACTGAGGGCTCAAACTTCTCTTTAAGTTCCCTGACAACTTATAAATTTTCATCACTTTTTTTCTATTCTTCAGTCTAAGTAATCTCTCCTATAACTACGAAGGTCGAGGTCTATTGCATCTGTGATCAATCAAGAGGAAAAAGTTTCTGATAGAGAAATACTAGTTTTACTCAACAATAAGCAAGTAATTTCGAAGGCCTCAAGCTCAACTTCTAGAGAATCATCTTTCCTGCATTTCACTTAATATTTGCACAGAGTTTCAAGACTTTTGAAAAATGTGAAATTAGAGACATTGGATTACTTTTTAGAAAAAAAATTCATTGAATCACTGTGAATTACAAAGTTAAAATTTTTTTCATGACTGAGTTCCAGATGTACAATGTTTAATAACCAGTCCTTCACCAGTGCCCACATCCCTCCATCAATGTCACTAGTTTCTCTTCTGTCCCAATCTGACTCTCACAGCACTATTTTTTTCTTTTTCCCCTTTATGTACTCTGGTTTATAATATTATCACTGATAGGGTATCATGCATATTACATTTTCATCTTTCAAATCCCAGTCCTCATCTAGGGTGGCCAATTCCCTTTATAGTTGTATTAGTGGTTCCTTCCCTGACTTTCCCCTTCTCCCTCCACAGTAACAAACTTTCTGCTAAGGACCTGTCCTCCTACCCTTTTCTTTGGGCATTAAATTACTTCTCTACTATGTTTCTTTATATTCCTCACATGAATGAGATCATTTTGTGTCTGCCCCTCTCCCTTTCTCTCACTTCACAGAGCATAATACTTTCAAGATACCTCTATGTAACAGCAACTTTCATGACATCATCTTTATTCTAATGGCCATGAAGTATTCCACTGTGTATACGTACCATAGCCTCTTTATTCAATCATCTGTTCTTGAGCACTTGGGTTATATCCAGAATTTAGCTATTGTGAATAATGCTGTATGAACATAGGAATACAGATATCTTTCCTACATTGTGTTTTGGGGCCCTGGGGTTATACTCTCAGGATAAAAATTGATGGATCATATGAAAGCTCAACATTTTTTTTAGAAATGTCCATACTGGCTTCCAAAAGATTGGACCATTTGACATTCCCACCAATAGTGAATTAAGGTCCCTTTTCTCAACATTGATTGCTGTTCTTTTTGATGAGTGCCAGTGTCTTTGGTGTGAGGTCATATCTATTTATGTTTTGATGTGCATTTTCCTGGTGAATAGTGATTTAGATTTTTATGGTCTTTTGACCATTTGTATTTCTTCTTTGAAGAAGTTTCTGTTAATCTTTTCTCCCTGTTTCTTGATGTTTTATCTTGTAAAGTTCTACCAGTGGTTCATATATTTTTGATACAAACACTGTCCTCCCATTGTTCATCGATTTGCTCAAGCGGGCCAAGTACTGTCTCCATCGTAAGACTTGCTGTTACTGTGTTTGGCATAATAGCTTGCTGGACTCTCCAAGAGGGATGGAGAATCGAACCTGGCTCTACCAGGCTGGCTGGATACAAGGCAAATTCCCTACCGCTGTGCTATCGCTACATTTTAAAAAAATTTTTTTTACTTATTGAATCATTGTGAGAACATTTATAAAGTTTTTGGGTTTAAGTCTTGGTTATACAATGATCAGACGCTCATCCCTTCACCAGTGCATATTTTCCACAACTAAGAACCCCAGTATAACCCTTATCTCACCCCTCCCCCTGCCTATTTGGCAGATAATTTCCACTTTACTCTCTCTCTCTCTCTCTACTTTGATTAAATTCAACATTTTGCCAAAAGTCTCATTATTGTTATTTGGAATTTTGCCCCAACAATCAGACCTGCTGAAAAGGCATCATCAGATAATATTTTTACTTTCTGATGAAAAATATTGCTTTCTATTGCTGATAATGAAGAGCATATGATGTCACACAGCCAAGCGATTTTGGAATTCTGCTATTTCAACTATTAAGTCTGGAGGGATTTCTGCCAAAAGCCTCTGTATTCCGAGATTTGTTTGTGTGCCTCTGGGATCATGGCACTTAAGGAGCTCAAAAAGTTGCCAGAGCCATTCGTGGGCAGCAACTCAGGGTCTTGTCATGATATTAACCCTTTATGAGATGAGTGGTGGGCTAATAATTTCTCTCAGTCTCTAGGCTGTTTTTGTATTATGATCTTCATTTCTTTTGAGATGCGGAAGCTTCTTAGTTTAACATGGTTCCATTTGTTTATCTTTGCTTCAAATTTCTTGGTCAATAGCATTTCATCTTTAAAGATGCCTCTAGCTTCATAGGCACATAGACCAAATTCCAGAACTCAGCAGCTTGCAGCAGAAATGTGAACGAACTATGCATTAAACTACGGTGCCATGCCCCCCCCCACAGGGAGGGAAACAGTATCTGTCTCTTCCACTTCCCTCTCCCCCCACCGCCAGCAGCACAGTGGCTGCCAGGTATGAGCTGGCAGTGATGGAGCAACTTCAGCCTCATGAGATGGGGGGAGGAACCAGCACATCCTTCTTGCCCTACCAAGGCCACAAGTTGCCCCAGTAACATCTCCATTATGAGACTTGTTGTTACTGTGTTTGGCATATCAAATACATCATGAGTAGCTTGCAGGCTTTGCCATGCTGGCGAGATACTCTCGGTAGCTTGCTGGGCTCTCCAAGAGGGGAGGAGGAATTGAACCTGGCTCGGTCGGGCTGGCTGCGTGCAAGGCAAACGCCCTATCGCTGTGCTATTGCTCCAGCCCATCTAATACTAATCTCTAGTAGTATATTACATAATCCACCTCCATGGAAAATTAAGTCTTTGTGACCAAAAACCAGTTATATTTCTTGATTAATCTCAGATGCCCCTGTATGCTCTTTAAATGATATTTTTCATGAAGTTCTTATTTTCTTCATTCCTAGGTCTTGTACACAGTTTATTGCTACTATAAATTATAGTGAACTTGGCTATCGAAGAGATCCAAGTAGAAGACATGGATAATCTTCTCCATTGCCCTTCTGAAAGATGTGACAGATCCATCAGGACATTGGTGAGCAGTGAAGTCATCTTGGTCTTGTAGTTGGCGAAGTACAGGCAAGCATTGCAAATGTTTTTCCCAGCTTCTTTAGCATCTACCAGCACTGCTGCTCTTCTCTCTTTGAGGTCTTCCTTTATCGCTTCTCTGCACTGCTTTGCGAGCTCATACATTCACTTGTGGTTGCCTGAGGCTTGCGCTAAGCCACTTTGGTGAATGAACCGAGAGTTTTTGAAGACAAGCGTCTTTTAGTGTCTATCTCTTTCTTGGCATTCCTCGCACAATCATGGAGGTGCTCAAACAGCCAGTCATATTCTTCATCAATGTTGTCAACGACGACATCTTCCCATGTTGCCACAATAGTGCCAAAGAGTTCCCACTTGGTGGTCATTCTGGAAGTTCTCTTCTTAAACTTTGCAACCCTTTCTCCCCTCTCTGTGAAATAGAATTTTGCACAAAGGAGACAGTGGTCTGATCCCATTTGAAATTTTGGGACAACAGCAATATTGGTCAGGCAAAACTGTAGATTGAATACGATGTGGTCAATTTCATTGTGGAACCATCCACCGGGAGACTCCCATGTCCAACATTTAGATTCGACCTTCTGGAACTGTGAGTTACCATGAATGATCTTGGTCGACATGATGAACTCAGACAGTCTCTCACCCTGTTTATTCCATTCTAGGCCATGGGTCCCGATGTGGAGTTCTTTGGCTGATCTTCTCAGTCCTATCTTGGCATTAAAATCACTGACAATGATCTTGTAGAAGGTGTGGTCTTCTTTATAGAATTTCTCCAGCTCCATGTAGAACTTCTCAATTTCTCCTTCATCATAATTGAATGTTGGTGTGTAGACAACAAAGATAGAAACTGCCTGCAGTGAGCCACATGTATTAAAGTGTAATCATCTAATTTGGGTTGTTAGGCATTCAAATGAATCAATGTTTATGGCCAGGTTCATGTTGACAAGGACACCTACACCACCTCTTTTGTCGCATATTCCAAGGATCAGTTCCTCCCCAGTGTCAAAAATAGTGTGATGTGATTGATGCCTTCTCGTCTCAGCCAGAACAATGATGTTTTACTTGATCTTTCGCTCTTGTACCATCAGGACGTCAATGGATGCCAGTGTACATGCACTGAAAGTACAGACAGTCATTTTTGTCCTTCTTCCTTTGGGCAGCCTAGTTCGGTCTTGAGATTTTGTCAGCCTCTCCTTCCTCATCCTTCTTAACACTGCCTTATTGGTGTCTCTTTCAGAGCCAGGGGAATGAGACCCATTGTGTTCTCTGGCTTTGGCATATTCAATATGCCACTGATAGCTTGCCAGTCTCATCTGTGCAGGCGGGATACTCTCGGAAGCTTGCCAGGCTCTCCGAAAGGCATAGAGGCTTTTAGGGCGACCTCTAATCACTCTTCCAGGTATTCCTATGGTTCAACCCATATTTGAACCCCATCAAATATGGTGCAGTAATCTTGGAAGATGGATATTAAGTGTCTTATAATGTGTCCACCTCCCACATACCAAATTCCACAGGACGGACATGTTGTTTTCAACGTTCTCCTTCTGAAATCCAACACACCATTTCGTCAGTAAAGAAGCGAACAGCACCCAACCCAGACAAGGTCAAACACGAACATCTGAAGATCCTACCTTCAGTTCTCATCAAAACACTGGCTCAGCTCTTCACACACTACCTGTCTGAATGCAAGGTTCAGTCCCAATGAAAAACCAGCAAAACTGTACAACTGTACAAGAAGAGAGACATCCACGACATTGGCAACTATCTCCTGATCTGCCTGTTGTCTGTCATCTACAAGCTGTTCACTTGAGTCATCCTGAATAGGATTGACAAAACACTAGATGAAGGACAACCATGCAAACACGGTGGTTTCTGAAAAGGATTCAGCATGACTGACCATATCCACAGGGTGACCAAGGTCACTGAGTTTTCTCGGGAGTTCAAGATGCCACTCTGTCTAACCTTCATTGATTTAAAGAAGACTTTTGATTCTGTTGAAACTGAGTGGTCATCGAAGCCCTAGAAAAACAGGGCATTCAAAGCTAGTACATCAGGATCCTTCATGAGTTGTATTATGGATTCACTACCAGTATCTCACCATTCTACAAAGAAGCAATCATTGATGTCAGAAGGCTCATTGAGGGGTTCAGCAGGGTGACACCATTTCACCAAAACTCTTCAGTGCAACCCTCAAGAATGTCATGCGAGGACTGGACTGGGAAGAAATGGGAGTGAAGATAAACGGTCAGCAACACCACATGCGCTTCGCTGATGACATCGTTCTAATAACACAAAACATCAGCCAAGTGGCACAAATGCTGGCCAACTTCGACCATGAGTGTGGAAAGGTCAGACTACATCTAAATCTCATGAAGACAATGTTTATTAGAAACGGTCTGGTTCCCGATGTTCCATTCACTCTCAAAAGAATGAACATCTCCGAATGCAACAGTTATGTGTACCTACGTCAAGAAGTCAACATGACGAATGACCTGGCACCGGAGTTGCATAGGAGGAAGAGAGCAGCTTGGAATGCCTTCAAGAGCATCGAAGAAATCCTAAGAGGATGAAGAACCTCCGACTCCGGGCACATCTCTTTGATTCCACTGTTCTTCCTGCATTAACATATGCCTCAGAGACCTGGGCCCTAAGAAAATAGGACGAGAACGCTATTGGGATCTCCCAAAGAGGAATCAAAAGAGCTATGCTTGGAGTACCATGCCTCACTCAATTGAGAGAAAGAATCCGGAGTTCCGAATTCCATCAATGATCAAGAATCGGGATGCTGTCTTGTTTGCCAAGACATCGAAAATCACATGGGCAGGACACGTAATGGGCTTTGGAGATGACCGCTGGACTAGAGCCATTATGAACTGGATTCCACAGGACGTGAAAAATATGTCTAGGAGATGGTCAGACTTCCTCTAGAACCTGAATGATCGGTTTAAGGCTCTTCGTGTTCCTGGAGCGAGCAGATGCCATTGGGCTACACTAGCACACAACAGGGATGAATGGAGACATTACTGGTGTCCATTCGAGCAAATCGATAAGTAACAGGATGTCAAGTGATCAAGTGATAAATTACAGTAGCATTAATATAAATTTATTATAAATATAAATCCATAATATTTTACTATTATTATAAATTTATTATATTTTCTAGTTCATTTTGGTTAATGTAGAAGAAATTTTGGGTTATATTGAGTGATACTGTATTCACAATTGTATTTTTGTATTCATAACATGAGTAATCCAAATATGACAATCTTGCCTACCTACTATATTTTGTTTACTATTTATTAAGATAGTATTTCTTAGTATGCTTTATATCATACTGTATTAGTCAGAAAATTAAAACTCCACTACTGCTTTGATAGTAGTGGCATTAACAATTACTTCTTTTTCTTCCACTTATCTTAATGATTACATATAGACACTTTATTGATTTGATTTTTATAAGATTATTGAACAAAGCAAGCAGATGATTTTGCAAAGCTAAAGAAAATATAACAAACTGATCATTGATAGCAGGCATTGGCATAATAAAGAAACAGGCAAAATAAGTACATAAAATAAGCAATTTTATTAGCAGCATGGCCACGGCTCCAGAGACCAAAGGACTTAATCCAGTGCCCGGCAGCTTGCGGCAGAAAAGTGAATGGACTATGCATTAAACTACGGAGCCATGCCACCCAGGGAGGGAAAGGGTGTTGCTCCCTTCTGCCTCCCCACCCTCCCCCTCCCCCCTGGCAGCAAGGTGGCTGCCGCCTCAGAGCTTAGTGGAAAGCCAGGTATGAGCCAATAGTGAAGGGGCAACTGCAGTCTCATGGGAAGGGGGGACGGTACTGGCTTGTCCTTCACGCCCTACCAATATCACGAGTTGTCCCCCACAAGTGGCTCTCCAGCACAGCCATAACACCAGATGCACAGAAACCAATCTCGTAATTATCTGACTCTTGGCAGAAATCCCTCCAGACTAACCTAGTAAAATATCAGAAATCTGAAATCACGCTGCCGCTATTGTGGCCGTGCGACATCATGTGGTTCTCGTAACCAGCTATAGAAAACAAATTATTTCACAATGCCTTTTCAGCAATTCTGATTGTTGGGGGGAAATTCTAAACAATAATGGTGCATCTTTTGTCAAAACAGTGAATGTAATTAAAGTAGAGAATGATGGAGGGATGGGTATCTGATCATTGTATAATTGAAACCAAAGCACAAAAAATTGTAAATCTACAACTGTAAAAAAAATAAAATAAAATAAAGGGAAAAAAAACTGGAAAACCCTATGGTGGAAACCTAAAAAAAAAAAAAAGTAGAGAATGAGTTAAGTAGAAATCATCTACCTCACAGGCATTGGGAGGTATGGGAGGGGGTATATTGGGATTCTTGGTGGTGAAAAATAAGTACTGGTGAAGGGAAAGGTGTTTGATCATTGTATGACCGAGACTTAATCTTGAAAGCTTTGTAACTTTTTCCACAGTGATTCAATAAATAAATATAACAACAACAACAAAAATTATCAGCAGAAAATAAGAGAAAATCTTAAATAATAAATCAGGGACAAAATCTCTTAAGGAAGGATCAAATGAATTTAATGAAAAATTAAATATATAAATAAAAAATAAATCATTCAAAAGGCAAGTTATATATGCGAATAAATATAGCTCAATAATAAATAATTATGCTAAAATTTCATTAAGAACTCCAAAATCTATCAGTATAAGATAAAGAAATAAAAAAACATAAGTAGATAACTAAAAGGCATAAAATATATGAGTATAAATGACAACATATTTTCTGACGGAAGTCAAATAGAAAATAAAATTAATTTAATTCAATAAATCACTGTATCACTGTGATCCCATTGATCATAGAATTACTCAAGCGTGTGCCAGTAACATCTCTATTCCTCCCAGCCCGGAGATTTTAGCAGCCTCTTCTTACTCGTCTTTTCCCAATGATTGGAGGCTCTTTCAGGGTCAAGGGAATGAGACCTATTGTCATTACTGTATTTGGCACATCGAATATGCCATGGGGATCTTGCTAGGCTCTGTCCGAGTGGGTGGGATACTCTCGGTAGCTTGCTAGGCTCTCCGAGAGGCATAAATGGGTAGGAACTGCCTCATAATGTGTCAGGAGAGTGGTCTGGAGAGTGGCAGTGGTTGGGTAGTGAAGGTTAGTTGCTGGGTCTGGGTCCCTTGGGGTGGGGAGGGCTCTCACCCACCCCACAGCCTGGCGTGGAGTCCAGTGGCATGGTTCTGGGAGCCTCCTTTCATACTACAGTCTGGGAGGAGCAACCATGAGTTCTGCAGGGTGGTCCATGAGGAGATGATCTGGTGCCAGCAGGGTGTAGCTTATGGTTGTGATCCCTGAGTCACTGGAGACTGATGGAAGCAGGCAGAGGATCTCTGTTCTGGGTCCCATTTAGGCCAGAGTCCAAGGTCACAAAGTTCTGCATTATCTGGGTTCTGTGGGGACCTATTGTCGTTACTGTATTTGGCACATCGAATATGCCATGGGGAGCTAGCTAGGCTCTGTCCGTGTGGGTGGGATACACTCGGTAGCTTGCCAGGCTCTCCGAGAGGCATAAATGGGTAGGAACTGCCTCATAATGAGTTTGGAGAGTGGCCTGGAGTGTGGCCACCACAAGGTGGTGGTTGGGCAGTGGAGTTTGGCTGCCAGGGCTGGGTCCCTTGAAGTGGGGAGGGCTCTCACCCACTCCTCAGCCTGGTGCAGAGTCTCTAAGTAAATAGGTTGAGAGAAATAGCCCAATATCAAAAACATTCTTTAAGTGGAGGAAGATGTTATAAGAATTTTCTAAAATAATAAATAATGCGAAATATTTTAAAAGCAAAAATTTTTTTTTAATTTTTTTTATTAGTGAAACACCATGAGATACAGTTGTAGATTTACAATTTTTTGTGCTTGGGTTTGATTATACAATGATCAGATACCCATCCCTCCACTAGTGCCCATTTTCCACCACCATGGATAATATCCCCCCACCCCCATCCCCCCATCCCCCCATCCCCCCCTGCCTCTGTGGCAGGGCAATCCCCTGTGTTCTCTCTCTCCTTTTGGGTGTTGTGGTCTGCAAAAGAGGCATTGAGTGGCAAACATGTTCAGTCCATAGTCTACTTTCGACATGCATCTCCCCTCCTGGGAGGATCCTCCAAACATCCTTTATTTGGTGCTCCCTTCTCTATCTGAACTGCCCTTTCCTCTAGGATACCCGGCTGGCCTCTAAGTTATGGAGTAATCCTCCTGGTGCTGATCTCAGCTATTCTTGGGTATTAATCTCATATTTTGTTATTTTATATCCCCCAGATGAATGCAATCTTTCTATGTCTATCCCTCTCTTTCTGACTCATTTCGCTTAGCATGATACTTTCCATGTTGTACCACTTGTATGTAAATTTCATGACTTCATCTTTTCTAACAGCTACATAGTACTCCATTGTGTAGATGTACCAAAGTTTCTTTAACCAGTCATCTGTTCGTGGGCATTCAGGTTTCTTCCAGTTTCTGGCTATTGTAAAGAGAAAAGCAAAAAATTTTTTTTAAAAACTGGAAGAAACCTGAATGCCCAAGAACAGATGACTGGTTAAAGAAACTCTGGTACATTTACACAATGGAGTACTATGTAGCTGTTAGAAAAGATGAAGTCATGAAATTTACATACAAGTGGTACAATATGGAAAGTATCATGCTAAGCGAAATGAGTCAGAAAGAGAGGGATAGACATAGAAAGATTGCATTCATCTGGGGGATATAAAGTAACAAAGTATGAGATTAATCCCCAAGAATAGCTGAGATCAGCACCAGGAGGATTACTCCATAACTTAGAGGCCAGCCGGGTATCCTAGAGGAAAGGGCAGTTCAGATAGAGAAGGGAGCACCAAATAAAGGATGTTTGGAGGATCCTCCCAGGAGGGGAGATGCATGTCGAAAGTAGACTATGGACTGAACATGTTTGCCACTCAATGCCTCTTTTGCAGACCACAACACCCAAAAGGAGAGAGAGAACACAGGGGATTGCCCTGCCACAGAGACAGGGGGGATGGGGGGATGGGGGTGGGAGGGATATTATCCATGGTGGTGGAAAATGGGCACTGGTGGAGGGATGGGTATCTGATCATTGTATAATTGAAACCAAAGCACAAAAAATTGTAAATCTACAACTTTAAAAAAATAAAATAAAATAAAGGGGAAAAAAAAACTAGACATTGCACAATTTAAGGATGTATGAAGCAGTCAAGTTTGAGACAGAGAACCAAAATTACCATGAGAATTTATAAATTTGTAATGTATTATATAATTAGACATTAAACAAATGAGAAAGAACTTGAAAAAAAACTTCATAAAAATTCAAGGATAGGGCACTTGGGTTTGATCCCATACACCACACAAGCGTGGTCCCAGAACACCAGCAGGCTGATCCTTGGGCACAGAGCCAGGAGTAAGCCTTCAGCGTCATGGAGTCTAATCTCCAAAAATAAAGACTATTAGAAAAGTACTTAAGTATCAGAGAAATGTGAAGAATTTTAGTCAGTCCCTACAGTAACAAATGAATTGCTCTGAACTGGAGTAAAAATCTGGAATTTAGGCAATCACAGCTATTGGAAAGTGACTACTAAGTCCTCTGATCTATAAATCCATGAAAGAATCTTCCATAGACTTGTAAACTCTGTCTACTTCTCTATGAACTCCCAGAAAAATATCTGCTGATGTATCTGAAATTACTGGAGAACACCTGATAACATTTGAAAGGATACTTGAATATAACATAACCCAATATGGGTTTATTAATATTAATCAAAATATATTTCCAGTAAATAATTTTGCAATGAAACTATTACCCATTTTATACATCAAGGAATGCAATGCATACAAGATAAAACATTATCACTTTAGTTATCCAGATTTCCAGATTTCTCTAAATTACTGCCTGGCATTAAGTGGTGGCTTGAAATGCTAGAGCTTTTGAAAATGTGCATATTTTTTCCAATTAAGAGCAATTTTTTCTTATCTTTTTCTCATGTATCATTTCTTAGATTGAGAACTATGACAATAGCCTCAGAGATAAAGCTGCATAAAGAAAGCTTATTTAAGAACAATTTGGGGATGGGGGATCTTTGACAGGAAAGTGAGGAAGGTAAGATGGAACGAGGGAGAAGTTGACCCACATTGTAAATAAAACCAGGATATCAGCTGATCTCAGAAATAATTGGAATCACCCTTTAGTCTTGTACCAATGACTGACATAGGTAAGGTTTTGAGACTCTGCTCTCGTCAATTATCTGAGAATAACTACCTGGGGGCGGGGGATTACAATATGAGGAGAGGCTTTTATCAACAGCCAAAGAAATTCCAAAAATAAAGTTATGTCTACAAGGGCCAAAGAAATGGTCAATGTTAAAGACTATGCCTTACCAGAACAGCACGTGGGTTCCATTCCCAGATATGTTTGAAATTTTTTTAAGTTATGTCTATAATATAATAGCAGCCAAAATTCCAAGCTGCTAGGAAATGAGCACTTTGATTTGCAGAGTATATAGTCCATCAGATGCGAGTATAGCCTACCTCTTGTACCACTTACAGCTTAGATTTTTCCCCATAACCATTGATGTAGCTGACATTACACCCTAACTGATTCCTAATCAACCCCCTTCTCTATTATGAGCTCTATAGTCCTATTCTTTCCACTAACATATCTCTTCTTGTAGTAGAATTTTTGGCAGGAATACTGTTATTCCATGATTGACATGTCATTCATAGATGATCACTAATGTAGCATAATTAGTGTGGCCGAATCTGGAATTCTATGATGGTTGAAAGTTTAAGTGGTGGCAAAGTGGCAAATTTGGATAGCAAGCTGTTGGAAGAGTCGCCAATGATTAGATTTCAATTTATACATAAGTCAATGTTTTCAAAATATCACTTTGGTATTTCTTCTATTGTTTTGCTTTTTTTATTTTATCCAGAATTTGGGTGATTTGATCACTTAAGGGCCAAGATGGTAGATCAAAGGTGGAGCACATATTCAGCATTGCGGCACCCTGAGTTTAGTCTCCACCAACATACACCCCTTATCCAACTCCAAGATCTGTAACTGGTGGCTTCGATTCACAGAGGGCCTGAGCTTCCCTGCATTGCAAAGTCCCAGCACCAAGTTGTCCGCCCTGCATTGCCAGGCTGAGCAACCTCAGGAAGTGGCTCCAGGACACTCAAGTTCTGCTGGGATATCTTCTGGGCATAGTGGTCCATTTAATAAAAAATAACAAATTCTCTGAAATTCCTTCTTCTCAAGAGCTTAATATGTTTTCCCTATCCACCCACATGCACACTTAAATGTGACCCAGTTGAGGGTACACTTCTCGAATGCAAAGTGATTTCCCTTGCCTCTGATCCCCAAAGACTATCAATGGTTCACGTTTTTTATTAGGTAACTGCTTTGTGGGAAGGAATTGTCCTCCATGTTCTCGGAATGTTGAGCAAGTCTATGGAGAGATCTTCATGCTGAAGAGCTAAAGACTTCCATCAAGAACCATGAATAGTACTGGGAATTGAATCCTGTAACAATGCAGCTCTAAATGACATAGTCCCAGGTGAGAGCTCATCTGCTAAACCATGAAACAGACTGAAACACACTGAATTCCACATTTGATTCCCTGACCCCCCAAAAGTGTCTTAGACTGCTAACATTAGGCATAAATTTATTGTATATCATGAGCTCTGTATTTTGCCAGGACTTCTGCCCCCTCTCTGACAGAACAGATTAAATCTTTTGTTTCGAAACTGTTCCTAAAGATTTGTGGATGTTAAATTTGAATGTAAGATGCCAGATATTTGAGATCTGACCCAATTTGTCATTATTCAGCAAGCAATACTCTTTACAATCTATTTGTCTGACAATATATGTGCACTTAGGATGTTACTTCACTGGTTATGCAGTCTAGTCTTTAATATATCTGTTAGTACAGAAGTATTGAAATAGACATATTTGAGGAGATATATAAAACTCAAGAGCTCTTTGAATTTGGGGGTTAATGTGTGCTATTGTCACACAGAATCGCTAGTGTCCTCATGGTTCTGATGTGTTTCATGGTCCAGTACAGGTGGCCAACTGCGCAGAAATGGTGAGGCGTGATATGGGCTGTTGCCCCGGACACACTTGGATAACAAAAAAGGCCCACATCAGATTTTTGGATCCTCGGGAGTATGCACAAGATTCCAGAGGTCTCTGGGCAGGGTTGCATGAGTCCAGAGGACACAGTATGCATCATGAGGTAACTAGTATAATAGGATAAAAGCTTTAAAAACATTCCAGAAATTAACAGGAAACCAGATTAATGTTGATTGAGTTTCAATGACTCAATCAACTTTTAGCTCTAATGAGAAAAAAAATCTTCAGTGAAACTTGTGAATCTAATATATAATAATTAAAAAAGAGATAAATGAGGAAAGAATGAAGGTCCATGTCTGCAATGGCAGATGAGTATTCACATCCGATTTACTGATTTACTTAGACAGGAACTAATTTTTATCAGAGTATCTGCTATAACTCTAGGCTCTTAAGATCTGTGACTGTCCCAAACAAGTGCACTAATGCTTCTCAAATTCAGGGTCCACGTCCATTCAAAGTTGACCCCAGTCTGAATAGAGCAGGGTGAAAGTATACTTTTGGTTTCTAAGCCCTTGTTATCAATTGTTCAAGTGCTTTGGCATTAAAAGGAGGAAGAATGCCATTCCTTTATCCCCTGCTGGTTATACCTCTCCTAAAGTCATAATCCCTGTGACAATAGCCAATTGCAAAGGGAATTACTTTGATGAGGTTTTATAACCACAATCCTTTTTCATAGTTTGTAATCTGCAAGAGCCATATAATTATTCAGCTGCCTTTTCTTTTTTGTGGCATCTTTTCACACTCCCAAAGCTCCCCAAACTTATAATTCAGTTTCACTGGCATAAAGACAAAAACTCTCCCAATTGCAGTTTAAAATCGTGCCACTGTTGGCCTTAATCTCCTTCTAAAGCCCTAAAATATAAATTAGTCCTGTGTTCATTGTGTCCCAAAGAGCTTTCTTTTCTAAGACTAACTCTCACTGCTGCGGGGCCTCCCCAACAGTTCGCAATGGCCATCTGGTTCGTGTGTTTTCCCAGATGGGCTCAGTCAGTACTGATTCCAGGGTCTAGGGAAAAAGGAAAGGAGAGAGACATTTGGTAGCTTACTAAATTTAAAATGTATAATATTGAGAGAATTCACATCTCTTTTTCTCTCAGTTTCACCATCACCTGCAAAAATTACTTCTGCCTAATATGAACTGCCATCTTGATTCACAAGCCTAATGGTAGTTTCCTAATAAAAGAATATTTCAAGGTAAAGAAAATTTTACTAAATCGAACTGGTTCCTTGAGTTAAAAAATGTTTTCAAGAATACTGAAATTGTGGTAAAATCATAAGTTTAAACATGTTCAATAGTATAAAGGAGAATTAAAATGTATGCTATACATTATCCTAAATAATTTTAGAAAAATACAAGACTTATAATATGCCAGAAAACTTCTTCTGTTTTCTAGCATAACAGATGTGAACACACCTACTTCTCACAATCATCATGTAACTAGTATCCTGCCACATTTACTTATTTATTTATTTATTTTTATTCAGCAGCTACCCAGCAGTTCTTGTGAGTTACCAAGACCTTACCCATCTATGTAAGGATGATAGAAGGGAGTAGATGTGGTATGAGGGAGTGAACTCAGAGTGCCATGCATGAAATCATGTGCTCTACCTATTAAGCTATATACTCAATCCTAAATCTATAATTTCTGACAAAAGTGAAATTAGAAAAAGTATATGTAAGATAGCTGTTGAGAGAACTAGGATTTGTATCTAATGAGTGGCTGCAAAACTCATGATCCATATTTAAGCATCATACTATTTTCTCTAACATATATTCTGTGCTCTTGTTTGGGCCACAAAGATTGGTCATTTTCCAAAACTTCATCTTATTGAAGTTACTTACTTCTAGTCAATTGTCACCACATTTGTTAAAAATATCTGATGGATAAAAATAAGGGCAAGTCTGGTGTATGATAAACTCCATCTGTCGTGGTAGAAGATTAGACCTTGATTAAATCTTTCAGGTTTAGGAAGCAAAGTGGTTGGATGGTTTAGTTCATGCAACACTGAAGTAAAACAAGTAATTGCTTATTCTATCAGAGTACCATTATCTAGTTTCTGCTGCATTAGATTTCTGTCTATAATGAGGGCCTTCTCAAACTTTCAGCCCCAAAGACCATGCAATATTTGTCTTTACACCTGTAAGTGTATTTTAGATTCGAGTTTTTCAATTTTGTAATGTAATTCTTGTACATCACTTGAAGACAGAATGAGAGCAATTTTGTTCCAATCCATATAGGAAAAGCACATTTAAATTTCTAATATACCTTGTATCTTCATCAAATAGGATCCCAAAAACAATTCACAATGTGTACAAAACTACTAAAATTGATGCCATCCACATAACAAGTGATCAAGAATATAACAGTTCAAACAAAAAAGTAAATAATTAAAAATAATAATTAGGACATACAAGCCACACATGAAAAATGTAACTAGATATTGAAGATGGTAGTGAGAACAAAGAAAGCTCTTCCCCTTCCAAATTTGGAGCCAGAGTAAATGTTTTGAAAGTTAACAAAACCATGCTGAAAGACCTCTTAAGCTACATACAAGCATGCACACATAAACCAACATGCAGAATATCCATATTACGATGACCCTAGGCATTATGATCCCAAGAATCAAATACTATCAAATGAGAATTTCCCAACAAATACAAGTTTGGATTCTATGCTATTATCAAATTCCCCTTAAGTCACCAAGTCAACCATGAGGAAGAGAGATGATAATAATATCACATTAAGTCATGGATTTAAAGTCCAAAAGGCACCATCACCCTCACAAACAGATTATATAGAAACTCTATGACATTGAAGTGGCCAAAGTAAGCGTTCTGAGCTGACCAAATGGATAGAAGTGTATATTTACTAGTTCCTGACCATGAAGCTTTGAAAGCTGCCAGTAAAAGTTCAATAATTTAAGCTAAGTCTATGTAAGTAATTCTACATGTTTTCCACCATAAGAAAAGTCAAAAATTTCTGCAGTTCTTTTTGGTTTTCTAAGCATTACAGAGTTCCTAAACATAAAATTCTTAATCTTCCTGAGGAATATCCATAAATTGTTTAATATAAATCAATCTGCGATAAACAGCCAATTTAGAAATGTTATTAACATTATAACCATTTAATATTTATATTAATAATTGACCATAAAAATAAATGTACTACAAATTTTCAACTAATAAAACTATATATTTATAAGTGTAAATAATAAACTAATAATAATAATGAGACATATTTTAAATTTAAATTTGAAAATAAATTTTATTTTCTAAAAAATGCTGCAAAGATTGTACTGTCTATAAAGAGTTCTCTTTTTGGCAGTCTACACCATTGACACTTTAGTAACTGCCTTTTATATAGACTGTCTTCATTTCTGCATTCATATTGAACCCACAAACATAAATTATGGAATTTTAATTTTCCATAGCCATCAGTCCCCCACTTACTAAAAATATTAAATAGAACACAAACTTTTTACTATGGATTTCATGGTTATAACAGGAGATTTTCCAACCCAGAGTTCCCATATTGGCTATTTTAGCTTTCCTAATAAATGTTCTTTTCCTTTTTTCCATTAAAATAAACAATTAATATAGTAACTTGGCAGTAAACTGGCAATTATAATTTTCCCAAATAAAATAAACATGTAATATGAACTAAATTTCACTGTTATAAAACTTGGCCAGAATTGCTAAACTTTTTTTAATACAAAGATATACCAAATTGAAAAGTAATAACATGTTGTATATGTTTTGCTAACTTCTAGTTTAATTGCAATTTTGTACAAAACACACTTTACAATGTTTCAAATCTTTTAGATTTGCTTATCCTTACTTTGCAGCTAAGCTTATTCAAATAACTATTCCAGGGGTGTTTATAAAATAATTGCATATTACTTAGTTGTCAGGTAGACTGTTTAATATGACAAGTAAGCCTGTTGATTGACTATTCATGTATTTCTATTTTAAAAAAATATTTTTGCCTATCGTAAGTAGCTGAGATAGGAGTATTGAATTTCCCAGACTTTAACTGTAAATTCATATACATTTTCCTTTCTCCTATACCAGATTTTGAACTACTTTTATTTAGCAATACACATTGAAGATCATTATACATCCTGAAAAATTAGTCGTTTATCACTATTTCCTTTATGTTTATTAATTTATTCATTCTGAAAACTACTTAACATATAATTTCTGCAGAAAACTAAACAAAAGAAACAAAAGAGACTGAACACATTTAAAATAATCTATATTTAAAAAACTTTAAATCAAATATCCAAGTCAATTAAAAGTAAAATATTGGAAAATACACACCATAAAATATTAATCAAACAGAAAACCAGGACTAATCAAATAAATTTGATATATTTACTTACCCAAAATATCACATTCTGAAAATCAGAGAGAGTTTTAATTGTATTTTATTCTTCAAATATTATTTATAAAATCAATGAAACAAAAAATTTCCATTTTTGTATATTTCTTTTATTTTTCTTGTTTCTGTTTCTTTCCTCGATTCATTTTGATAATTTTGACAATATTCTAGTTAGAATTTTCTATTTTTCTTCTGTTTTCAAGGGTATTTCTCACTGAATGAACAAAAATTTTTACAAATATTACAATACAGTGCATGTAATTTATTTATAATATCTACTCATCTCAGAATTATTATCAGCTCATGCCTTTTTTAATTAAAAGAAAATCTAATTATAATTTTCTTGGTTCTTAAAATGGATTGTGTTTATTATAAGCATATTTTTCTTTTAGGTTGAGGATATTAGTTTTGATTCAAAGATTTCATTTAAGTTTTATTTACATTTAGTGCAATAGTCTTGGCATTCTTTTATATGCTATAGTTTCAATATTGGTTTAATTTCTTTTTTAATTTATTTATTGAATCACCGTGAGGACAGTTACAAAACTTTCAGGTTTTAGTCTTGGTCATACAATGATCAAACACCCATCCCTTCACTGGTGCATATTTTCCACCACCAAGAACCCCAATATACCCCACATCCCACCCCTCCCTATGCCTGTGAGGAAAATGATTTCCACTTAACTCTCTCTCTCTACTTTGATTGCATTAATTATTTCGACAAAAGATGCACCATTATTATTTGGAATTTCCCCCTAACAATAAGACCTGCTGAAAAGGCACCGTGAAATAATTTGTTTTCTATTGCTGGTTATGAATGATGTCATGCGGTCACAATAGCGGCCACGTGATTTTGGATTTCTGATACTTTATTAATTAAGTCTGGAGGGATTTCTGCCAAAAGCCTCATAGTTATGAGATCGGTTTGTGTGCCTCTAGGGCAATGGCAGTGCCGGAGAGCTGCTCGACGGGGGCAACTCATGGTTTCAGTGGGGCGTGAAGGATGTGCCGGTTCTGCTCCCCATTCCTCGAGGCTGCAGTTGCCCTGACACCACCAGCTCATACTGTCTGTCTAATAAGTTGAGGTGGTGGCCACTGTGCTGCCAGCGGGGGAGGGGGAAAGGGCGGAAGAGACAGATATCCTTTCTCTCCCAGGGAGCGGGGGAGAATGGCGCCATAGCTTAATGCATAGTCCATTCACATTTCTGACGAAAGCAGCTAGGTTCTGAATTAGGTATGTGTGCCTCTGGGGCTATGGTGGTGCAATTAGCCCAAAAGTTGCCTTACAATACATGTCACCTTGGAACATAAGTGACTTCAAGCTAAGTCCAAACAAGACTACTGATTTTAGGAAAACCTGTCAACACTTTTTTATACCTAGAAGAATTGTGGTTGGGAGAATTACCTAGAAACGGACTTTTTATCAAACATCACTCTACTGCCTAAGAACCCTATCTACATGACAGATAAAATATGTAATTACAAAACTCTGTTTAGTAGTCATATAAATGACCATTCTCCCTCTTTGCTTCTATCTCATTTCTTGGCTCTATATACACTCTCTCATCCCATTTATCCCATTTACTATAGAATTTATAGCTATAAAGATTCACTAAACATATGTAATTAAATGTTTATTTTCTCTTAAAAATAGGAGTTGATTTGATTGGTATCAAGTTCAAAAAAATTCCAGAATAACAGGGGAAATTTATTCTCCTCACCTTTAAGCAAAAATCATGATGTAAATAATGGGTTCCTAAAATGCAATCTTAGGAGTGACCTAAATCTGTTAATGGTCATACCATCTTCACAAAAGCTCTCTGTATGTACAAAGAACTTCCAAACAAAATGTCCTGAGATTAGAGTTAACAAGCCTAGTTAAAACAGTTTCTATTTTTTCTTTCTGTAATATCTAATGGTTCCTCATATGATTTCGGTGCTTTTAAAGGTATAGATTGTTATGATGCACTGTGCATATGCTTCTCCTCAAGTGAGGAAAACAATAAATAGACAAATATTTCTCCTATTAATTATTTCATCCATAATTTTTACTTGATCACCTACTTTTTATTGCATGTCAGTGTTTATAAATATTTTAGTTTTATTTCAAATTTGAATAATATTTTTCTTTCATAACCTGGCAACTGCACTTCACCAAAATGGCATGGGAAGGAATAATTTGTTCAGTTATGCAAGTTAGTAGCAGAATTTTTTTTAATTCCACCATCATGACATTAGATGCTCAAACTTCATTATATCCTCAGTTGTGAGTGAAACAAAAAAACAGCATATGTAAATCTTCTTATGTGTCTTTAAGTATGATACAACATCATATAAACTGTAATGTTAAAAATTAATTAAAGCAGTCCATCAAGAAAAGTTGATCTGGGTATTATTTTAGAATTAAAGTAGAACAAGGTACACTAAAAAACACTATGTTTAAAGATAAACTGACAGTTATTAATTGCTAAAATGAAGTATTGTGGCATTTTTTAAATTAAGATGAACAATTTTGCCATCACACCAATCACTCTTGACACTTGGCTAAACTGCTTCCCTTGTGTTAGCAAATTATGACAATACCAGCTCCTGTCTTATGCTGAAAAGGACATTTCAAAGTCTTGACAACTGATCCTCAGGAATCTGAAAGGAAATATCAACTAGGTGTTACTTATCCACATGTGAGGCTTCCAGGAAGACCAGGGGAATTTGTAAGACTCAATATTGCTGGAAATTCACTTAATGCATTCTGTCCTTTCTCCCCAGTGTCTACACAGGAATGATTTAGGGATACCGGCTGCCACATCTTGATTTAGAAGTAAGATCTTAATCACAATAAAACCCCTGCCTTGGCAGACCTTTCCTGTTATCTTCATGAAGACCTCAGCAAGAACAGACGTTCACTTTCTCACAGTTCTCACAGAACCACCTCATGATTTTTTTTCTGGGCATTCACTCTCCTTTTGGAATTTTCACTTAGACCAATTAGAGATAAGATCTGGTGTTTTGGGGAGCAGGTGCTAAGGGACCTAACTCTCCCCCCAAAAAATCAGTGGAGCTGTGGAGGGCTGCAGAAACAGTGTGGGTTGAAGCAATCAATTTTATTGCAGGACACTTTCTCCTGCTACTAACAGCTGCTCAGAGAATATTGGGGAAGCTATCCTGCAGAGCAGATTTGAGTCAGAGGATGGAAAATCCACCTCATTTCCAGGCTGAAGAGTCCCACATTAAAAGACCATAAAGCTACAGTCATTTAAATAGTAGTAGCCCCAGGGGCACATTAACTTTGCTTTCTTACAAAATGTCTCTTAATAGAGATCTCAAAGACAAGTTCCTTGTCACTTTAACATTCTACCCAACATAGCAGATTCCTAAATTTGATTTCTTGCCTCAAACATTCACACACACACACACACACACACACACACACACACACGCACGCACACACACACACACACACACGAATAAACTAGCACACCACCATTATACAGGTGGAAGCCACTGCTTCCATAAAGCTATCACTGGCTGTATGAAATATTTGAACAGCATTTAAAATTCTAATGTGGCTATTTCATCATTTCATTGCTACAAATTTTAATACTTTTGTGTTTTTATATTATGGCTTTGAATTATTTCTGTCCTTGAGGAATGCTAGAAAAGAACAAATGTGGAGTACAATTTGGTCTTTGAAATTAGTCTGCTGAGTTGGATAGCTGGATGCATGTCAACTCATGAGCATGCCACGGTCTTCATGGAGAGCCTAAAATGGTTCAGAAACCGTCTGTTCCTACTGTTGTCACTTGGTTCCCTTGAGAGAAGCAGTTTATGGGCGCCATACTGTAATTGTAAACGACTTGGGAAAAGAGGAGGGAGTGGGGCTTAGAGATGTCTGGCAGCTCAAAGATCTGGTTTGAATGCCAAGTAGCAGCTGAGACAACTATATAATAGATTTACATTCCCAAAGGGGAAAAGATTAAAAAACAAAGACAGGCCCTGGTTGACTTAGTTGAGAGAGATAATGCAGTGCTTTGCAGAAAAGATCATTAGTTTTAAATTTTAAAACAATGTATGCTTCTTGCTCAAGGCAAATTAAAAGACTGAATTCATTTAGTAAGTGTGCCTATCTAAATGGAATTTAAAAATATGATATGTATGTGACAGCTATTAATGTTACACCCACAAGTTAACACTACATAAACAATTACTGGATTACTGAATTCAATTATTATAATGCTTTGTACAGTGTAGACCCTTCTACAATATAAGAATACCAACATAAAATTCCTTCTCCCCTTTTATTTTGTTTGTTTTTTGAACCACACTCAGTGACACTGGGGGCTACTCCTGGCTCTGCACTCAGGAATTACTTTTGGCGTGTTTCGGTGACCATATGGGGGATGGGGATCAAACTTGTGTTGGCTACATGCAAGGCAGGCACACTGCCCAGGGTACTATCTCTCCAGCCCCAAATTCTATTATTGTAAATTTATCAGTGTTTTTCTTCAACTATTCAAGTTACCAGTATCAGATATGGCGTCCTTGACAAGAAAAAAAAAGCACAGGAAGAACTGAATTGAAAAGAAGAATATTTTCCATTATGAAAACAACTTAAGTTGTAAAGTTGTAAAGGATGTCCACTGGCACAGGTTGGAAAATAATTTCAAAGACATGGAGAGCTTGAGGCTAGTTTAATGCCCAACAGAGATAGAGTGATGAAACAGCCTATTTGCTTTTCAGTAGTTTTTCAGGAAATCCATACAAAATTTATGCAATTAAGAACTGTTCGAATGAACACACACCGCATGTACAGAAAATGATGGAGAGAAGCATTGGAGTTGTCTTTTAGATTGTATCAGTGAGGAGCAGAGACTCTCAGTCAAGGAGAACAATTCTTCAATTTCCAGTCCTGTCTAGAAGGGGCATGGTACCTTAACAGTACGAGAATATTTCTGAGGTTCTGCTCTGGCCCAATTAGAGACAGAATTAAAGAATTTCTCCTAAAAAGAGAGGTTGTCACACTCTTTGAACTGATAGTTAGGTCAGACAGTTTTAGCTTTCTAACCTGAGAATATTATATTTTCTAGGGAAAGTGAGAGAGGGAGAATAATTTAAAAAATCTTTGATGAATATTTAATAAGAGCTTTAATTTAATACATTTGAACCCCTTCATATATACTATTAAAAGATAATTAAAGTAATAGGATACTGTAATATAACAGTTACTGACAAATCAATAACTTAGAACAGCATACATGCAAGTCAGCACCCTATCATTGAGTTATAGCTCCAGTCTTACATATAGGAATATATAAGTATATATACATACATATGTATATATATGTGTATATACATATACACATACATATGTATATATATATACACACACACACATATATATAAAGACCTGTATTTTTAATCAGCTACTGATAAAAGTGTGTGTGATATCTGAGGATAAAAATTTTCTAAATATTTTAAAGTTTTAAATGTGTTTTTATATAACTGCCTTGCTAAATAATATTTGAACCATATACGTATTCTTGGTAATATTGTAAAGAAATATTCATGCAGTTTATTTTACTATTTACATTTCAACAATCAATAGTATCCTCCTCTGGATGGTCTTTGCGTTTTAAGTTCATGAATTTGTCTTAACTAAAGTTAGAACATCTTATTTAACAAAACCTCTCAGGGAAAAAAAAACAGAACTGATGTCATGTCTGGTGCAAAGAAGGAGTTAAAAGAACTTCCCACAGAATGGCCTGAAGGGTGAGTCAGCATTTGTTCTTTGACTCCTGCCATCTGCTCTAGTCCTTACTTCCTGTTATACATGCCTGTCTCTGATTCCTATAACTCATCAGCAAAGCAGCAGCTGTTGGACTATCTTCCTGAAGATGCTTCAGCCTCAAGCCTGAAACTTCACAGTAAAGGAAATACTAATTTGTAAATATCATCACCCTTCAATCACTATGTGATTAAATCATGGGGGAAAAAACTAAAATGATTTGTAAACACATGAGCGTACAGAAGTGTTCCTATTTTACACCTTTTGTTCCATCTTGAGGGAGAGTAGAGTCCAGATGCTAATGCAATTCCCACCTTATCCTCACACATTTTGAAAATTACGAAGGGCAAGACTGGAAAGGAAAAAAAATACTTGGATAGGTATGATGCCTAACATATGTAACAGATTTCAAGTATTTTCATCGACCATTAAAATATTCCAAAAATTTCTATATTTTTGCCTCAAAAATGTTTGTTCCAAACTGACTCTCAAGTCTGGAAAGACATGTGTTTTTCATTCCATGTCTTTATTACTTGGGAAATACAGTCTTGAGCAGTTTAATAGGGAGCTTGGAACAGACTGTAAGAAATCTTTTCTCATCAAATTAGTATAGTAATTTGCAGTCATATAACAGAGCTTATTATTTTGTATGTGTTTAGTTGTGCCAATTTTATTTAATTTTTCTCAATGATAAATTCCATTGATGACACCCTAAAATTATCATTATACGTCATTCAAGAATGTAGATTGAATTTAAAGATGCATGGTTTTAACAAATAATTTTTTTAAAACACACAGGAAAAAAAAACAACCAGAAAACATGACATTTTAGTATTGACTAGAACATTTTAGGTAAATTAATATACAATGACACCTAATTTTACAATAAGAATAACCCATACAACAGAACTTCAAGGGTTCTAAGACTGACAATTTCACAAAGTATGTTCTCAGCAGCTTTACCCTACACAAAAATATCTGCCATTATTCTCATTTCTATGACCAAATGCATGTCCCTTGGACAAATAAAAATGCATTATCCAGAATGTTCAGCATTTCTCATTTTACCCTGAGTAGTCACATTGGTCAAAGTAGATTTTTTTAGCTTTTCATCAGAGATTAGAAACAATAGCAGGCTAATTTTTAAGAAACTGCATGGAATTTTGGTAAAGTATTACACTCAACGTACATTCTGAAATAACATATTTCACTGGGATGAGTAAAGAGATATTCCTTGTGTCAAGGGCACAATCTCATGAAAACACTGGTTTCTTTTAGAGGCTATGCAAGAAAAGGAATAACTATAAAAACAAGCTTTCCACAACATAATTATTATGGCCTGAACTGTGGCTCTTCCAAATTCCTATGTTTAAATCCTAAATTTTTGTACCTCATGATGTGACTATATTGGAGTCTTTATAGACGTAATTAAGACTGAAAATGAGATTATGTGGGTAGGCCCCAATCCAATTCAATTTACATGATGAATTGTAAGGAAAATAAGCTTAAGATTTAGGCAAATAGAGAAACACTCTGTGAATATATTATGAGCAGACAGAGATGCTTCAAAAGACATAAACCTAGTACCACCAAAATTTTTGATTTCCTGCTTCCAGAATTGTTCTTCGAGGCTCTTAGTGTTGGTTCTGTCTATCTGTCCTAGAAAATAAACATTTTTACCAACCAAAGTATACCATTACCTGTAAGACTAATGTCACATTGCATAAAGTTTGTTTTTTTTTTTTGGTCTGGGTTGGGGACCACACTTGGCAGAGTTTAGGGCTTACTTTTGTCTCTACTCTCAAGGACCACTCCTGGTAGGCTTACGGGTACCATATGGGACTAATCCAGTTGGCTGTGCAAGGGACATGCCCTATCCATTGTACTACTGCTCTGATCCCTATAATTAAATAACAAGGCCAATACAGTAATACTTAAAGGGTGTCATAAATTCAAAGTCTAGAAAAATAAAGAAGAGACAAAGTAGAAAGAGAGACTCTAAAATACTGTCAGAAAAAATTATCAATGTGTTGACTAAAATGAGGACTTATGAGACAAAGGAAAATACATGTTTAGAAATAATAATATAGAATTCACGGTGATAAACTGAACTGGAATTGTTAATAATTTGAAGAATATCAAAAGAAGACATCCAAGTATTCTAAGCAATGGCTAACAGGACAAGTATCAAATTATATATAGAATGATGATTTTTACTTTTGAAAAATGTCATTGGAATTAAATTTTGTTTAAACTATAATTATTTGGATGTTTTGAATATAGATCATTTCAAACCAATGAGTTGTAGAACATATTTTATATCATGCAGCTAGTTTCTGTGCTCTTCCCACGCAGTTCTTGCATCTAAATCGGTGAAATGTACAACTGTGAAAAAAATTTATTTAAATTTTAAAGTGAACATTGTAGCATTTTATTGTATTATATGCTAAATTTCATGCTATTAAATTACTTATTCAAAAATTGTATATTATTTATTGTAATTCCAATGAATTGCACTGTTCATTATAACCAATGAACTAGCTGAGTTGTAATATTTAAAGTATTTAATTATTCATAAAAATAGTAACGACAATAAAGACAGTATCAAAAACATGATAAAATTAAAAGATGTGGATGACCATATTTTTTTTGTTTTTTTTGGGGGGGTTGGCTTTTTGGGTCGTACTGGCAACACACAGGGGTTCCTCCTGGTTCATGCACTCAGGAATTACTCCTGATGGAGCTCGGGGGACCATAAGGGATGCTGGGAATTGAACCCAGGTCACCCATGTGGTAGGCAAATGCCCTACCTGCTGTGCTATCTCTCTAGCCCCATGAACATAATGTTTTATAGAGTTGAAAATAAAACAAGATTTGAAGGATAACAAAATATGTTTATAGTAGCTTTTCTAATGAACTCTTTCCCAGGTATTCTTTAGCAAAATTGTACAAAATTACTGTTAATTATGAAAGAGAAAAATGATGTTCTCATAGATTTTCACCTGAACCCATATATGTATCAAAGTGGTTATGCTTCTCTTATAGGTGTATGTCTTCCCTACTCTTGACTCTAACCTTGGTGTTAAAAGAACAATTTATTTTCATCTTCACTCCATTATAGTAAAGAAGAGTTAAAAAGTCTGTGTATTTTCTTTCAGAGGTTGCCTTTTGACTATGTCATTTGTGAAAGTCAAGAAATCCATTTCTGTTCCATGTAATTAGAAGGAAAAAAGGGACATTGATGTGTGTTAAATATTTTGAATAATTATTTGAGATTATTATCATATCTTAGAGAAATGTCAATTATAAAAACTTAAAGATTTGAAAGTGGTTGAGAGGAACCAGAGTATTAATACAGGGTGCTCATCTTCAATTGCCCCAACCTTTGTTCAATCTCTGCCAGGGCATAAGGTCCCAAAGCACTTTCAGAAGTGATCCCTGGGCACAGAACACTAATGAATTTAGACCTGAACATTGCTGGGGATGCTTCACACCATTAAGAAAAGGGGAAAAAAAAGATGAGAACATCGATGATGATACTCAGGAAGATAGAGATAATACAATTAATGTAGTTCTATTTAATATGATTGTGAATTTGGAAAAAGATCCTTAGATTACTTAGATGTTCTAATAATGTTTTCCAAAATGAGATATTCAGCCCCTGAGTGTGCTAGAAGGACGTGGCAGGAGAAGAGGTGTAAATGGTGGTAGGGAGGGAACATTTCTTATTTGTTTGCTCAACAATCAGTCTTCAGGGAAGCTCTGAGTAGTTTCTTCCTTTTTTCTCCCTTTTTTTGTAAGGGGGGGGGTGTACAGAGACTGGCACACATTCAAAAGAAGAAAAGCAACCAGTGCTGGTGTGGATGTGGGGGAAAAGGGACACTCTGTCACTGTTTGTGGGAATGCCCACTAGTCAAGCCTTTCTGGAAAACAATATGGACAGTCCTTCAAAAACTAGAAATTGAGCTTCCATATGACCTGTAATACCACTTCTGGGAATATATCCCGAGGATGCAAAAAAGCACAGTAGAAATGACATCTGTACCAATATGTTCATTGCAGCACTGTTTACAATAGCCAAAATCTGAAAACAACCCAAGTGCCCTAGAACAGATGACTGGTTAAAGAAACTTTGTTACATCTACACAATGGAATACTATGCAGCTGTCATGAGAGATGAAGTCATGAACTTTGCTTATAAAGGGATACACATGAGGAGTATCATGCTAAGTGAAATGAGTCAGAAAGAGAGGGACAGACATAGGACTGCACTCATTTGTGGAGTATAAAACAACATAACATGAGGCTGACACCTGAGGAGAGTAGATACACAGGACAGATTGCTCCATAGCTGGAAGCCTGCCTCATGAGCAAATGGGAGAAGGTGGCTGGAATAGAGAATGGATTGCTAAGAGAAAGATGGCTGGAGGAATTGGTCGGGATGGGAGATGTGTGCAGAAAGTGGATAAAGGACCATACATGATAACCTCTCAGGGTCTGTATTGCAAACTTTAATTCCCAAAAGTAGAGAGAGATTATGGCGAATTATTTCTGCCATGGAGGCAGGGGGAGGGTGGGAAAGGGTGGGGGGTACACCGGAGATATTGGTGCTGGGGAATGTGCACTGGTGGAGCGATGGGTGTTTGATCATTTTGTGATTTGTAACCCAAACATGAAAGCTTGTAATTATCTCACGGTGATTCAATAAACTTATAAATAAATAATAAATAAATAAATAAATAAAATCAGGGGTTTTGGGGAAAGGCCCAATAACTTTGGAAACTTCTGTAAACAATAGTTTTTTAGAATATGTTTCTTCAAAATTCCTTTTATAGTAATCTCTTATGACATTTTGAACTTCTGAGGGTTTTATTTTAATTTGTTCCCTTAGTTTCTTATCAAATTTATTTAGGAAGTTTTTTTTCCTCTTGAGTCTATCCAAAATTTCGTTTATCTTGTTTATTGTTTTGAAGAACCAGCCTCTGATTTCATTGGTTCTTTGTATTTCTTCTTCGATTTTTCTTTCCAAGATATTGTACCTCAAAGGTTTTTTAATGATATATTCCATTAACAAAGGCAACAAAAACATAAATAAACAAATGAGAGAGCATCACATTAAAGATTTCTAAGTAGGCTAAAGTTAAAAGACACTCAACTGAATGGGAGAAAATATTTGCACTCAATAATTCATAAAGTTTAAATATCTAAGATTCATAAGAACTCTCAAAGATCAACAACAACACAACAAAACCTATAAAGTAATGAACAGATATGTCTCTGAAGGAGACAGATTGATGACCAATAGACACAAAATAAAATACTTATCATCACTTATTACCAGGAAAATCAAATCAAGATAATAATGACATATATCACATGAGTGAAAAGGAAATATATATATATATGCATAGATAGATAGATAGATAGATAGATAGATAGATAGATAGATAGATGGTGGGGATGTGCTGAAAAGCAACTTTCATGCATTGCTGATGGGAATGTTGTCTGGTTCAACCCCTGTGAAAAACAGAATGAGGATTTCTCAGAAAAGTAATAATAGAGTTAACATATATACCCTCAGTACACCAAAACATTTATTCAAAAAGACAAATGCACACATTATTTACCATTGCATTTAACACAATAGCTAGGATATGGAATCAATCTAGGTATCAAAAGACAGATAACTGGAAACGGTGGGTGTGGTGTGTAGATACATAGTGGAATATTATGGAGCTGCAAGGAAGGGTGAAATCATGCAATTTGCAGCAACTTAGATGGGTGTCATATTAAGTGGAGTAAAACAGCAGAAGAAAGATATACACACGATGTTCCCATTTACTGTGATATATGAATAAGAGTAAAAGGAAATCCAAGGCATTAAAGGGGGATGTCTAGATTACCCTGCTCCCTAGAATATAGGAAGAGGAGAGGCGGAAGGAAGGGGAGGAAAAGGAAAAGGATGAAAGGGAAGAAGAAAAAAAGTATCTTCCAGAGTTAGGTTGGAGGTGGGTGTGGTAGGAGGTAAACTTAGGACATGGGGGTGGGAAATGTACACTTGTGAATGATTGGGTGTTGGAACATTATATGACTGAAACCCAATCATGAGCAACTTTGTAGCTGTGTATCTCATATTGATTCAAATTTTTTTAATTATAGAAAATAACTACAGGAATATATGATGCTTGAAAAATTTTTTAAACTCTCCTTTAAAAAATTTTTTAGAAGACGCAGGCTTGGGAGTCTAAAAGAAAACTGGTAGCATTGGTGGAAAGAAGTTGATACTGGGTGATAGGAATGGTGTTGGAAAATTGTATGCCTCAAACTCCAGTATAAATGACTTTGTAAATCATAGTGCATCAGTAACAACAACAACCAAAAAAAAAAACCTTAAAAGTAGTAAACATAGTAAATAAAAACAAAACTAAATCCTATTATATGGCTATCAATAAATACATTAGATTTTTCTTAAAGATAATTGTAAACCCTGTTTTATTTTGAATTCGAGGTATAGGACAGGTAAGGTGCTTGTACTGCATGCCCAGAATCTTATTTGAATTTTTTGCACTATAAATGGTTCCCTGTGCACCTCCAGAAGTGAGCTCTGTGCACAGAAGTAGGAATAAACCCTGAGCACCACTAGGTGTGACCCAAAACAAATCAAAAATAAAAATAATAACAACAATAATAATACAAACTGACATATTATGTCTCAATATTCTCCTTACTAATATCAGGTTGATAAAAATTGTGGATAATAGAAACATTGACATTATCTCTTCTTTCTAAAAAAAATTATCTCTCACCAACCCACCAATACAATTTCAATATATCTAAAAATTTATTTTCTCATTTTTCATAAATAATAAAACAATTCTATATCCCCCTTTTTTTTGTTTGCTATGTGACAGTATAAAGCATGAACTTTTACAGCTTGTGCCAGAAGAATTTATTTAAAGACTAACCTTTGAATAACAATAAACATTCCTCAACAAGAATGAGCACAGAAGTCATTCTTGATGTATATTTGAAAGAGCCATCACAGAAATACTGACATTCCTGTAAAATGATGCTTTTTCAGGAAGAGTTATGATTTTTACTCTGAAAGGTGATTTAAAATCGGCTATTGAAGACATAAATGTCTTCTTTTTTTCCAAAGCATTTTATAACTTCAAGAGTTTTGAAGACATTTTATTTATGTCTTTAAATTTTTCCTTAAACTTCTTAATAATGTATTTAAAATTCCTTGCCAAACTTTTACATACATAGTAATATTTTATTGAAAAAAAATTTCTTTGCTAGATCTGGCTCTTTCATAAACATTTTTAAGTAGTTTGGTTGAAAACACCATTAAGCACTATGTTGAAATTCCACAATAAATTGAACTAGAATATTCCTCAAAGTGCCTTTTAAAGTTACAGAGGATACATGGAAGCTAAAATAATTAAGATTCATAAAGTTAAATTCAACAGAATAAAGATTGTAAACTTTTTGTACATTGAGAGATTTGCAGTTTCTTCAAATAGACGTGTGTGTGTGCAATCCATATATTTTAGCAGTACTAGTGTGTTTCCTGAATTTTTATTAATGTAGCCTATAGTTAATCAATCAAATGTGTATACTAAGAATTAGGGAAATAGTTATAGTCATTTTTATAGCTCCAAAATCTCAATTGTTTAATTGGTAGCTGAATACATGAGTGGTCATTTTCAATAACAATTAGACTATGAAAGTGTCTTCATAGCAAGGTAATAAAAATACTTAGCCTGCTTAAAGTTGCTAAAAATAAGTAATCTTGCCCAAATGAAAATAATAGCCACATGATAAATGTGGTTTAAGTTTTGGGTTAACCATAGAATTACTAAATGTTTAAATAATTGTATAACATGTATACTTGTAGAAAAATATCTAATTTACAGACAAATATGCAAGTATTTAAATTAGGTGTTAAAATATTTTATTTATTATGGTATTATAATATAACAGTAAAATTGTACCCCATTTTGATCAACTCACTTCCTTGGAAATAATCCAAATGAAGTTGTAAAAAAATCTCATTATGGAAAATAAAATCCCATTATGGATGATCAAATAAAAAAAACCTTGCTAAACTTAACCATTTATTATTCCACTAATGTCAATATGTAGTTAAAAGAAAACTAATGAAAAACTTTCAATTCTAAGATTGCAAAAGAAAGATGCAAGGTAAATATTTCCTTTTCCATCAAAGTGCCATGAACTTCAAAGGATTTGAAAAGTGGAAACAGGTGTATTCAACTGTTGGAGACTTTTTAAAATTGTTTGACACGTTATAATATTGTGATCCAAAACTGAAACTTGACATTACTATAAGCATTGGAAGATCATAAATCACTTTAACAAGCATTTTACATTCTCATTTTTTCACAATGAAGTCTTATTTTTATGATACTAAGTATCTTAATATTTAAAAACTTTTAACACTTTTAAATGGTAAAGTTTATTTCATTCTTTTTAATGCAAATATATTTTGTATATACATGATATGTGTTAGAAAATAAACCTTTAATAATAAGAAAATTTTGCTTTTCATATAGATGCAATGTAACAAAGAACTTTCTGTTGCTTTTAAACCAATTAAAATATTTTCATCCTTTGGCTTTTAGAAATCTTATTAAAGTCTTGACCTTTTTAAAAGTTGATTTCAAATTACTTCAAATGTACTCATATTTTGTAATTCATTTATCTGATGCATAATTAAAATACAAAGAAATGAAACTATAAATAAGAAATTTATGTATTTTCTAAAAGTCCAGTTTCACATGACTTCTACTAACTTTCCCTTATAGTAAATTTCATTAGGAATACTGATAATTTTGTGGAGATAGTTATGACATGTTAATCATCCCTATAATCTGATGATGACACCATCAATATTAAATAATCCAGGTCAGGATGATTATGTCCAGGATGTTATATCCTCCCCCTGCTCGGAACCTCTCTCTTAGAGTGATAATCTTATAATTTTTCAAACATTAACAGTCATGCTGAATGCTTAAAACTGTTTTTCACAGTGTTCAAAAACAATGTATCATTGACTTTCAGTATATTAAATAACAAAAATAAATGAGAACCATTTATTAAGCCATTGAAAAATATTTCAACATGAGCCCTAAAAGTTAATGATTAAAGAAATTCAGTTTAGCAATTTACTTTAGGATAACCTCATGGGTATGTTTGAAAAGTTGACTTTATTATTATCATGTTTAAAGAAATACTGAGGAGAGAGCTGCTGCAGCTGATTTGTCACAGGTGAACCCAATCTCCAGGCCCAGATCTCTGGAGCTTCCTGAGGATGAGGTGGGCTGAATTCCTACTCTTACCACTGAACTGCTGAATCATCCCAGTTCTACATCTTCTGGAGCATGTAGCCACATATGCGGTCAAGTAACACCTTCAAATTTTGTAGTACTGATAGTCCAGAAGGAGCACAGAAAATTAGATGGGAATGTTGCATTGAAGCCTTTGAAGCTCAATGAGTGAAAACAATGACCCAGAAGGCTCAACCAGCACCTATGAGCTCTGTAAACCCTCCAACAGTTACTTTAGTGACATCATCGTGAGATATATATTGTAAGAAGAAATATAAAGTAAATTATTCTGTGCCTACTAGGGAGGCAGGTGGAGAAATGGTAGGAAACTGGGTACATTGGTGGAGGGTAGGTCAGACTGGTGGTGAATTGGTGTTGAAACATGGGATACTTGGAACAACTGTATTTTGAACAAATTTGTAAATCATAGTGTTTAAATAGTTTCAAACAAAATAAAAAGAAATTTTGGAAATTATTTAAACATTGAAAATTATTTTTAAAAATTTTGAGGGTGCTCCCAGGCAGTGCTCATAGGACTCCAGGCATCAATCTTGGGAAACCTGTCTGATGGTTAGATCCAAGGGCCCAAGATTGGGTGTTACTGATAAGGGCAGCGAGAAACACAACTGTTGGTGCTAAGGGTTCTCCAGAGCTATATCCATGATACTGGAAAGTGGGGTCATGTGGTATTGGATACCAGGGTGTGCTGGGCACATGTAAGATACACAATCTTACCACTGTACTATCTCCCCAGGCCTTAAAAAATTATGTTTGGTCAATTTTCTCCCATTTGGGTATTTTCACCCCTAATCTTGGGAGATTCTTGCTGCCATTTATCTCATCGTTAAATTCCTGCCTTCACTTTACTGGTTAGACATATTAAAAATAAGATTCAATCTGATAGCTACTTTTAATGTTCCTAGTGCTTAATGATATTAACAAAATTGCTATGATTTGATCTTTTTTCTTATTTGATGAGAAATCCTTTTATGCTATAAAGTTTTTGAAACCTAAATACATTTCATCAATCGAAGCATCCAGAGACTCTAGCAGGAAAATATATACCATGCAATCCTTTAAAAATGCATGCAATAACAGCTGGAATTTATAACAAATAAAGGGAAAAATGAAGGAAATATACAAATCATGAGCTTGAAGAAGCAATAAATCCTTATGAAGTTTTATCACAATTCAAACAAAGCATGATCCTTTCAATATCTGCCAGATCATGCTGGACATTTTACCCAGTATTAAAATGCAGGTACTTTGAAGTTACCTTTGAAGTCCTTTCAGCTTTGGAGTTTTGGTCACTCCTCAGATAACAGCAGATATGCTGTAGTTCTAAGTTCTATTGCTTCCCTATGTGAGTTATTGTTTCTTTTCCTTTTAGTGCAAAAACATATACTTTTGTTATCTATTACAAATGACCTAATATATTATACGTTGTCCATAAAATGTAGTTTCTGAAAATAATAAAGTGTGTTGAACTAGGTAGATGGCAAAGGAAAACAACTTAAAAAAAACTTATGTCCTTTAATGATTACTATTCTTACTTTGTTAATAGATATTGCATATATATATGAGATTTAATCATATTGTATAGCTTTTCTCATGTTTAATTATTAATTCCTTCAGGATTATTTTCAAGTATCTCCTATGTACCAAACATTTTTCCAGGTACTCAGAAACATCAGGAGTAAGTTAATGTGAAAGATTACTAAAATTTTAATTCTAGTTAGGGAAAATCATCAAAAGTAATACTATGGGAAAAATAATTAAAGCTAAGAAAGGTCCTCAGAGATTGGACTTGCAGCAGGAAAGAAATTGGAGAGGTATCAGAATTTAATAGATACTTTGGCTATCACAATATGTCCCAATAAAATTATGTCATTTATGTAATGTGGTAAGTTTCACCACATTGATATTGAAGAAACCAGTACAAAGCAAAAACCTTAAAGCAGTGGCATGCCTGATGCTTTGTGGTATGTTTTCGCATAACATCAAGAAAGCCAGTGCACAAAGCTGTATGTACTGATGGGAAGAGGAAACAGAGAGAAAAGTGAAGCAAAACCGAAAAGACCATATTGAATATTTTAATTTGGGCTACTCATTTGAATGAAAGAAATAATTTGATTCGTAATTTTAAAGGATTAATCAGATTCAGGCAGAAGATAACAGTGGCTCTAAAATGGGAGGTAGCTTTAAATGACATGTTCTAAAATTACATTCAACAAAAATTTCTAGTAGGTTTTATTTAGAATGTGAGATTGTAGCAAAGGAGTTAAGTTTACTCAAATGTTTACAGTTTCAATCAGAAGAGAAATGGAAGTGAAGCGATAAGAGTAGACACGGTAGTCAGAGAGCAGATTTAGGACAGATTGCTTGGAATTTTAAAAGGTTTACACATGTCATATTTGTGGTGTCTATTAGACAGCGAGGCATATATGTTTAGTAGATAATTGGATATAAGAGCACTTAGTTTAGGAGCCCCATCTGGCCAAAACATTTAAAAACTTTTGGAGTCATCCACATATAGGTTTTAAAGTTCTCAAACTGCATAAGGACATGCTGGGTTTGTAGTTGAAAGTGAGAAGTTCAAAAACTTCATTCAAACCAGGCAAGAGTTAGTGGATTAGATAAAAGAGAAGAAATCAACTTTGCAACCAAGAATGAATAAGCAGTAAGTCAGGGAGAAATCAAATCAAGTACAGTGTCCTAAAAATTAAATTTTTGGTTTTGTGTGAGGCCACACTTAGCAGTGCTTCAGAGCTTCCTCTGCATTCCTCACTCAGGGATCACTCCTGGAGGTGCTCAGGGGACCTTAGGTGGTGCTGGGGATCGAACTGGGGGTGGCTGCACACACAAGGCCAGTGCCTTAATGGCCGCTTTCTCACTCTGTTGTCTTCTAAAATCGAAATTTTAAGACAAGTTCCGTAAAGTTTGCAAGATGTATATGTAAAACATTGCCAATAGGTTTAGCACTTCTAATAAAAATGGCTAAAGAATGATAATACAGGTAGGTAGCCAAAATTACATTTTATTTTGAAAATTGGTCATAATTTAGCAAATATCTTTGAAAATATAATATTGCCCTTATCATCTGCTAGCTTCTAAAATTTTGATTTTAGTAAGTATTTATCATTCCATAAATATAACCTATCTAAACGTTTTCATCAAAATTCCCTAGGTAAGCTTTTGAATCTGAATCTATAATTTTAGCAACCTCCAATATATTTTGTTCTTGAATAGGAGGAATTGTGTATTAAATAAAATTGTTAACTCAGTCTCACTCTTTGAAACTGAATAAATTATCTCTATATATGTTTAAATAGCATGTTAAGAGTTGTGATTGACTACAGAAAACTTATTATATTTAAACATCTCATTATTGCCTTTGGAAATATGCAAGTGTATGCTTAGAATTTTTTTCCTACTACAGTAGCAAAATAGACTTCAAGAAACGTTGACATTCTAAAAGATATCTGCTATACTTCAATTCTGTTTTAAAAGACTTATTGACAGAACTTACAGATGAAACCCTTTTTAAAAATTATATTAATGCTTTGTAAGAGCTGATTTAACACTCTTGAACCTTTCAGAACATATGTTGATAGCTTTACTCTTTCTAATTTCCTCCATCTTAGAATTCTAAATCAAAGTAACACTGAATGTAGTCTTAATGGTCCCCATCACTTCTGCGTCCCAGACATTGGGCCCAAACACAGTTTCACAGTTGCCACATCACAAGATGCTGGTAAGGTCCATATAGCATGAGCTCCACAGATTGTGGATCCAATAAAAATACTCGACACTACTGATAGAAATGAAAATTTAGAATACAATTTACCAAATACACACAACAATAATTTGGGATCTAGGAAATAATCCAGGGGACAGATACTATCAAATACATGGGAAAGGTATATATTGAACCCTAGTCTCATTCTAGGCACCTCACACCCACTGAGCATCGGGTCTAATTAGCCTCGGAGGTCTTTGAACAACATTGGATGTATAATTAGTGGTCCCTGATTACTTCTGTGGTGCCCTTGGTGATCGTTGGCATGGTAGGGTTAGAAAAGTACTGCATCATCAGCCCTTAGCATCAAACTGTATGGCCCAATTTGCCTGGTTTCCCTTGGGAGTGGTGACTAGGACCTTGGAGCACTGCTAAGGAGATCCACCCATGTCCAAGACAACAGATAGGAAATGCAAACTGAAACCACAATTAGATATATTCTCAAGCCTATTAAAATGGTCATCACCAAAGTGATCAGGAGTAATAAATGTTGGTATAAACATGGATGAAAAGAAGCTTTTATGTGTTTGGAGGAATTATATATATAGGTAAGATACTATAGAATACAGTGTGGAGGATAGTAAAATTTAAAAATAGATTAACTGGAGCAATAGCACAGTGGGTAGTGCGTTTGCCTTGCACACGGCCCACGCAGCTGACCCGAATTGAATTCCTCCACCCCTCTTGGAGAGCCCGGCAAGCTATCGAGAGTATCTCACGTGCGCGGCAAAGCCTGGCAAGCTACCCATCACGTATTCAATATGCCAAGCACAGTAACAAGTCTCACGATGGAGACATTACTGGGCCCACTCGGGCAAATCAATGAATAACAGGAGGACAATGACAGTGACAGATTAACTGGAGTGATAATTCAACAAGTAGCTTACCTTGCATGTAGATGACCTGGAGTCAATCACCAGCACACCATATGGTTTCCTGAGCTTCACCAAGAGTGATCCCTGAATAGAATCAGGAGAAATCCCTGAGCACCACTGGGTGGGACCAAAACAAACACAATTTAAAATAAGTACATCTAGGACTGGAGCAATAGCATAGTCATTCAGGTGCTTACCTTGCTTGCAGTCATACCCAGTTCGATCCACATGTCCAGGTGTGGTCCCTAAATTCAGAGCCAGGATAAGCCCTATTTATCACCAGGGGTGCTCCTCCCCAACAACACCCAATAATTAGCTGTCCATATACTTAAAGATTTATCTCTAGGCTCTCACTTACATTCTATTTGTCTGAGAGTCTATCTTTATTCCAGTACCATTATCCTGATTATAGCTTTATTAATTCAAAGTTGGGGTGAGAGTAGTCCCCCATGTCTTTTATCCTAGAATTGCTGAGCTATTCTAGAGGTTTTATTACTGCCCATAAATTTCAACAGCTTTTTGTTCATGCCTTTAAAAATAACATGGTATTTTTACAGCAACTGTATTGAATCTGTATGTTGCTTTCTTAGGGTCATCATTTTGATAGCACTTATCCTTCTGATAAACAGGAAATGTGTTTTCATTTCCTGTGTCATCTTTTATTTCACTTAATAGAAATTTATACTTTGCTTCAGTCTTTCATCTCCTTTATTTCCTGATCATCTGCTCCATGAGAATTGGTAAGGCATTATGTGAGTCCATAAACAGTAGTTTTGGCAGAAGCATTCCAAGTAGGAAAAACAATCTGTATCTGCAGTGTCTATTTCAATATGAACAAATGTTGGCCTTTCCATAATGGAAGTACTCCAATGGAATCAACCAACCTGCCACCAGGTAGTTGGGTGCTCACTCCAGAAATATAAACATGTCAGAAGCCAAATGCTGTGCTCTGTTGCTGGAAGACTGAACACAGCAGTAGTTTAGTGAGTTTAAGTATATTTTTCTTACTCTCCACATAGTGCCTATTGCTACCACAATTTCTTTTATTGTTTATGGGTGCTGGGTGCTGGCAGGGTACCCATAAGAAAGAGCTTAACTGGTAGCCACAGAAACCATCATGCTAAATAATTCATTATTAGTTTTTGTTTTTTTTTTTGCTTTTCAGATCACTACTGGCAATGCACAAGGGTCACTCCTGGCTCTGTATTCAGGAATTACCCCTGGTGGTGCTCAGGGGACCATATGGGATGCGGGGGATCAAACCCAGATCAGTTGCATGCAAGGGAAACACCCTACCACTGTACTATTGCTCTAGCCCTGATTATTAGTTCTTCTCCTCTGCTTAATTCACTCATAGGTGAGACTTCAGAAGGGATACAAATACCTCCACAATTCTTACCCCTTCAGAGATTTGGGTTCACATATTTTCTCTTTTAATGTTCCTGTCATCACTTTTTCTAGCATTTTCTTTCCAAGTCCCAACTCTTTGCCTAGCAGTGATGAATTCACATAAAATCATAATGCCAGCATTTTACCTCTTAGAAAAAAATTACTTCTTTGAAGTTCTGCTGGTTGCAGAATGTAGCTTCTCACTGTCCTTCAATGGTGTCCCAGATTGGGACTATAAGACTACAGCAATTTTTTTTATGTCATGTTGGCATATTCTGAATGAAACCCACATTCATACATGAGACCCACATTTTATGTTTCCATCAAAAAATCATAGAAAAACCCCATGAAGACATAGATACAGACTGGGAAAATATATGGCAAGTTATTGTTGCAGGAGCAGATACCATGGACACTAGCATTTATTCATGCAACTCGTATATTCCGTCAAAACTTCTAAAGCCCAAAACCATATATCTACATGCATTTGATGATGACATTTCCTGTGCACACACAATTTTATGGCTTTTTGTAACCCCACTTTATCATAGGAATTAAGTAACCCCACTTTATCATAGGAATCTCAGGCTGCCTGCTATTTTTGTGACCTGTAACTTGTCTCCTATCCTTCTGAACTTCTAGGGCCTAATTGCATGTCAAAGATTGTTTCTCAAAAGAAGAATTGTTATCCAGAGTGTGTTACATGGTTTGACTCTGAATTGTGAAGCTAATGTCATTGTTCTTCATCTACTGGGGTCTACAAAGTTCTCTAAATAAAAATCTTACCTGCCTCTGCAACATAAAACATCACTGTAAAAGAGACCAAATGGTCCAAGGAGCAAGCTGTATTCATTGCAGAATAGACCTGCTGCAGAGTTTTCTGTTATTCTGGGTGTCAATCAAGACCAACAGTTTTTATGATCACTTGCCATTTAAACTAAAACAAATCCATTCAGGTAATATGTTGCTACACATCCAAAGACACCAACTATACATTTTGTCTCTTTTTGGTTGTTGGAAAGGGAGATATAACACTATTTTTAATCACTTCAAAACATATTTTAATCTTTCCAATACCTTTAGTGATTTCACTAGAAATCTCACTGATAGAATGTTCCTGAATTTTGGTTGCTATGTAGCTTACCCTTTGAGGTGAAAATATCTTTACCAATATATCTATGTCAGTTATTCCTTTTTGCTCACTAACTCCTTCAGTGTAATGTGATCAATATAATAGAGCAATGTGGTATCTTATGGAAGGGAAAGGCAATCAAGATTCCTGCAAACTAAATTATAACACACAGCTAGAGAGTTGATAGTTCCCTGGAGTAGGATATCAAATATGTACTTTAGCTTTGGCAGCTAAAAGCAAACTACTTCTGGTGCTCTACATGCAGGCATGAAGAAAAAGAAAAAATTCAAAATCAATTCCTAATTATCTTATATACTTTTTTATATAAAAGTACATCTTGGATACAAATACCATTAATATTTTCCTTTAAAAGTTGTTGCGATAATTAGTTACATAATATAGAAACATTAATACAAATTTTACTAAATCAAAATTGACTTTTGCTTTCATGGTAAAAAATGCTACACTTAAGCTAACTTGTTTATTAAATAAATACTTACATTTCAAGAAGTAACATGATTTGTAAAATTATGAGGGAGTAGGAATATTTAAACAAATATAATCTGCATTATACGTGAGAATTTGATTTCCAAGTTAATCCACTACTTTTCTTATCCATGGGAAATAGATAAGTTAGACATAACATACAGAAGTCATTCTTGAACAAAAAAGAATAAAGCATTTCCTTAGAATAGAAGGAAGTTAGAATAAATCTATAAGAGATCTTGTTAAGTAAAAGTTAAATTCATAAAAAGCATTTCTTTTCAGACATTCTACAAATGGGCCAATTATAGTACGGATCATTCATTACCACTCCAGGGCTATATATAAAATAGAACAGGGAATCACAAATTCAAATGAAGAGACACAGAAAACAAGAATGAGCACTTAAATAAGTAAATAAATATCATGTTTTATGCGTCTCATTGAAATCTTGTCATGATTTCCTATTTCTTTAAACAAAACAAAATTATTTAGAGTGTTTAACTGAGTCCTTTGAGATTTAAACTCAATCTACATCTCACTGACACTATTAATTGGATTAGCTAGTCACAGTTGCAATTGTTACAAAACAAATCACCCCTCAAATTCTATTAAACACCATTTATTAGTGCTCCTGAAGATTATAGCCAGCTCTGAAGTATCCTTTGTCAGTTGTTGGGTCACCTGGGTCTCTTGCTATGGGTTGCCTGGGGTGGCTGCAGTAGCTCTGATTCATGTGGTCTTGTATTTTCCCTTAGGCTACCTCCATGCAATAGCTGAGTTTCAAAAGAATAGAAAAGGCTTTTACAAATCTCCATGAATCACATTTTCTGTCTTTCTGTTGCCCAGGGTGGAATTGCCTGGCTTAACCAAGAGTCAATATTAAGGAACACCATGAAAGGATATAAAATTCTAAAATATTAGGACCATTAGTTAACTTCTTTATTCATACCTAGGGCCACATTGTTGTTTATTTTTTGATCTTAAAATATTTTTGAATTAACACTAGCTTTGTAGAGTTCTAATGTTTCATTTTATACTATACTATTTTTCTGTCTGCTCATTTAACTCAAACCATGTTGTGTTATGAAGACAACGAGTCCATTCCCATACCAGTTTCTTCATTTGGCTCTTCCCTCTGCAGAAACTGCTTGTTCTCCCATGTCAGCTTGGTTCGTATTTTAAATCTTTGCACTAACCTTCCCTTGATGTAAATTTGTGGCCTTAATAAAACAAGTCACCACAAAGCCCCTAATTTTCCTTTAATTTGCACAAATTTCTAACACAATACTATGCAAGCATTGTTTTGTTTCTAGTATCTTATGTTTTATTTTTGGTCTACTTCACTTTTTGGGAAATAGTTCTTGAATATTTTGTTTAATAGTGCATCTAAACAATTTCTAAATGTCTGGAACATGGAATCAAAACACACTTCTTAATTAAATTGTGTAATCATATTTCTTCAATATAAAAAATTGTATCACAGAAAATAATACCTGAAAGATATTAAATATAAACAAACTTTGTTTATGTCACATAGTACTTCACAGCCAAGAAATAAGTAAGAATATAAGCTAAAAAGTTAGTTCTATTCAGAAATCAAAATCTATTCAAACAGGTATACTCTTAATGTTGTGAACAATTCACAGCAAATGCAAGCCCAAAAGCCTTTAAAAAAGATCCAGCCTTCTACTAAAGAAGACAATTAAACCCAATGGGATTAATGTGTTTAAGAACATGGAAAAGACTGTTTTTGGCAAAATGAAGATTAGAACCAAATTCACTAATTATCAGCACCACATTTTTTCTGTTTTCTAAAATTAACAAACAGTTTGCTCAGATAGAATAATGTCTGTCTGTAGCACTGTCCTCCTGTTGTTCATCGATTTGCTTGAGCAGACCCAGTAACATTTCCATTGTGAGACTTGCTTTTACTGTTTTTGGCATATCGAATATGTCACAGGTAGCTTGCCAGGCTTTGCCATGCAGGTGAGATACTTTGGGTAACTTGCCAGGCTCTCTGAGAAGGGCAGAGGAATCGAACCCCGGGTTGGCCAGGTTGGCTGCATGCAAGACAAATGCCCTACCTGCTGTGCTATCGATCCAGCCCAGACACACAGAATACATAATCATCAAATTAATGTGTGAGAAAAAATTCCAAACTCAGGGTCCAGAGAGCTGTTGCAGAGGATAAGACACTTGCCACATATATGGCTGATGCAGGTCCAGTTGATCCCCCATACTGCATAACAACTCTCCAATACTGTCTGTAGGGAACTCCAGGTCAAGGTAAGTACTGAGCACAGCCAAGTGCTTATTAAACACACACACACACACACACACACACACACACACACACACACACACATTGCTATAATCTCATATTTAACTGAATATTTTTAAATAGATGATTTTGTGCTGGAGCAATAGCACAGCGGTAGGGTGTTCGCCTTACAAGCGGCCAACATGGCCGACCCGAGTTCTATTCCTCCACCCCTCTCGGAGAGCCCGGCAAGCTACCGAGAGTATTCGATATGCCAGACACAGTAACAACAAAGTCTCCAATGGAGACGTTACTGGGCCCGCTCGAGCAAATCGACGATCAACGGGAGGGCCTTTACCTTTACCTTTATGATTTTGTAAATTAAGTTTGTCATTACTAACTTCACCAAATTGAAAGAGACTCATATTTGATTTTCAAAAAGAGCAAAGATGAGAGTGTTTTATCTTCTCTGGATATAAAACTGTAGTAGAGGAGATTCTTTACAAAATATAAAATTCCAATCTTGTTAAATTATTGACATCTTTAAGTCCATGAGAATTTTGTTTTCAGAATTTAAATGAACATAGTAAAAACTAGTACTGAGTAAAAGAAAGATTATATCAAGTAATGATGTGAAGGAGGCAGCATCGTTACTATAAGGGAATTTATCTTTAGATTCTGGTGTGATTGAATTGTTTCAGAGAACATTTTTTTCTATTTAAACAACCAGAGAATTAATTTAGCCAGAAGAAAAGCATCTAATAATTGTGGTTATGCTTCTATACACTGAATTTTGCCAGTGGACTATAATTTCCTACAGTTCTTTATAGATGAGAATCTGGGTCAGTGACTTCTTTTAACAAGTTAATGTGATGCTCATTGCTAGAACTGGAAACCAGGAAGTTAATAATTTCGTGGCAAAGTTTATAATTTTCTTTCCAAGCATTTTGTTCTTGAGACTTCTTCCTCCACTTCAGTGTTATGGCTAATTGAGATATATTTCTATCTAATGAAGGCTGAATGAATCTTCCTGGTGAAAATTTTATGCACTTATAGCTATTAATGTACATTTATTTAATTTCCGTTTCACTGGTAATGAATTAGTTATTAGGTTTTCTATATAAATTGGCAACAGAAAGCTCATAAAATGAATCATTTAAAGGTCAATGTTTATATAGCTTAAAAAATAGAATCTAAATGACCGGTTTAATTCCTGCTTTGCACCAATTAAGAAAATGTTCTTATACTCAGCAACCACTATAAGTTCATTCTTGAAAATAAAATTAGTGTTTCAGCACCATCTTTAAATTCTCTCACATTGACAGTTAATTACATTATCGTTAAACTGATTTGTTAGAGTTTGAAGTATTGTATTAGTTCAAGAAGACATGAAGAGTTTTTCAAACTCTGGTAGTAAACCATTCTCATTTTCAAACAAAATACTGCTTCATGTATTTATGCAATTTAGTCATTTTAAACAGTAGACTTATTTACACCATTATAATATGAACATGATAATTTATCTCTTTAGTATTAAGAACTGTTTCATAACAATTGTTTTTTAGTTTCTAAAACAGTAAATTTTTCCAATAATATCCTTTTTTATTTAAAATACTCTATTTCTATACCAATTCTTATAATCTTTATTTAAATATAAATAATAGTCAGAAATTCTTTAACATAAAATTCTCATTTGGAAATAGAAGCAATTTAAATAATAAGAAAATAATATGCAATTTGTTAAGAGGATTTTTTACAGTTATGACCTATCTAAAACTACTTTAGCACAAATAAGAATAACATTTTATATATTAAGGAAGGCAGATATAATGACTTACCAAAGATTCAAAACTTAGAGTAAGTTATTCTGCAAATAAAGAAATATTTCAGCATAATCAAATCCTTATTCAGTTTTGCTTTTAAAATTAAAAAAATTTCTTAATAGCATGAGGAAAATAAGATATTCCAAATTCTGGCTATGTTTGCTATTATTAATTTGTTTGACAGAAACAAATGCTAAGATAGCTCATTGCAGACGATAAAAATGGTATATATTTCCATTCCAAAAGGACAGTAACCAAAGTATATCTTTAAAAAATGAAAGTCTACAAACCTGGGTCATCTGGTCAACCTTGCCTTGCAGCACTTCACACAAAATGCAATTTATTCTGTAAATTGAATAACAGCCTCACAAGAGAATAACACTATAAAAATAGACAATATCACTGCCCTGTGGGACCTCAATATTTCTTGCTGCCAAATATGACACAGAACTCAAAAGACCAGAAACTCTTAACTAAAGTGGAAAATAAGTTTTAAGTATGAATTTATTGACAAATGATTAGCAAGGAAACAAAAAAAGTAAAATTAACTCAACAATATGTTTCAATGTGTAGTGAACAATATCAGAGAACTAACTATGCTCAACACAATAAGACTGCCATTTTAGTGACAAAGGAAACTGCTGCTGAGGACCTTAAGGACAATAAGATGATGAACATAAGCAGCATGTTTACGTTTTTAATTTTGTTTTTACACTGTTATGTCCTACAATGCAGGAATAAACAATCTCCATTATAGATTATTTTGTACTTTTTTGAACTTGATGCTACTCTTAATAATGATAAACAAGGGCTTCATTTCTTTGAAGGAAAGAGTGACTAGGGCTGTATCTGGCTGTTCTCGGGGATTACTCCTGGCTTTCTGATCAGGGATCACTCCTAGAAGTGTTTAGGTTACCGTATGTGGTACCTGGGATACAACCAGAGTTGGTTTCACAGAAGACAAGCACTACATAGTTGTATAGTCTCGTCACCCTGACTTTATATTTTGAATTAATAATAATAAAAATATAGCTCTTAGAATCATTTTTAAAATTGTATATTATAGATAGGTGCCTCCTTGGGGATTCTCAACTTCAATAAATTTTCAGATGCACCAAGGGAAGGAACAACAAATGCAGATCTTCAAAACTATATATCAAGATTTTAAATCCACAGATCTATCAGCCCAACTTTACAAACTCATGATGAAATCTCCAAGGAGATGCAAGTCAAGCTATTAAAATCCATGGGTACACCAGTCTCCAGGGTGAAAACCTGCAGCATCCTTTGGAGGGTGATGGGCTGATTCTCTGCCCTTCAGAAACCCTGGAAGCCACACACACATCTCACAGTCACTGCCATGTAAACTCATTTACTGGCCTAGTTCTCCAAATCTTAGTGTTCCTAGAGTGTCAGCTCAAAATTCCACAATGCTAACATCCCAATGTGAGCACACCAAATCAGATGGAAAAGTAACATAGAAACCAGCTAAACTCAATAGCAAAAGCAATAATACAGAAGACTCAACTACCAACAAACAACTTTATAAGCCCTCAGACAAGGACTTAGTAACCCCATGGTGAGATATAACTGCAGCACTGTAGCACTGTCATATTGTTCATCGATTTGCCCGAGCAGGCACCAGTAACGTCTCCATTGTGAGACTTGTTGTTACTATTTTTGGCATATCGACTATGTCACAGGTAGGTTGCCAGGTTTTGCCATGCAGGGGGATACTCTCTGTAGCTTGCCAGACTCTCTGAGAGGGATGGAGAAATTGAACCCAGGTAGGCCGCATGCAAGGCAAACACCCTACCCGCTCTGCTACCACTCCAGCTGGTAAGATATAATAATTTTCATAAATTTCTTTTACTGAAGTATATTTGACAAATTCATTAGTTGTAACACGTCATATCAAACACTGTCCTCCCATTGTTCATCTATTTGCTCAAGTGGGCCCAGTAACGTCTCCATTTTGAGACTTGTTGTTACTGTGTTTGGCATATTAAATAAGTCATGGGGAACTTGCCAGGCTTTACCATGCGGGCAAGATACTCTCCGTAACTTGCCGGGCTCTCTGAGAGTGGCAGAGAAATCGAACCTGGCTCGGCTGAGCTGGCGGTGCACAAGGCAAACACCCTACCGCTGTGCTACCACTCTAGAAACCCAACATGTCATATAAAGTGAACTATTGTGTGCCTGCTAGGAGGCAGGCTTTGGAACAGGTTGGAAAACTGGATACAACAGTGGACAGAAGGTCACACTGGTGGTGAGTTTGGTATTGCAACACTGAATGCCCATAGCAACTGTATTATGAACAGTTTTATAAATCACATTGCTTAAACAAAAAATAATCACGATGATAAAAATCCATATAATAAAGTGTCGGAGAAGTAAAGAATCTTACTCCACTTTGTAAGATCCTTATGCTGAAAATAATCAAATTAACACGACACTTAGGAAGAGAATTAATTTTAAAGCACCTGAGTTACCACATGGATATATAAGAACAAAGCAACATATTTAAAAACTTGTTTATCAATATATACTTGAAATTTGGAGTTTAGAGTGATAAAGAGAGCTAAGCAAAGTTTATTTACATAGGACAAAAAAGAATCTGAAATCTTTGTAGTGATTAGACATCTTCTACATTCCTACAGGGAGTGAAGAATTTCCTTTTATATAGGAGATTTATCTACTACTAGGAGATAGGGAGACTTAGCACACCATGTTCAACTATTATTTCCCGAGTACCCTATTTTAAAATAATAAATATGCTTCTCTGGCTCATCTTAGCCTATTGAGAAGTCCCTCAAATAGCAGTAGCTAATACTGCTTAGAATCAGCAGGGTAGATACTGTTATCATTATTTTAACCTTTTAATTTTTTATAGATCTTCAAAAAAAGTTATTCCCTTTTGAATTTTATAAATTATATAATATGTGCACAGCTAATTCAAATGATTTACCACAACAAATACACAGATAAAAATATCACATATAATATCTGAACTCATTTAGTCAGGCTCCCAGGATCCATTTAAATAGTTGTTTACATATTAAGAAGCTTGATTAAATCATGGGAACTTGTATAGTAGCAACAAAGGCATTAAACACTTTTTAACTTTTTGTAGTCAATTTCATTTCTTTATTTTATTTTGATCTGTTATTTCTTTCTACATTAAACTCAGAAATAAGACCAGTTTACAAAAACTGAAAAATCGTTTTAATCAGGATGTAAATGATGCTACAGAATAATCTAGCATTTTTGCTTGGTTTTGGCTCTGCTTAATACTTACTCTTTACTTTGTGCTTGCAGATACACTAGAGTATGCCAGGGGACCATGTGTAGTGTCAGGGATCAAACCCAGATCTGCTGCATATAAAGCAAGCAACTCACCTGATATACCATGTCTCCAGCTCCTGACATCCTTCTTTGTTCAAATCTGTAATTTGGTTAATCCATCTGCATGCAGAATTGTCCTGAACATTCCTACAATTATGTGTTTATGGTCTGTAACCCTACTTCATTCTTGACACATTGACTGCAACCCACTTTCACATTACCAGTCTCTTTGAGAAGTGAATATAGACTATATTTTATTTCTTAGAAGTCTAAAAATCATCAGGTTTAGTAGATTGCCTACTGCACTGTGTCAGCAACTTAATTTCATGATTTTTCAAAATAGAAGACAAGAATATCTGTCTAACTGAATGTCCAGTACCTGTCCAGTTAGAAGAAAAAAAATATAGCTACTGATGTCCAGATTATTTTTTATTCTCTAGCAATAAATACTGCTGAAAAATCTTACAGCTAACACAAAAACCATGAAAGTCATGATATGGTTTCAAGTTTCACAAATAAGATGCTTAGAAGTTGTTACTCTACACCATCAATTTGAACAAACTGAAAAATATACACAGAATAAAAAATCTATAATTCTTCTTGAATCCATAAAAGATTTGAACACAAAGAAAGTCTCTGCACTCAATACTGAAGAGACAGTTTGGTGCATATAATGATCATGGGTAAAATACCTTGGGAACCAATGGTTAAGCGGGACAACTTAATCTGCAATTAACAAATTATTGTAGCCTCAGAGAGAACAAGTTATAGAGTTAAAATCTCCAGGAACCTACTCATAGTGGACCTATATGTTTTTGATCTTCATGAGTTTGACCATGCACTCACTGTAAATACTAGAGAAACATTCCCTTGTGGTCCCGATAAGTGGGAGGAACAAACAACCATTTTGAAATGCATCATTAGGTTCTTAACAGCTTCCAGTACATAACCTCTAACCTAATGGACTTTTATCATGCCAAACTGACCTATAGTAAGAGAAGTATCCACCTCTGGTCCACTCTAGTCATCCCATCCCACCTAAGCAGAGTACGGTAGAAAAAAACTGAGAAACGTGTAGAGTTCAGTAACCAGAGCCATAGATGCACAAAAGTCACGATAAATCTTTTCTTCATTTTGTGAAACTTTTTGAAAATTGAAAAATACAAAAATATTTTTACAAAGCAATCAAGAAAGAGTTGAAACAATCTTTGGTAAAACTATGTAGGCATGTGTATTGTATTTGTGTCTGAGTTGTGGGAAATACATTAGAATAAAGCAATTTAGAAGAACATGTATTTAGCTAAGAAGGAAATGAAAAGTGATGCTAAATCTAACACTCAACGAGATAAAGCTTATACCATCTTCACAGGAAATAAATGAATAGCGCTAATAGCTGGATCCAATTTATAAGGCACTAAACGGATATTATAGGAGGAAGGGAGATAATTAATCTTCAGCTAGAACAATGAAAGATCAGCTGCAGTATTATCACAGTGACACATTTTGAGACTCTGAAGGTGCTTTGCCTTCCAATATATTAATCAAAGACTACCCAAAGTTGGGTTGTTTAATTATTTGCAAGGATGCTTTATACTTTTTATCTCTGCATGAAGCCACTGATTACTGTAGAGAAAGTTTTCCTTGTTATCTATTGCATTGAGATATAACAACAACAGTCTTGAAGTATGAAAATCAAAGGTATTTTATTTAAAAATTGTTTAACAAATCTAGAGTTTTGTGAATATCTGATAAAAAGATATCTTATTGCCAATTTAGTAAGGCTGTATTCTAGTTATTATTTGAGTATTCTATTTTCTTTATTTAAATCTTAGAGTATATAGCAAGAAGTATATTCATTTTCAGTTGATTCAAATGAAAAGTTGTAGTGGCAATAATGAAAGCAGAATAAAAATGTTCAAAACTTGATTCCGTTTTTCATCAGTAACTTCAATGATGTTTAACAATAGGATTAAATTTGGGAGCAATCTTTATCGCTTTAGAATACCATAAACTGTAACAAGAGAGTGGAAATACACTTCATTCAAAAAAATTCTTTACTATAAAATATTTATCAAATTTATTCTAAGATTTATGATATACATCTACCACTACCAAAGCAACGGTACCATCAAAGAGACATTAGCTAGTCACTTTCCCAGTGAACAACTTTTTTTAAAAGTACACCATCTTTTTATCCTGCTTTTCATATTCATATAACATCCTAAAACTATATCTATCTTCTCCAATATCCTCACTCCTTTCCATTCCTTGACCATGGCCTTGTGATATTTAACAAGTAGGGTCATATTTGCCTTTTAACTCTCTCTAGTTCAGTTATTTCCAGTATTTATTTTATAGTAGTTGAGAAGATATTACCATGTATATATGTACATATCTACATATATACATATATATAGGCCCCACTGCTATAGTTTTTTCTTATACCATACCATTCTTTTATCTGTGCCTTAATTTAATCAAGATACAAAACATTTTTTAAAACAGCAAAAAAGATTTTTCCTTTACTCAAACTTTATTGTTCATAGAATTCTTTTTGCCTACCTAGCCCTTTGAAAGATAATGCTAAACATTTAAGAGCAAATAAAGAACCTTATTTGTTTTAACTTGATTCTTTTCTGCCCAATTCCTTATCTGAAAGACTGTGTTCCTAAATACCATTGCCTTATAGTTACTTTTTTTTTTTGACGTTTGGAAGTCAATTTTTTTTTTTTAGATTTTTTTTCCCCTTTATTTTATTTTATTTTTTTAAAGTTGTAGATTTACAATTTTTTGTGCTTTGGTTTCAATTATACAATGATCAGATACCCATCCCTCCACCAGTGCCCATTTTCCACCACCATGGATAATATCCCTCCCACCCCCATCCCCCCATCCCCCCTGTCTCTGTGGCAGGGCAATCCCCTGTGTTCTCTCTCTCCTTTTGGGTGTTGTGGTCTGCAACAGAGGCATTGAGTGGCAAACATGTTCAGTCCATAGTCTACTTTCGACATAGTTACTTTTTATCCTGTCTCCTTGGATTCTGTAAACCCCAAATTAGAAATTGTGTTTAGCACATTGTAACACATTAATAAATACATTTTCTTCTTATTAATTATTTCTGCGCTCTGAATAACTTAACTTCAACCACTTGCAAGCTGAATAATGAGTGATATCTCACTGTGTTCTAGCATGCCCACCAGTAGCAAGCTCGCCATTTTTCCTCCATTCCCTAAAAAGCAGACTATTCTCATCTATATTTTTGTTGAATGAAAGTAACTAGAATAAGCTTTAGTTAGAATATGAAAAGAAAATGTCACTTTGCAAAATAGTTTTAGGGACCAGAGCAAAAGTATAGCAACTTAGATGTTTACCTTGCTTGAAGCTGACATGGGCTCAATCTCCAGCACCCCATTTGATTCCCTGAGTCCCACCAAAAGTGATCCCTGAACACAGAGCCTGTAGTTAGCCCTGAAACGCCACTGAGTGTGGCCCAAAGACAGCAATAACAACAATCAAAAGTAATTCTTTTAATCTACACCCAATATAGTTCAGGATTCCTATCCGCTGTGTGTTCAAAGGTCACAGTAGAAATGCTTGGGGTGTGATTCAAGGATCTGAACTATTGTCGGGCTGCATCCACATGCAAGGTGTGTGTCTTAACCTCTGTATATTTTCTCTGGCTTAACGATGTTGTTTTAGAAGACAATTCTCAATAAATCTTTAGCATCTCTGTAAGTTTTGAAAACAAAGGCATGTACTGTACATTTATTTCAAACTAAACTTTTAAAATATGCTTTCATAAAAATAGCAGTCTTGCAAGATAGCTTCAAAGAATAATATTTTAATTGTTAAGTAAGAAAAAATAAACCCTTCTTCCAATCATATGTACTAGAAGCTCATTACATACTCAAGAGTTTATAGGCCGTAATGTAAATCACTCAAGACAGTTGGTTGGGGTGTGGTACAGATACACCATTGCTAATATGAGATTCATGTTGTTTACACTGTATAAAATTAAGTCTCCTTTCAGCTTCCAGCTTGCAAGTAACTTCTACCAATAAAGATGAGATGCTGGCTTAACCATGGCTTTTTGAAAGAGAAAGACATAAGGGTATCATCAGACCTGTGATAAAAGATGAAAAGACTCTTTGGAACTTGGGAAGGATAATGTTTCCCAAGAGTAAGTAGGTTGGAAGATGTGGTGAGAAAGAGATAAGTATCTTCAAATTACTGATTTTTCAAAAAAAAATGTTTATTGTCTGAGTGAATGACCAAAGTGAAGGATTAAGTAAAGCTCACTCAATAGTACTATAACCATTGGTTCCGCCTTGCAAGTAGGAGGAGATAAGGAAATTATTACAAGGTTCAGCAGGCATCACTTGCCTGTCTAAAAGACAATGCGACTGTGCCTGTACATCATGGAGTCCCACAAGCTGAAATTGATCACACCACTAATGATTATACCACTAATTTGCCACCTGATATAGACATTGAGTAGGTCAAAACAATGAAGGTTTTTTTTTTAATCTGTTGAGATAACAAGTGTCCAGGATCATTTATAATCAAATAGAAATATGGCATGCTTACTGGTAGAGTGTCACTCTCCTTTCATAGTCTATGTTCCTTTTTTTCTCCAGAGAAACCTCAATTGCTTCAAGGAAGCCAGAGTATCAGGGATGATGGGTCTGAAACTGTATCTACCCCATAATGTGCAACGCTTTTATTGTTATTTGGTAAATCAGAGGCTATCATTTTAATAGTTCTTAATGTAGTATTTTTATATATCTTTGACAGAATTGGCTAATAAATCATGATGAAATATTGAAAAGCCTGTATAAAACATAGTTGCTCTAGGAAGCCTTATAATATGTAGTACCTCAGAAAATTAAAGAAAAACTAACAGGACCCACACACATTCACCATCTTGCAGGCAGAAACGCAGCCTAACTTCACCTAATTGCAAAAAGTGCATGCCGTCGTCACCTAATCTTCCCAGGTGGACTAGTCCAGACAAAACTCTGAGTCCTTCTGAAAATGATGGCAGGCAGATTCTCCTTTCTGCCTGAAGGCGCAGCAACTGGCAGCCACACAAGACATCAACATTGGAACAGCCCAGCTTCACAACTGAACCTCATCAAATTGCCAAGCCACCAAAACATTCCAATTCTATAGCTTCTGGACCACAACACCTCCAAATTTTGGAATTGTCAGCCCCATAGGATCACAGCAAACTGGGAAAGTTGTATAGGCAGTCAATCAACAAGGGTAAACAATAACACAGAAGGCTCAACTAGCACCAATCAGTCCATAGATATTCAAACAATATCTATGGTCTTTAGTAAGACCATTGTAAAATATAACAATTATCATAAACTGAGATTTACTGATCTACACTTAGATAAATCTATTTGCCTTTGTATTGTAACAAAAGTATGAAGTAAACTTATTTGTTTACGCTTGCAAGGACACAGGTTGGGGTGGTGTGTGGGAAACTGGGAATTTTGGTGAAAAGTCACACTAGTAATGAGATTGGTGTTGGAGCATTCAATTCCTGAAGAAACTGGATTATGAACTATTGGTAAACCCCTGGTTTATAATAAACATAACTTTTTTTAATTATTAATATCAAAAAAAAGAGAAACTGATTTATCATTGGATTACTCCTGACCTAAAAAATAAAAGAACATTCAGACACTAAAGACAATACTCTCTGGATTGGGTATTCAATCTTATGCTTCATCTCAGCTAATACCCAAATGAGCATCCATTTTTTAGCATATTATAAAAATTATACTGTAATCTCTTTCTAAATGACATAATTCTAAAATAAAAATTTTGAAATACTTGATTTTATGGGCTGGAGCAAAATCACAGTGGTAGGGTGTTTGCCTTGCAAGCAGCCAACATGGCCGACCCAAGTTCGATTCCTCTACCCCTCTCAGAGAGCCCGGCAAGCTATTGAGAGTACCTCGCCCACATGGCAAAGCCTGGCAAGCTCCCCGTGATGTATTCGATATGCCAAACACAGTAACAATTGTCACAATGGAGACGTTACTGGGCCCACTCAAGCAAATCAATGAACAATGGGAGGACAATGACAGATTTTATAGCTCTACAAATATTTATACTTTTTTCAGGTACAAATTTCTCAACTGATGATTTTATGCAAGGGTAATCATGACAATGAAAAGCAACCTCCATCAAGATATTCCCCCTTGTAATTCTGGACTTATTGCTAAGCAGACACAACTTCTAGGTATGTTCATCTCTAAATATGCCATCTTAGCTCACTGCAAAAATGAATGACTAATTCAAGAAGGTGTTGGGAATTTCTGACCTGATAATCCCATTTGATTCGGTCAGCATGTACTCAACAGGTAAGAGAGTAGGAACTGGCTAGAAAACCTACACTATCGATTGGTAATGCCATATTTAAAACTGTATTATGACTAGCTCCAGTGATATTTTATCTTTCTATCAAAATGTGCCACTCTTTTTTGAGAAAACTGTTTTCTATACTTCCTGAAGCACAGTATAGAAAATCACACCCTCAGTCAGAGGGTTTCCTATAAAACTCTGATCTAGGCTAACTAAACTGAATCTAATAATGCTTACTGTTATGCTAAACCTATTCAACCTTAGAGTCTACTGTACAGTGCAAATAATGGATGATCTTGTATACATGTGAAATGTCAAAAAATATATAGAAATAGAATTATTGGTAAGTGGTAAACAGGATCAGTGATAATGGTTGAAGAATACACAAATGTAGTGAAAGTGGTGAAAAGGTACAAACTATAGCAATGTAGCACTGTCCTCCTGTTGTGCATCGATTTGCTACAGCAGGCACCAGTAATGTCTCCATTGTGAGACTTGTTATTACTGTTTTTGGCATATCGAATATACCACAGGGAGTTTGCCAGGCTCTGCCGTGAAGGTGGGATACTCTCAGTTACTTTCCAAGCTCTCCAAAACGGTTGGAGGAATTGAAACCAAGTTGGCTGCATGCAAGGCAAACATCCTACCTGCTGTGCTATCGCTCCAGCCCTGCTGTGCAATAAAAATTACTGTATTGGATATTTGGAAGTTTCTTAAAAGAGCAGATCTCTCTACTCTGGATAAGATCTGTGTGCTGAAAATAGATAATGAAACAAACATGGTCACCTCTCAGTATCTGATTGAAACTATAATGCCCAAAAGGAGACGGAAGTGAAGTGCAGTCTGAGGAGGGTAGCAGAGGGAAGCTGGGGAGATCAATAATGTCAAATATACACTGGTGGAAAGTTGGGTGCTAGAACACTGTATGACTGAAAGCATACCATGAATAGCTTTATAACTCTGTATCTCATGGTGATTCAATTTTTAAGAAATAATACATTTTTTTTAAAAAAGAGAGCAGATCTCAAAATTTCAATGGTAAGAAAAAACTGCCACTATGCATTGTAATGGAATTATGTGATAATCATCTTGCAGTATATACATATATAAAATATTTTGTATGCCTAAAACTAATACTGTGTTACCTGACAGTCACGTCTTTAAATAAAACAACAATGAAAACAGTCATGGTGCCCAAAGAAAGAACTCAAAGTCATTCACCTAATTCTGGCTAAGGTATTTCTTAACAAACCTTACCATTATTTCCGTATCTCTTGAGCTGTTGATGTCTATATAGTTGGCCATTTGGAAAACTATAGACTCAAAGGAATAATACTCTTATTTAGAAGGCAATAAAAGAAACAAACAACATCTGTTTAATGAGTTGCTTGAGTTTCTAAAATAAGTGTCCCTGATAACCTTTCATGAAACCTCAGCTAGAGCTTCAATGCTTCGATTTAACTCTGGAATCACGATGAGTTTGAACATATAATGTTGTCCACCATCATTACTTGACATAAAATATTGGACTCTCTATTTTTTTGAGCTAGAAAAGAAAGCAACTACTGCCTGCCAGTTTGTCATGATTGCTCTGGCCATCGGCAACATTCAATATCTGCTTCATCTCAGGGATATCAATGAGGTCCCACAACTGTCGACACTTTTAGATTATACAGTTACTGTTTTCATCCACACCAGATACAGCATTCATGCCTCCAATATTAACAGGAATCACACTGATACTAAGACGCAATCTATAAACAGCATGTACTTCTGCCATTAGCTGCAAATTGGGAAAACATAGTCCACAAGACATATTCACTTGTGGTTCCAATTGTAGGTTCAACAGCTGCCAAGAACTCCCATGGGTTTAGTAGTTTGCAAAGAAGGACTCACTAAAAGCAGGTCCTGTGTGTTGCATGGAAAGGAAACATGAAAATCAACCAGGGAAAACTATAGATGGCATATTTCAGAAAAGTTATAAACTATGGAGCTTCCACTTGTCCTTTCCCTGAGGAGTCATTATACTACCTTTCCTGAATAGCTTTGTGATTAAAATAACAATGGAAAACAAAAATATACAAAAAATATATAGTTTTATCAGACAGGGAAGTTCATCTGACCTTAGTATTCACTCTTTTTTGAAACTTGACCATATAAACCTTTCAGTTACCAACAGACTGATGCCCATTCTAGTCTCTCTTTAGATGATTATGACATCATGAACCAAGCTCCCACTCTAAATCACACTGCCTCTCTACTCTAAAATTAAACAAAGATTTTTTAAAAAATTAGTCATGCTAGTCTTCAATAGACTTGGAGATTGCATTTCAGCACCAAAGTAAAGGCTGTACTTGATTTTCAGATCATTTTCTGAAAAGAAAGTCAAAAACTTTCTGACTCTCATTTAATTCTTCAAGATAAGTGGGAAGATCATTGTAGAACTTTATGGGGAAGAAACCTTAGAAATATCAGTTGAAAATTTAAGTTTCTATGGCTTCCAAGGGATACGTTAGTGATCCTGATACATTAGTGGCATGGTTGATATAGAGAATGTTACCTCCATTTTTCTGCTTTTTTTTTTCTGGGAATACTTTTAATTAAACATTGCATGTGACTAAGTACATTGTGTGGTCCCAGTCTTCATGAATTATGTTAACTAAGGTATTGCAGTCTTAGACTATCTGCTACAGGAAAGTAAAACAGTGATTCAAAGATAATCTTTCAATATTTATTTTGTCTTTCTGCACATTTTATGTGGAAGGACTCTACTTTTTTTTCTGGACATTCTCCAAGTATATATACATAGAAAATGACTTAGACAGAAAAAGTGTATCTTTCTCCAAGGTAGTTTAAACAAACCCTTTAGAATAATAAAGGTAATGTCTCCTACAGATCAAATGTTGGACAGGCCTACTTGCAAGCTCATTAAAAGAGCATTAGGATTTACTAATTTGGGGGTTCTTCAATTATTATGCAAATCTACTCAAGCTGTACTGCATCACTCTACCATGAGACTTATGTAACAGGAGAAACTGACACACAAAATGGAATTCATACAGCTTTCTACACTGGGAGTAAAAATTTCTTTGTTTCTGACAGAGGGGTCATGTGTTTTCTGCCAGAATTCACAGAACTAAAGCAGACTAAGTCATGAATTTTCAAATAGAAAAAATGTTGCATTCTTTATCTTTCCTGAAGGTGCTCAATTTTATCAAAGAAAATGTATGTGCATATCTTAGAAGGTAGAGGAGAATCTAGAATAAGAAAACATATGCATATAATTTTCATAGTTGTTCACTGTTATTTTTGTGTATATTCTTACCTTCATGTATAAAATTCTGCTCTTGAATTAAGTAGGCACATTTGGAAGAGCATAGCTTTCATTGGTTTCTAACTGCAAATAACAGCCATTTGTGTGTTTTAGTTCATTTGCAACTTTAGGTAGGTATGACTTTCTCCCATAGTTACTCTGAGATATCTGCACTTTGATCAAATATTGAAACAATAAATAACAAAGAAATATATTTTATAAAAATAGTTTCTAGAAGTTATGATTAAACTGGGATTATATTTTAGTTTATTTTTCTGTCGGTTGAGTCATACAAAATATGTATCTATAATGAAACATTTATACAGTTCCAGAAACTAAGAAAAAGGAAACACTATAAGCAGATTCAGTCCCAAGGTAGTTATACTGAACCTTATGTGTGTTGCGGATTCTTGAACTATGTGCAAACATGTGATCATTTAAATATCCCTATGTGTAAACCTGTTTTAGAAAACTAAAATGCCAATATGTATTATGTCCAATTTAAGACTTTCGTGCCTTAAGCTCATCCATGAAATTATTTATAAAATTTTTGTAATCTGGAACTTTTCTACAGTTGCTGCCAGCTCAAATTGTACTTTATCCCTCTTGGAATCAATAGAAGGGATATATATATATATATATATATATATATATATATATATATATTCTGGGACATTTGAGTACAAAGGCCCAAATGGGACACAGGCCTTGGGAACAGCTGTTGGCGACCTGACTTGTTGTAAATAATAAATTTAATTTTTCCAATAATAGCAAGAACATATGGATGTAATACTAGTAGGGGCATCTCATTTAGAATATCAATACAGCTAATGTATTTGGGTTCATTTAAAGTTTATAATAAAAACAACATAAGGATAAAAGTCAAAATTACAGTGTGCTAGCTGGCAAACATTCAAATAAGATAATTCAATTGGTTTCTGTTTTGTCTCACGTAACTTTTACAATTTAACGTTACATAAGATGATCAGAAATATCATACAAATAGGATTAACATATTGTGTTGATCATAGAATAAATTATTCTGACATGTATTCTACTGAATGTCTTATTATTTTAATGAAATTAAGCAGTCAAATTTCTTTACACCTTACAAACTAGTTTTATATATACAGAAATTACAATAGAGGATCAGAGTGATGTCTATGATAATCAGGTATTTCTCTTATATTCAGTCAACACCAGTTTGATACCCAGTATATCATGGACCCAAGCACCACCAGACCCTTGGAGCACAGAATCAGAAGTGGGGCTTGGTCCAAACTACACTTCCCCCAAATTATAATATATAAAAATCATAATTTTAAAGCTTTGTATTAGTCATAAATTTATGAAAAATGTTCCTGTAATAAAATTATAATTCAGAATTCTTATTAAATATCAACTTTTTATATAATTTATGAAATTTTAAGGCACATATTATGCCATTATTGTACATGCTTACATGGACTTTTATAAATAATTTTTACATTATTATACATGTTTACATAGACTTTTTAAAATAAAATTTAACTTCATATAATAAATGAGTATTTATTTATAACATAAATAGCTCAGTGACTCTATTATTTTTAACCTGATGAAAGGTGCTTTATTGGGTTGCTATATATCCTATTATATCACTTGTCATCCCGTTCCTCACTGATTTGCTTGAGTAGGTGCCAGTAATGTCTCCATTCGTCCTCATCGTGTGCTAGTATAGCCCAATGGTGTCTGCTCACTCCAGGAACAGGAAGTGAGGCCCGTTATTGTTATTCTTTTTGGCATATCGAATATGCCACAGGGACGCCAGGCTCTGCTGTGCAGTCTGGATACTCTAGGTAGCTTGCAGGGCTCTCCAAGAGGGATTGAGGAATCGAACCCTGGTCAGCCGCTTGCAAGGCAAATACCCTACCCACTGTGCTATCACTCCAGCCCTAGTGTCCTATAAGAAAAAATATAAATGCAATGTAAGGAAGGAAGGGAAAAGAGAGGAAGGAAGGAAGGAAGGAAGGAAGGAAGGAAGGAAGGAAGGAAACTTTTTAAATAAGCAAAATTAGACCGATAAAATAGACTGCTTTCCTTTAGAAAGCAACTTTCTTGAGCATAAGTGTTTAACTTGATGGGTAATTACCCGTGTCATGTCCACATTTCTGCATTGGGTAGGAACTCAGGTGTGTAGATAATAAAGGGGAAAGCATTTTCCAAATGAGAATACAGAGATCTGAATATATTCCAAACTATTGTTTACAAAAACCATGTATTTGATTTAAATTCCCTGCTAATATTGAAAAATAAGTTACAATAACTATGGATGTGATTTTGCATTCAGATATGTAGGAAAAAAATTATGTACCTACTCCTTGGATGTAAGTATTCAATTTTTTTTATGTCAGAGGAATTCTGTACATCTTTTGTGGTCCTTACCTTTTCCTGCCCTTTATGCTATTAAAGTTATTCCCCCAACTCCCTATCCGCATGTCAAACGCCTGATTCATCATTGTATAATGATATTACCTAGAATAAGCCTTATACAGATAAGTTTGAGAGATGAAGGGACAGAAAAAAGATTACTTTATACAATGTCCCTTTTACAACTGCTATATAGAAACTTCAAGGTAAGTTTAATATGATAATGAGACACATAGTCAGAATTGCTAAAGTCTGAATCCTCCTTTCCTGATTTCTATGTATATAATTTTTTCAAAGTTACTAGAGTTCTCTATACTTCAACACCTGCGAAGTTTGCTGTGATATTTAAATTATCTAATACACATTAAGTACTTAGGTCATTACATGAAACATGGAAGTACCTAGATATTTCTCTTTTTCTAAACAGGAATAAAATTTACACCAAATATAAAGAAAACTCAACTCCAGGTTTTGTCCCCTTTTTGAAACTATTTTAATTGAAATAATGCTTTTGTAATATACAGGATTCAGGTGTTCATCATTATGAATTAACATCTATTTATTCTATATTCTAGTCATACCAAAAGTCTAATTTTAATCTCTTTCTAACATTGACTCATTTTGTCTAATTTATCCTCTCCACTCCATTTCCTCTTCCCCTCTAGTAACCACTTTTTTTTGTTTCCATTCTTAGAGTTTCTGTTTTGTTATCTGTATATCTTTGTTTTCTATATAAATGGAATGTTGTGTTTGTCTTTCTCTGAATTATTTTACCTACATAGTATTCTTAAAATTCCATTCATGTAATTGCAAGTTCCTTTTGCCCGGTTTAATTGAGATAGAAGTGACAAATAAAATGGTAATATAATTTAAATGAGTCATAATGAGAGGGACAGATAAAGAATGACTGAATTCATTTGTCACTGTCACTGTCCTCCCATTGTTCATTGATTTGCTCGAGTGGGCCCAGTAACATTATGAGACTTGTTACTGTGTTTGGCATATCGAATACGTCAAGTGTAGCTTGCCAGGCTTTGCCGTGCGGGCTAGATGCTCTCGGTACCTTGCCGGGCTCTCTGAGGGGGCGGAGGAATCGAACTCAGGTCGGCCATTGTGGCTGCATGCAAGGCAAAGGCCCTACCCACTGTGCTATCACTCCAGCCCCAATTCATTTGTAGGATATATTAAGTATATATACATATACATATATGTGTGTGTGTATATGTATATATATTATGAGACTAATATCCAACTCCAAGGAAAAAGGGCCAGGAAGACTGGTCAATGGTTTTTAAGCTTGCCACAAGAGTGTCTGGGGGGTGGGGGAGAAGGATAGTTAGTATAGAGAAGAAACCAGTATGATAATAATAGTCAATAATAGTTGGAAATGATCATTTTGGACAGGAACTGAGAGTTGAAAGTAGGTAGTGATATAGGCCTGATAACTTTTTAGTATGTGTATTGAAAACCAAAAAGAAAGTGTTTGTGTGTGTGTGTGTGTGTGTGTGTGTGAGAGAGAGAGACAGAGAGACAGAGAGACAGAGAGACAGAGAGACAGAGAGACAGAGAGAAGGGATATGCCTGTGGAGGGAAACAAGGGCATTGGTGGTGGGAAATGTCCACTGGTGAAGGGACAGGTATTGGAACATTATATGACTGAAACCCAATCATGATCAACTTTGTAACTATGTGTCTCACTGTGATTTAATTTTAAAAAATTAGAAAAAATTAGAAAATATAAAAATAAAAATGTAATATATTTAAAGTATATATTATATGATTTGATGCGCTTAAACTTTGTGAAAGGTTTACATCCATCAGATAAATTATCATCTCACATATCTATATTTTATAAACAGGAATATCTAAGTTCTATTCAGCAAATTTCAAATGTACAATACAATGTTGCCAATATAGTCATCATGTTTTAAGTTATGCCTCTAATTGTTGTGTCTTAAAAAGAACTCATTCTCAAGGGAATGTATTTATTTTATTTCCTCTAAATTCCTAAAACCGATCAATCAGATACTAGCTTGGAAATCTCCCTTGACAATCTTTCCATGTTCTATATTGCTTGGGTCTAGAGTTGGAAAGTCTTTTTGATTTTTAACCATTTCCATTTAATGAGAAAAGTAGGTCTCTCACAACTTTTTATGGCATATCGCATTATATTAAGTCTATGAGAGTGAGTTTCAAGTCGCAAATTGTTTCATCTTTCTTTTTCTTGCATGAATTTAAGCATATGCATTCTATCCAGAGGCAAGAATGGTAAGACAGTGATTCACAGCATTTGATTAATTAAATCCACTTGATAAATACCTCCCTAGAAGGGACAATATAATGGATACTTACTTATACATGGATATTTATTCCTAATTCTGTGGTTTTAAATGGACCAACACAAAGTATTGCCTGATGGCCGGGATGGGCAAATCACACCTTGCAATTTGACCAGATTATCATTCTTGACATTCCTTGTTAGAGAGTTCAGGAGAATTTAATTTTAAGGTTGTAAAAATTAATCTATTCTGTATTCAAGAAGCAAATAGCTTCTTTAAATTAACAGAATTCTAATTGACTTTCATCCAGGCTTATATGAAACTTTAAATGACTACATATTTAAAAGAAATTAACTCAAGATATGTAAATTGATCAAGTACTGTACTGCAGGTATTAGAACTAATTTCTCCCTCTGACTCTCACAATGGCACTTATACCATTTTAATAAGGATCTATTATGAGTCTCATTTTAGGGGAAAGGATTCTATTGAGTGAAAATAGCCCACAAATGAATCCTAGTGAATGTCCAGTAGAACAAGAAAAAGTTTTAAATGGAGGCTAAAATTCATGTAATAATAAATGATAAAAATACTTTACAGTTCTATAATTCTTTTCATTATCAGAGTCCTTTTAAATATCCTGTCTCATTCAGTTCTCAGAAAACCCTTTGGCAAGAGATATTTATCTGAAATTTAGGCATTACATCCTTTGTATTTCTTTTGCCATTTAATAATATTATTTCTTAAGTTGGGAGTTTATCAAGGTGAGATTTAAGAATAAAACAGTGGAACTAAATTTGTCATTTGAAATATTCTAGGAAAGGTAGCTGCAGTTAAAGAAAAAGATTTAATTCCCTCTTTTTTACCCTTAAAAGTGACTAATTTGCATAGAAGACAGGTGGTCAATTTACATAGACAAAATGTGTGTTACACTGTGAAGTTTGAGAGATGAGGGAGAGACAGGAACAGTAATGCAGTATGCGTTTTTTAAAGAATCTTTGATTTGCTAGCTCAGACAATGTCTGAGTGCATAAGTGGGAATAAAAAAATCTGCTTATTCACTTTCTGAAACCTTGGCTCTCTTGAGATGCAAATAATTTATATTTTATTTACACTTATTGATATTACAATAGTGTAAAAATAATAGAAAGTTGATTTCAAAAATATATCATGAATATATGCAATATATTTTGGATAAAAATGATCTAAAATTTCATTTTATTGATATACTAACATTATGCTTCTACTAAAAGTAAAACTACAAAACCTTAAAAATAGGACTGGATAAATAGTAGAACAAGTAGGGCATATGACTTGCACACTTCAAACCCAGGTTTAATAACCAACACCCCGTGTGTTCCCCTTGAGTCCTACTAGGAGTGATCCATGAGCACAGAGCCAGAATAAGCCCTGAGGAAGTCCAAATGTGTCCCCATACAAAACTTTCACATTAAAAATAAATAAATATTATACTATTAATATCAATTGTAAAAAGCATGTGCACAATATGTTAAGGTCTATGAATATGAAAATGCTTACATTCTTAAACTCCTCAAAATAAAGCCGATTAAATTACTTGATCTTTAGAAAACTGACTTTAGGAAATGAAATGTAAATCTTTGCATTGGACTTCCCAATTAACGAAGAATGGGGATGAACCATGTCTTCATTTTGCCGGATTTACAATGGTAAGAAGAAGCTAGACTACCACTGTTAACAAAATGCATCTATTTTGTTTAAAATGACAATCAGTAAAAAATGCTATGATCTGGCATAGAGAGTAGTTATCTTAGTTATTCACCTTTACTTTACAGAATAGAAAATCCTGACTATTATGGGAGAGGAAAGTAAAAATGACATCTAAATTCTATGCATATAGAATTACATTTTTTTAAAAATGTGTGTTATCAACAGCTCAAGAGACAGGACTATTTGAATGCAAAAGCTGAGATTCAAGTTCTCCAAAAAGAAAGTGAAAATTCTTTGCCCCTTCAGTTTGCAAAAAATAAAATTTCAAGATAAAAAAACACACACACACAACGTGATAACCCATTGGTATTTAATGTCTATTGACCACCTGGTTTTTTATTTTAATTAATTACAATGATTATTATTTGTTACTGAAAACCATCATTTCTAAATATTTCATTAAAATATCTTACGTTGGACCTTAGATTGTACAGGGGTCCGGCACTTGCCAAGCCTTGTTGGATCTTTAGTACTAGTTGTGGTTTCTAAGCAAAAGCAAATCCTGAATGTAGTGTGCCAAGAGTAATCTCGGAGCACAGCTGGGTATAGCTCAATCTCTCCTCTCACACCAAATAAATAGTTTTCTTTGAAGGACTTACTGGGCCTGAGATTCATATTTGGGAAGATATTTTGTTACAGGTGGCCAACATAGGCTCAATTGCTAGCATCTCATATGGTCCCCCTATGAGCACAGATTCAGGAATAAACCCTGAGTACCACTGAGTGTTTCGATTTACAGCAGATGTTACAATTCGCATGTTAGTAATTGATCTGTAAGGTGTTCTACTTCCTATTGACTCCCTCTTTCAAAGTTCTGCATTCCAAATATTTATCCATTTCTTCTAGGCTCTCTAAACTTATTTTTTTTTAAATGTAGGAGTACTGCTATTTATTCAGCCATTGATTAGCTAATTGATTAGGGCATGAACTCCACCTTACTTTTTTTTCACAGTTTAATTTATTTATTTATTTTTCTTCTTATATTTATTTATTGAATCATTGTGGGAAAAGTTACTAAGCTTTCAGGTTTAAGTCTCGGTCATACAATGATCAAACACCTCTCCCTTCACCAGTACTCATTTTTCACCATCAAGAACCCCCATATACCCCCCTCCCACCCCTCCCAATGCCTGTGAGGCAGATTATTTCCACTTAACTCTACATTGATTACATTATTTCTACAAAAGATGCACCATTATTGTTTAGTATCCCCCCCCCTCCTCCAACAATCAGAATTGCTGAAAAGGCATTGTGAAATACTTTGTTTTCTATAGTTGGTTATGAGAATCATATAATGATATTGGATTTCTGCAAAGAGCCAGATAATTACGAGATTGGTTTCTGTGTGTCTGGTGTTATGGCCGTGCTGGAGAGCCTCCTGTGGGGGGCAACTCGTGACCTCGGTAGGGTGTGAAGGATGAGCACGTACCGTCCCATTTCCCATGAGACTGCAGTTGCCCTGTCACCACTGACTCATACCTGGCTTTCCAATAAGCTCAGACGTGACGACCACCTTGCTGCGGGGGGGGGGGGGGGAGGGGTAGGGGGGGTAGGGGGGAAGGCAGAAGGGAGCAACACCCTTTTCTTCCCAGGGAGGCATGGCGCCGTAGTTTAATGCATGGTCCATTCACTTTTCTGCCACAAGCTGCCGGGCTCTGGATTAAATCCTTTTGCCTCTGGAGCCATGGCCATGCCAGAGAGCTGCTTGTGGGGGGCAACTCATGACCTCAGTAGGATGTGAAGGACGAGCCAGTACCGTCCCCCTTCCCATGAGACTGCAGTTGCCCTGTCAACACTGCTCTGAGGCAGCGGCCACCTTGCTGCAGGGGGGAGGATCTCTAAATTTATGGCAAAAAAGTTTTCATAGAAATTGCTTGATGAGCTTTTGAATTTTTGTTCTATCTGTTGTAACTTTTCCATTTTTGTTTTCATATGATTTTATAGAAGTTATTTTTTCCAGAGTGACTTTGTGGTTGCATACTCGGTGGTGGTCAAGGCTTACTCCTGGGTCTCCGCTCATGGGGGGACCATATGGGTTGCCGGGAATTGAACTCAGATTGGCCACATGCAAGATAAGTGCCCTATCTGCTGTACTATCTTTCCAGCCCCTGAAGATGGTTTTTACTTTTGTTTTATTTAATACTTTTAATGCACCTAGCTAAGGGTTTTTCTGTCTTGTTTTTTTTTTTTCAAACAAATAAAGCAACTTTTGGTTTCATTGATCTTTTGTATGTTTTAAATTTCTATATCATTGATTTTTGCTGTTTCATGTTATTATTTCTCTCCTTTCTTTGAGCTCACTTTGTTATTCTTTTGCTAGTACCTTAATAAGTATAATTATTTACCTTTCCTTTCCTATTTCCTGATAAGCATTGCTATAAAGCTCTCTCTTAGAACAGCTTTATCTTTGTTCCACATGATCTCGTCATTTTTGTCTTCATTTTTATGCATTCCTAGGAATCTTTTTGTTTTTTTCTTTTATATCTTGCTTTTTACAGTAAACCAAAGAACTGATGACCAAAGAACAACTTTGCCAGGATGTTCAGTAACTTTTAGTTTAGTTTAGTTTCCAAGGATTTGGGCTTTTCCACCTTTCTACTATGTTTCGCTTTTGCTCTCACAGCATTATGGTCAGTGAAGATATTGATATCATTTCTATCACTTTGGTTTTTATGGTGACCATAATTCTCTGATATTATCTTCATTTCTTTTCATTCTTTTTTTTTTCTCCTTATGTTCTTTATTAATGGTTTCCCGCATCTTTTTCTTCAGCATGCTAATTCATTCCTTGGTTTTTGACACTCTATTGTTAAGACATTTTAATGAGTTTTTTAGGTTACCTCCAATGCTCTTTAGTTCAGTGACTTTTAATTTTAATTTCAGTTTTCTCATTCCTAGTTCATATTTTCTCTCTTTCTGTTAAAGGTCTAGGTTGTCATTTCCTTTAATTCATTATGCAGACAATGTTTACTTTGAAGTCATCACTGGAGTTGTTATTAAGCTTCTGGGTGTATTTGGATCCTTCATAACTATGGTTTTCACCCCTCAATTTTGGTGGACTCCTTTACTTTGGGCCTACTGTACAGTGAAGACTAGAGATGAGGGTATGATTTTGTGAACATTTAGGTAGCAATATAAGGTTTATGTTGACAATTCCTCGTGCATTTCTTGTTTATATAGCATCAGTCAAGGGTGAGTCTTTGCAGTGTAATCAGTTGCCTTCCTTCTTCCAGAATTTCCCATAACTAGCTCTAGTCTCATAGTCTCCAGTGCTTGTGCTTTGGCTGCCAGCAAACCAAAACCAACCTTCTTTATTTCTTTATTTAAAAAAACAAACATGTTTCTATTTGTATTTTTAATTGACTCACCATTGTAGGATAACATTGGTTTGTCCTTTCTCCCTTGCCAGAGGGAGCTTAGTTTTATTCTGTTACACCCATCACAGTGCTCCCATTCCTTTGTTTATCTGTAACCTACTCTCTGTGCTCTCCTCCCCAGCAGTTAATCAGCTTTTTCCCTAATCAGATTTTGTTAATTTATAAGGTCATATTTTCTAGGACTCTAAACTTGTATTGTAAATTAATATTGCCTTTCTCCTCTCCTTATATCTTTTGAATAGTTTACTTTAAAGCAATGTCCTTTTTGTATGGACAAAGGAAGATAGTTAATATTATGCTTTTGTAACTTGGGAGTAAATTGTCTCCAAACAATCTGCACTTCGGGGCATCTTCTTTCTTGACTTAAGCCTCTATTGCCCTTAGTTCCTAGCACCCCAAAAGCAGGGTCCTGAAGAGGGACTGAATGGACCCAGGGCAAACTGTGAGCTACCCTGGCTTCGAGATGGGTCAGGCCAAAGCACCATGATAAGATAGCCCTAGGAGGGCAATCCTATAAGTTTAATGTATCTCTTACTGTATCCATACAAAATGATTAATATTATGAATCCTTGTATGTTTGTTGGACAAAGAGAGGAGAAACACACCTCTGGGATTCCGCTCTTGTGTGGGTTGTTCTGCTGAATGGGAATCTGTCCTTGAAACTTTCCCTGAGGGAAAGACTTTACCTCTATTGATTGTATGACCACACCTACGTGTAAAGCCCAACCCCTCAAGCTTGGCGATTTAACTAGACTGTAAGAGTGGGCTGAGAGGAGGAGGAGAATGAAGGAATCCAGGAGAAGGAGAAGGAGAGAGTGAGAAAGAGAATAAAGTAACATGAGGGAGGAAGAAGCAGGAAGAGAATCAGAGAAGAATGGAGATGCGAATGGAATAAACTGCAACTGACACCAACCAGCCTGGCCCTGTTCCTTCCTTTACCTGCCCATTGCCATCAACCTCCCCAAGGTGGGGGAAGCAGTGTGAGACAACCGAAGGCAGGCGGTAAGAGAGAGAGAACCACTACCAAGGCCCCTTGGTATTTTATTTTTAGTAAATACACACACTGTGAGACATTACAAAGCTTTACATTACATTATATTACATTGCATTACATTACATTACATTACAAAGCTTCCATGATTGAGTTTCAGTCATTCAATGATCAAACACCTATCCCTCCACCAGTGTACATTTTCCACTACCAATGTCCCCAGTATCCCTCGCACTACCCCCAACCCATCCACCCCTTGCTTCTGTGGAAGACAATTTCCTTCTTGCTCTCTTTCCACTTTTGGTCATTATGATTTACAATACAGATACTGAGAGGCCATCATGTTTGGCCCTTTATCTACTTGCAGCACACATCTCCCATCCAGAATGATCCCCCCAACCATCATTGACTTAGTGATTCCTTCTCTATCCCAGCTGCCTTCTTTCCCAGCTCATGAGGCAGGCTTCCAACCCTCGAACAATCTTTCTGGCCCTTGTCTCTACAGTCCTTGGGTGTTAGTGTCATATTATGTTATTTCATATTTTATTTGAGTGCAATCATTCTATGTCTGCCTTTCTCTTTCTGACTCATTTCACTTAACATGATACTCTCCATGTCCATCAACTTATAAGCAAATTTCACGACTACACCTTTCTTAACAGCTGCATAGTATTCCATTGTGTATGTGTATGATAGTTTCTTTAACCAGTCATTTGTTTTCAGGCACTTGGATTGTTTCCATATTTTGAATCCTTATGTGATAAGGTAAATTCTTTCACTATACACATTTGGGGATGTCACAGACTTCTCTTCACCTAACGTCTCCTGTGATTTTTTTATATTACTTTCTTCTTCTTCTTCTTCTTCTTCTTATTATTATTATTATTATTATTATTATTATTATTGTTACTATTATTATTGTTATTTTGGTCTCTGGGCCACACCTGTAAATACTCAGGAGTTACTCATGGCTCTGTGCTCAGGAATCACTCCATATTTGGGGGTGGGGAAAGGAATTATGAGGGGCGCCAGGTATTGAACCCAGGTTGACTGAGTCTAAGACTGGTGCCTTAGCCAATGTACAATCTCCCCAGCCCTTTGCCCACCACTTTAACCTGGATAGCTCCTGGTTGCTTCCTTGCCTAGATCTGTAACTTTGTGTCCTTCTGCAGTTGCTGGCCTGGGGGCCACAGACCAGTATTCAAACCTCAGACCTTGTTTAGGTAGAGATTCATAAAACTGTGGGTAAATTCACAGTTTCCCGTTCTGTTCCCTTGCCATGCTCAGTCCAGATGCTTTGATACTCCCCAAACAAGAAATTCATGACCACTTGAGCTCCCGCAAAAGGAGACTCATTGAGAAAACTGTCCTCAAAGAGTAGCTATTTGCTGCACACTTCCTCTGTGGGGCCATTCATGAAATGCTTTGCTTGTTTCTGTGATTTGTATCATTTGGACTCTGTGTGACTCTCCCATCTTAACCTCATGGCCCCAAAGGCCTTCTCTATTTATTCTTTTATACTATTCTTTATTGATAATGGCGTGCATCTCATTCTCTAGTCAAATGATTTGAGTTTCAGCTTCTCCAATTCTGCTGCTAAATACTGACCATGTATTTTAGGACAATTTGCTGTGCTCTTGATCCATCATTTCAGTTTAAATAATTTTTTCATCATTTCCATCCAACTTTCTCTAAGGTTAGCCATGATCTCTTCTACTGATTTCTTTATTTCATGATGGACAAAATGATTGTGCTTTGATCTCTTGCTTTAGTAGTTCACAAAGTTCAGACATAATCGAGGACTTACTTGGGCTATAGTTCTCTTGCATGGATGTGGCTGAATTCTTTTTTTTTTCCATTAAGCCTCATATTGCATGAAAGCTTGGATAGAGCTCCAAGTATAAACTGGAGTTGGTGAATGTCACATGTAAGATCTGAAATATGATAAAAGAAACACAATTCCTGAGTTGAGTCTCTAGTGAGTTTGATAGCTCTACTAACCTGCCTGGTATGCTAATTTTCTGGCAGCCCATGAAGTCATTTCACTTGTTTCTGAAGACCTGGACAACAATGACCAGAGAATTCAGGTCATTCAAATTCAACAATAGCTGGGAGCATTTTTGTTCAACATTGAAAGACTAGTTTTTATATCAAAAAAGTGCACCACAAATGCTCAAATATTTGTATTGGAAAAACCCGATTGATGGTAAAGGGATTTACCACCAAAACTAGGCAGACTAGCATGTGGTCTACTGTGATCCAAAGATCTAGGTTCAAGTCTCTTGCTCATGGCAACACTTAGAAAGGTATGCACTTAGGCTGCCCACAGATAGGCTCTATGGCTACTCAACAAGCTGCTTAAGCCATGATCCCAGAGACTCAGAACTAAATCTCGGAACCCAGCAGCTTTTTTGCAAAAATCCCTCCAGATTTAATTATTAAGATTTCGAATTCCAAAATCATATGCTATTCATAATCAGCAATAGAAAACAAATTGTCTAATGTTGCCTTTTCAGCAGATGTGAGTGCTGGGGTAAAAATCCCAAATAATAATGGTGGGTCTTATGTCGAAATTTTAAATGTAATCAAAGTAGACAGAGAGTGAAGTGGAAATCATCTGTCATATAGGTAGGGGGAGGGTGTGGGATGTGAGGTATACTGGGTCTTTTGAAGGTGCAAAATGTACACTGGTGAAAGGACAGGTATTTCATCATTGTATGACTGAGACTTAAACCCGAAAGCTTTGTAACTGCTCTCTTGGTGATTCTATAAATAAATTTATTAAAGAAAGAAAGAAAGAAAGAAAGAAAGAAAGAAAGAAAGAAAGAAAGAAAGGAAGGAAGGAAGGAAGGAAGGAAGGAAGGAGATGAATATCAAACTAACACCCAAGGACAAAGAGCTAGGAATATTGCTCCAGATGGAAGCCTGCCTTATGAGCTGGGGGAAAAGACAGCTGGAATAGGCAAGGGATCACTAAGTCAATGATGGTTGGAAGGTTGGCTCGGGATATGAGATGTGTGCTGCAAGTAGATAAGGGACCAAACATGCTGGCTTCTCAGTATCTGTAGTGCAAACCATAATACCCATAAGTAGAGAGAGAGAGTTAGAGGGAAATTGTCAGCCATAGAGGCAGGGGGAGAGTTAGACAGGAGGCAGGGAACTGGGGACATTGGTGGTGGAAAATGTGCACTGGTGAAAGGATGGGTGTTTGATCATTGTATGACTGAAACTCAAACATGAAAGTTTTGTAACTGCAGCTCACAGTGATTCAATTAAAAAAAAGAAATTTTAAAAAGAAAAAATAAGAAAGATATGACCTTTCTGGCCCATCGAGATGGACTAGAAATTATAAGTCAATAGGCTTGACAAAGCTTGTGTCAGGACTGAATCAGTAGCTAAGCAAATGTCAGTCTGCCAAGATCTTGCTGTGCCATGGGAAGGGCTTGTTTCTAGCCCGGGGGTAGCTCCCAGCATCTGCCAACACAACAAAAAGATTGTGCTAACTCCTACTGTCTCCCAGACTCTCCCCACTCACTGAATGGGAGCTCAAAGAGAGGCCTCTGTGGGAACCTGCACACTCAGCACATTTTTCACCTTCCATCACCTGTCGGTACCTCAGAAGCTCACAACAAGCAGCTCTGCTCCAGCCGTTTCTTTCCACATCCTTGTTGTCAGCCTTACCACGCCTTCTGTTTCTCTACTTGAAGCATTCACTTCCCCACTCAGTAACGTTAAGCAGCATTGATTTATTATTTTTAGTTCTTTCCTTTCTCTATTTTCCTCTGGGTAACTTTATGTTGATAGTGTAGCATTGTAGTAAATAGTGTTGAATTAGCACCACTAATTAGCACCAGATGCATTTTTATAATTCAAATTCTACCAATAAGCCAATAAGAGGATTTTGGAGAAATGGTGGTGTCAAAGGCATCATTACAAATCCGTGAAATTCTGTTAATAAAAATAGAACTATATGAAAAGTAGGTTCAGAGAATGGAATAAATATTCTATTCAGAAACAACAGAAACAAGGAAACAGAAAGTTTGTATTAATATTGGGGAAAGGAATAGAGCCAGGAAACCCAAGGGGAAAAAATACCATATTTGCAAGAAGATAAAATTTTTTTAATAAAATGTAGAGCGGAAATACCTTAAAAGTGGAAATGCTAAGCCAAACCACACCTCTTCTATTTTTATGGTCAAATAAACATTTTATTTATATTATAGAGACTAATAAAAACATAACTTTATATAAAAAATTAAAACATGAATAAAATATTTTACCAGTTTTCTACTGTAATGAAGATATTCCCCTGCTAATATATAGTATTTTAAATTTTTAATTAATAAGTTGCCATCGGTTTAAAAGACTGTTTTAGTTTTAGGAGTGCAGTTTTATATCTAAACATGTATGTTAGAACACCATGTCCTCCGACAAAATATCAAAATAGCAAATTCCCTTTTCCCTCCCACAATGGTAACTCAGTTTTGTAGCCAGAATGTACATATTTTCTTTTCTTCAGTTTCTCTATTCCTTTGCTTTGATTATTTATATCTGACATGAGTGAAGTCATGTGGCATTTGTCTTGATTTTAGTTTGTTTCAGTTAGTATGACTCCATCAGTTCAGTTCTATCATGTTGTGTCAAATGGCAAGATTTCATATTTTATAACTGAGAAATATTTTGTTATGTACATATAACACATCTTGATCCACTCATCTGGCTGAGCATTTGGGTTGTTTATACATATTGGCTATTGTAAATAGTACTACAATGAACATAAGAGTACACTTTCTTTTTTGGACTAGTATTTTTTCTTCTCGAGATTGATTTCTAAGGATAGAGTTGATGGATCATATGGTGGATATATTTTTAGAGCTTTGAAAGACACTCATGCTAGTTTCCAAAGAGTTTAGACCAGCTTGTATTCCCATCAACCATGTAGAAAAGTTCATTTTTATCAAAAAATTTTCACCACTTGCTTCTGCTTGTTTTGAGATAAGATATTCTTACTGATGAGATCAAAACTAACTCACTGTAGTTTTGACTAACACTTTTGTAATAATGAACTTTTGGGATGCATTTTTTCATTTGGGGTTCAATTCCTCTCTCTCAGAGAGCCCTGCAAGCTACCAAGAGTATCCCTCTCACACAGCAGAGTTGGCAAGCTACCCATGGTGTATTTGATATGATAAAAACAGCAACAACAAGTCTTACAATGGAGACGTTACTGGTGCCTGCTCAAGCAAATAAATGTCTCAAATTCTTCTGTACATTTTTATGGGTTATTTGCATATTGTATTATTGAGTTTTATGAGTTTTTATTACTTTAATATTAGCCCTTTCTTCAATATATGATGTATAAAGATTTTCTCTCATTCAGTGGTATATATTTTTATTTTATTTATACTCCATTTCACTGTACAAAACTTTTCATTTGGGTAGGAGATATAGGCCAGTTGCAGAACATATGAGTTACTCACACCCACGAACCACCTCCAGTACCACTGCAATGTAAACTCATCTACTGGCCTTCTTCCAAAGACTGATAAATAAATCTTGAAAGACATCAATCAACAAGCTGGAAAAAATGTCTCTGTACACTAGCAAATGGCTGAGGTATCCAGGACACCCCAAAGGGGGACGGGTCAACCCAGCATCCACACAAACAGAGCCCCAGTTGCATATTGTTCCCACATTCCAAAATCTCTACCATGCCTCTAACTGGATTCCACTCTTGCAGTTCAGAGTCTCACCTAAAAATTAATCTGCTGAAAAAAAATCAGGTATGCAGATATTGTTCCTGGAATCTCCAGATTTTTCTCAGTCAGGATGGGTTACCTCCCCCTACTTCCCAGTACTTATGGAATCCCCAGCAGTCACACCCACAGCATAAAGACACCACCCAGTTATAAATTTAACTCCAGATGTTCCACCCCTCTTAAAAATTCTGTACTTCATGAAGTGACATCTGAATCTCTACAAAACTAATAAACCTGTAATAGCATACCAGATTGGATAGGATGTAATGTAGAAGGCAACCAATCTCGATTAACAAATCATAAACAAAGGGACTTAACCTTTACAACATCTTAATAATCTATCAAATAAGGACTTAATGTCTCCATGATGAGATACACAGGACTGGAGCGATAACACAGTGGTAGGGTGTTTGCCTTGCATGGAGCCAACATGGCTGACCCGAGTTCGATTCCTCCGCCCCTCTCGGAGAGCCCGGCAAGCTACCGAGAGTATCTCGCCCGCACAGCAGAGCCTGGCAAGCTCCCCGTGACATATTCGATATGCCAAACACAGTAACAACAAAGTCTCCAATGGAGACGTTACTGGGCCCGCTCAAGCAAATCGATGATCAACGGGAGGGCCTTTAACTTTCTTTTAACTTTAATGATGAGATACAATTTACATTAATTTTCTTCTAAGGAAACGTGTTTTGATCATTCAGTTAGCAAAATTATGATAATAAGCAATATAGAAATAAATAACTGAACATCTGCTATGGGTCAGACTTAAGGAACATTTGGGAAAATTGGAGACAATGGTGGAAGGAAGGTATAATGGTGGTAGTATTGGTGTTGGAATATTAAAAGCCTGTAACAAATCATCATGAACAACTTTGTAAATCACAGTGTTTATATAAAGTGTAGAAGAAATTTTACATATGAAGGCTTTAGCTATTCCATGTAGATTCCAAAATATATCAATATAAAATTGTTTTAAAATTGTTATTAATGATAGATGAGAATGATTATTATCATAATGAGATCCAAGTATAAAATTCAATGTAATATACTTTAGATTCCAGAGTTAAAAATTTTAGAAGTTGAAAAAACATATAACAGATGAGTTGCATATGTTAACTTTTAGGTTCAATCCTCAGCACCAAAAAGTGATGTTTCACTACACTGAAAAGTAGATATTGACCTGGTGACCCTTCAGGCCCAAGAACCACATAATTGGACTTATGCACCAAACTAAACAACTTAATGAAATACCACAGGGACTGCCTTGTCCTATTATTCTAAGAATCACTGAATATGGCCTCCAGAAAATGAATTAAATAATTGACTAATTTTTAAAACAAACAAAAAAAGGTTTTCAAGGACGTGGAAAGAAAGGAACTGTCACATACTATTGAGGATAGTAAGGTTATCTAACATCTATCAAAACAGTATGGAGTTTCCTTAAAAAAAAAATCGTAGGGTCAGGGACATAGTTCAGTGGTATACTACCTTTTTTGTATGTGTGATGCCTTGAATTTCATATTTGGTACTGCAATAAATAAATAAGTAGAATGAGAAATGCCATATGACCCTGCATACCATCCTCAGTATTTATCTGAAAAACATAAAAACAATAAAGAAAATACGTGTGTGTGTGTCTGTCTGTCTGACTGTCTGTCTGTCTGTCTGTGTGGTTATAAACATAAAGTGTATAAATACCACTGTATTTATAGTAGCCTATTGACAATAGTCAAAACTTGAAAATAACCTAAATGCCTAATAACAGTTGTCTGGATAAATAATGTATGATCTACATACTCAATAGTTTTCTATTCAGGTATTTCAAATGATAAAATCATGTCTTCTGCAAATAAAAATGATGGAATTTGATATTATCATGCCAAAAATTTAAACCAAAAAGTACAAAGCAATTGCTAGATAATTTCATGAATATGTGTAACATAAATGCCAGTTGAAACACACAAAAATATACAACAAATACCTTAGGCTCTTAAATAAATATATATATAAATATATATATATATACACACACACAAATATATATAGTGGTGCTAAAGAAAAGAGGAGGGATTGGGAAGTAAAAAATAGAGGGGATGAGTGCAATAAAGTGATGGCATTAGAATTCTGCTGGTGGATATTATCCACACCATACAAAATAGAAAGAAGACAGGAAAGAGAAGGTAAGAATGGGGGAGAAAGGTGAGGAAAAGAAAGAGAGGAAGAAGAGGGATGGTAGGAAAGGGACAAGGAGAGGAGGGAAAATAAAAAGAAGTGATGGGAAGGGAGATAAAAAAAAAAGGAGGGAAGAGGAGAGGTATTTTGTTGGAGAAGGTTTTCATTTTCTTCTTTGTTTTTTCCTTGGGGAAGGGTTAGCTTCTGAGCCATCCCCAGTGGTGCTCAGGCTATGGGGACCATATGGGATGCCAGGGATCGAACCCAAGTTCCCAGGGTAGCTGCGTCAAGGCAAGACAGTTCCTGCTGTGCTATCTCTCCAACCCCAAATAAACATTTTTGTTTATTCATTTGTGACCATAGTCACTTATTTTCTTTGGGGATTTTCCCATAGGCAGGACTTAAAGTTCTCTGAAATCTGTGTGTTCATTACCAAAACAATTCTGTTTCACCCAAATTACTACTCCTTCCCAAAGACTACTTCATGCAGGAAATTCAAAGTGTTTCGGAGCAAGGAACAAAGTCTTCTTACAGTAAGATTGATTCCCACTGCTGAAAATTTTTAAAAATAAAATTTCTCAAAATTACCTGCACCATTGTTGCCAAACTAATATTTAAACATTTGACAGAAAACTCTTTAAATAGGTGTTGACTTTGTTACATTCTATTAACTTCTGAATACATATTCATGTTTCTAACTACTTCACTAGACTGTGAGCTACTTCAGATGGTTCTCTCATTCATCTTTATATTCTGCAACTCCAGCATCATATCTAACATGCTGTAAAATCTAAAATTAACAAATGAATTTAGAAAATATTCAGATTCACAGATTTATAAAATAATATATCTTGCCTAGTGTTATGAATTATGTGTTAGTTTTCTCCCCAGTTGCACATCATAGTGTAAAGCATCTATGACGATAAAATAGAAAGTAGAAAAGTTCATTTAAAATTTTTGTCTCTAAGAACAATTTATAAAACCTAAGTTTACAAAGATTATAGTCATTCATTCTGTGAACAAGTTCAAATTTTTAAATCATCCTGTAGGTTGGAGAGATGCTGCTTGGGGTAGGGTATTTGTCTTGAACTCAGTCAACCAGGATCTTATCCCAGTACTTCATATGGTCCCCTGGGCCCTACCATGAACGACCCCTGAGCTCAGAGCCAGAAGGAAGCCCTGTGCACCTCTGGGTGTGGTCCAAAAACAAGCCAAAAATTATCCTGTAAAGTTACCAGTGATGTTAATAATTTCAAGATGATGGTCCAAATTGAACTTTCACAATTATAAAAATATTTTATTTTTATAATTAAAGCATTAGTTTTTCTGCATATATATATATATATAAATTGATCTGGTACTGTACAGCACATCTGGAAATATTTTGTAAACCAGATTAAAACCGCATGAAAAATAAAAAAGCATTACAAACTTAGTCTAAATTTTTTAATTTAATTATACTTTTCATGCCCCATAAGAAGCAATGCTTTAAGACTGGATTGTCATCAAAGGCATATGGTTAACCAAATGTGTGAAGAAATAGAAAGTTTCTAAGTAAAACATTAATGAGATCTATGCAAATGAAATTGTCATATGTCTCTATATCAAAGTAGACATATGTTTTATAGAGTTGCCACTTCTCCTTCTCATCATGGAACCATTTCAGTTGTACAGTGAGGTTCAATTTTATTTGCTTTGAGAACTCAAGAGAAAAAAGCCTTAAATAACCAAAAGGAGCAATTTTAATGCACTGAATCGTGAGTATTTTACATGGTAATTTTCATTCCAAAAATCTAAGGGATAACCTAATCTCCCTTCCAAAATGCCTTATTTTCTTTATATTAATTTTAATTGCTTGCTGCTAAAGGGGAATAGGGTCTAATGTCTAAGCAAAATGCTACATTGGCTGGTGTTGTACAAGCATTTCCATATGTTCATCCAAGTATCGAATATGAAAACTGCCATGATTAACTATGAGTAAGTCTTTTCCAAGAGACAGCTATTATAATACTATTCATTTTCCATCTTATATTTAATACAGTTTCTCTAAAGTGTGAAATGTTAGAAACTCGTGTATACTTTATTTGTAGATTACCTTAAGGGAAATTTAGCATGTAGATGTCTAAGTGATCACCTCAGTGAATTTGGACAAAGAAGGATGATAGGATTTGCCAATGCATCCTAAATTTTAGACATTTATCTTAGTGACAAATGACCTGGAACCTGAGCTGCACAGGCGGAAGAGAACGGCTTGGAATATCTTCAAGAGCGTCGAACAAATAGCTAAGGGGACAAAGAACCTCTGGCTCTGAGCACATCTCTTTGACTCCACCATTCTTCCTGCATTAACATATGCCTCAGAAACCTGGACCCTATGAAAACAGGATTGAGAATGCTATTGGGGTCTCCCAAAGGGGAACCAAAAGAACTATGCTTGGAGTATCACACTTCACTCAAGTGAGAGAAGGAATCTGGAGTTCCAACCTCTGTCAACAATCGAGAATTAGGGATGCTGTCTTGGTTGCCAAGGTGTCGAAAATCAGATGGGTTGGACACGTAATGCGATTTGGAGATGACCACTGGACTAGAGCCATTACAGACTAGATTCCGTGGGACATCAAAAGAACGCCTGGCTACCTACAAGATGGTCAGACTTCTTTGCCAAAACCCTGAACGAACAATTTGAGGCTCTTCATGTTCCTGGAGCGAGCAGACACCATTTGGCTACACTAGCATGCGACAGGGACAAATGGAGACATTACTGGCGTTCACTCGAGTAAATTGATGAACAATGGGATGACAAGTGATTACAAGTAATCTTAGTGTTTCATTAATTTTTAATCCTACACATTTAATTCTTTGGGGGCTTGATCTACTCACCAGTGATCACTCCTTGCAGGGATTGGGGGACTATATAGGGTATTAGAGATCAAACATGGGTCAGCTATGTTCAAGGAAAACACCTTACCTGCTGTACTATCACTCCAGCTCACTTAGAACACATTTTTATGTATGCTACATATTAGTGTAACTCACTGGAAAATTTAAAAATAGAGAGAGAATAAAAATGTTAAAAGAGAGAGAAAATAAAAAATACAGACAAAAAGAATTTTAATACCATCCAAAAGAAAACAAAATTGGGGGGATGGGAGGTGGGAGGGATACTGGGACCCGTGGTGGTGGAAAATGGGCACTGGTGGAGGGATGGGTACTTGATCATTGTATACCTGAAACCCAAGCACAAAAATTTGTAAGTTTACAACTGTACCTCATGGTGTTTCACTAATAAAAATTAAAAAATTTAAAAAATGTTAATTATCTCTCTTTTTCTAAGGATGGAAGATTTCATTAACAATTTGATCAATATGATAAAGACCAACAAGTTCTTAAGAATTCTGTATTTTACAAAGAAGGCAGGCTTGAACTGCTCAAGAATCTCTGTGCAGTAACTGTACTGCAAACCATAAAGGCAAAAAGGAGGGAGAGAGGGAGGGAGGGAGAGAGAGAGAGATAAAGAGAGAGAGAGAGAGAGAGAGAGGGAAGAAAAGTATTTTAGAGGCCAACTGGGGATTGCGGGGTGGAAGGAGGGAAATTGGGGACACAGGTTTGTGAAATGTGCACTGGTAAAGTGGTAAAGGAATGGGCATTGGAAGATTGTATGACTAAAAACCAATCATGTACAATTTTGTAACTGTATCTCATGGTGATTTAATTATAAATTTAAAAAAGAGAATCTTTGAGCAATTCTTGTGTATCTCTTAAAATAGCTTTATTTAAACAATTGCAAATAAAAACTAGAGATATGAAAATTCTTTGATCATGTGAGCTATATAGAATATGGAAGTAATTAAATCTTGGAAGTAGTAGGGGAAATGACAACATAAAAACTACAAGAAAACATCACTTAAGAACTCTTTCTTGAGTGGAGTTACTCAGGTAACTCAGGAGCACTCAGGTCAGAAGTGCTCAAACTGGTGAAACCTAGCAGTTCTTAGGGAACTCAGGGGGCCAAAAGTTGAACATTTTGTACAAGAGGGCACTTGAGCTGTCTCCCTGACCCCACAAAAGGCTTTAAGAAAATGTCTGTGTCATGAATCCATAAGGTACATAGAGGAAAATGCAGGCAGAACTCTCCATGACATTGAAGCTAAAAGCATTTTTAAGGATGAAACAGCACTGACCATGCAAGTGAAAGCAAACATAAACAAAAGGGACTACATCAAACTAAGAAGCTTCTGCACCTCAAAAGATACAGTGATCAAAATACAGAGAGCACCCATAGAATGGGAAAGAATATTTACCCAATACCCATCTGATTTGCTCAAGCGGACCCAGTAACATTATGAGACTTGTTGTTACTGTGTTTGGCATATCAAATACATCACGTGTAGCTTGCCAGGGTTTGCTGTGCGAGCAAGACAATCCGGTTTCTTGCCAGGCCCTTCGAGAGGGGCATAGGAATCGAACCTGGTTTGGCCGGGTCAGCCATGTGCAAGGCAAACACCCTACCGGCTGTGCTATTGCTCCCAACCTGAGACTGGTTTGTCCACCCCTCTCGGAGTGCCTGGCAAGCTACCGAGAGTATCTCGCCGGCACGGCAAAGCCTGGCAAGCTACCCATGACATATTTGATATGCCAAACACAGTAACAAGTCTCACAATGTTACTAGGCCCACTCGAGCAAATCAATGAACAATGGGAGGACAGTGACAGTGACCCATATGATAAGGGATTAATATCCAGGATATACAAGACACTAGTAGAATTGTACAAGAAACAACCTCCAACCCCATCAAAAAATGGTGAGAAGAAATGAACAGAAGCTTCCTCAAAAGGAAATACAAATGGCCAAAAGACACATGAAAAAATTCTCCACATCACTAAACATCAGGGATATGCAAATCAAAACAACAATGATATATCATCTCACGACACAGAGACTGGCACACATTTAAAAGAACAAAAGTGCTGGCATGGATGTGGGGGAAAAGGGATGCTCTTTCACTGTTGGTGGGAATGCCGACTGGTCCAACCTTTCTGGGAAACAATATGGACAGTCCTTCAAAAACTAGAAATGGAGCTTCCATATGACCCCACAATACCACTTCTGGGAATATATCTCGAGGATGCAAAAAAAAGCTCAGTAGAAGTGACATCTGTACCTATATGTTCATTGTAGCACTGTTCACAATAGCTAAAATCTGGAAAAAACCCAAGTGCCTGAGAACAGACAACTGGTTAAAGAAACTTTGGTACATCTACACAATGGAATACTATGCAGCTGTCAGGAGAGATGAAGTTGTGAAATGCGCTTATAAGTGGATAGACATGGAGAGTTTCATGCTATGTGAAATGAATCAGAAAGAGAGGGACAATATAGAAGGACTACATTCATTTGTGGAATATAAAATAACATAACACAGAACTGACACCCAGGGACAGTAAATATAAGGGTCAGGAAGATTGTTCCATAGTTGAAAGCCTGCCTCACAAGCAGGCAGGGAGAGGACAGCTGCAATAGAGAAGGGATCACTAAGAAAATGATGGTTGGAGGGATCGGTCGGGATGGGAGATATGTGCTGAAAGTAAATAAAGGACCAAACATGATAATCTCTCAGTATCTGCATTGCAAACCATAATGCCCAAAAGTAGAGAGAGAGCATAGGGAATATTGTCTGCCATGGAGGCAGGGGGAGGGTGGGAAAGGGAGATATACTGGGGATATTGTTGATGGGGAATGTGCACTGGTGGAGGAAGGATGGCTATTTGATCATTGTGTGAATGTAACTCAAATATGAAAGTTTGTAACTATGTATCATGGTGAATCAATAAAATTAATTTAAAAAGTAAAAAAAAAAAGAAAGTGTCTGTGGAGAAATGGCCCACTACTAAGATGCACTCCACACATGCATGACCTTCTACCTGGCACTGCATAGCCTGCCTGAATCACAATACTGTGTGTGCTCATGGCAAACCATCGGGCTCTCAACAGTTGGTCCTAACATCTCAGGGATTGCCCTGCTGCCCATCTAGCACCACTGGTGTGACTCCATTTTTAAATGAAAAGAATAATTCATGAGTAAATCCATTTCTTAAAAGTCAGGGGTTGCACTGAGCTGACCTGGGTTCAATTCCTGGCAGCCTTTCTGGTCCCCCGAGCCCTGCCAGGGGTGATTCCTGAACAAAGAGCCAGGAGTAAGCTCTGAGCACTTCCAGGTGTGACCCATAAGTAAATAACTAATTAAATAAATAAATAAATAAATGACCACCAATATCGACAACCCCTCTCCTTCAGCAAGCATATTCAAAAGAAAAAACATTTTGAGGTTAAGATAATTTTTTATCTTAATTCAAAGTACATATATCCTAAAAGCTGTATATCAGCATTGATAGCTGGGCAGAAGGCTAAATAAATAGTTTTCTGTTGCTAATGACAGTCCTTATTTCTTCTAATCAGTTGCCTCTCATAGCCAGTGTTTAGAGAAGAAAAAATAAGTAAAGGGAAGAGAAGGAAACATATAAATATAGACTCTGGGTACACTAAGAATGAAAACATGTCATAGAAAACAACACACTAGTAGTAATATAAAATATTAATTTGGGGGCATAATATTGGTTAAAAATGGCTTGTTAAACTCTAAAATCTTGTACAAAAACAAAATTGGCGTAACTTGCAAAACTTAGTCTTTGCTTAGGGAAGGAACTCATAATTGAAGAATAGAAAATAAAGGGATACTAGAAGTTTTTAATAATTCAAATTATCAACTATGAGGCTGGAGAGACAATTAAATCAGTAAGGCTCTTGACTTGCTCCTGCTGACCTGGGTTTGACCCCCAGGTCAGCATACCATATAGTCATTCAAGCCTCACCAGGAGTGATACCTGAGCACAGAGATAAAGTAAAGTACAGCTAAGTGAGCCCCATCTCTATAAAAGAAAGAAAGAAAGAAAGAAAGAAAGAAAGAAAGAAAGAAAGAAAGAAAGAAAGAAAGAAAGAAAGAAAGGAAAAGGGAAAAAATGAAGCTTTGCCCAGAGAAATAGTACAGCAGGCAGAGTTCTTGCTTTACATATGGATGATCTGAGTTTGATCCCTGGAATATGGACACAAAAATAATCTCTGAGCACAGAACCAGGAACAAGCTGGTTGTACTGTTCCTCAAAATAATTTTTCAATCAAGGAAGGAAGGGAGGGAGGAAGGAAGAAGGAAGGGAGGGAGGGGGGAGGAGAGAGGTAGGAAGGAAGGAAAGAAGGAAGGAAGGAAGGAAGGAAGGAAGGAAGGAAGGAAGGAAGGAAGGAAGGAAGGAAGGAAGGAAATGGAAGTGGAACTTGTTCAGGGGAATGTCAAAAATCTAATAAACTAAAGAATGTGGCTATTTAACTTTCTGCATCTATTTTTTTTTTTTTTTGCTTTTTGGGTCACACCTGGCTTTGCACAGGGGTTACTCCTGGCTCATGCACTCAGGAATTACTCCTGGCGGTGCTCGAGGGACCATATGGGATGCTGGGAATCGAACCCGGGTCAGCCGTGTGCAAGGCAAATGCCCTACCTGCCGTGCTATCGCTCCAGCCCCTCTGCATATATTTTAAAGGAAGAAAAGAAAACATAGATATAAACAAAACAAAAAACTTTTTTAAAGTAACATGAGTTCCAGAGAGATAGCACAATATAGCAACAGCTGTGCCTTGATTACAGGGTGCCTTGATGGCTGCTGTCAGCTACTGGGTATGTCCTCCAAAGCAAAGCAAATTTAAAAAAAAAGTACAAAAAACATGAAAATATGAGACTTAAGCAAAAAGTTTACTAGTGGTATGCTCCACTTCTTTGCCCAGATGAAGAAAGGTAGATTTCATTTTTTAACAGTAAGAATAGTCTGACATTTCTCATTAACTCAAAAAGTGGCAGGACAATACGTAAATTGAGATTTGCTTCATTTGAACAAGAACATATCCTGTGGTTAATTGCCTTCCTGAAATTTACAAATTTCAATAAGCATAGTAATGACAGTTTATTTTTTGAGCACTCCTAACTTTACATGGCAGTACTAGAATGAATTTTAAAAGGCTCAAAATAAGAAAATGTATGTGCTGGAATGATTTAAGAATTTATCTTATAAACAAAAATGGATTGAGGAAGTACATATTTATATACGTGTATATGCATATATAATGACAAAATGAGAAAATAATATATAGCTAAAAGTTTAAATGAACCTTTTTATTTGTAAGATCACTTGATCACTTGATATCCCCTTACCGATTTGCTCAAGCGGGTGCCAGTAACGTCTCCATTCATCCCTGTTGTGTGCTAGCGTAGCCCAATGGCATCTGCTCATTCTAGAAACATAAAGAGCCCACAAACAGATCATTCAGGGTCTTGACGAAGAAGTCTGACCATCTCGTAGGTGGGCGTCCACGTGATCTTTTGACATCCCGTGGAATCCAGTTAGCAATGGCTCTAGTCCAGCGGTCGTCTCCAAATCTCATTACGTGTCCAGCCCATCTGATTTTCAATGCCTTGGTAAATGAGACAGCGTCCCTGATTCTTGAGCGTTGACGGAGGTCGGAACTCCGGATTCTATCTCTCATTTGAGTGAAGCATGATACTCCATGCATAGCTCTTTCGATTCCTCTTTAAGAGACCCGAATAGTGTTCTCATCCTGTTTTTGTAGGGCCGAGGTCTCTGAGGTGTATGTTAATGCAGGAAGAACAGTGGAATCGAAGAAATGTGCTCGGAGCTGGAGGTTCTTCATCCTCTTAGTTATTTCTTCAACGCTCTTCAAGGCATTCCAAGCCGCTCTCCTCCTCCTGCGCAACTCAGGTGCCAGGTCATTCATCATGTTGACTTCTCGACTGAGGTATACATAACTGTTGCATTCAAAGATGGTTGTTCTGTTGAGAGTGAATGGAACATCAGGAACAAGACTGTTTCTCATGAACATTGTCTTCATGAGATTCAGCTGTAATCTGACCTTTTTTATTTGTAAGATACCGAGAGTATCTCGCCCGCACAGCAGAGCCTGGCAAGCTCCCCGTGACGTATTCGATATGCCAGACACAGTAACAACACAGTAACAAAACATAATTAAAATTTAAATTATTATTTTTTATTTATTAGATCATGTTATAAATAATAAGCATGTATAATTTATTATATAACAATACAATGTATGTGATATATTATTTAATTATAAAAAAAGATATAAAATTAAGTATTTTTGCAATAATCACGTCTTGACACTACCTAGACTGACATCAGTGTAGGTTTGGGAGAATTTTTTTATCGCTAGTTTCTTTAAATGTACATAGTGTACATTAAGAATTTACAGTGGAAAGCCCCACTTGGAAAATAATCTTCCGACCATCTTTCCATGCCTGGCATCCTGGTCTTTATTAATCATCTGCCATAAATTTGTTCTTTGACACCAGAGACAAATACAACTTTATTAGCAAGGAATCTATTTGGCGGCCTCTAAATGGATTTCTCAAATTGCTCTGCTCTCACAGTGCAACAAGTCCTTTCATGTTGATGAAACTATTCAAAGAATACAAACAACAACAGAGTAACAGGAAATCCAGTCCCGGCTTTCATCTTCCCTGTGGGGGCCAGTCAGTGCAACTTGACTGTCTTCAAACAAAACTCCGCTTTCTGTGGCTGAAGAAAGGCTTTGGCAAACACTTATCCTTTGATATGATATGCACTTGACAAAAATCACAGAGCAAGTGAAGCCACTGCTTTGAAGAAAATGCTTATTAGAAACCTGAAGCTCTTAAGTGCACCAGGACTGAATGTCACTGCCAATGACTTGTGGTCAAATGTGTCTGTAGCGTAGATCTAAAGTCAAGCTCATATATACTGACTTCAGAACTGCAGCTGCCACTCCATTCTTCAGTTTAACTGCAAGTATATCTTAAAGACTAGTTTAGTTTTCAAGTATCCTCTGAATGTCAGTTCTATATTTTATTTTAGTGAAGCGTGTACTTTTTTTATTACTTAGATAGAAAGGAATGTGAGAATTCTTTTCCTATAGCCCGTGTTCAATTCTCAGAGTCTCCCTAGACAACTCGTTTTGTTTTGTTTACTACATAGAAGTTCAGTTTCTAAAATGGGAAAACTGAGGTATCCAGGGCCAAACTAGAATTCCAATATGAAAAGCTAGAAAATTCTCCTACTCTTTCTGCTTCCCCAGAGGAAACAGATGGCATGTTCAGAATTCAGTAATTTGAAAGCAGGTTCTTTTTGCTATTGTTTGTTTGGAGGTCACACCTGGCAGTGCTCAGGACTGACTCCTGGCTCTGTGCTTAAGGATCATTCCTGGCAGTGCTCAGGTCTGACTCCTGGCTCCAGGATCATTCCCAGAGGGGCTCAGGGAACCATAAAGTGTTCTGGGGATTGAACTGAATGCATTCATTATTGGATAACTGCTTTTTATTATTAACATGCAATATGTATTTTAGGATAATAAATGAAACCTTGCAAGAAAAATGTAAAGCATAGCCAAATATACAGTAACTACTTTGAAAGGTTACAGAATTTTTTTATTTTTAATTTTTTAATTTTGTTTGATTAAGTCACCATGATGTACAAAAGTTCACGAGCACGATCATGATCATCCTGTTTTTCCTCAATTGCCTCGAGCAGGCACCAGTAACATCTCCTTTGTCCTAGCCCTGAGATTCTAAAAAGTGCCACATTCAAGGCTATTTCAGGGTTAGTAGAATGAGACCCATCATTGTTACTGATATTTGGCATATTGGGTAAGCCACGGGGAGTTTGCCAGACTCTGCCGTGTGGGCAGGTTACATTCGGTAGCCTGCCAAGTTGTCCAAAGCAAGAATGAATAACAAAAGTTATTCACAGTTAAATTTTAGACAGATGGTGTTCCGACACCAATCCCACCACAGGTATCAATTTCCTCCAACCAGTGTTCCTAGGTTCCATCTCCTACCCTCCCACCCCAAGTCCTGCAATATTACAGGCACATTTTTCAGCTTGATTGTCTAAGCTTACTCCTCTTAATTTCAGTGGTGTTGATTCTGTGGTTTGGATATTTAGCTCTCTGACCTTAACATCACCTATGTATATGAAACTCCTTGTCCCTTGACATTTCCCTTCTCCTTGCTATGAGACTAAGGAGCAAACTAATGGGCAAAGGGGCTAAAGGGTCAATGGGTCTAAGGAGCTAAAGGCACCTGGGCATCCTCTGTTAAATCATTACACTTCCTCATCCAGTTCGAAATATCACATATAAATGATATGATCCTGTGTTTATACTTCTTCTGGCTTACTTCATTTAACATACTATCTTCCATGCTGCAGCAAATTACGTGATTTCATCATTTCTTAAAACCGTGTTGTATTCCATTGTGTATATATACCACATTAATGTTGATTCACTGATCTGTTATTGGACACCAAGATTGGTTTCCAAACCTTAGCTATTGTACTTGGTGCTACAGTGAACAATGTTGTACATATATCCTTTTGAATTGTTGTTTTTCTATCCTGGGGACAAATAGCCAAAAGTGGAATTGCTGAGTCATATGGTAACCCAATTTTAGTTTGTGGAATATCCCCCCATACTGCTTTTCACTGGAGATGAACCAGACAACATTCCCACCAACAGTGAATGAGAATTCCTTTTTCACCACATTCCCATCAACATAAATTGTTACTAGTATTTTTGAGATGTAGTATTCTCACAGTGTGACAGGACATATCACTGCTGTCTTTATTTGCTTTTCCCTAATAATAAATGATGGAGAGCATTTTTTTCAGGAGCTTGTTGGCAATCCATTAGTCTTCATCACTGGAAATAAACTGAAGTCCCTATTTATTTTGTCTTACTATTTTTAGGGAGTCTTTTAGATCTATTTTGTTGATTTTTATGAGAACTCTAGAGATCATGGATATCAACACTTTAACTGATGTGTTGACTGCAAGTATTTTCTTCCATTCGGTTAATTGTCTTTTTAGTTTTAACTCATGTTTATTTTTTTGCCACACAGAAATTCTTTAATTTGATGTAGCCCATTTGTTTATTTTTTATTTTCTTGGCTTTACCAGTGGCATCACATTATTGAAAATACCTTTGAGGTCTAGATCTTGGAAACATTATGTCTATATTTTCTTCAGTGTATTTAATAGATTCTGGTCTGATATCAAGGTGAAAATTTGCATACTTTTTCTAAAATAAGCAGTGATTTATAAATGAATCATCTTTGTGCAATAAATTGAAGGTTTGATGCAAATAAAATCACTTAATACCAAAGAGATAGCTCAATGACTGAACATGGAAAGGATGCTTTATATGTGGGACACCTAAATTCAATCCCTGACATTTCTGGAAGCAATCCCCAGACACAGAACCAAGAGTAGGTCCTGAGCTCCACCAGGTGTGGCAAAATTTTATGTGTGTATATATGTATATATGTTAATGTTTATGTGTATGTATATATATGAGTGTATATATACATGTATAAAAGTGTATGAATGTTTAATGTAAACATATATAGATATCCATACAGAGAGGATTTATTATTAACCTGTCATTATTTGTAAATCTCACAAATGTATTTAGTAGATGGAAAAATTGATAAGATGGCACACACAAAAGAAAAAAATGTTAATTTAGCAGTAAAATAATGCAAAAAGCTATATATAGCAAGTAGTTTCTCCATACAAAAATCTTGTGTCAGTTATCTGGATGACGATAGAAAGGTATAAAGTGTGTGAAGTATAAATGAAACATGAGCCATGAGGTCAAAATAAATATAGGCGAGTGAGACTGGTTCAGCCCTTTTGGAAAACAGTATGGACGATTCTCAAAAAATTAGAAATTGAGCTCCCATTTGACCCAGCAATACCACTCCTGGGAATATACCCCAGATAGGCAAAAAAGTATAGTCAAAGTGACATCTGCACTTGTTTGTTCAAGACTAACACCCAAGGATAGCCAAGATAAATACCAGGAAGTTTACTCCTTGGCTTGGAGGCCAGCCACACTCTCTAGGGGTAAAGGCAACTCAGATAGAGAAGGGAGCACCAAATAAAGGGTGTTGGGAAGATCCACCCAGGATGGGAGATGCATGCTGAAAGTAGACTGTAGACTGAACATGATTGCCACTCAATTCCTCTTTTGCAAACCACAGCACCCAAAAGGAGAGAGAGAACAAAAGGGAGTGCCCTGCCACAGAGGCAGGGTGAGATGGGGGGATGGAGTGTGGGAGGGATACTGGGATCAGTGGTGGTAGAGAATGGGCACTGGTGGAGGGATGGGTACTCGATCATTGTATAACTGAAACCCACGGTCATGGTCCATGGTCCTCTTATTGTTCATCGATTTGCTCGAGCAGGCCCAGTAACATCTCCATTGTGAGACTTGTTGTTACTGTGTTTGGCATGTCAAATACATCACGGGTAGCTTGCCAGGCTCTGTTGTGCGGGCGAGATACTCTCGGTAGCTTGCCAGGCTCTCTGAGAGGGGCAGAGGAATCGAACTCGGGTCGGCCATGTTGGCCACTTGTAAGGCAAACGCCTTACCGCTGTGTTATCGCACAAAAATTTGTAAGTCTACAACTGTACCTCATGGTGAATAAATAAATAAATAAATAAATATCGGCAAGTGAGACGTCTAGGTCGGAGTTCCCAATTAAAATAGAATGGGAGCTGTAGGATAACACTGGTTTGTCCTTTCTGCCTTGCCACAGGGATGTTAGGCTTATTGTGTTAGTCCCATCACAGTGCTCCCATTCCTCTGTTTATTTGTAACATCTTTCTTTGTGCTCTGCTTCCCCAACAGATCAATCACCTTTGTCTCCTAATCAGACTGTTAACTTGTAAATATTGCTTTTCTCTTCTCCTTAAATCATTTGCATAGTTAATTAAGAGCAATGTCCTTTTTGTATAGACACAGAAAGACAGTTAATGCTATGCTTTTGTAATGTGGGAATTAATTGACTCCAGATGATATTCAATCCTGGGCATCTGTTCTGTCGATTTAAGCCTCAGTTGCCCTTACTTCTTAGCACCCCAAAAGCAGGGTCCCGATGAGGGACTGGATGGAACCAGGGTAATTTAATTTTAAATATATTTTAATTTGGGCTGGAGCAATAGCACAGCTGTAGGGCGTTTGCCTTGCATATAGCCAACTTGGCTGACCTGAGTTCGATTCTCCGCCCCTCTCGGAGAGCCTGGCAAGCTACCAAGAGTATCTCGCCCGCACAGCAAAGCCTGGCAAGCTACCCATGACGTATTCGATATGCCAAACACAGTAACAACAAGTCTCACAACGGAGATGTTACTGGGCCTGCTCGAGCAAATCAGTGAACAATGGGAGGACAATTGTAAAAAACTACGCTTGCAGAAAGTTGTGTGTTCGCGGGCTCTCTGGACGGCTCTATCTCACCGCCAGTGTTTGGTGCCCTAGAGCCACTGTGTGTGGCCTGCTTCGGGACGGCTGTTGGCCAAGGGCAAATGAAGGAAGAGATGAGGGCCAGGCTGGTTGATCTTAGTGGCAGTTTATTACAAGGAAGTTTATCCCATAGAAGAACTTATGTTATGGAGGGCCTAGGTTCTCTCAAGCACATGTTCCCCTTGCTAGTCTCTCTCGGTAGTCAATCTTTCAGCCCTGCTCTCTCCTTCTTCAGCTCCCTTCTAGTCTGGCTGACACTCCACCCAGTCAGGTAGCCAAATCAACATAAGAAAGCCCTTCCTGACTGCTCAAGGGCAAGATACCTCTTAAGGTGTTTTTCTCTTTTCCTCAGTCCAATAAACTATCAACTATTTCTGAGGTTATGCAGGAAGGACAGAACAGTGTTATCCTACAGACAATGACAGTGATATTTTAATTCAATATTAATAAATTATATCACTATAGGATGTATCACCATACTGTACAGTGGAGTTCTAGGTTTCACATTAATTATTATGCAAATTAATGTTTCTATAATAAATCATTAAAAGAGAAATAATAAGAAATTAAAAGAGAAATAGTTGAACAAGTTTAATCCCCTTCATGGCTCAGCTTTTCCATCTATGTGCCCATAAAGACTAGCTAATTTGCATGTCCTTTTTCTATTTCCTGGTCACTTTTTCTAGTTTACTTTTATTTTTGTTTTTCTTTTGAGGTGGAAACTACCAAGCCATATCAAGGAGCCCAGGGGCCATTCCTGGTCATGCTTGGCCAGGTCATACAGACCAGATGGCTCTATGTTTGGGCTGCAAGGAGCCGGTGGTGTTCTGGAGTATCCAATACCACATGCAGCAGTGCTGGGGTCCATTCAAGAACTCCATGGAGACATCTTCTATTACTATAAATAAATCTGCATATCCAAAAGCAATTTTGATATATAAAAAAATCAAAATTACTGTATACATACTTTATGTAAATGTTATTTGCAATACATAAAAAGCTAACAATCAAAAAATTGAACTTTCATTTTTTTCATATGAAACTATTTTTGGTACAACTACATGAAAATAAAATTTCTAAAATCTATCTGTACACAATTATCAAGGGACTCATTATTACAATAAAGTCATTTATGAATTTAGTTACAAAATAAAGGCAATGAAAATTTATACAAATAACCATTCAGTTAAATAATCTGTTTCTATTGGTAATTTCTCTAACAATAATCCAAACTTGAGGAAGACATAAATTTACATAAACTTTAGTTTTTAGAATGTGAAGTAAGATGTTTTTATACCAACTATTCTAGAGTTGGCATATTCTTTGAGTTGATTATTTTTTAATTGTTTCTCATCTCCTTTTATAGTTTTAAAGGGTTTTGTAGTTAAGCAAAAGTTTAGTAATATGTGGTACCCCAAAACAATGAAATTAATAGCTTAAAGATTAGTCACATAGAAACATTTTCTCTAAGTTCCTTTACTTTTATGGTATAAAAATTAATTATGGAGACTTCTATAAACAAAAAAAATCACGATTACAAATTAAAATTGTTAAGGCTATCTTTACTTAATCAGCTTGTCTCATCCTTATTACCTGTAAGCACAGCCTTCTCAATCTACAACAGTCACAAAAATAAAGATCCATTTCCCTTAATAGGAGTAAAAATATGTTGGCATTAACTGGAAAAGTCTTTATGCATTTATGGGAATAAAGGTTGAAACAGAATTATAGGAATAAGATTATTCCACAGACTTGGCAGTCAGGAATATATCATGAGGAGAAAATATCCTTTTTAAGGTGAATTGAAGCGCCAGAAGGGTAGTACAGCAGGTAAGGCTGCGTACAACTGACACAGTTTCAATCCCAGCACGATATATGCTTTCCGAGCAATGCCAGTTGTATTCCCTAAACACGGAGCCAGGAGTAAGCCCTGAGCACAGCCAGATTGGTACAGAAACCATTGTAATCATCATTATCATATAATAGTAATATTAAGGTGTAAATAGAAGGGCAGGTAATGTGGCTGAAGTAATAGAGCCTATATACCTTGTGAGGCTACAGATTCAATTCTGGCACCCTGGAGTACTGCCAGGCATGGTCTTCACGCACAGAGTGAACAGAATAGAAATAGAGATTGATTATTAGTGCTATAACTTATGCACACATTTTTTACTTTTTGAATGATTTAAATAAAATGCAAATTTAATGAATTCAACAAGCAACTTTTCTTGCCACCAGTTTATCCTTAAAGACGTCAGTGATTTTCACACAAGCTACTCTGGCAGCAGAACCTTTTATGAAGTGGAGAATATTCCTGAAACAAAATCAAAGCCAAGAAAAACTGAAAACCTGTGATATGCCTTATAACTCTCTGCTCTTTTTTTGCAAGAAATCAAAAGGTGTTGAAACTCTGTCTCCTTCCAGTCTTGTACCTTCCTAACACTGTAATCTGCAAGCCGAGGTTCTTTAGCTGGTATGCCAACTATTCTGTGAGAAAGTCAGAACCCTCTGGCAATATTTTAACTTATATTAGTAGTAATATTCAGACTCCACGCCAGGCTGTTGGGCTGGTGAGAGCCCTCCCCACCCCAAGGGACCTAGCCCCGGCAGCTGACCCCCACTACCCAACCACCCCCACGCTCCAGGCGGCTCTCCGGATGCAAAGCAGCCTCGCAACACATTATAAGACACTTCCTACCCATTTATGCCTGTCGGAGAGCCCAGCAAGCTACTGAGAGTATCCCGCCCAAATGAGGCAGAGCCTAGCAAGCTCCCCATGGGGTATTCGATATGCCAAATACAGTATTGACAACAGGTTTCATTCCCCTGACCCTGAAAGAGCCTCCAATCGTTGGGAAAAGACAAGTAAGAAGAGGCTGCTAAAATCTCAGGGCTGGAAGGAATAGAGATATTACTGGCTCCCGCTCGAGTAATTCCACGATCAGTGGGATGACAGTGTTACAGTGATGAGTGAATATTCAGTATCAAGAAAAACATATTGTTTTTGATAACTCCTGATGTTGTGTCTACAGAGACATTTCAACTGCCTCAGTGAAAAAACTAAGACATGAAGTCACTTTTAAGACCTTACTTTAAGTACAATTCATTATACTCCCTTAATTCATGATTAGAAATAAATTACAAACATTTTTAAATATCTTTATTTACTTTTTATGTTTTCCTGATTTCTGCTACACATGTTGTCTTCCTCAGATAAAATTTGTCCTCATTTTTATTGTCAAGGTAAAATTGAACTTGTCTCCACAAAATATGCTTTGCTCTTTATTTTATGGAATGGAGCTTATTGCTATCTCAAACCAATAGACAAAATTCACTTCTTTTTTTTTTTAAGTCAATGATGGAATCTCTAAATAAATAAATAACTCACATATCTTAATTCCTGAGGTCCCTTCCACTTATTTAGCATTTAAATTCGGCCTCAAAAGTTTAATTTACTTCATACATTATTTTTAATTTTTACCTGCAATACTATTTTGGAGGTTGTAGATCAGTCCTTAGGGGCTTAATTAAGCTATATATCACTTGGTCCTCATCCGGTATTCAATAAAAATTTAAGTGGATTTACAAGTGGAGAAAGGGAGGTAGCAAGAATTCATATAATTTTCTATATAAAAGGCATTCACTGATAATGAATACAAACTTTTTTGTCACTGTCACTGTCACTGTCCTCCCATTGTTCATCAATTTGCTCGAGCGGGCCCAGTAACGTCTCCAATGGAGACTTTGTTGTTACTGTGTTTGGCATATCTAATACATCACGGGGAGCTTGCCAGGCTTTGCGGTGCGGGCGAGATACTCTCGGTAGTTTGCCGGGCTCTCCGAGAGGGGCAGAGGAATTGAACTTGGGTCGGCCATGTTGGCTGCGTGCAAGGCAAATGCCCTACTGCTGTGCTATTGCTCCAGCCCAAACTTTCTTATATTATAGAAAATTTATACAAAATAAAACATTTTTCTGTTGAAACTTAATTTATTTTGCAGCTAACTAGTGCTCTTTTTTCAACACCATTCATGTTTTTAAAAGCATCATTTCTAATCACTATGTAAAATTAGAAATTCTACCACTGATAACTGATGTCACTCATTTTTGATATATAAGCAAGACCTCCATGGATTAATGAAGAAGACAGAATGAATGATTTGATAAAATAAAATTTTTACCAGGAGTATCTCGCCTGCACGGCAAAGCCTGGCAAGCTACCTGTGATGTATTCAATATGCCAAACATGGTAACAACAAATCTCACAATGGAGACGTTACTGGACCCGCTCGAGCAAATCGATGAACAACGGGAGGGCTGTGCTACAGTGTGCTATGGTAACAATGATCATAATAGCATTTGAGGATAACAAGCAGGGTGTGAATTAGGACAGTAGCACTACTGGGATAGTAGTGTAGTCAAGAAGAAATGGTAGCAACATGTAAAAGAGAAAGATAAATACCCTCAAATGCAGTCATTCAGATAACATTTAAGGATCAGCTGCATAAGATCTTCTGCTCAATAGTTATAAAATATAAAGGTAGAACTCGCTCTTCAACATCTGAAGTAGTGAATCTCGTACATTCATCTATAAATAATGATAAATAAATTAAACTGGTCAATCACGAGGCAGATTTAAAGGTTTTGATTAGCGCCAGGAGATGAGGGAGGAGAAACACATTTAGTTGCTCAGCTTGTTTTTACTGTGCTGCTTGATTTAACACAGCACCCAGCTCGCTGTGAGCACTTCACGTCTACCAGTTGGCCAATGGATAAACGCCAGTGGGAGAGAGAAAGAGAAGAGTGTAGCCTCAAGCTGGTATGGGTAGTGTGGGGCTTCATTAGCTGTCACAGCTACACAGTGCCTCCTAGTGGTCACAAGTTGAACCTCACCCTAATCATAGACGTGTTCTACCAAGTTTGGTGTTACACATAGTATATAAAATATTATAAAACACTTTTCTCAACACAATAACTTGCTTTCAACTTACTTCAGTTACAATTTCACTGCCAATAAGTATAACTATGTAGTAGGTCATTTGGGCACATTAGCATAAACTGATTTCAGTTAATTTCAGTTCAAATTAGCAAAAGTTATGGTACTGTGATGTAGCAAAATGGTGGCGCACTTGCCTTGCATGTATGAGGCTATGGGTTCAATCTTCCACATTATCCCCACTTTTATTAATTTATAAGTTAAAAATTAATTAATTACAAAACAATTTGCAACATCTCTATGCCAAACATTGTGATGAGCACTAGAAAATTGAAGACACCTAATGAATAGCCTTTTCTTAAGACCTTACTGCCTAGTGTTAAAGACACACCCTAATATCTTCTAGAAGCCAAAAGAAATGTAAAATAACTAGAAATTAGAATTAGAATGCTATGATAGTAAAAATATTGCCTCAAATACAATTCCCATATGACAGTCGTAATCCAAAGCCAATTTGTGAGCAATTGATCATCTTCTGTTCCTTTCATGAAGATTTTAGATATAATCTTACCTATGATTCTATTATTGCTGTCAGGCATTCTCTTGTCCTCGCATATGAAATGAAGAGAAGGCACTGACATGACATCAGGCAGAAGAGAAATGAGGCATCTAAAGGAAAAGATCTGTTAAGAAGCACACTAAAATCCTTGGATAAATGCCCTGTCAAGAAGAGCAAGCTCTGTATTACCATATTAAGTATTCAAGGAGATTCTTTAATCCCCTGTGGTGGTGCTCAGGTATACTTCTGCCTGTGCTTTTTTGTCACTCCTGGCAGTGCTCTGAGAGCCATACTTTGCTGGATATTGAACCAACAAAGCATCTGATCCTGCAAAGTGTATGCTTAGCAATTTGATCTCTCTCTGGCCCATGTCTCCTAAAGAAAACACATTTTCAAGTATGGTTTACCTCATAGTCATCATTTTATTTCACCAGGAGGGTAGGCAATCTACAGAACAGATGAATGTCCACATATGTAACTATATATAACTTAGGTGTCCTGTTCTAAGATAGTGTTATTCCATTTAAGCACTACCAGGAGTGAACTCCCCCACCCCCACCTCTGAAAACGATGTATCTCCTGCTCTAAGTGTCATGCTGTAACCATAATGGACAAAAGTAGAGATAGGTTATGGGGAATCATCTCTGCCATAGAGGCAGGAGGAGGGTGGGAAGGGGGGGGTATAGTGGGGATATTGATGGTGGGGAATGTGCACTGGTGGAGGTCGGGTGTTTGATCATTGTGTGATTGTAGCCCAATGAAACATGAAATGGGTTTGTAACCCATTTACAAACATGAAAGTTTGTAACTATTTCATGGTGATTTAATAAAATTTAAAAAAAAGAAATTAAAAATAAATAAATAAATGTCATGCTGTGTAGGCTTGCAAACACAGACATTCTAAGTGGAACGCATGGCTTCTTTAAAAATGGAATAGATGCTCCCTTCTCTATCTGAGCTCCCTTGTCTCACTAATAAAAATTGGCGCCGTGTAATCCCATTAACAGCCAAGACCCAGAGATTATAAAACCCAGCTCCCGGAAGAGAACAGCGCAGAGTCTCCTGCCCCCATGCCTGGCTGTCCTCGCCGGGCCCCCTTGGAGGGGAGTGGATTGAGTTTCCTTCCCTGCCCCAACCAGGGCTCCAGCAGCTGAAGACTTCCAGAACCAGCCACCACCATGCTGAGGCCACTCTCCACACACATGAAGGTACTGGCAGAGGAACAAAGGCATGCAGGTCACGGAGCTGAGATCTCCAAGCCTGCTCGGATCGGGGCTGAGCATCCTCCACCCAGATCCTCCATATTCCAGTAGGCAAAGATCACACCCACCAACTGGCCCCCTGGCGTTGTGTAATCCCATCAACGGCCAAGACCCAGAGACTATAAAATCCAGCTACCGGAAGCGCGTGGCCGCATTTGCGGCAGAGCAACATCTTCTTATCTCATCCTTACTTTGGACAAACTGGCAGGCTCCTGAATGTAACCTGCCCACACAGCAGAGTCTGGCAAACTCTGCGTGGCGTACCCAATATGCCAAATACCAGTAAAAATGATGGGTCTCATTCTTCTAACCCTGAAAGAGCCTTGAATATGGCACATTTTAAAAAATCTCAGGGCTAGGACGCAGGAGACGTTACTGGGGCCTGCTTGAGGCAATTGACGAACAACGGGATGGTTGTGATCTTGATAATAAAAATTTAAAAAAAAACGGAATAAAGGTGCGGCTTAGCTCAGGCCGAATTGGGGGCTGGGGGAATCTCTCCTCATGCTCTTGCCTGGGCTTCTGACTTCCCATCAGCTTGTCCCCACCCAGCATTGAAGATGTTGGGAGGCTGGAAGATGCCCAGAACAGACTTGTGATCAAACAGCTCATCAAGGAGATCGTGGAGCCTTGGAACTACGGCCTGAAGGAAGAAGAAAAGGAAGAGGAGGAGCACAAAGTCTCCGAGGCCCTCCTGGCCAAAGAGGCCGCGGAGCAAGAAGAGAAGAAGCGCAAGGAAGTCCAGGAGATGGAGGAGAAGAAGGCCCCCTGGGAGGAGTGGAACAAACGCCTAGAGGAAGTGAAATGGCAGGAGAGAGAGCTGCTGGAGGCGCAGTCCGTGACCTTGAGGAATTACCTGATGGCCTACATGATGCCCACGCTGATGCAGGGCCTGAATGAGTGCTGCAAGGTCAGGCCAGAGGATCCGGTGGACTTCCTGGTGAGTACTTCTTCAAGAATAATCCTGAAATGCAGTGAAACTTAAGGCTTCATGTCATACACCCTTGCAAAACTAGAGATGAATTTAACATTGCCTTTGGGGGGAAAAAATCCTAGAAAATTGCTTTGCTTTCCTTGCTGTAACGAAATCTTCAGAGGAACGGTTATGGGAAGCTCTCTGGTAATGAGTCACTGCATCAGACCAATATATGAAAGGTAAAGTGATAAGTTATCTGCAGATGGAGGTCGATGGACTGTTTCAGTCTTAGTCCGAGTACCCGTATGCCTCTGTTTTCAATAATTTGTCGCATGAGGAAAGCCAGAATTGTCTTATTCTTATAGGTAAGCTAATGAGTTTACTCATGGTGTCAAGAGTCCCTCTTTTGATGGTATTAAAGATGGAGATGAAAGTGCTCTGTATCTTGTCACTGTGGGGCAGAGGCAATTGCTTTCTGGCCAGTTTGGGGTCAGTATCACAACCACCAATGAGAATGGTAATAAACCTCTTGATCTAAAAGTCAAGAAACCTCATGGGATGGGGGGCGTTCCGGCCCATCCTTCACGCCCTACCGAGATCACCAGTTGCCCCCCACAAGCGGCTCTCCGGCATGGCCACAGACCCAGAAGCACAAGGACTTAATGCAGAAAACCAGAAGCTTGGAGCAGAAAAGCGAACGGACTATGCGTTAATCCAGGCCATCATGCCTGCCCAGAGGGGAAAGGGTGTTGCCCCATTCGCCCTCTCCTCTCTGGAAATGAAGATGGCGGCTGCAAGGGAGCCTTGTGGAGAGCAGGGGGTGGGGGCGCGACTGAAACTTCATGGGACGGGGGGCGTTCTGGCCCGTCCTTCATGCCCTACCGAGGTCACCAGTTGCCCCCCACTAGTGGCTCTCTGGCACGGCCATGACTCCAGAGCACAGAAACCAATCTCTTAATTATCTGACTCTCAGTAGAAATACTTCCAGGGTTTATAAGGAAAATAGCAGAAATCCAAAACCTATTGCTATCGTGGCCGCGCGACATCATTTAATTCTTGAACCCAGCTGTAGAAAGCAAATCATTTCACAATGCTTTTTCAGCATGTCTGATTTGGGAGTGTAAACTCTAAATAATAATGGTGCATCTTTTATCGAAACAATGAATCTAGTCAAAGTAGATAGTGTTAACTGGAATTCATCTGCCTCACAGGCATTGGGGGGTTGGGGGTTTATTGGGGTTCTTCGTGGTGAAAAGTAAGTATTGGTAAAGGGAAATGTGTTTGATATTTGCATGACCGAGACCTAAACCTGAAAGCTTTGTAACTTTTCCCACAGCGATTCAATAAATAAATAAATTTTTAAAAATAAAAATAAAAAAATAAAAGTCAAGTAATCAGATAAATAATTCTAATACTTGTGCTAATTAATAAGTTGTAGAATAATTTCAATAAACAAACTTTGCAATATGAAAAAAAGGAATAAAATTTGTTAACAACATCTATCGTTCCAATTTTAGTATTTGTGCTGCCGAAGCGAGCACAAGCCTCTATCCGTCTCGGAAAGACTGGCAAGCTATCCGCTGTGTATTCGATATGCCAAAACCAGTAACTACAACTGGTCTCATTCACCTGACCCTGAAGGCTTCACCGACATGGCAGCACTGAGAAGGATGAGAAAGGAGAGGCCGACAAAATCTCAAGGCCGACCTAGGCTGCCACAACGAAGGAAGACAAAAATGATCGTCTGTACTTTCAATGCACGTACACTAGCATCAGATGCATCCATCGAGGACCTGATGGTACAAGCGCGAATGATCAAGTACGACATCATTGGTCTGACCGAGACAAGAAGGCACGAATCTCACCATGCCGTTTTCGACACTGGAGAAGAATTTTTCCTCGGAACATGCGATAAAAGAGGTGTTGGAGGCGTCAGTGTCCTTGTCAACATGGATTCCATGGGATGTCAAAAGACCGCATGGCTGCCCACCTACCAGATGGTCAGACTTCTTCGTCAAGATCATGAACGATCGGTTTGAGGCCCTTCATGTTCCTGGAGCGAACAGATGCCATTGGGATACACTAGCACGCAACAGGGACAAATGGAGATGTTACTGGTGCCCGCTCGAGCAAATCAACAACTAACGGGAAGTTAAGTAATAAGTGATAACAACATCTATAATGAGAAAAAACAGGTTAGCAGAAAATAGACCTGTATAGACTCAATGGGACTGTATCCTTATGTCCTGAAATTGATCATATGTATGTTATTCAATATCACCTCTACTATTGATACTGTATCTATGTTTCTATATAAGACAATATTTTGAAAATCTTCATGCTTGCTTGCAGGTAAATTATAACAAGAAGTTCTCCCACTTTTAAAGCATTTTGCTTCAGTAAATCTTGGCATATCACAAAATTACTTATCCTGTAATTATGAAAAAAGTCAATTTGCATATTTCTAGGTAATAAGAAACTAAAATCTGTATCAGGAATATTAACGAAGTGATTAATATGAACGGATAAATAAATAAATAAATATCTTATGTGACTCACATTATGCTCTTTTTTTTACTATTTTCTCTCAATAAAACCACATGCTCAGTATTTTCTTTATATAATGAAGTGGTAATTACAACTTTAAATCAAAATTATGGAGGGGCTGGAGATATACTTTAAGTGGTAGAGCACATGCCTTGAGATCATGCTACCCTGAGTTTGATCTCTGGTACTTCATGCCCACCCCATCAAACAACACATTTTATCACCCTGGCTGCACCCAGAACTGTCTAGCCAAGACTGAGACTAATGGAGCTTCACCTGAATTGATTCTGTAAATTCAGGAATTTCTGAGGGCATCCCTTCAAGAAACTCTTAAATGAAATCTCTTCATCTAAGTTATTGGTGACCGAGCAAAGAAATGCACCATTGAACTTTTTCTGCCCCCCTCATAACCCAAACCATAACAACTAAAACAAAACAAGCAAAAGAGATCTACCAAACCTTTCCTGGCATTTTAATTTTTGTATTAATTAGAGAACTAATATCTATAATTTTAGATAGAGCAACCGAAGTTTGCCTCAGATTTCAAAATGGGGGAACTGGTTTTATACATATATTTATAAAAAACAATTTATTGTAGACTAAACTTTCTAGGTAACATGTGCAAAATTAAAATTGACCTTCAGATTTTTTTTCTAACAGCCTATACTCTTCTTAACTATCTCAACTATAGCACAGCGGTAGGGCGTTTGCCTTGCACACAGTCAACATGGCCGACCCGAGTTCGATTCCTCCGCCCCTCTTGGAGAGCCCGGCAAGCTACCAAGAGTATCTCGCCCGCACGGCAGAGCCTGGCAAGTTACCCATGACGTATTTGATATGCCAAACACAGTAACAACAGGTCTCATGATGGAGACGTTACTGGGCCCGCTCGAGCAAATCGATGAACAACGGGAGGGCCTTTACCTTTAATAAATATTTAACTCTATAAAATTCCATACATTTTCTGACTTTTCAAATAATTTTGTCAACAACTCTCCCCTAAACAGTAAGAGCCAAGATACAAGATATGGAACTCATAACCAATTACTTCTTCCTTATATTTTCAGCTGCTTAACAACAATTATATATTTGTCAAAGAAATTCTCACACTCTTCATATCCTACACCAGTATTTTTTTAATTATCTGTTTAAGTTCAATAGCTTTCTGCATTCACATTACAAACAAATATGTAATTCAATTCCAAGGCTCTCAAGCTTGAGACTATCAAAGGAACACAAATAAACCAAGCACAAATTTCCACATCTGTACAAAGTAAAACCTTCAGGTGCAAAAGAGAGTGACAATTCAAAAAAGGACTGTTTCTTTACATGTATCTATTGCAGGTTCCATTCCATTATACATTTTGTTGTATTGTGTTTAAATAGTTTCTCTAAGTACATCCACTATAGCACTGTAGCATTGTCCTCCCATTGTTCATCAATTTGCTCTAGCAGGCACCAGTAACATCTCTATTGTGAGACTTGTTGTTACTGTGTTTGACATATCCAATAGTCACAGGGAGCTTGCCTGATTTTGAGTACACACACACACACACACACACACACACACACACACATTTCTCCTTTGTATAATGTCATGTCAGGGGGATCAGAGTAAAATAGTACAGCAGGTAAGACATTTGCCTTGCACTCTTCCCGTGAGGGTTCAATCCTTAACACTCCCCTCTGGTCCTTCAATCCTGCCATGATTGATCCTTGAGTGCAGAGTCAGGAATAGGCCTTGAATATCACAGAGTGTGGTTCAAAAAAACAAAAATAAATCAGAAAAGTCATGTCAATGATATATATCACAGCAAACACCCAGGTGGGGAAACAAAAAAAAAAATGCTCTCCAACTCACAGTAAAAAAAAAGTGGATAAAAGGCTTAAGTTTTATACTCAGTCCTGCATAAATGTGCCTCTTAGGTACTCTTACATCCTTCAGTTTAAAAGGGAAAAAAATTAAATACAAAAACCTTCAATTTCAACTGTGAAAGCCTCAGAGCCACACTGGATTGCAATTTGTAATAAGTCTGTTCTCTCCCTCTCTCTTGAAAGATCCCATACAGGGATGAGCACATGTATTCCCCTTACAATTAGAATTTTGGAAGTATAAACTATATACCCAAAGGTAGGTAAGTACAAATTCACTTCATAAGAGCTTTCCAGATGGTTTGTGTATTCACTTCTTTCCCTTACGGCAAGGAAGAACCAATGTGGAAACTCTCATACAATGTAATTAATTTTATATCTTTTTTGTTTTGTTTTGTTTTGTTTTGTTCTGTTTTGTTTTGCTTTTCCACAAATCAGGTCTGTGTATGATGCTGCTCATAGATATTTTGGGACCAATTTGCTGTCTACAGTAAAACATACTGTCCGAACTCAAAATTTGGTTCCTTCTAAACTAATCACTATAGGATGTGAACTTGGTTGCTTCAACATGAGAAATTACAATGGATGAAATTTTCTATTAAACAAATTGTGCTTTTCACAAACTGTGGTTAAGGCCACGTCTTCAGAGTCAGTTAAAATCAAATGTCTTTTCATGGGTCCAGGACACAAGTGACAGTACAGCAAGTAGGCCATTTGCCTTGCACGCAGCCCACCAGTTTCAATTTTTAGCATCCTATATGTTCTTCTGAGCAACGCCAGTAATAATTCCTGAGTGAGAGACCAGCAAAAAGTCCTGAGCACTTCCAGGTGTGGTCCCAAAATCCAAACAAAACAAAACAAAACAAAAAACATAAATGGCATTTCAATCATTCCAATAGGTTGCCAACACATGGAAAAGTCAATAATGATCAAATTCTTTCTTGAGTTAAATAAATATATCAATAATAATAACTCACAGTTATTTAATCTCAATCTCAAATAATTTCACTCTATTATTTATGTAATTACTCACAAGTAATAGATATGATATAATCAATTATCAGTGGTGAATTCAAAGAGATGTTGCAACAGATACCAGAGAAATTCAGAAGATCATCAAGAATTACTATGAAAATCTTTATGCATCAAAATTATACAATTTATAAGAAATGAATAAATTTTTGGACTTCTACAGTCTTCCAAGACTAAAGAAAGAAGAAATAGAGCACCTGAACAGACCAATTATTATCAAGGATATTGAAATGACAATCTAAAGTTTCCCAAAAAAATCAAAGCTCAGGCCAAAATGGGCTTAATAACAAGTTCTAAAAATTTAAAGATGACCTACTCCGGTATTGGGATGAGTTGGGAGAAAAGGTGTTGACTGAATAAACCTCTTTGGAAAACAATAAAATATTGGAGGTTACTGTTTCTTGTTTTGTTTAGTTTTGTTTGTTTTGGTTTTTTGGTTTGTTTTGTTTGTGGGGACCCACACTTGTCTGAACTCAGGTACTACTCCTGGCAGGCTTGGAAATCCATATGAATCACTAGGGAATAAAATCCGGGTTGGCTGCTTGCAAGGCAAACACCTTTCCTGCTGTACAATCTCTACCTCTCCCCTCAGGTTATTTTTTCTAATCCTCCTCTTCAAAACAAAGAAATTCTGGGAGCAAGAGAGATAATTCAAAAGACTGAGAACTTACTTTGCATGCAGGGACACAGGATTTATACTCAACACCTCATGGCCCCCCAAGCATCTTAGGAGAAATTTGGAAACACTGAATTCAAGTAGCCCTTTACCAGCACTGAGTGTGACTCCCAAAACAAAAAGTAAAAGAAAAAAGAAAGCCGGCTTCCAAAGAGGTGACATGGCTAGTTCCAGATTTTATAATGTGAACTAGGACTGGTCTTTAGAGTTACTTATTCCTGAATCTTTGTCCTTGCCCCCTGTCTACGTGGTCACTGATAAATTCTGGATCCATTTTCTATATGTTTAGTTTGGATAGAGAACAATAAGTCATTAAAATTGAAATCTTTAGAAAAAAGAATATCTATCTGATCTAACTTTCTGGATACATTGGAAACAGTAATTTTACTTAGGGAATTTGGCTAGTTTAAAAGCTACAAATCTATTATAAAATACTATCACTCTAGTTCTTAAGTTTAGATGTGCATAACTTATTCCACAAAAACTGATATTGTCATTTGAAATACATCTTATCATATGACAGGAGGGATACTGGGAACATTGGTGGTGGAGAATGAGCACTAGTGGATGGATGGGTATTAAATCGTTGTATGACTGAAATGTAATCACGAAAGTTTGTAAGTCTGTAACCGTATCTCACAGTGATTCATTAAAAAATATTTTTAAAAGAGAAATACTTCTTATCTAAAATGTATAATCCTTATGAATGTTTTATAGACCATGCTATTTTTTTCTTTTGATTCATTTATATCAAACAAAAATGAGAGCTTCTCCATATGTTGTCTTTTGTTATACTACCACAGTTCTTTAAATGGCTATCACATTGGAACAATAGCTTCCAAAAATGCCTCATTTTATTCTTTAAGGTTTTTTGCTAAGATGAAAATAAACTATGAAGTACGGAAAGAATATGGGGGATTTTAACTAACAAGAACTACTAGATGTGGAAATATGAATTCTGTTCTAAACAAGATGCTTCTTTTTGGTTTTGGTTTTTGATTGTGAGGACACAGCTGTCCTCAACGCCCACTCCCAGCTTAGTGCTCAGGCATCACTCCTGGAGATACTTGGTGCTCTGAGAACTATATGTGGTGCCTGGAATGAATGTTGGCCAGCCGTGAGAAAGCAAGTTCCTAACCTGCTGTACTATGGCTCAGATCCCTTTAAACAAGATCCTTATCAAAATAATTTCTTTCTGTGCTAAAATTTGATTCATTTTGGCTACACTGAGATTGAAGCCAATTCCATGATTTTTGTCTTCTGTTCAATTTTATTAAAACCTCCAAGTAAAATGAAACATCTGTGTTTGACCATGCAATATATAATGGACTTTAAAAAATTGCTCTCATTCAGTATGTGAGTCATCTAGATGTATGTAAAATTTATATTTCAAGAAAACTTGGAATAATGTTTCAACATAATGAATCAAATGCGAATTTTTCTGGAAAGAATACATATGTGTATCTTTAGAGACACTATGGTTTCCCTGGGACACATTTGTTAATATTTTTGAGGCTTAGAAATTCGAAGTGCATTTCATTACAGGGGAAGAGTAGACAAGACTGACTTTATTTTTTTTCCTACTGTGTAAGTAGTTTACAAAGCTCTGTGTAAACACCTAGTGTTTTTGTAACAGCAGGTTTTTCTTTCACTGATAATGTAAAATGTTTAAGGGTAATAGTTTCGCCAGACTGAGAATAGAAACCAAGCTCTGTGTCTGACTTGAAAGTGGCTATGTAAAAGGTCAGCAGACACCATCAATATCTGATGATTTCTCATCAGCACCTCACAAGGCAATTTCAATCCAGCAAATATTTACTGACAGTTACTTCAGAGTACTTCAAATCCAATTCTGGGTTATTATTTGTTTCTATACATATGTTCTAATAAATAAAGTCTAAAATAGCCCCCATTGAGGAGGTGCCTATTCTTAACTTAGGAGGAAGCAGTCATAGTAACAAAATCTAAATTTTCACATCAAAATAGGGAGAATAATATGGACTGCTCCATATTTAAGGATCTCGCAGAGAAAATTTAGAAAACTGTCAAAATTATGTTACAGGATTATATTACATTAACTCGCAAAAAAGTAAAAGATTGTCATTCCATCTTTCGGTTTTAAATGTCCTTTGGACAAGCTTAGACCTGTCATAATAAATATGAAATGACACAAGGTTAAAGTGCTTGTGCAAAAAGCTGAAGTTTCTGTCTTTTTCTTTAAACAATTCTATAGTTTTAACTCCATGAAAACTTGTGCTTTAAAAAAACTCATCTTGTCATTTCCACTATAATAATAATAATGAAGCAATGCACAGTTTCTCTTATATATTCAAGGAATTTCAGAACAAGAGTAAGTTTTGCAAAAGGCAAAAGTGCGAACAAAGTGGAAAAAAGTTAATAAACCTATTCATCCTTCTCATGTTGTTTTTATTAAACAAGCAGCTCAATGAAACAGGATAGCTGTTGATGTCACTGAATATCAGTTTAAAATAATTTAGCAGTAGATGAATAAGTAACCTACTTTATTGTTTTTAAGTAACCTGCTTTATCAGAAAATTTTGTGTATAAAAAATTTTACATTGAATTAAGTGTCATAATATTAATATTATTAATACCCTCCTTTTATTAATAAATGAAACTTTAATTGAATATGTATCTGCTAAGGAAAATGTCTTAAAATAAAAATTAAAATAGGTAAACATACAGTTCACACTGCAACTATAAATGCATCTTTTTTTTTTTTAATTTTGGGCTACAGCTGGAGACACTCAGGACTTACTTCTGACTCTTTGTTCAGGATCACTCCTTGACAGTCTTGGGGGAATTATATGTGTTGCTGGAAATTGAACCAGGATGGCCACCACCAGTTTAGAGCCACACATGCTGTGCTATTGCTCCAGCTCCATAAATTTATATAATGTCTTAACTGTCAAAGTTCACAGAAATAAAATTAAATATTAGAACATCAGAAGAACTTCAGGTTACAGAAATGAAGTATGTAGAATTTTTTTTAGTTTTGTGTTTATTTCAAATAAGTATATAACATCCTTTGTAATTCAGTTATTTTACATTGTGAAATTTTTGTTAAATAATTGACACCTGGAATAGGTAGCTAACGCAGAGAGGAGTGTATGCCTGGCATTCAAAGGCTATCAGTTCAATCCCCCACACTTTATGGCCCCTGAATACTACCACGTGTGACCCAGGTGGCTCCAAAAAACGATGGGTTCAAGCAGCACCAATCACGTTGCTGAGACTGAGCATATGAAATGTATGGCCAATAGAGCCAGGTTAAGTTTTGCTGTTGGTGTTGTCCCTGTGTTATGAATCTTGTCTCTGAAAGACAATATGTCGAAAGACATGAACAGTCAATAAACTTTGATATGCGCAAATAATAACTGGATCAAAAATAAAGCCAAGGATGAAAATAAAAGATCCCTTGAAATGAATGAGAATGAAGAAATAAACGATCAGAATCTATAGGACACAGCTAAAGCTATACTAAGAAGGGGAAATGCATGACAGCCAATATTAGGAAAGAAAAAAAATTCAGATTAAGAACCCAAATACACACTGTAAATATATAGAAAAGGAACAATAAAAGAAGCCTAAAACTAACAGAAGGAAATAATAAAAACTAGAGCAGAAATCCATGACAAAAAAACTAATAGAGCAATGCAAAGAGTCAATGAAACTAGGAACTGGCTCTTCAAAGGAATAAACAAGACAGAGAAGCTTTTGGCTAGACTTGATCACTTGATCACTTGACTTCCCCCTAATCATCATTTTACTCAAGCGGGCGCTAGAAACATCTCCATTCGTCCCTGTTGTGTGCTAGTGTAGCTCAATGGCATCTGTACATCTGTACATTCTAGGAACACAAAAAGCCTCAAACCGATCGTTCAGGGTCTTGACGAAAAAGTCTGACCATCTTGTAGGCGGGCGGCCAGTGGTCTTTTGACATCCCTTGGAATCTAGTTAGTAATGGCTCTAGTCTAGCGGTCATCTCAAAATCTCATTATGTGTCCGGCCCATCTGATTTTTGATGCCTTGGCAAATGAGACAGCGTCCCTGATTCTTGACCATCGAGGGAGGTCAGAACTCCGGATTCTTTCTCTCATTTGAGTGAAACGTGATACTCCAAGTATAGTTCTTTCAATTCCTTTTTGGGAGACCCGAATAGCATTCTCATCCTGTTTTTGTAGGGCCCAGCTCTCTGAGGCGTATCTTAATGCAGGCAGAACAGTGGAATCGAAGAGATGTGCCCAGAGCCAGAGGTTCTTTATCCTCTTAGCTATTTCTTCGACACTCTTGAAGGCGTTCCAAGCCTTTATCTTCCTCCTTTGCAACTCAGGTGCCAGGTCATTCATCATGTTGACTTCTCGATCTAGGTACACCTAACTGTTGCATTCGGAGATGGTCATTGCATTGAGAGTGAATGGAATGTCAGGAAGGAGTCTGTTTCTCATAAACATTGTCTTTGTGAGATTCAGCTGGAATCCGAACTTTGCACACTCACAGTTGAAGTCGGCCAGCATTTGTGCCACTTGGCTAATGTTTGGTGTTATTAGAACAATGTCATCAGCAAAGAGGAGGTGGCGTACTTGCCAACCCTCTATCTTCACTCCCATTCCTTCACATTCCAGTCGTCACATGATGTTCTCAAGGGTGGCACTGAAGAGTTTTGGTGAAATGGTATCACCCTGCTGAACCCCTCCCGTGACATCGATGATCACTTCTGTGTAGAATGGTGAGATCCTGGTAGTGAATCCATAATACATCTTGTAAGGATCCTGATGTATTGACTATGAATGCCCTCATTGGCTAGGGCTTCAATGAGCACTTTCATCTCAACAGAATCAAAGGCCTTCATTAAATCAATGAACGTTAGACAGAGTGGCATCTTGAACTCCTGAGAAACCTCAATGAGCTTGGTTATTGTGTGGATATGGTCAATCATGCTGAATCCTTTGCAGAACCCAGCTTGCTTGCATGGTTGTCCTTCATCTAGTGTTCTGCCAGTACTAATCAGGATAACTCGAGTGAACAGCTTGTAGATGACAGACAATAGGCAGATCGGGCGATAGTTGACAATGTTGTGGATGTCTCCCTTCGTGTACAGTAGTACAGTCCTGCTGGTTTTTCATTGGGACGGAACCTTGCATTCAGATAGGCAGCGTGTGAAGAGCCTAGCCAGTGTATTGATGAGTACTGACAGCAAGTTCTTCAGGTGTTCAGGTCTTACCTTGTCTGGGTCAGGTGCTCTTTGTTTCTTTAACAACAAAATGACGTGTCAGATTTCAGAAGGGAGATCACGATCACGATCACGACTACCCTGTTGTTCGTCGATTGCCTCGAGCAGGTGCCAGTAACGTCTTCTTCGTCCTAGCCCTGAGATTTTTTTTTTTAAAGCGCCATATTCAAGGCTTTTTCAGGGTTAGGAGAATGAGACCCATCATTGTTACTGGTATTTGGCATATTGGGTATACCACGGGGAGTTTGCCAGACTCTGCCGTGTGGGCATGTTACATTTGGTAGCCTGCCAGTTTGACCAAATTAGGAATGAGATGATAAGCTTCCGGGAGCTGAGTGTGATAATCTCTGGATCCTGGCCGTTGTTGGAGTTACACGGCAGTTGGTGGGTGTAACTGTCTAGTTACTGGCAGGTCCAGTCCCAAACTGTACAGGCTTGGAGATCTCAGCCCCGGGTCCCACACACCTGGGTTCCTCTGTCAGTTCTTTTATGCGTGAGGCTCATCCAAGTGTGTGGAGAGTGCTCCCAGCAAGGCCTTGGCTGGGCCTCGGTGGTCTTCAGCTGTTGGGCCCTGGTGGAGACAGTCAGGCATAGGGTAGGAGACTCTGTCTTGTTCTCTCCCAGGAGCTGAGTGTGATGATCGGTCTGTTATAACCGGTCTGTTACGGAGTCAGAAGGGAGAATGTTGGTAAAAACATATCCATCCTGCGGAATTTGGTACGTGGGCAGGTGGACATGGCTATCGAAGATATCTGAGTAGAAGTCATGGATAATCTTCTCCATTGCCCTTCTGGAAGCTGTGGTAGATCCATCAGGACATCGGAGGGCAGTCATCTTGGTCTTGTAGTTGGTAAAGGACAGGTGGGTGTTACAAATGCTTTCCCCGGCTTCTGCTGCATCTACCAGCATTGCTGCTCTTCTCCCTTTGAGGTCTTCCTTGATCGCATCTCTGCACTGCTTTGCGAGCTTGGATGTTTGCTTGCGGTTACCTGAGGCATGCGCCAAACCATGTTGGTGAATCAGCTCAAGAGTTTTAGAAGACAGGCATTTTGTGTGGCTATCTCTCTCTTGGCATTCTTCACACAATCATGGAGTTGCTGAACCAGTCAATCGTATTCCTCCTCAAAGTTGTCAACAACGGCACCTTCCCATGTTGCAGCAATAGTACCAAAGAGCTCCCAGTTGGTGGTCATTCTGGGAGTTCTCTTCTTAAACTTGGCAGCTCTTTCCCTCTGCTCTGTGAAATAGAATTTTGTATAAAGGAGACAGTCAGATCCCGTTTGGAATTTTGGGACAACAGCGATATTGGTCAGGCAAAACCGTCAATTGAATATGATGTGGTCAATTTCGTTGTGGAACCATCCATCGGGAGACTCCCATGTCCAACGTTTAGATTCAGCCTTCTGGAACTGTGAGTTAGCATGGATGGTCTTGGTTGACATGATGAACTCAGGCAGTCTCTCACCCTGTTCGTTCCATTCTAGGCCATGGGTCCCAATGTGAAGTTCTTTGGCTTATCTTCTTGGTCCTACCTTGGCATTAAAATCACCAACAATGATCTTGTAGAAGGTGTGGTCTTCTTTATAGAACTTCTCCAGTTCCATGTAGAACTTCTCAATTTCTCCTTCATCATAATCGGATGTTGGTGTGTAGACAACTAAGATAGAAACTGCTGGCAGTGAGTCACACTATTCAAGTGTAAACGTCTTATTTGGGTTGTTAGGCATTCAAATGAATCAATGTTCATGGTCAAGTTTGTGTTGACAAGGACACCGATGCCTCCAATGCCTCTTTTGTCACATGTTCCAAGGAACAGTTCTTTTCCAGTGTTGAAAACGGCATGATGTGATTGATGACTTCTTGTCTCAGTCAGACCAATGATGTCGTACTTGATCTTTCACTCTTGTACCATCAGGTCCTCTATGGATGCATCTGATGCCAGCGTACCGCATTGAAAGTATAGTCATTTTTGTCTTTTTTCGTTTTGGCAGGCTAGTTCGGCCTTGAGATTTTATCAGCTTCTCCTTCCTCATCCTTCTCAACGCTGCCGTATTGGTGACTCTTTCAGGGTCAGGGGAATGAGACCCATTGTAGTTACTGGTTTTGGCATATCAAATACACAATGAATAGCTTGCCAGGCTCTGTCATGTGGGCGGAATATTCTTGGTAGCTTGCCAGGCTCTCTGAGAGGGATAGAGGCTTTTGGCTATACTAATCAGCTAATATATGAGACAATGAAGACAGAAGAGGGAAAGTTACAAAGGACTGCTCAGAAATTCAAGGAAAAGTGAGTGGCCACTTAGAACAACTTTATGCTGGTAGAGAACCCAGAAGAAAAAGAAACTTAGCATCATAAAATGCCCAAAAACTGAGAAAGGAGGAAATATAAAACCTGGATTTCCAATAACAAGCAAGGAAATTAAAAAAAAATAAAAGCAGTAATTAAAAATCTCTGAGAACAAAAGCCCTGGTACATATGAGTTCACTAGGCAATTTTTATAAAACCTTAAGAGAAGACTTGCTATCTATACTCTTATGGGAAGACTTACTATCTATACTCTTGCACTCCAAATAGCCAAAACCAAAATGAGAAATAAAAAAGTGGAGAAGTTTTCAACCATTCACTTGAAACTATACCACAAGTGGTAGTGATCAAAACAACAAAAGGGTTAAAATTGAGTACACAAAGACAAATTCCCAGATCTATGGTCAACTAATTTTCAACAAAGGACCTGTGGGAACATGAAGTAGAATAAAGATAACCTCTTCAACAAATGGTGCTGGGAAGATTGGGGCACTTATAAAAAACAAACATGGATCTATATCTCACATCATATACAAAAGTCAATTCAAAGCAGATTAAAGACCTTGAGAGCAAATCAGAATTCATAAATTACATTGAAGAAAATTTTGGAAGAATGCTCTAAGATTTAGACCTAAAAGTTGTTTTCATTGCTAGAATTCCATTAGCAAAAACAACAGAATCAAAAATAAACATATGAGACTATAAAATTACAGTGATTTTTGCATGGCAAGAAAACATGGGTAAAGATAACAGACACAACAGAATGGGTGAAAAATTTGCCTCAATACAGTAGATAAATGTCCAGCATATGTATAAAGATCATAAAGATCAACAAAAGAATGTCTAAAAGTCATGTCAAAAAATGGGGAGAATAAATGAACATTTATCTGAAGAACAGAATGGGCACAACAATAAGATATCATATCAATAAAAATGGTACATATATATAAAAGAAACCCTACTGGGAGCAATATATGTTGGCAGGGTTGTGATTACAAAAGATCTCTCACCCACTGCTGGTGGGAATGTGGTCTGATTCAAATCTATAGCAAATAGTATAGAGTTGCTTAGAAAAGTTAGAATAGATATATAACCCGGCCTATGGTATCTATCCTCAGTACACAAAAACATTCATCCAAAAGAATATGGATATATGTACACCATTATTCACTGCTGAATTTTGCACAGTTAGGATATGGAATCAAGCTAGGCATCCAAGGACAGATGAATAGATGATGAAGGTGTGGGATATATACCCAATAGTATAGTATGTAGCTGCAAGAAAAGATGAAAGCATGCAATTTGCTGCAACTTGTATGGAACTAGAACATATCATCTTGAGAGAAGAAGACAGACAACTACCAGGTGATTGCATTTGTATATGGTATAGAGAATAACAAGACAAGGGAATGCAAGGTATCAAAGCAGGGTGGTACCCCAGCTCCAAGATTATAGAAATGAAACATAAGGAAATAAATGGGAAAAAGAAAGATGGACAGGAAGTAACAGGGGCAGAGGGTAGGGTCCTTGGACACAGTCATGGTGTAAAGATGTGGCATATCTATATATAAAACAACAGAAACAGCAAAACTGAAATCATGAGTTCAAAACTACAACAACAAAACATTAAAATGTGCCTGACTGGGCTGGAGAGATAATACAGTAGTACTTGCCCTGCATGTAGACTGTCTGGGTTAATACCTGGAATCCCATATGGTTTCCGAACACCACCAGAAGTGATTCCTAAACGCAGAGGCAGAAACAACCTCTGAAAACCACCAGGTGTGGCCCTCCCAGAGAAAATGTGCCTTTCATAAATTCAGGCTGGGGCAGAGGGAGGGTAGGAACCTGGAGAAGTTGACAGTGATGGTGGGACTGGTGTTGAAACAGTGCATGCCTGAAACTCAACTTAGTAATAATTCCATCAATCATGTGGCTAATAAAAAATTAATTTAGAAATAAAGTATAAGAAAAATTATTCTACTAATAATGACTGAAAAGAAAAGAACCAGAATAGTGTAGCTAATTTTTTAATGTTGATTTAACTGATACAACATCATGGATACATAAAATTTGTCCAGACTCACACTATTTAAAAAGTGACACGAGGGCTGGAGAGATAGCACAGCGGATAGGGCGTTTGCCTTGCACACGGCCGACCCAGCTTCAATTCCCAGCATCCCTGAGCACCACCAGGAGTAACTCCTGAGTGCAGAGCCAGGAGTAACCCCTGTGCATCGCTGGGTGTGACCCCCAAAAAAACAAAAGTGATACCAACTGTATCAGTGTTCTAGAAAGTGATCTCATTAAAAAAATGTTCAAGGCCATGGAACAATTCTAAATGTGCTTATATGCAGAAAAATAAAGAATCTGAATAATATTTAAAATATAGAAAACTTCACAAACTAAGCAGTTAGATTATTTGTATTGAAGGCACAAATATAATTTTTCTTTTAATTTACAAAACGGTCTTTCCTTTCCAGTATTTGTGCATTCTCTAATCTTGTTTGTATCCATTCTACATGACAGTCACTTCAAAGTTAATGAGGTTGGAAAGAAATCAGGCAGTGAGCATTTGAGAGGAAATAAGTAGGATGGTTCAGATTAATTTACCATGAATATCAACCACATTCTTATCATTATTTCCTTCTTGCATATAAAAGAACACCTTTCATATAATTTCTATAAATTAATTGGGTTGGTTTAATCTCACCACACTTATTCCTTTAATTAGGTTAAAATGCTTGAACTTTTAAGTTTTGATAGGATAATTTAAATATTTTACTTGTAGAAGTATCTCTTCTTCCCGGTTTACATAATTATATTTCATTGATAAAAATAAAAGTGACCAAAATTGATGTACCTTTTGAATTCCTCTTCAGAATTTAATTTTAAATAGAGAACTTAAAGTCAATATAATATTCCTCATAAATTATGAATTATTCAGAGAAAAGTTATAAGCAGAGGAGAAAATAAGATATAAGCAATAAATTGAAATATAGCTGAATACTACTGTGATTTCTTTTTTATCTAGTTGTCATGAGTTAGATACACATTACATACAGCTGTACGTAGTTTTAAATAGTCCACAGAGCTGCAAGCATATGGGTTTTTTAAACCACTGGTAGATGAAAATTATTAAGATAATACTATCCTTGAAGATAACCTTGCTTAAAATCTGATTTAGATCGCCTCACTTCGGTAGCCTTTGTAAAAAGACTGGGCTTATAGTAAATATTTTAGTTAGATAAATATTAAATATGATTTTATAAACAAGATATCTAAGATATAATAAATTTAAACATTATGATTTCTAAATCTATTTGTGTCCAGATAAGATTAAGAATCTGAATTCTGATTTGAGATTTTTCTTTGTGCTCTTCTAAGTGCCTTTTGTTTTGTTTACATTGAGCAAATATTTTGAAAATGGTTCAGTGAACCATTTGATATGAAATGAATTTTCATATCAATCCTATAATAAGATTACATTGTATGCACCAAGGTGCACATACTTAAGAATTTTCCTCACAATAACTCAGTTTACTAGTGTCTTAGATGAGCCTTTTGCTCAGCAAAGTTTCCAGAACTGATCTTCCCCATGATACTCTAATTGTGCAAAAAAAAACTCCCATTTTTTGCACAATGCTGAAATGGCGATTCTTTAATAATAGTACAGGTTTATTCTTATGAAAAAGAGAACACAAAATTAGTAAAATTATGGAGCAAGCAAAATGTGAATGGAAAGAAACATCTATTCATATTTGGGGGCTAGATGTGGGACTTTTTATTTATTCTTTTTAATGCACTAGTATGTAGCCTTACTGGTGTTATATTCTATTTTATGGCCTCAATTACTGTATAAGCTGGAGCGATAGCACAGCGGGTAGGGCGTTTGCCTTACACGCGGCCAATATGGCCGACCCGAGTTCGATTCCTCCGCCCCTCTCGGAGAGCCCGGCAAGCTACCGAGAGTATTCGATATGCCAGACACAGTAACAACAAAGTCTCCAATGGAGACGTTACTGGGCCCGCTCGAGCAAATCGACGATCAACGGGAGGGCCTTTACCTTTACTGTATAAGCTAAGTACTATAAAAGTAAGGCCCTCCCGTTGTTCGTCGATTTGCTCGAGCGGGCTCAGTAACGTCTCCATTAGAGACTTTGTTGTTACTGTGTCTGGCATATCGAATACATCACGAGGAGCTTGCCAGGCTCTTCCGTGCGGGCAAGATACTCTCGGTAGTTTGCCAGGCTCTCCGAGAGGGGCGGAGGAATCGAACTCGGGTCGGCCATATGGGCTGCGTGCAAGGCGAATGCCCTACCGCTGTTCTATCGCTCCTATCGCTCCAGGCTTCCCCGATAGAGACGGACCGGTCTTCGGTCGAGGGTATACGAGTAGCTGCGCTCCCCTGCTAGAACCTCCAAACAAGCTAAGTACTATACCATATAAAAAAACTGAGAAAACTGAGATGCAGAGTCATTGAATAATTTATCTGGTATTAGGTAAGGATTGAAAAATAATTAAGTCTGATTCCAGTCATAATATTTTTGCAGTAATGCTTCTGTCTAGCAATTCAATTACTCAGTTGAGTAAATGCAGATAGGGTGGTATCTGGCAATGCTTGTGTGACAAATAATTCATTACATGTCTCATCATTGAGGCAAAAGGTAAGGGATGCTTCGAGGTACTTTGTACCATTTTTTTGAACATTCAACTTCTGTCCTGATATATTTTCCCTGACATGGTCTATGAAATAAACGCAGATTCTTGCCAAAAGCTTCTTAGTCCTTCTCACGCAAACTTTTTTGATAATATGATAACAAAATTTCTTTTGTCATACACAGACAACTTTTGTATAACAAACACACTTGTACTTTCTTTTCTTTTCTTTCCTTTTTTTTTTTTTTACTTTTTTGGGTTACACAAGGTGATGCACAGGAGTTACTCCTGGCTTTGCATTTAGGAGTTACCCCTGGCGATGCTCAGGGAACCATATGGGATGCTGGGAATTGAATCTGGGTCGGCCACATGCAAGGCAAACGCCCTACCTGCTGTGCTGCTTCTCCAGCCCCACATTTGCACTTTCTTTATCAGCCTATGTCCTCCTCTAGGGCTGGTATTTTGCCCTGACCATAAGCAGAAATAGATGGCTATTTATCACTCATAATTTCTCTCCTGTAATCTGAGACATTCAGTAGAGCAGTGATGATTATGTAGCATTTATTTTTGATGCTAGTACCTATCACTGAATAAACGTTCAATAAAGTCATGTTGAATGAATGTAAAGTAATCCTGGATGTCAAATTAGTATTACAATGACTTCACTTAGCTATTGATTCCTCTTGTTGACCTAAAACTGATTCATGTAAAATTTGCATTTGTCATTAAGGAACCAGAGTACCTGTGAGAGCATGTTTGTTGACAATGATAGAAAGCAATTAAATATTCAAACCTGCACTGAAAGGGGCTTAAAGTGGTCTTCTTACATGAAAATTAGCTCTACTGAATTCCAGAAGCATTGCTTCTCTATTGAGAGCTCTCTGTCTCGAGCAGAATAAAATCTCATATCATTTCTCTATATCGTGTATCAGTGAAATCATAATGAACCGAGGAGTCATTCAGCTCCCCTGTCTTATTCACTCAAAGCCCCCAGCAAAACTGCCATGCCTACTCTAACCCAATAGTTAACAGCTCATCTTAATTTAATCAGATATTATAAAGACAAAGTAAAGGGAAATATAAAAAAAGTCTCTCAGAGTCCCTCAAGCTACCGAGAGTATCCCACCCACACGGCAGAGCCTGGCAAGCTACCCGTGGTGTATTTGATACGTCAAAAACAGTAAAAATAACAGGTCTCATTCCCCTGACCCTGAAAGAGCCTCCAATATGGCAGCGTTGGGAAAGACGAATAAGGAGAGGCTGCTAAAATCTCAGGGCTGGGATGAACAGAGATGTTACTGGCGCCCACTTGAGTAAGTCAATGAACAACAATGAGATGACAGTGATACAGTGATTAAATAGAAAAAAAGAATGACTTGAATTTTTAACAATTGTCTTTAAAATTATGTCAGTTATGTCTTTAAAATTATGACAGTTGAAATTCAGTAGTATTATAAATTGTATAAAAATAATAAAATTGACAAACTCTTTAAACTGATTTACTTAGAACAAAATATTTAGTTGCATAAATTTGAAATTCTGAGCTCAGAAAAGAAGAGCATAGTTCAATGAGTCAAGGAAGAACTGCTAAATCTCTCTCTCTCTCTCTCTCTCTCTCTCTCTCTCTCTCTCTCTCTTTTAACTTTGTGTTGCCAACAAAAACAAAAGCATTAGAGTACAAGTGATAGAAGTAATTGTTACCAAAGGTAAAATAAAATACAAGCAGAATAGAAATAAAAGGAATAATAAGTGATGAGCAAACATTTAATGTGCCTATACTACAATTCAAACCCTGTGTTAAAAATCGTAAAGAAATTGTACCCTAGGGTTTTTGAGAGATTAAATAGACTAATATTTTTTATTCCATAGAGAGTGATTTGTAACCATAATGGGAAAATTGTTGTGCAAATGTTGATCAATGGCAAAACTATCACTAAATACCAAGTATCTTAGTCCCATTCCTTTTTATTATTTACTGTATTATGATGTTTATGAATATTGGATTTTGGGAAGCATTCTTTCCTCCATGCTAAAGGAAACCTGAGGGCTACTCTTTATGATAGTCAACCAGGTCAGAGGTTCAGAGCTAAGACCTCATATTTCTTGGTCCACCAGACCACCAAGGTAATGCATACAGACCAGCAGGGCTTCTGCAAACAGTGATATTTGGGAGACAACATGATATGGGGGAATAAATTTCTCCTGATCAATTCTCTTGGGCCTCTGCAAATAGTTTCATTGATGTGTTTAGAAAATTCAACAAATTCTTATGAAACTAGATATTTTATTTTCTGTTGTTAAATAATGTTGGGCTGGAGTGATAGCACAGTGGGTAAGGCATTTGCCTTGAACGTGGCCGACCTGGCCGACCTGAGTTCGATTCCTGCTCCTTCAATTCCTCCACCCCTCTCGGAGAGCCCGGCAAGCTACCAAGAGTATCTTGCTCGCATAGCAAAGCCTGGCAAGCTACTCGTGATGTATTTGATATGCCAAAAACAGTAACAAGTCTCACAAGTTACTGGGCCCACTCCAGCAAATCGAAGAACAAGAATACAGTGACAGTGGCAGTGAAATAATGTTTAAATTCAGATGTACTTTGTCAGCCATTGTGTTAAAAAGGACAGGAGCAAAGGAACCAAGAAAAGGCAACACACACAAACACACATACACACACACACACACACACACACACACACACACACACCTAGTGAATAATTTATTAAACATTTTTTTTACTGGATATGACATTCCAGCTCTTTGGCCTGCATCTCTGGCCCCTTATATAAATCTTAATAAATTAATGAGTTTTCTGGGCTTTTATGATAGTTGTTTACTCAATAATAGAGCACGTGCATTGCATGTGTGATATTTACCTGGGCTTTACTTTTCTTTATTTTTTCCTCTGGTCTTGATTCTTAACATCATGAAAAATAAAGAGTTTCAAAAGAAACAGTGACCAAAATACAAAGACAGCCTACAGAATGGGAAAGAATATTCACCAAATACACATCCGACAAGGGGTTGATTTCAAGGATATACAAGGTACTGGTTAAACTACACAAGAAGAAATCACCCAAACCCATCAAAAAATGGGGCGAGGAAATGAACAGAAACTTTCGCAAAGAAGAAATCCGAATGGCAAAAAGGCACATGAGAAAATGCTCTACATCACTAATCATCAGAGAGATGCAGATCAAAACAACAATGAGATATCATTTCACACCACAGAGACTGGCCCACATCCAAAAGAACAAAAGCAACAGGTGCTGGCGCGGATGTGGCGAGAAAGGGACCCTCCTTCACTGCTGGTGGGAATGCAGGCTGGTCCAACCCTTTTGGAAAACAGTATGGACGATTCTCAAAAAATTAGAATTCGATCTCCCATTTGACCCAGCTATAGCACTCCTGGGAATATATCCCAGAGAGGCAAAAAGGTATAGTCGAAGTGACATCTGCAATTGTTTGTTCATTGCAGCACTCTTTACAATAGCCAAAATCTGGAAAAAACCTGAGTGCCCGAGAACAGATGACTGGTTAAAGAAGCTTTGGTACATTTACACAATGGAGTACTATGTAGCTGTTAGAAAAGACGAAGTTATGAAATTTACATACAAGTGGTACTACATGGAAAGTATCATGTTAAGCGAAATGAGTCAGAAAGAGCGGGATAGACACAGAAAGATTGCATTCATCTGGGGAACATAAAGCAACAAAAGGGGAGACTAACACACAGGAAGGGCTCAGATTAGTACCAGGAATTTTGCTCCATGATTTGAAGGCCAGCCACATGTGCTAGGTGAGAAGGAAGCTCAGATAGAGAAGAGAGCACCAAATAAAGGGTGTTGTGAAGACCCTCCCAGGGTGGGAGAGACATGCTAAAAGTGGTCTATAGACCAAACATGACTGCCACTCAATGCCTCTCTGGCAAAACACAGTACCCAAAAGAAGAGAGAGAGAACAGGGAGGAATGCCCTGCCACAGCGGCAGGGTGGGACGGGGGGAGGGGAGGATGGGGGGTCGGAGGGATGCTAGGACCTGTGGTGGGGGAGGATGGGCACTGGTGGAGGGATGGGTACTTGATCATTGTATAACTGAAACCCAAGCACAAAAATTTGTGAGTCTATAAGTGTACTTCATGGTGTTTCACTAATAAAAAAAAGATAAAAAAAAAAAATTAAAAAAAATAAAAAAGAAAAAAAAAAATTAAAAAAAAAGAAAAATAAAGAGTTTGCTGGGCAAGGAATGGTGATATAAGAGAATATTGCCAGGGGGTAAAATTAATCCAAGCCAGGTGCCAAATTATAGAATTGATGAACTGGAGTGAGGAATCAGTAGAATCTGTGAAGGCTATAATTGAATATATCTGTACATATATACATATATATGCACACATTTTATGCATACATATAGTTTTAAGTCTATAGTTGAAATGAAAAGTCATCAGTAGAGAACAGTGACAGATGAGTAGATTAGAGAAGTTTTCTTCCACCACCCATCTTTGAGTAGTGCTGATCCTTAGGTGTAGAAAGATTGAACAGCATCTTAGTTATATCTGACAATCTATGATCATGTATACAGGACAGATGCTAGGTGTAAAAAGGTTGAAGAATGTTGGATAGAGATATTCAATTAAATTTTAGTCAAAAGATTTACACATGTGGCTGGTAGGATAGTATAGCAGGTAGGGCTCTTGTCCTGCACTCAGCAATCCCATTCAATCCCCAGCATCCCATATGGTCCCCTAGTCCACCATGAGTGAACCCTGAGCAGGCCCAAGGTCCATTTTTCAAATAGTCCTCAGGGTTTTTATCAACTGGAAAACAAGAATTCATTTCTTATATGTAATTCCTTTCTCTTTTAAGTTAACTTATCTACTTGTTTGCTCCTAAACAATGTAATATAGCAAAGGCTAGGTTATTCCTTCCATATTTATGTTAGAAAAATCAAAACTTTTGCTTGGTTACCAGATTTCCACCCTTTTTGAATGTGTTGTAGCAAGTTAACATGTTGCAAACATCTTTCTGTAATTTGGGGTCCAGCCAACATTCAGTGAGGAATTTCATTAAATAATTGGTAACTGCCAACACCCATATGTGAGCCTCAAAAGACACCATTCCCTAGCCAGATCTTCAGGTGAGATTCCAACCCTAACTGAAACATGTTAATTTTCTAACAGTTATCATGGAGCAGAAGATTCAACTAAACTGTGACAGACGTGTAATTGTGAAAGTCAGGTAATAAGTGTGCAGTATTTTATACCATTGAGTTGTGGAGTAGCTGTTTCATAGGTATGAATAACTACGTAATTGGTGATGAAAACAATGGTAACAAAAAGGTTTTTTTTCTTTTTGGGTCACACCCAGTGATGCACAGGGGTTACTCCTAGCTCTGCACTCAGGAATTACTCCTGGCAGTGCTCAGGGGACCATATGGGATGCTGGGAATCGAATTAGCATCGGCATGCAAGGCAAACACCTTACCTACTGTGGTATCACTCCAGCCCTGGTAACAAATAAGTTTAAAATAAATTATTTTTAAGTTGTCCCGAAACAATCTTGTAAGGAAATGAAAATTATTTTTTTAATTTATTTATTGAAACACCATGAGAACAGTTACAAAGCTTTCAGGTTTAAGTCTTGGTCATGCAATGATCAAACACCCACCCCTTCACCACTGCATATTTTCCACCACCAAGAACCCCAATATAATCTCCATCCCACCTCTCCCCATGCCTGTAAGGCAGATGATTTCCACTTAACTCTCTCTACTTTGATTACATTCATTATTTCACCAAAAAAATGCACCATTATTACTTGGAATTTTACCCCAACAACCAGACCTCCTGAAAAGGAATTGTAAAATAATTTTCTATTGCTAGCAATTAGGCAGGAAAAAGATATTAAGGGCATTCAGGTAGAAAAGGAAGAAATCAAGCTCTCACTATTCGCAGATGATATGATACTCTACTTAGAGAACCCAATAACTTCCACCAAAAAACTCCTAGAAACAATAGACTTGTATAGTAAAGTTGCAGGTTATAAAATCAATACCCAAAAGTCCATGGCTTTCCTATATGCAAACAGTGAGAGAGAAGAAAGCAACATGAAAAAAACAATCCCGTTCACAATTGTGCCCCAGAAAATCAAGTACCTAGGAATCAGCTTAACTAAGGAAGTAAACGACCTGTACAAAGAAAACTACAAAACGCTACTTCAGGAAATAAAAGAGGACATGAGGAAATGGAAAGATATCCCCTGCTCATGGATCGGGAGACTTAACATTGTCAAAATGGCAATACTACCGAAAGCATTGTATAAATTCAATGCAATCCCTATAAGGATACCCATGACATTCTTCAAAGAAATGGAGCAAACACTCCTGAAATTTATATGGAACAATAAGCCCCCACGAATAGCTCAATTAATTCTTGGGAAAAAGAAAATGGGAGGAATCAACCTCCCGAACTTCAAACTGTACTACAAAGCAGTAATAATTAAAACAGCATGGTACTGGAACAAAGGCAGAACTGCAGACCAATGGAACAGGGTTGAATACACTGACATCTCCCCTCAATCATATGATCATCTAATCTTTGATAAAGGTGCAAGTAATGTGAAGTGGAGTAAGGAAAGCCTCTTTAATAAATTGTGTTGGCATCACTGGATGGCTACATGCAAAAAAATAGGCTCAGAACTCTGCCTAACACCATGTACAAAAGTAAGATCAAAATGGATTAAAGACCTCAACATCAGACCAGAAACCATAAGGTACATTGAAGATAAAGTTGGCAAAACCCTCCATGACATTGAAGCTAATGGTATCTTCAAAGATGCCACGCCACTGGCCTAGCAAGTGAAAACAGAGATAGATAAATGGGACTATCTTAAACTAAGAAGCTTCTGCACCTCCAAAGAAACAGTGACCAAAATACAAAGACAGTCTACAGAATGGGAAAGGATATTCACCGAATACACATCTGACAAGGGGTTGATATCCAGGATCTACAAAATACTGGTTAAACTCCACAAGAAGAAAACATCCAACCCCATCCAAAAATGGGGCAATGAAATGAACAGAAACTTTCTCAAAGAAGAAATCCGAATGGCAAAAAAGCACATGAGAAAATGCTCTACATCATTAATCATCAGGGAGATGCAGATCAAAACCACAATGAGATACCATCTCACACCTCAGAGACTGGCCCACATTCAAAAGAACAAAAGCAACCGATGCTGGCGTGGATGTGGTGAGAAAGGGGCACTCCTTCACTGTTGGTGGGAATGTCCACTGGTTCAGCCCTTCTGGAAAACAGTATGGACCATTCTCAAAAAATTAGAAATTGAGTTCCCATTTGACCCAGCAATACCACTCCTGGGAATATATCCCAGAGAGGCAAAAATGTATAGTCGAAGTGACATCTGCACTTGTTTGTTCATTGCAGCACTCTTTACAATAGCCAGAAACTGGAAGAAACCTGAATGCCCAAGAACAGATGACTGGTTAAAGAAACTTTGGTACATCTACACAATGGAGTACTATGTAGCTGTTAGAAAAGATGAAGTCATGAAATTTACATACGAGTGGTACAATATGGAAAGTATCATGCTAAGCGAAATGAGTCAGAAAGAGAGGGATAGACATAGAAAGATTGCATTCATCTGGGGGATATAAAGTAACAAAGTATGAGATTAATACCCAAGAATAGCTGAGATCAGCACCAGGAGGATTACTCCATAACTTAGAGGCCAGCCGGGTATCCTAGAGGAAAGGGCAGTTCAGATAGAGAAGGGAGCACCAAATAAAGGATGTTTGGAGGATCCTCCCAGGAGGGGAGATGCATGTCGAAAGTAGACTATGGACTGAACATGTTTGCCACTCAATGCCTCTTTTGCAGACCACAACACCCAAAAGGAGAGAGAGAACACAGGGGATTGCCCTGCCACAGAGACAGGGGGGATGGGGGGATGGGGGTGGGAGGGATATTATCCATGGTGGTGGAAAATGGGCACTGGTGGAGGGATGGGTATCTGATCATTGTATAATTGAAACCAAAGCACAAAAAATTGTAAATCTACAACTGTAAAAAAAATAAATAAATAAAATAAAGGGAAAAAAAGATCATAAAAAAAATAATAATAATAATTTTCTATTGCTGGTTATGAAGACCATATGACCATATGATCATAGCCGTGTGATTTTGGATTTCTGATATTTTATAAATTAAGTCTGGAGGGATTTCTGCCCAAAGTCACATAGTTCCGAGATGGGTTTGTGTGCCTCTGGGTCCATGGCCGTGCCAGAGAGCTGCTGGTGGGGGCCAACTTGTGGTCTCGGCAAGTGGGAAGGATGTGCTGGTTCTGTCCCCCATCCCATGAGGCTGCAGTTGCCCCGTCACCTCTGGTTCATACCTGGCTGTCCAATAAGCTCTGAGGCGGCAGCCACCGTGCTGCCGGGGGGAGGGGGGAAAGGCGAAAGAGACAGACACCCTTTCCCTATGGGGGGGGGGGGGGCACAGAGCCGTAGTTTAATGCATAGTCTATTCACATTTCTGCCAGAAGCTGCCGGGTTCCAAATTAGGTCTATGTGCCTCTTGGGCCATGACCATGCCGGAGAGCTGCCCGTGGGAAGCAACTCCTGAAGATTATTTTCGTTTCCTTATTTTGTCTTTCATTGCCATCTCTGGGATTCCTGATCTTGATTCTTTTATCTGTCACTGGTTTTCTTTGTTCCCTTTCTTTGTCCAATTCTTCTGGTTTTGTTATTGAAAAGAAAAGAAAAGAAAACTGCTGAATTTATTCTCAATAAAATATTTTTTAATCTGAACGTATTACTTGGGCTGGGGACAGAAATACTTGTCCTTGAAGCAGATGACAAATATTATTACTTTATTATTTGGGGGGTGAAAGGACCAGTTGTGGGTCACAACTGATAGTACTCAGGACTGAGCCCTTGTGATACTTAGAAGACCATACGTGTTGTTGGGCATTAAAGCAGGGTTGGTGACTTTACAAAGAAAGTACGTTGACCTCTCTACTCTGGTCCTCAAAGGAAACTTCTTTAACACTAATATATTAGGCTCTGATCCTCCTGGGTAAGAATTTCACCCTACCCCACAATTTCTAAATCACTCTACGGTGGTGATTGCTTGTTATTCACAATTATCAAATTAATTTTTATCAGCCCATATAAATATCTAAGTATAATTTTTGAGTACATGTAGATATCATTTTCAGGAGTAAACTTTAAATTTATTTAAAAACAGGATTATATATAACATACTACATGAAATATCTCTTACTTTCCAGATTTATCTGGTAATTTAATGTTGACATTGCACAAATAGTCATGGTAATATTGGATGGATTCTGAATATTATTGCAAATCACAATGTCACAAAAAAATTGGCAAAGCAAATATCTTTCATTCAGATAAATTTTATTTCACTGCCTCAAGTGTTTAGTTATTATCCTCAGTTAAAGTCTCACATAGCATAATTTTGTATTTGAGAGAAGTTATTTTTTAGAATTTTTACTTTTCTGGAAGAAAATCAAAATAATTTTGAATATCATTACTTTGGGGGGAATATAATCTTCATAAAGTGTCTGCATTGACAAAATGAATAAAACCTTAGTTTATTCCTCTAACAAAAGTCTTACATATTCATGTGATACATACTTAGTTATATAGTAAATGAATTTTCAGTAAAAGCAAATTAAAATAAAAACCCAAATCTTTTAAAGGCATAAGATTTCATGGATCAATAATTTTTCTGCAAACATATTTATTAAGAATTTAATACACTTTTATAAACAGTATATTTTTTCAGAATGCTAACTGCTTAGAGTAGCTTAGAAAAGCATAATTCTCAATATCTTTGATTCTTTATTAAAATACACTCAGACTTTCCATGACTATTGCATGAAATGTGCCTTTTACAATATTTTTATTTATCAAGAAAAATCCTAATTGTTTTTGAAAATTATCTCTTGATAATTTGAGCTTTCAAAAATTTGGACTCCTATTCCTTGGGCTACAGGTTAAGAGTAATAGTTTGGCCAAGACTATGAGGTAGAGACATGTGTGTTGTAGGACACTCTGTATGTGATTTTGTGCATCGTCAGTGTTGAAGGGATTACGCATATACAAATATTCAAACAACGTTGTGAAATTATTTTATAATTCCTCTCAGTAAATCATGGACCAATGAAAGATATTGGTATGAAGGAGTAAGAAGGTCACAAGAAAAATATCTTTAAGGAAAGTCACATTTTGGGGAGAGAATATAATAGAATATAGTCCTTCACTCTACTGGAAAGAATCTTTTCCTTTCTGTCAAAGAGTGACATGAGGGGCGGCAATGATAGTACAGTGGGTGGGGCTTTTGCCTTCCACACAGTCGACCCAGGTTTGATCCCCGGCATCACTTATGTTTCCCTGAGCACTGCCAGGAGCAATTCCTGAGTGCAGAGCCAGGAGTAATCCCTGAGCATCGCTGAGCATGATCCAAAAATCAAAATATAAATAAAGTTTATTTGTTTAAAAAAAGAGAGAGTAACATAATTCAGGGACCAACCTAAGAGCTTTGACTTATGTTCTCTAGAATTCAGCAACACAAGATTGGTAATGGATCACATCTGAGATGAGCAGTTAATAGCCTGGGTTTAATTCTGAGATCATCTTGGAATAGAGGATGATTCTGATAAATAATACTAGTCTTAATAATTTGTTATGGCCACTGTACTCTCTGTGGTGTTCAAGCAAAGGTTTCAGCTTAGAGAAACCATTGGTCCTATCTCTTTTAGGTGAAAAGAAACACTCTCTGACCAAAAAGAACAGAATAGAAAGCCAACAAAAAAAATAAAACCAACATGAGCCAAACTAAAACAAACTAGATATTAGCAATTAAGGAAAGAAGCTGAGACTTCATGATTCCCCTAGGAGATTAGTGGTTCATCTGCTAGGGAACCAATGAGACTCTCTCATAAAGTCCATGAGGGGACAGCCTGATGTAAATAAATATATTCAAGGTGTATACAACACACAGAAATGGCACAATTTCAGTTAAAATTCACAAAAAGCTCTCTTATTTTTTCTCTATTCTCTTTTAACCTGAAAGTAAAGTAAGTAAAGTAAAGGCCCTCCCGTTGATCATCGATTTGATCGAGCGGGCCCAGTAACGTCTCCATTGGAGACTTTGTTGTTACTGTGTTTGGCATATCGAGTACAAGTACATCACGGGGAGCTTGCCAGGCCCTGCCGTGCGGGCGAGATACTCTCGGTAGCTTGCCACGCTCTCCGAGAGGGGCAGAGGAATCGAACTCGGGTCGGTCATGTTGGCTGCGTGCAAGGCAAACACCTTACCGAAAGATAAGAATAGTAATTACTAAATAGAAGGAGCTAATAAGAGATATGGGGAGCTTGGTGTGGGGTTCAGGCTTAGTGGAAAGGAGGAAAAGAAATCAAGCATTTGGCCAGAGAGATAGTAAAGGAGCCAAGATGCTTGCTGGCATACAGCCCAACCCTGACTCTAATCTCCAACATGACTTACTGTCCCATAAACACTGCCAGGAGTGAACCCTGAGCACAGAGCCAGGAGTAGTCCCTGAGCACTAGTGAGTGTGGTTCACATGGAAGAAAGAACTCTAACATAGACACTGCCTTACTATGGGCCTCATGTTTCAGACTGCCTCAAACGGTAGATAGGGAAAATATTTTACGTAAAACCAAGACTATATATTTTTCAACTTAGAACCAGAATTCAGAATCTGTTTACCAATTTTAGACAGCAGCTGTTTTTTATTAATTTTTGTTAGTTAAGAGCACTGCACTGTAGCACTGTCCTCCCATTGTTCATCGATTTTCTCGACTGGACCCAGTAATGTCTCCGTTGTGAGAATTGTTTTTACTGTGTTTGGCATATCAAATACGTCATAGGTAGCTTGCCAGGCTTTGCTGTGAAGGCGAGATACTCTTGGTAGCTTGCCAGGCTCTCCAAGAGGGGCAGAGGAATCGAACCCAGCTCAGCCAGGCTGGTTGCACGCAAGGCAAACGCCCTACCGCTGTGCTATCGCTCCAGCCCTGTTAATTAATATTATATAATATAAAATATATTTTATATATGTTATATATTATATAACAATATAATTATTAATTTTATTATTTTTATTGATGCTCTGTATAGAGTATTAATAAAGGTAAGGGCCCTCCCGTTGTTCATCAATTTGCTCAAGCGGGCCCAGTGACGTCTCCATTGGAGATTTTGTTGTTACTGTGTTTGGCATATCGAATACATCACGGGTGGCTTGCCAGGCTCTGCTGTGCGGGCAAGATTAATAAAGAGTATTAATAAAAATCTAATATGTAACAATGTGAGAAAATTCATGGTGCCTATATATATCATTGCGTAAGTATACTCTTATTACTATGTTTTGAACAGATAGTAGGAAACAAAAAGAAAATGTCCTTTTAATAAAGTGCTTATTGAAAAATAGTGTTACAGTTAATATAGTTTGTTGACTGTATTAACTTAATTATTTGATTGTAATGGAATAGGGGAACCATAGACTTTGATTTGTGATATAGATAAATATTCCAGATAATTTTTCAAAGAATATTTAACCTGAAGATCAATTGTGTGTAGTTTTATTTTTTAATCCAGTTTGACAAGACATGTCTTAATTTACAGCTCTAATTTGTAGATATAAACATCTCAGTACTTGTTAGCAAATCTCTTATTGTTAGCTAGAACTTATCATGTCATTCTTACATTATTTAGAGTACAGAGTGTAAGCACTTATTCTAAAAAGGATTTTAATATGACTCTCAGGAGATGCTTTATGCATGATGGTAAAACTGAAACAGAAGTAAAGGTTCACAAGCAAACACAAATGCATAGACTCAAATAACAGAGCTATGGAAACCAGAAACGGAGAGGGGAAGAAAACTGAAAATGATAGAAGGTCTAAGAGACTGTGATAGATTGTCATATGGTAATATATGCTTTAAAAATATGAGAAACCATACCTCCAAAATATAGTCATGTAAACAAATATTATTTCAGTAAAACTTAGAAATGTGAGTTCAGAGCAGGGAAGAAAATTAGAAAATTGCACCCTGTTAGGGAAATAAAACACACATATGAGGAGCTGATACGATAAGAGACAAACTTGTATTTTCCATTCCCCTTTATGGAGATCAAAGCTCCCAGGGAAAACTCATGAACAAAGTGTCACATAATACCCTCACAAACAGAAAGTTTTTTAAGAACTATTCTGAAAAATTCTTATAAGAGTGGGAAGGGAGGCAATGTATAGATGATGAATAGAATTGGACTTTTTGATCAACTCAAGGTAGTAAAAACACATATGATTATCTTCCATGGTGCATGTTATATGCTACAATGCAAAGCTATTTCAATTAAAGGGGAAAGGGAGGGTAGATATGAAATGTACAGTAAGAGAAAACAAATAAAAGCAAATGTTCCTATATGTCCACCAGTTTATAAATCTCTGACGGCAAGATTGCATTATACTGTTGCTTGGTGCAATAAAACTTGATAATAGCAATGAGTAGCCCAAAAAAACAAAACGAATGGAAAGAAATATTGGTATAGTGCATCCTTTACCTGTGACTGATTTAACAGTCTACTACGGTGATGGTGGTTGAAAATTGTAGACATTTACACTCAGCGATAGCACAGCGGGTAGGGCGTCTGCCTTGCACGCAGCCAACATGGCCGACCCGAGTTCGATTCCTCCGCCCCTCTCGGAGAGCCCGGCAAGCTACTGAGAGTATTCGATATGCCAGACACAGTAACAACAAAGTCTCCAGTGGAGACGTTACTGGGCCCGCTCGAGCAAATCGATGATCAACGGGAGGGCCTTTACTTTACTTTACACTCACAACTGTATAGGCTCTAAGTCTAAAATCAGTTTCACCATATTGACAATCCATTGTGATTCCTGCTCCCTTTGGACACTCTAGAGAGAATCAACTCATTGCCTTTTTCAGATTCTGCTTGCTGTCTAGATTCATTGGCTTATGGCAATACCACTGCAATCTCTGCTTCCTTTGTCACATTCAATGATTCTTCCCAGTCTTCATGAAATCTGTCTTCCTTTATAGTGCTCACCTTGAACATCTAGAATAACTTCTCCATCTCAAAATCCTTATCTTAATCACATCAAAAAAGGCCCTATATATTTTTCAAATGTAAGCTAATATTCACAGGTTCCATGGTTTTCTTCTGGGGATCATTTTTCAGTTGATTACAACACAGTACATACTTTATATATTCATAGAAATATGACTTTTTATCTACCCATATTTTTCAGGTAATATCTTACTCTAAATTCTGAAATCAAGAGTCAAAGTAACAGTACATCAGGCAAAGAACTTGCCTTGCACAGGGCTGGCCCAGATTTAATCTGCAGCGCCTCATATAGTCCCCTGAGTGTTGCCTGTGATTCCTGAGCTCAGAGTATCAAAGAGTAAGCCCTAAAAGCCAGATGTGGCTCAAAAAACAAAATAATAATAATAATGTCCAAAATCACAGTGGATCTCACTAATAGCTTCATAAGATAATTAATTCCCACATGGTAGCTACAAAATATTTATTTCTGAGAAGTGAAAATATAATGGATTTCTGAAAGCCAAGAAGGTTTGTGAAATAGTCTATGTAAATGTGGACCAGATTATTATGAAATTCCATTACTCACAAATGCCTTTACTAAGAGCAACACATAGGGAAGTAAATTTATTGCTCTCCCATTAGGATAATAAAATCTATAATACCTCAATGTGGAACCTTAGCTTACCACATAATTTTGATGCTAAGCAGAAGCTCAGCACATCATTGTTACTTTTTACTTCAAATAACTGCCCTTAGATTCCACAGATAAGAAGTGGTAGAATGCAATTGAAATTAATAGTTCTTGATCCTGGGTCTATGTTCTTTCCTTTAAGCAATCCTCTTTTTTCTGTTTGGTCATTTACGAAAATAAAAGCTGATTTTAATTACTTTCTTCTTCCGGTAGCTTCAATACTTAAAACTTAAACATGTCATTTAGTTTTAAGTTTTTACTTATAAATTTAATGACAAATATTATTAGTGATCCTCACTAATGAAAGTTTGATCTGTGTAAAAGGGACTTAAAGAAGATGAAACCCACTATTCAACCATTAGGTAAATTCCAAGAGTTAGTTCAATGAAGATTCAACGTGAACAAAAGGAAACAAAACCTGTAAATTTGTTCAGTACAGACTAAAGTCCCCGAAGCAGTGAGCAAGGCTTAATTTGTAACAGCTGAGAAGGTTTCCATCTACAAATTAAATTAAAGTTCCTGCAGACCTTTGCTCTTTCACACCAGACAAGTTGGTCTGTCCTTTTCTAAAAATACTCATTTGCTACCTATTGTTGGTCCTGAAGAGAGACTCAGTGAGAGAGTACAATTGCTCTTTAATATCCTTTGTAAATAATCTGCTTTCAAGGTTAAGAAACAAATTTAGAGAGGTAAATAACTGTTGATTACACATAGTCCTTTAAGTCACCAAAGGATGTTAGGACATCCTTGACAAATCCAACATTAAAAACATGAGTGAAGAGGTGATTTTGAGCCGATTTTGTTCTTGTAGCTGCTCATAACATAAAATCTAAGAGACATTGCAGTGTGGTCCAAATTTTTTCTCAGCATATTATATATCATGTTTAGACAGAACTCCCTGCTATTATTTATTCATGCCAATATGAATTATTCTCTACAAGTGAACTCAAGTCACGTAAACTCCGGCTTCCAGGAACCCAAGCATGTTTTCTTTTGGAGAGATGTGAGTTTCACCTCATTTCATGAAAATTGAAAAATCAGCTAACAAACAACTCTAGTGTTTGCAATCAATACCTCGTTCAGTAACTCTTTGAGATTGACTCCAGTGTAAGTTGTAGTCTTGGGAGTATTAAGAAGTGAATCATTTTTTTTTTCTTTTCTGCTATCAACTCCAAAACGAAGATGAGCTTCAGTTGGGAGTTGCTTTTATTTTGGGGGTCTGAAAGGGATCTCTGGTTTGTTTCATTTATTTTAAAGCCAAAATCCAATTCAAGGATGATGAATGGTGTCAGTTTGACAGCACCAAAGACTGAAATTCTTCAATTCTTCTAAGGTTTAGCAGGGCAACGACTTCAAATTCTTTCTCACCCAGAGAAGAGCATTTACACTTACCTAGATAAGCTGATTCTGAAAATGTGGTTATCAGGATCATGATCTATGCTCACCATTACTTTTCTCTTGATAGCCCTTATAAGTATGAGGGTAGACGGATTAAAAGAAATTCTTTTGCTTTTTTAGTTTTTGAGAGTTTCTTTTGTCAAGTGGAACTGAATCTAGCCATCTGACTGAATTTATTCAGGTCAAAACACTGAAGAATAGAGCTGGTTTGTACCTGACCTCAATGAGGACTGGTCTATGGGCTCAATCTCAGATGGGGTTCAGGTTTATTGACCTGAATTTTTCCAGATTGAATGAAAGTTTTAGGGAAGCTTAGCACTTACAAAGTTTACTTTTTTCTCTTGAAGAGAAACTTTTGGGTAGCACCAGTAATGGTAATGGTAGAAGAGAGTAGGTATTTTTTTGTTGCTGGAAGTCATCTGTGAAATTAAAGAGAGAGAGAGAGAGAAAGAGAGAGAGAGAGAAAGAGAGAGAGCTATGAACTATGAGTCCTTGTCATACAGGTAATAATGATTTCTGGGTACTAATATAATCATATTTTAAATAATAATTTTCTCTGAATCAACTTATTCTTTTTTTAAGGTCATATCTGACAATGCTCAGGGGTTACTTGTAGCTCTGCACTCAGGAATTACTCCTCGTGGTGCTCCGGGGATCATATGAGATGTCAGGGATTGAACCCAGATTGGCCGAGTACTAAACAAATGTCCAATTCACTGTACTATCATTCTGGCTCCCATTTGGGGGAACTTTTTTTGAAGCAGCTCATTCTTCACTTATTCCTTTCTATATGTGCCTGATTTATAGCTTTGATTTTTTACATTAAATGATTATAAACACTTAATGAAACTACAAAAGATAGTCCATTGCTTTCATAGTCTATACATCAACATTTTTAATAATTGGTATGCAAAGGTTAAAATAGAAATTAAAAAATGAATCTGTATGAATGTAATAAGGAAAGTTTAAAGAACCATTAGAATTATAAAATCTGACTTAAATAATGTTCTGATTAAATTTGTGGAGCAACCAAAACATAACTAGCTGTTGTTTAAATTTTCTAGCATGGGTGAGGATATATCTCAAGGGATAGTATTCATGCTTTGTATGCCAGAGGCCTGGATTTAATCTACTTTATTACGTGGTTCCCAACACTGCCAGGAGCAGCTCTGAGTGTAGAGTTGAAAATAACCTTTATGCAGTGCAACACACGGACCACAAACACACAAAACAAAACAAAATAAATCTTCAGGTACGATAATAAAATGTAACTTGTAGTGTTTAAGGTAACCCAAGGAGAAATTTCCAGTAACACTAAAATAATTATGGAGAAAATAGATAGCAATATAAAATAAACCCTGTTTATATCAGCATTGCATCATATGAAAGTTAGTCTTCATTTAGGATGACTCATTTTTACATGTACAATTTCCAAGTAATGTAGCATAAAATCTTAGTACGATAGAAATCATTAAAGAAGAAATTAGATTAAGTATCGATTATTTGTATTGTGAAGTTTGCAATGAGAACAGTTGTTTTAAAAATAAGGCAGGGGCCAGAGAAACAGCTCAATGGGATGAGTGCATTACTTTGCACGTGGTAGACCTGGTTTGATGCCGGCACTGCATGGTTTCCTGAACACTGTCATGAGCCCTTTAGCATAGAACCTGGAATAGTCCGTGAGTATGACCTAAAACACAAACAATTATAGCACTAAAGGGACAGAGATATAGCTTAGCAGTACAACAGTTGCTTTCCATGCATGAGGCGGTGGGCTTGATTCCCAGAAACACACACACACACACACACACACACACACACACACACACACACTCTTTCTCTCTCTCTCTTTCTCTCTCTCTCTCTTTCTTTCTCTCTCTCTCCCTTTCTCTCTCTCTCTCTTTCTTTCTCTCTCTCTCCCTTTCTCTCTCTGTCTCTCTCTCAATGGGACTTAAGAAGGACATTAGACATTAACTGTTTCAAAAAAAATTATCATCTATTTGATACAAATATAGATTAATGTTATCATTGTGAAGCTATCTTGTTTCTCTGGTGGACAAAAGACTTGAAGTGACCTTAATTAATTATTTTCCCTTCATAAAAACATTTAAAGAAAAAAGAAAACAACTTTTAGGACAATTAAAATTAATATCAAAAAATGAAGAATATCATAGCAATCTAAGTTAGAATAAATGGAGTTCCTCACCTTTAAAGATTGAGTGTTTGTGTAAAATATTGCTGCCGACAAGCTTGATAGATTTTTTTAAATAATCTTTCTTTGTACAAAATGATGAAAGCTGAATGAGAAGTTTCTTTGAATTCATTAAACTTATATAGCACTTCATAGTTTTCAAAGATAATCATATATTTAATTACTTTATCCAATATTAGAGAGAAAATAACTGATTTAAGATTGATTATCACTTTCTAGCTGTGTGACTTTGATGTTTCCTTTTTTCTTTTCCTTTTGAAGTTTAGTTCTCTGATACATGAAAATAGTATTTTTCCTCAGAAAGCGGCTGAGGAAATAAATAAATATTTATTCAAACATGGTTCCTTCAGGGCAGAAATGCTGATCCACTAGACTGAGCGCATGCTCTGTATTGAGAGAGCTCAGGTTTGATCCCAGAGCACCACTAGGAGCCACATAGGGTGTGGTCCAACAAACAAACAAACAAACAAACAAACAGAAAACCAACAAGCATTTTCCTTCTTTTTATTTCTTTTCATAGTCCACCTCTTTCCACCATTTTCTGACCCTGTCTCCCAACTCCACTCCTCAGACGTCCCACCTCAAACTTTTTTCTGAGAATCACCAGGAATCAGACCACTTTTTGTGGAGATTGCACATACCTGGATGGTGCGTAACTAGAAATATTTTGTGGAATACAAGATCAGTAAAACATAGTTCATGACATAGAATTAAACCATAAGTATTAGTAACTTTTAAAAACTAGGTATTAATATCATTCAAATTAGATAAAAATGACCCTTGAGCTCCACCAAGGGTCACTTCTAAGCACAGAGCCAGAAATGTCCCCTAAGTACTGCCAGGCATGGCCAAAATAGCACGTCACGCCAAGCCAGAAGAAATCCTAAAAGTAAAATAACTAATCAAACTTTAGAGGATGAAGATACAAACATAACCGTAGTAGTCTTTCTTTTTTAAAAAATCTGCTATTTTTTTGTTTTGCTATGTATTGTATACATTCACACACAAAATTTCACATATGAACATACTGACAGTTATAAAATTATCTGGATATACTTTATTTTATTCAGTCACTGTCACTGTCACTGTCCTCCCGTTGTTCATCAATTTGCTCGCGTGGGCCCAGTAACATCTCCATTGTGAGACTTGTTGTTACTGTGTTTGGCACATCGAATACATCATGGGTAGCTTGCCGGCATTGCCGTGCGGGCAAGATACTCTCGGTAGCTTGCCAGGCTCTCCAAGAGGGGCGGAAGAATCAAACTTGAGTCGGTCACGTCAGCCATGTGCAAGGCAAATGCCCTGCCTGCTGTGCTATCGCTCCAGCCCACTTTATTCAGATATTAAAAAATTGATTTAAATGATATTTATACCACTGTTACACTTTAAAACTATGCCATGGGGTATGTAACTATTGTTATTGTTTTTCAAAATCACTGATTAAATACAAAGCTCCCTGTTCCCAGAGAAAGCATTTAGTGAGATGGAATACATGTTTGCATCCCCAAGCACTGTTAGTAGTAGACACTGCGACACTCCAGAAGTGACCCCAAAATGAATAAAATTAAATAAAACTGAATTTGATATAAATATAAAGCAACTTAAAGATGTAAGGAAGGGCAATAACATATTGAAGTGAGCAACTATATGTGCACCTTATATCAAGAGGGAGATCTACTAAAACAAAAAAATATGTATTACAAAAGTTTGTTTTAGACTAGATCCTAATCTCTAATTTAAATGATCATATATTCTGCTGCACCAAATAATTTGGAAGAAATTCTTGATTAAAAAGAGGATATATTATCAAAGATCACAAAGCTATAATTTACAAATCCAATCCCCAGAATGCAAATTAAAGATTGGCTTCGTTTTTAATTTTCTTTCCATGTAATTATTTTGTTTTTGTTTGGGGGGGGGCGCACATCCTGTGGTGTAAGAAAACTTCCCCCAGTTCAGGGTTGACACCTAGAAGTACTGCCAGGATCACAAGTAACAAGCACAGGTCTCCCAAATGCACAGCATGCGCTCAACCTGTCACCTTCTCTTTTTAACTCCTCCCCATGTCACTACAGTCTGTCCTTATATCTACTCTTTCCCAAATCTGCCCCTCTATTGTGCGAGGAGTTCTAAGCATAAATGGCCAAAGGGAAGTCAGAAAGAAAACTGGGGGGTAGGGGGAGTTAACAATTTAGATGATGTAGTAATTGCTGCTAACTTCTAACGGAAATGATTCTATCTCAAGTACATTTTTAATACCTGAATACATCGAATTATCTCACATCCATTACATGTGTATTGCATAGTAAACTTCAAATACAATTTTCCACACTGCTCTTTGTCATACTGGAACTGGATGTCTGCTTTACCTGACTACTAGATGAACTTTGTCAGGAAGGGCTTCTTTCTGGTGTTCCTTCACAACACAACTGCTCCCACGGGTGAAACTTCTTCAAGAAACACAGCTAATTCCAATTTGTGGATTTTCCATTATTCCAGCTGTCACTTCAAGTCAATGATTCAGACACTATTTCTGTTAAAATTATTTTCATAGTGACCTGGTTATTATCACAGACTTTTGCTTTTTTTGTTTGTTTGTTTTTAATTCTTTTCCTTCAATTTGATCTTTGTCAGAAATCTCAAGAGTAATCATACTATCTCTCATCTGTCTCCCAAGAACTCAAGATAGTTTGCGTAATCTCATTTTGTGATTACTGGAGAGTATTCAAATAATTAAAATAAAATTTGTCTCAGCACTACAAGCCTTGAGATTATGTGATTTTACTTCAAAACCTGTTTAAATGTATCCATACAAAATATTACTGAGTGAAGTAATTAAGTTGGACTTGCCATTTAAAAACAATTCTCCTGAGCGTTTCCTTGGGATCACCTTTTTTTTTATTCCCTCACAGATGCAGCATAAAATATAACCCAAAAATTCTCACATCTGTTTTTCCTACTATATGTGTGTGAGCACACATGTTTGTGCATCTGTGTCTGTGTGTCTACCCATCCATCTATCTATCTATCTATCTATCTATCTATCAGACTTCTTTTTTTCTTTATATATTGCTGTAAATAAACTTGTGAAACAAATTATTCTGTTTTCCACCATTTTTAGAAAATAAATTTCAATCCAAAAGATCATTTTTTAGTAGTTTAAGGTCTATGTATTCGATATGCCAAACATAGTAACAACAAAGTCTCCAATGGAGACGTTACTGGGCCCGCTCAAGCAAATTGACGAACAACGGGAGGACAGTGACAGTGACAGGGTCTAAAGAAACAAAAAAAAAACCTTTGCAAGACAAAAACCAGACAGATCTCCTGCCTTGCCTGCAGCCAATGTATAGTCCATCTCAGGCAACTCATAAGGCACCTAGATATCCCCCCCCCCAAGAATGATTCCTGAGTGCAAAGTCAAGAGTGTGCTTTCCTATACGCAAACAGCGAGAGAGAAGAAAGCAACATGAAAAAAACAATCCCGTTCACAATTGTGCCCCAGAAAATCAAGTACCTAGGAATCAGCTTAACTAAGGAAGTAAAGGACCTGTACAAAGAAAACTACAAAACGCTACTTCAGGAAATAAAAGAGGACATGAGGAAATGGAAAGATATCCCCTGCTCATGGGTCGGGAGACTTAACATTGTCAAAATGGCAATACTACCAAAAGCATTGTATAAATTCAATGCAATCCCTATAAGGATACCCATGACATTCTTCAAAGAAATGGAGCAAACACTCCTGAAATTTATATGGAACAATAAGCCCCCACGAATAGCTCAATCAATTCTTGGGAAAAAGAAAATGGGAGGAATCAACCTCCCTAACTTCAAACTCTACTACAAGGCAGTAATAATTAAAACAGCATGGTACTGGAACAAAAGCAGAGCTGCAGAACAATGGAACAGAGTTGAATATACTTACATTTCCTCCCAAACATATAATCATCTAATCTATGATAATGGGGCAAGAAAAGTGAAATGGAGCAGGGAAAGCCTCTTTAATAAACTGTGCTGGCAAAATTGGACGGCTACATGCAAAAAAGTGGGCTCAGATCTCTGCCTAACACCATGCACAAAAGTAAGATCAAAATGGATTTGTGACCTCAACATCAGACCAGAATCCATAATGTTTATTGAAGACAAAGTCGGCAAAACTCTCCATGATATTGAAGCTAATGGTATCTTCAAAGATGTCACGCCACTGGCCGAGCAAGTGAAAACAGAGATAGACAGCATGGTACTGGAACAGAGATAGACAAATGGGACTATCTTAAACTAAGAAGCTTCTGCACCTCAAAAGAAACAGTGACCAAAATACAAAGACAGCCTACAGAATGGGAAAGGATATTCACCAAATACACATCCGACAAGGAGTTGATATCAAGGATATACAAAGTACTGGTTAAACTCCACAAGAAGAAATCACCCAACCCCATCAAAAAATGGGGTGAGGAAATGAAAAGAAACTTTCGCAAAGAAGAAATTCGAATGGCAAAAAGGCACATGAGAAAATTGAGAAAATGCTCTACATCACTAATCATCAGAGAGATGCAGATCAAAACCACAATGAGATATCATTTCACACCACAGAGACTGGCCCACATCCACAAGAACAAAAGCAACCAATGTTGGCGCGGATGTGGCGAGAAAGGGACCCTCCTTCACTGCTGGTGGGAATGCCGGCTGGTCCAACCCTTTTGGAAAACAGTATGGACAACTCTCAAAAAATTAGAATTTGATCTGCCATTTGACCCAGCTATAGCACTCCTTGGAATATATCCCAGAGAGGCAAAAAGGTATAGTCGAAGTGACATCTGCAATTGTTTGTTCATTGCAGCACTCTTTACAATAGCCAGAATCTGGAAAAAACCTGAGTTCCCAAGAGCAGATGACTGGTTAAAGAAACTTTGGTACATTTACACAATGGAATACTATGTAGCTGTTAGAAAAGATGAAGTTATGAAATTTACATACAAGTGGTACTACGTGGAAAGTATCATGTTAAGCGAAATGAGTCAGAAAGAGCGGGATAGACACAGAAAGATTGCATTCATCTGGGAAACATAAAGCAACAAAAAGGGAGACTAACACCCAGGAATGGCTGAGATTAGTACCAGGAATTTTGCTCAATGAATTGAAGGCCAGCCACATGTTCTAGGTGAAAAGGAAGCTCAGATAGAGAAGAGAGCACCAAATGAAGGGTGTTGTGAGGACCCTCCCAGGGTGGGAGAAGCATGCTAAAAGTAGTCTATAGACCAAACATGATTGCCACTCAATGCCTCTCTTGCAAAACACAGTACCCAAAAGAAGAGAGAGAGAACAAGGGGGAATACCCTGCCACAGAGGCAGGATGGGACGGGGGAGATGGGGGGCGGGGGGGATGCTGGGACCCGTGGTGATGGATGACTGGCACTGGTGGAGGGATGGGCACTTGATCATTGTATAACTGAAACCCAAGCACAAAATTTGTAAGCCTATAACTGTACCTCATGGTGTTTCACTAATAAAAATTAAAAAAAGAATGTGGCTCTGGCTGGTGAATCACGTAATGATATTAATCTAGACTCTGTGCAACATCCAGCCCCCCCTCCCATTCTTCTTCAGACACCAGATAAACTGGGGTGTACTTGTTTGGAAAGCTCTCAGCATATCATGATATGCTAGCACTCAGTGCTCATTAAAGAAGTACTTATCCAAGAAGTGGATCTGCTTTGTGACAGTACAAAGCTTAGGAAGAAGCAAGGAGACACAAATTAGTAAACAAAGCAATAACTCAACTGCAAACCAAACTTTAAGGCTTTCTTTTAAAAAGAACATTTAATCTTCCAGATAACCATAAAGTATAAAATAATAAATTTCTACATACCTGTTGTGATAGAAAATTATATATCAACTTGAGTGGGTTGCTGAGTCCAGATATTTAGTCAGATTTTAAATTTCTCTAAATTATTTAAGGTTGAGATATTAGCATTTAAATTGGTGGGCTTTGTGGAAACCACATTCTCTTCCATAATGTGTTTGAGTGTCATTCAGTCAGTTGAAGAACTGAATAAAACTGTGGTTTCCAAGCAGGAGGGCATTTAGCTAGCAGACAGTCACTGAATCTCAAATGCAGTCTATCTCTTCCCTGATATTCAGTTCACTGACACATCCTTCAAACTTTGAACTTGGAAATTCCCATAGTTATGTAAACCAAATTTTAATAATAACTATGTACTTATGTAATCATGTATAGTTTAAAAATGACTGCTCCCACATGCACAAATTCTGTTGGTTCAGTTTCTCAAAAGAGCCCCCAATAGTGCCCTCACCATCGCCATTAACTATTGGTCATGGATATGCTCATTTAATCTATTTTTATGCCTAAATGTTTAAAGTAAGTGTAAGTATCATGGCTTTCCATCCCTAAACATCTATTACTATCTTTAGCACTAAAATTAATACTTTCCTACATAAAAAATAGTATTATCATGCTTCCACTCAATAAGTTCATGTCATTTAATATTTATTTAAGCCTGCAGTATTCCAATATTCTAAAAATGGCCTATTTAAACAAAAAGTCAATTAAGAACCAAATGATTGTTGCGGCAGGAGTTGGGACATAGTACTTTATAGGTTATGCTGAGTACCACCCATTACCTCACAACAAGAAACGTTTCATGTCTGATTGCTGCACACCAGTCCAAACATTGTATTTCAGGTAGAGGGGATAAAAGTATGTTTCTTCCCTTTGTAAAGTTACAACTTCCCCATTTTTTGACATGAAAATAAGCTTTTGTATATTTTATATCCTTTTAATGTGTGCTAACAGTCAAGCTAGCTTCCTTATCCATTTATAATTTTTTACTTGAATCAAATATTGCATCAATAGCTGCTAGAAATTTTATATAATAGTCCATAATGATTTATTGTAAGCTTACAATAAACTTACCATTGCTAACTCCCGTCTCTTCCCAATGTGTTCAATTCTGAAATACTAACATAAAATTTTGAGTTTTCATAGCTATGATCAACAAAATCAAGTAAAATACAATGCTTTAGATGGAAAAGTTCCTACATGAGAATTTCCCTTGTGTAAAATGAGGGGGATTTACAAGATCAGCAGTAAAAATATTAATGATCAAAGTTCTAAATCCCATATCACTTCTTTTTTTTTCCTTTTTGGGTCATAACTGGCGAAGCAAAGGGTTTACTCCTGGCTCTGCACTCAGGAATCACTCCTGGCAGTGCTCAGGGGACCCTATGGGATGCTGAGAATCGAACCTGGGTCAGCAGCATGGAAGGCAAACACCTTATCCGTTATGTTATGGCTTCAGCCCCCCCACATTCACTGCCACTATCACTGTCCTCCCATTGTTCATCGATTTGCTCAAGCAGGCCCAGTAACATTCTGAGACTTGATACTGTGTTTGGCATATTGAATACATCACGGGGAGCTTGCCAGGCTTTGCCGTGTGGGTAAGATACTCTCGGTAGCTTGCTGGGCTCTCCGAGAGGGGCGGAGGAATCAAACTCAGTTCAGTCATGTTGGCTGCGTGCAAGGTAAATGCCCTACCCGCTGTGCCATCACTGCAGCCCCCCCCCCTTATTACTTCTTGAAACTAATTGTGATATATTATAGGGAATTTTCTAAAATAATGGGGAATATAGATAATCAAAATATTCCTGGCAGTACAAACCAGAGAGCTAAGAGCTTAAATTTTTGACAGATTTGTTGAGATAAAATTGATAAAATTTAATCAAGACCCCATCAAATGACATTTAATATATGATAAATATAATGTATAAAAATATTTAATGTAAAAATGTAAAAGTATATGTATTACAAATATAAATGTACTAACTATATTGGGCTGGAGTTAAGGCACAGCGGGTAGGGTCTTTGTCTTGCATGAGGCTGACCCGGGTTCGAATCCTCCGCCCCTCTCGGAGAGCTCGGCAAGCTACCAAGAGTATCTCACCCGCACCTCAAAGCCTAGCAAGCTACCCGTGATGTATTCAATATGCCAAAAACATTAACAAGAAGTCCCACAATTTGTTGTAAAATGTTACTGGTGCCCACTCGAACAAATCAATTAACAATGGGAGGACAGTGCTACAGTGCTACTAATTATATTAATAGTGCTGATTAAGCACTATTTTTATATATCACCTATATTTCTATGCAGATTGAATCTGTGTGTGTGTGTCTGTCTGTCTGTCTGTCTCTCTCTCTCTCTCTCTCTCTCTCTCTCTCTCTCTTTCTCCCTCTCTTAGCTTTTTAGGCCACCCCGAGAGTGCTCAGGGAATACCCATGGCTCTGGACTCAGGGATTACTCCTGATGGTGCTTGGGGGACTATGGGGATCCAGGGACTGAACCTAGGTAGATAGTATGTAAGTCAAGCACCCTGCCCCCTGTACTAGTTTTCCAGTCTCCAAGAATTTTTTAACCTTTCTGTATTTTCATTTGTTTCTAATATTCTCCTGTAATCAGAGTTTCTAAATCTGAGTTTTACATTCTTGGCATTAATTATTCACATTTTTTGCTACTACTGCCTTCCTTCTGCATAAATGAATTTGCCTCAAACTATACTAAGTCCAAGGGGCAGGAACACCCACTGAGACTTGAATGGAAAAGATATTAAAATAAAGGGATATGGGATTTTAGAAATTAACATTCTGATAGAAACAAGAAGATACTGAGACAATGCTGGTAAAAAGCCAGTTCTCTCAAAGTTTAGGTCTGTTCTACTTGATTGTGGAAGTTTAATTAAGATCCCAATAGACTTTTGAACTCAGAATACTTATTCAAACTCATTGTGAATCCTTTGAGGTTGACTCATTACTAATATTTTTCCATTTTAGGGTAAGATTTCCCGCTGACACTAAGCAACACAGCCTCAACATGGGTAAGTGGAATAGGAAGTTCAAGATCACTGAACTCTTGTAAAATGACTTATTTATTGTTTTAACAATTCCTCAGACATGCTTTGTAGTTTTTTATTATTACTATTAGATTTTGAACTTATATTTTTCCACCCTGTGGCCTTAATCTTCCGAGGAAAATCCTGAGCAACAGAAACAGCTGCTAAAAGAATGAGCTCACTAATTAGTTTCACATTGGGAAAATAAATAGTGTAACAAGTAACCTACCTTATTGTTTATTTCTTAAGGGATAGTGTGGAAAATGTCCACTCATGACTTAATTGCAATAAAATAAATAGGATTCAACTTGTATGCTTTGGTTGACAAATTTTCTAAAAGTACAACTGTTTCAAATTATAATAAGAATCTGTCTTCATGTGTTTAGCTGCTATTTATCTATTTACTAATCTTTTTCATCTGAGAAAAGTCAATGATGAATAAATTATACTGTAAATCCAGATAGTATGCAGCAGAATCATGAACACCAACATTCTATCTATGCATCATTCTGTCTTGGGAAGCAATAATGAAATGTCATCTACTTAGTAACAATAGGTTGCTGTAGATGCTAATTAAGTATCTCATACACTGATATTATCACATTGTCCTGTTTCAGTAATGGAGTTTACTCATTTCACCTATCTTAAAAGTAACAGGTCTTGGGGCTGAAGTGATAGCATAGCGGATAGGGCGTTTGCCTTGCACGCAGCCAACATGACCAACACAAGTTCTATTCCCAGCACCCCATATGGTCCCCTGAGCACCGCCAGGAGTAATTCCTGAGTGCATGAGCCAGGAGTAACCCCTGAGCATTGCCGGGTGTGACCCAAAAAGCAAAAAAAAAAGTCACAGTTCTTTTAGAAATATAGGTATCATTAACCTTCTGCATATATATATATATATATATATATATATATATATATGTACTCCCCTCTTCTCATCAAAGAACTTCCTTGCCTATTAGGAACATAGTGTGTGTGCCTTCCCAAAATGCATCTCTCAAAAGTCTATCTCCCTGTGTGGTGTTCTGAAAAAGCCAGGCCTTTGGAAAGCAATTTGGATGAATGGGGTCATAGGGTAGAATATTCATGAATGGATCTGTGTGTTTTTGGAGTTCCAAAACTCCAAAGTGGCTCTGGGTTCTGTCATGTGAGGTTTATAATGACAAAAAAAGGAAGAAGAGCCATACCAAATACCTATCATATACAACTGATCTTAGACTTCACAGCCCTAGAACTGTAGATATTTAAACCAGAGATTTTCAAACTTTTCCCACTCACATGACCCCAGATATACAAAATAGCCATACAGATGAAACATCACTGACGATAAATCATAAATGTATTCTATAGGAAAATTTTATGATATCTACATTCAGTTGCATAACTCATAATATAAGAAGCTAGGTGTTAGAGTGATAACAAAGGGAGAAAGGCACTTGCACACATTAACCCAGGAACAAACTTCAACACCTTATATGAGCTTGTGAGCACTGACAGGAATGATTCCTGAGCAGAAAGTGAGAAGTAAGCCCCTGAGCATCACTGGACATATGACCAAAGCCTCAACTGCCCCACCTTCCCCCTCCCTCACCAAAGAAAACCCACAAAGCTGGGATTTAACCACCCTATCTATGGTAATGTTTTATAGCAACCAGATCCTAATAAAATTTTCTAACTAAATAAATGCATTCCTCTTTTAAAAATTCAAGGATATCTCTAAAAGATAGTTCTAGCATGCTTCAACATTGTGTATAAGATGGTTTTGTTCTGTAGTGCTGTTTATATTTTCTTTTGTTTCCCTTGCATTAGAATAAGCTTCACAAAATTATATCCAAGTCTAATGTGAAATAGGCTTCAGCACAGTAAAGAAAAACATCATTAAATAGAAAATGTAGACCTTAGAGTCAGAGCTATAGTACAGAAGATAGAGCAGGTATAGTGCAGCAGATATAGTACAGTATGCCTTGCATGCAGTGGACCTGGGTTCGAGCTCCAGCATCCCATATGGTCCCCCAAGCACTGTCAAGACTAATTCTTTAGAGCAGAGCCAGTAGAGACCGCTGAGCGTCGCCGGGTGTAACCCAAAAATTGAAATTAAAAAAAGGAAAAGAAAGAGAAGAAAGAAAAAGTGACCAAAGAGACCAGAAAAAGAATTGAAAAACAGAGATTAGTTTGGGGCCTGAGTGAGGAAGGCCGCTGGCCTTGAACACGGTCAACTTGCCTTTGCTAACGCTAATTCCATTTTCGTCTCTAGAATTTCATGATCCTGAGAATAGAGTTGGAGCAGTCCCCAAGGGCCTGCGTATGTACCTTGGGTCCTCCCTCAACTGTGAAAAGCACTTTGCTGTATAGGTTATGTTTGCAAATCACATACTTAATCAGGAATTAGATTTCTAACTCATTCTAACTCACGTAACTTAAAAATAATAAGAGATACACATCAACAACCTGGTTTATAAATAGGCAGGGGATCTTAATAGACCTTTTTTTCAAAGAAGACAGTCATATGACTAACAGATGGCTAAAAGATAAACGTTCAGCATCACTAATTATTAATGAAATGCAAATTAAAATCACAAGGAAACATCACCTAATAGGAGTTGTAATAGTTCATATCAAAGACAAGAAAGAAGATTTTTTAAAGATAGGGAAACAGGATATAGTTACTATGAAAAACATAAAAATGTCACAAAAAATTAAAATTAGAACAGGCATATCATCTACCTATACTATTACTAGGTGTTTTTCCAAGGAATAGATAAACACTAATTTGAAATGAAATATAAATCCCCATGCTCACTGCAGCATCATTTATAAAGTCAAGATATGGAAACAATCTAAGAGTGCATGGAGGGATGAATGGATAAAGAAAAACAGGTATTCAGTCATGTGTTGCTTAATGATGGTGATTCATCATTGGTAAATGTCAGAGTACATTTACACAAGCCTGGATGGTATTGGCACGACTAACCTGTTTTTGCTTGTTTTAGGTTTTGGGGTCACAGTGGTGAACTTGACTTATTCCTAACTCTGAACTTAGGTATAACTCCTGGTGAGTCTTGAGAGACAATTTAGGGTCCTAGGGTCACGGTCCTCCCGTTGTTCATTGATTTGCTCCAGCGGGCCCAGTAACATCTCCATTGGAGACTTTTGTTGTTACTGTGTTTGGCATATCAAATACATCACGGGTAGCTTGCCAGGCTCTGCCTTGCAGGCAAGATACTGTCGTAGCTTGCTGGGCTCTCCGAGAGGGGCGGAGGAATCGGACTCAGGTCAGCCATGTTGGCTGCGTGCAAGGCAAACGCCCTACCGCTGTGCTATCACTCCAGCCCTAGGGTCCTAGGGATCAAACCAGAAATAGCTCAGTGTAAAGTAAGCACCCTACCTGCTATACTGCATCTCCAGCCCAGCACCATCATCGACCCAAATGTAGTTAAGAGATGCTTACCATGTATACAATGGAGTACTACTAAATTTTAAAAAGTTTGATAAAATGTTTAAAATAACAAAGTATTGTCATTTGCACCAACATACATAAAACTTGGTGTTATTGCAGTGAAACAACTCAGAGAAAAATAATTATTATTTCACTTACATGTGGTGTATTTTTCTCAATGAATGAAAAAGCAATTCTTAGATACAGAGAACTGAATTGTAACTGTTCAGATGAAGAAGAGTTTGAGGACGAGTAAAAATAGTAAATTAAGTTGTTGGTTGATGGATAAAAACTGGATTTTAGTAGTGTCTGCAATATGCACAGATGTCAAATTACAATGTGATTCACAAAAATTCACATCATGTTATATGCCAATATTGCCTGAATTAAAAAAACTGCATCAACTGTCATTTCAGATTTCTCTTTTGAATCAAAATATAAACTGTTCTGCAATTTACAGATTCATATTCTTTCTGAATAAACTTAAAATGTAATGCCCATCAGAATTATTTTGTGGTTCAACACAACTTTGCTTCTCATTTTTGCCTGGCGCCAGTCAAAGTGAAGACAAACCCGCAGGCAATTCCTGTGGGGACAGAAAATACTAATTTGTTTTTCCCTACGACTACTACCAGTTAACTGGCATCTGACCTGGGATGTCCCAGGAACCCTTAACCCTGTAGGAATGCTTTTTCTAAATTATGTCACCTTAACCTGAGGGAAGCAGTTAGAAAAGGACTGATCAGGAAAAAAGGAAAACAGACAAGACAAAGTACAGATTTACAGTAGATTTCTCATTTCCTTTGAAAGAAAATCTGTTTCTCTAATCAAGCTCTACACTAAAAAATCTATTGTAACATGATATACAACCAGAAACCTTTGCAAAATGAGGAATTTTATTGAAACAATTAATAAAAGTATCGCATGCTTAAAATCAAATAAAAGCAAAAGATTTATTAAATTTATAATTTTATTAAATTTGAACATAATGCTTGAACATTAATTTCCAACAGTTATATAATATTAACATAGGCTAGATAAAATAAATCACATGCTTGCCTCAACTTGTAATACTTGCTATAGAATTACTTAGAGCTTTAGTTTGTTTTTAAAATATGTTTGCAAAGTGGCTTATTCTGCCTCTTTGCTTTTTTCCTTCTTGCATACAGTCATCATTCAGGTTAAAAATAATCTGTAAATATTTGTCCAGGCTGAAACTCTTGCCTTTCTTTATAAGTGGGTATATTAGATTAGATATAAGTGGTATCCAATAAATCAGGAAATTGCTGAGCCATGCATAAACTCTTGTTGGCATCTGCCCTTGTCTTTTTGGTGATTCTGAAGTAAAAGAAAAATACTTTTGATTGATCACTTGTTACGATAAAGAACTTCAGGAGAAGATGTGATTAGTGGTACACCAAAAAGAAGATTCTAATTTATACTTCTCAAAGCTTGTCAACCATATAGAGTGTGGCAGAATATATCTTCAAGAATTAAACCACAGCAATATTTCTCATTCCAGAGCAGTAGACCCTGCCATTCCCCAATCAAAGGAAAAGTCTCCTTTCCCTTCATTTGTAACTGAGTGGGAGTCTATGAATGTACCATAATTGGGGCCAGAAATATAGCTCAGTGGTAGAGTACCCTTTTTGCAGGCATGAGACCATAAATTTGATCCCCAACACTGCTCCACCTACCAGGAAACAGTCCAGATGTGTGATCTCTAGAGCACTTCAACCAATATGTGTCTGCATCACACCAAGGGTGTGTGATCCCTACTCATTATAACAATGTGAATGGGGTGGGGAGAGGGGAGGAAGGTTGACCATAACACAGATGATGCTGTGTGACTTAGAAGCTGGATCAGGAGAAATTATTTCTACTTGATTCCCTTTTAATCTCCTGGGACACTCTCCTTTAGAAATTAAACAACACATGAAACTCATGGGTTAGCACAAAGTCCCTGCTCAAATCCTAGATATTTGCAGCTTCAGTTACTAGTCCCAAGAGGAAATGAGGGGTTACATGTATATAGAAAAACAGGTTATGGCTGATGGCCCCTGTTAACATCAAGCCTTGCCCAATTTGAAAATTCCTGAACAAAATTAATGTTATCTGTTATAGATCGATTTATCCCCTCAAAGTTCTCCTGTTGAAACCCAACCCTTTAATACAACTATATTTAGAGACAGGGTCTGCAAGGAGATAAAGAAGATTAAATGATACCATAGGGGTGGTGTGCTAATCTACAGGTATGTGTCCTTATAAGAAAGGAGAAATGAAAGCTTTCTCAGACCATTCTCAGATTAAGGACCCAACCCCTTACAGACACAGAGAGTCCATAAAGTCCCAGTGAGAAGGTTACTAAATCAAGAAAAGGGGAGTCACCAGAAACTAACCCAATGACAAATTAATTTGAAATTTCAGGTTTGAGAAATGAAAGAAAATAAACATAGTCCTTTCCCTATCTTCTCAAACTGTGGTTTGTGACCCCAGATAAAACTGAGTGAATGAACGTGGGGGTGTGACACATTTGTTCTTAAGTAATTTTGGGCTTTACTATGTGCAGATATTTAATTTATATGCCTAATTTACATACTAGAGTCACATAAAAAGTGATGTGGGCAAAAAAGGGGTTGAGAGTGGAAAAGCTTAAGAATCCCTATTTTAAACCACATAATTTATAGTATTTTGTATGGCATTTTGTATGCTAGCCTGAGTAGATTAATACTTAGTATGCAGTATGATACATATAGTATGGAGTATGCAGTATAATAAATAGTACGCAATATGCATTATGCAGTATGATACTCTCGTATCATCGATAGTATGCAGTAGGGTGCTTTTTTTAAATATCTAAAAATACAGAATTAGTGTTTGCTAGTGGCAGGATGGGGGTTCAATCCTCTGTACCCCAATTGTGCCTCCAAGCCCACCAGGAGTGATTCCTGAGCTCAGAGGTAGGAGTAAGCACTGAATACTACTGGGTGTTGCACAAAACAAACAAAAGTCTTAAAAATAAATCAATAAAGTGCTAAAAGTATAACTCTATCTCCTTACTATCTACAGCAAATGTGAAAGGAGGGATATAAATTAAAGAAAGTCTTAAGTGAAAAAGAACCAGAACTTGAAGATTTGGCAAACTCTCCATCTAGGCTGAAAAAAAAAAATTAAAAGAGAAAGCACGCTCAAAAGATAACAGCAGGAGAGTGGTTGGATAATCACTCTATAAAGAGGTTTCCCATGGATTTAATAAGCCATCTCAGTTGCAGCCAGGAATAGAGATGGAATTACACCAACAGAAAAACTGCTGGCAGGAACTATACAGAGGAAGAATCGGAATGAAGGAGGCTATTGAACTTTGGCATTTTAAGGAATGGTAGAGCCACCCAGTTTGAGCATACATTAGCCCTCAAGAAAAGGAAAGACTGAGCAGGAAGGAAGGAGATTAGGGGGCTTTGGGAATGCCACTCCCGCTGAAGTCCCAAGGAGCTAGGCTGTTTCCTCAGCCCTTTTTGGTTTTGGGGCCACACCCGGGGTTACTTCTGGCTCTTCTCAGGAACACTTCTGACAGGCTCGAGGACCCTATGGGATGCCCAGCGTTTAGCCCCAAACAGCCGCTAGCTAAAAAAAAAAAAAAAAAAAAAAAAAAAAAAAAAAAAAAAAAAAAAAAAAAGGCTAGCTAGTGCCTTATAGGCTGTGCTATCTCTGAAGCCCCTTCTCAAAGGGTAAAGGGACCACCTCCTCCGTTTCTGTGGATCAGCATATTGTTTTTGTGCGGGTTTTTTGTTTTCTTTTGTTTGCTTTTGGGGTCACACCCAGAGGTGGTCAGGGGTTACTCCTGGGTTGAGCTCAGGAATTACTTCTGGCGGTCCTTGCGGAACCATATGGGATGCCAGGTATTGAACCCGGGTCAACCCGTGTCCACCTCATGCAAGGCAAACGCCCTACGTGCTGCATTTCCGCTCCCCTACAAGCTGAATTATCGCTCCGGCCCCGAATCAGCATATTGTTAACCAGCACTTTAGAGACAAGGGCCAACCCAAAACCAAAGTGAGCCTTAGAAAGCCGAACAATCAGGGCAAAAGGATGAATCTTAAGTTTTTGAATCTAGTACAATTTGTCATGGTTAGGACTAGTCAGCCTACCCACTGTACTATCTCTCCAACCCCATAAAATCCTGCCACTTCCTGTCTGTTTGTTTTTGTTTTAAGCCTCATCTGGTGATGCTCAAAGGTTACTCCTGGTTCTGCACTCAAGAGTCACTCCTTACAGTGCTCAGGGGACCATATGGAATGCAGGGGATCATACCCCGAGTCTACCTCATGCAAAGCAAGTATTTTACTTGGGGTGCTATCTCTTCCGCCTTCAATTTACCATCTTTGAATAAGAATATATACCCTATGCCTATAGAATCATTCTATTTTGGAGGCACATTACATGTTTAGTTTATCAAATTCACAGCTGTAGATGATTTTTTAATTAATAAACAAGTCTGGCCTATACACAATTTAAATATTAGTAAAGACATTAAACTTGGAATTGAGATTTCAATTGATTAATATGGAGAGTGTTGTTGGATGGTGCAAATGTTTTTTTATGTGAAAATAACGTCTCAAACTGACAAAAGTTAAATGATGAGTCGTCTACATGTGAAAAATGACACCTATCATTATTACTGAAGGTCACTTTAGTTTCTTTCTGTATCTTCACATAAAATTTCCTTTGTGTGTACATGTGTCTAGGAGGTCTTTTTATAATGCTACCTTATAATGCTACCTTCTTTATAATACTATCTTGTAATACTAGATTCTGCTTTCATTCTTAATTACAAGCTTAAGGACCCTATATTCAAGAGGGTCTCAATTCAGTTCGTAGCAGTCTGCCTTCTGGTTCCTTCCCCCAAATGACGTTATTCAAATTATTTTCACATAAAAAAAATAAATTAGTTCACTATTTGCAGGTCCGAGAGATGGGACTATCATAAGTTGCTTGCCTTGCACACAGCCCACCCAGGTCCAATCCTCAGGGCTCCTTGTAGTACCCTAAACCTCCCCCAAAAAACGGAGGGAAAGTTATCATTTGTCACTTTTACAAATAGAACCAGGAGCTAGTTCTGTTACTTGCTGGTAATAGTAATATTATGGTCATGCGCTGTGTCTTTGCAATTTAACATTTTGCTAACACATACACACATACACACACACACACACACACACACACACACACAGTGACCTGTTTCTCAAAAGCTTTGTTCCTATTCTTTTCCACCTCATCAATCTAAGCCTCAGAAGTACTACTTAAAGATCTGGAAATAATATTATTTTTTCCAAAAGAATTTAAAGAATATGTCTACAAAGAGAAAGCAAAACTTGTTATAATTTCCATTATTTCTATTTCTCTAATACAAATATTTTTACTATATTGCTTTATTATTTCTCTGTGTTACTATATTATTCATTACAAAAAATGCATATATATTGCATATAATACAGTTCTCTTTCTCTCCTCTTTCATCTGCTAAATTTATCTGAAGAAGTGCAGAATGCTATTATCCAAAGATAGCCCAATTGCCTTTAAAGGAAAATATCTAGGAATCACCTGCTGGGCTGAAAATGGGCTTATAAAAATACAAACGATAACAAATTGATGCAATAAAGACTATTAAGCTTTAAGCATTTTACCTACATTTCAAGTAAATTTAGCTAGAAAATAACAAAAAAGGGAGGAAAATACTGCAGAGAAAATAATACAACTTCAATCTAACTAAAATGAGGTAATCCTGTTTTTGAGCATCTTTCTTTGTTCCTGGAAAAGTCCCTTAGTTAGCTATTTGTCTGTGACAATGAAGAATTTTGACTTATGAAATCTTAGAATATTATATGTAGAGATACAAAAGGTTACAAATATTTTTCTCAAACTACATAAAAGAGAAAAGGAGAAAATTCATTTATTTTTCATATATTTCAAAGTGATAATTTTATATAACCTTATTTTGCTGAAATATGATCTGATATATATATACACATATTTAGACACACACATACACACATAGTGTATGAAAATTTGACTTCACTAAAACTTTATTATTTTTATTTGGGGGCCACATACAGCAGTGCTCAGGGCTTATTTCTGGACTCAGAGGTCACTCTTGGGAAGGCTCAGCAGACCTTAATGGATGCGGTGGATCAAACTCAGGTCAGTTCCGGATCAGGCAAGGGTCTTATCCACTTGTCTTATTTCTCTTACTTCCAAAACTAGTTTAAGTTAGAACTCATAAGGTCATAAGGCATTTTAGGTTCATTTTATTATATGGCCAAAGTCACTTTGTTAATATTCCAAGAAGCCAAGAAGAATGAGAATATGGATTTAAAAGATAGCTGCGAAGACAAGGAGTAGAGCATATTTCTACCATGCATAAGGTTCTGGGACCAATTAGTGGCACTGCATGGCTTTCCTAGCTTGCACCCTGACAACTGCATGTCTCCCCCTCCCACCCCCAGCAGGACTGAGTACCACATTTCTGAGAGTAGCCCTGGGGCTTGCTCCGGACTGTTTGTCATGGCTTCTAATACAATAAAGTAAAATGAAATAAAGACAAATAAATGTGAACTCTTGCCAACCTTTCTTTCCTTCATGACCCTTCATTTGACATTGCCTCATATATTAGCTGATCTTCTGTTAACTCACCCTTCATTTTCCATTAGCTCTCTAATTTTCACCCCTCGAAGGGACACATTCTGTGTTTTTTATATGAATCTGTATTTCACCTGAATTGAAATTCTTCTTTATTTCCATTTAGACATATTTTGCATTTTCTGTGATATCCTGAATTATTAGGTTACCAATAATGAAAAATACACACACATATATACATATATGCTTATGTATATATACACATACCATAGGGAATTGAATACCTCATTATTTCAATAATATAACAATACTGTTATAATCACTAAAGTTAAAAAATCAAAATTTTAATGCAGATAACATATTAATTATAGATGTCTACATTTTTAAAACTCAGTATAAAGAAAAAAAGCTGAAATGACATTTACAAAAATGCACAAAGCTAAAAATATTTAACACACTGCGGTCAGAAAGAAAACTCAAAAAATTCAAAAGACTGGAGTACATGTTTCTCATACGTGAAATCAGATTTGATTCTCACTTCTTATGGTTCATGAGAACTATAAGAAGCAACCTAACACTGAGACAATATTAACCCCTGAGCACAAACAGTTGTGGACTTGTCACGCCCTCCATACTAATATTTGTAGATCACTTTGGAGGAGAGATTGGAGTCAAACCTGACTCTGCACTCAGGAATTACTCTTGGCAATGTTTGAGGGACCATATTGGATGCCAGGGATTAAACCCAGGTGCACCATTGTGCCAGGCAAATACATTATCTGTTATACTACTGCTCCAACCCTGTAGATTATTTTTTAATGAGATAGATATTGTGTTCTTCATTCACATAATTGCTTGGATGGTCTTTACATATCTAAGCTGAGACATAATTAATGTTAATAAGTAGCATTTTGAAATGTGAATAGACCTTGGAGATCATCCAGTTCAGTTATAAATCGTTACCATAGAGAGGAATTAGGTCAAAAATAGATTAAACACTTGTCTAAATCATACTGCTAGTTAGTTTGCCAGATTTGGATTACAGCCCACATCAGAGGCTTAAAATAGCAATGCTAGTAATAATGTAGAATAGTAAATTGAATGACAAATAAAAAAAATCACTTCCAAATACCATTTTATCCAATGCACTTTCTATCATACCAAACTTTTCCCTTATAATTTGATTTATCCTGCTCATTCTAAATAACTAAATGTGCATAAAATAATAAGTTATTTCACACTTCTTTTACCTAACTTCTGTTACTTCAGTGGAATAGCTGAATTTTTTAAATGAATGCTATATTTTTATCTTAACCAAGGAAGCTTGTTTTGTGACAATCAGTAATTCAGATTTATTGACACTGTCCAAAGATAATAGTTTCTATTTGCTACTTTTTAATCCATTGGTGAACTTTTTAGCTAATGTTTTTATATTATAAAATTATAATTATTTATGTTCATTTTATCTAACTTGAAATTAAACGTTTATTTATATAAAACTCTTAAATTTGTACAAAATTGCCTTACCCCCACAACACTTACAAATGCAAATTTTGTGTGAAATGTGTTCTAAAATAGTATATGAAAATATAAAGCTAAAACACTGTATTTCACTCCATCATAAATTGTTCACTAATCTGCTTTATTAAGCATTTTCTTCTAATTTTCTCTTATATAAAATATTGATGTGCCTATCTTGAGAGAAAAGAGAATACTTGCTAATATAATTAAAATTATAATGAGTGCCTCTAGTGAAGATTAGAGTATAAGAAAAGGAAGGAAACATGCTGCTTTGAGTAATAGATGGGATTTGTAGACAGTCAAACCCATAATTTTAACATTTAGGGAACCACAGAGACAGATATTCTAAAAATGTTTTTAAAATATTTACTAAACACTAAAATATTAAATAGTATAATATAATGCTTGCTTATAGCTAAAAGGCGGAACAAATAATATCAGACAGTATCTAAAAATTAAGTGTGGATATAAATTAGATACATAAAGATTATAATTGTGATTATAAAGAAGATACCCTCTAGTTGATTTATATTTAGGTTTGTCTGCATTTATTTACCCTCTCTTGACATTATAAATGTTACCTTTAATGTTTCTGTACTTAAAAGATAAGCAGAATAATTTGACTCCATATTTCAGGTGTCACTTACTTTCCTTTTCTATTGGGAAAATAGGATAATTCCCATGGATTATCCAGCATTAGATATAGTTTCATTATCTCTGTTTACTCAGAGGGTATTTGACTGTCAACTTGATGGTGACTATAAGACACAAACTAGCAAAGAAAAAAAAAGTTTTTCATTTTGATACCAAGAAGTCATTAGGATTAACAAGTTAATGTTTATCAAATTACTCTGAACACTCAAGTGTATGGTTCTGCATTAATACAAAGGATTATCTGGTAAGCCAAATTAGCAGAAGTGAACAGCATGGCAAAACAGGAATCATCTGCTTTTAGGAATTAAGTAATTATATATAATTAATGGAAAGGAATAATAATTAGTGAATACATAATACTTACACAATAATCAGTTAACACTTTAAAAATAATTAACTTTCCTAATGACCATTTTCAACAAAATTAATGTAGTCTGCATGAGTAGCTGGTGACAACTAAAATACTAATAGCTTCTCATTACAGCACTGCCAGAGGGAGTGGAGAGAATATAGTGGGAGCAAACCTTCATGTTTTTCATTAGTATACTCTCATGGTTCTTTTGCTGAAGAATATTAATAGTCTTTCAGTGAAAGTACCTTTGATTAAATGTAAGTAGCAAATATAAATTTGTATTTTCTATCATATTTATGACATGAATACATAATTTCTGCATTTAAATGCATTCGTTTCAGAGAAAGTAAGTTTTAACTCTCACAGTTCATCTTTGGCATTTTCTCTTTTGTTACTTTATATTAGTCACCAATATGGATATTTTCCCACTCTAATCCAATCTGAAACTTTCCATCCCATATGTTAATATCCTTCCATTTTTATCTGCTATATTTTATCTCATACATAGTCAGATCTCTTTTTTTTTTCAAGAAATGGTTTGCAAGTAGGTCTTAAGTCAAAAAATATGAAATGACTCTCATTATAAACAGGATTAAACAGTACAGTCTGGCATTCAAATCTGAGAAACTCCTATCTAGCTTTCCTCAGAAATCTTACTTTACTGTTCATTTCCTACTTTTAAAAGTAAAACTTAAATGAATTAAGTAGCCATGCTATTTTTATAATGTTAATAATTTAGATATTCAGTGGTAAAAAGATAATCATAACTCAAATTATTCTAAGTTATCACATTATAATAATTTCCAAAAAATGCTGAAATTTCTGATTAAGGTTAGTGTTCAGAAAAAAATAAACAGTTACTAGTTAGCACCAGTGAAAGAACTAAGTCCTCTTTAAGGAAACAATGAGACCAAACTTTCTGATGTGACTACATCTGCTTATAAGTGCTCTACTGTTTTTGCCAAATCTTTTTGAACAGTTGAGTATATGCTGTAGGAATTTGTCTTCTTTCAATACTCGGCTTTTGGACACATGCCCCAGGATATTACCAATTGGGTGGTCCTGGACTTGCCCATTGTAGACTCCTACATAATGCTCTTGGCAGAACTTCCATTGGAAGTGTTTTTGGAACTTGACATTTAATTAAACTATAAGGGGAGAACAGATATGTGAGAGACTCAGTCAGCAGTATTGTCTTAAAAGTTATTAGGGACATCACTAGAATAAAAGAGAGCCCACTTTTCAAAAAGATGGGTCTCCTGAGAAGATGAAAAGGACATAAAGACATAATTAATTAAACACTGTGCCGTGTTAGACAAAGAGTCCTTACAGTTATTTTCACAAATGCCTTATCTTATAAGCAAGTTCCAGTGATGTGGACTGACTACAGTGAGTCAGGGTTTGTGATAGAAAATGAGTGTTTTGACTGCTAGGTGGTCCACAACAATCCCATTAATCTATGCTTTAGACCAGGTCCCCGAATAGAGTGCACTTATCCCACAATATAAATAAACCTAGTCACTGTACTGAATGTCACACTTATTGATATAAATGTACTTAATTTTTATATTTAGAGGATAAAAAACTAGCTTTTATTATATTTGGTTAGTTAACATACAGACTGATATTAGTCTTCTCATTAGAATAATGTATGTTTGGATATTTATGCATCTTATAGTACTCAGCTTTCCTTAAAAAAAAAAAGTGGGTCACTTACATATAGGAGAAAGGTTCAGAAATTCCTTCATTTATGCATTTGCATTTAACATATTGGTGCTTGGTGTAGTCTACATTTATACCAGAAAGTGAATTTACAGATTATATTACTCAATTTTAACCAACAAGTGAATTTGCAAATTCTATTATCCCACTTCAATTAGATTATGAATGCACAAAAAGGGTAAGTGGCTAGGATTACATTATTGTTAATGCTCCTATTAGGGCTTTACCAACCCCCATACAAAGTAACATCATGAAAGTCTAATTAGATCTAACATCAGCAAAAAATGTTAGTTATCAAGAAAACTATCACAAATATAAATATGATTCCACTGCCAGTAATAAATAGTCTCATGCTAAATGTGCTGTGTATTGAGAGATTGGTTAATGATGATGGTATTTGCATAATAAATAAATAGTTGGGGTAACCAAACATTTGGACACCCCTGCTCTACTTAAAGGGTCAGATACAAATAAATAGTGGGTCAAGAACTTGATGAAAACAATCCATCAGTAAGAAAATGCGATGTGTTCCTGTGATATATAAATCATGGAATATTTACATAACAAAAAGGCTACTTTGCAATAACAAGGTATGAATACAATCAACAACATGGATAATTCTCCAAGCATCACACTGAGCTCAGAGAGCTAGAAAAAGGAACGCAATAACAAATTTCCATTTCTGGAATTTCAAGCTGAAAGTGTGGAATGATAGAAGTTTAAAAATTGGTTGCTAAGTGCTCAGAAGCAGTTTCATACTTTGTATGATGGCAAAAGTATTCCCCTGTCTGCTGTCATATTTGTTGCAGTACATAATTTATCTGAATTTATTAAATGATTTATTTGCAATCTGTAGATTTAATTGGGCTTAAAACTTATCTCAATAGATATTTCATTGCACTTCCATCTGAGACTTTCATATTATTGCTCTTCTTATATGCTGTGTGATTTCATTCATATGTCCATCTCTTCTCATAAGCAGTGAGTTTAAAGCATTTGGATGCTCTGACTTAATTATTCCTGTTTTATTCTGTCACGTAGAAATTATCCATGGAGCTAGCTCAAAGCTGGTGTTGTTGAAGAAATAAATGAATGAAACAGGTACTCATGTTTTATTTACAAGTTGTAAATTATCCATTTAATTAGTGAGCAGATCTCCACAACAACTCCATGAGGAAGCTTCTCATTGCTCCTAGAACAACAATAAATAAACGTGTCCAAATCCCCAAAGGCACCTTCATCTTTAAATCTGTCTGCTTTGGGTTCTAATTCCAGATGGGCTTCTATCTACCTGACGGGCCTAAAATAAATCAGTTAACTTCTCAGGATTTATTTTCTCTCCATGTAAGTGAAGATAATAAGCCCAGTTCAAACAGTGCTGAAATTATGTTATATTACAAGTTATGACATATTATGAAACATATAATAAATGTGTCATAAATGTTACCTTTTTCCAACATTACCTAAACACTGTGAGCGCATTTTTCCTGTATTCAGAAAAAAAAAAAATAAAGTAAAAAGCCCAATTTCCCTCAACCTTAAAGTGTGTTTGCAGATGACCAAAGAAGTCCAATAATTAACCTATTGTTCCTGCATAACTTAGAGTTGAAAGCTATTTCCCCATTCCCTTATTTTTAATTTGGTGTGAGAAGTTCATGGAAGCTACACTGGGAAGTACTAAGCTCCACACCTTTCACGGCTTGTGTGTATAAACTCTAAAGCCACTAGAAACTTTCTCCCAGAGAACACCAAAACTCTTTCAGGATTTTCAGGATATCAAAACCAAATTTAAAATTTCCTTGCCTATTCAATTTTATAAGAAGGCTGAGTCACCTAAGAACTTCTTCCTTTCCACTTTCTGTGTTCCCTCCCAAGACACCTGACAATGCAACATGACCATTGTTAAGGCCAACTGCTTCCAAAAATATCCCATTAAAGAATTAAAAATATGGATGGGGCAAACACTAGCAGCTTAAGTGTGTTCTATTTTCACTGCAAATATCTTGTTTTAAAAATATATGTGCTGTGTTTTTATTTATAGTGATAAAACTAAACTCTAAACTTAGAGGTTTCTCTAAGTTGACTGCAAAAGAACTCTTGAATTTCACAAGTCTATGACAAGCCCTAGCTTTCTTATTTGAAGCATTTCACAGCTCAGCCTACAGATGACAGATATAATAAGCCATGAAAGTTTAAGTTCATGATACAATATTTACCAATTCATGAATATATTCTACCCATTCAAATTTGGTGTGTGCAATTTTAGGAAGAAAAGTTTGAAATTAAGGACTAGTCTTAATAAAAAAATCAGATTTTAATAATTTAATGCAGTAATTTTTCCTGAATTTTTCCAATCTCACACATATATTCTAACTTAAATAAGAAAATAATAAATTTAATAAACTACTTCAATAGAAGAAATAAGTTTTGCATAACTATATGACCCAAAGAATGAATGGCATTTTTACTGGATATGCTGGAGGAGAATCCACGTAATCTCAGATGATTGTCAATACCAATATAGCCTCTTAGGATATTGTAAAAATGGCCAAAACTGGTTATTTCCTGTATATCATGCTCTCAAATGTATTGAGTGAAGCAGACACTGGCTTTTGGCCACAATTGACTATAGCAATAATCAATGCAATAGTCAGTCAACCACACTAGTGGAGGTCAGAAGTGAGAGTAACTAGCTTGTAGATCTTTGGACTGAAGTTTTGCTCAATAAACTTGTTTCATGTTGAAAGACAATAAAACAATCCAATCAAATTCTCATTTTTATAAATATTGTTACGAGAGGGAAAGATGTGTCACTTTCCTATTAGATCATAAATTATACTGAGTTATGGTTTCAGTTCTCAAAATAAAAGGTAGTACATGACAATCTTAGAACTTTCAAGCAATATTTGATATAAGTTTAATATGCTCCCTTTGCCAAAGGTAATTCTTACATTATTTCTCTTTTCTGCACTATTAAAAATATAAAGAAATAATAATGGGAAAAAGATAAATAATATTTTATAACTTATGATTGGATTTTGCAGCAAGCCTTGCTTATAGTTCAAATTTTATAAAGTTTATGGATTTATATGTTCTAATTATAGAGAGCAGGTATTGTCTCAAATTTTAGTTTCATCATTTTTATTTTGGTCCTCTTTTACTTACAGTAATTTAAAGATTGGCTGTATTTTGCCACTCTCAACAGTCTTTCTCTTCTGCATCTAGTCCTAAAATGTTTACCCCTTTTACAGTCACCTTCCTTGCATAGTGACTTCACTGGAGTTTCTAGATGACGCCATGTTTTGGCTGACTTTCTCTCTATTCCCCAGTCACTGACAAACCTTGTCCTGTTTTCCTTCTGACCTTCCTCAGATGCTTATGTGCAAGTTACTTTTTGGTTTGAAGGGTTTTAATTGGTTTTATAAAGACAACCCATTCAAACCAACAACTAATTAGTCACTGGGAGAGAAAGCAAAATTTATTAGAAAAGAAATGGTAAGGGTCAAACAAAACCTTGGGTCCCCAAAAAAATATTGCATTCAAATAGCTATCAATTTACTTCAGGACTAACAGCACAAATTAGGTGATTTGAAGATATCCAAAAATCTAGTTTAATATTAGGTATTAAATTCAAAAACAAGTTTTAAGAAACATTAGTCTCAAATCTTCCACAAATGGCTTAGATATGGAGCTTCATTGATTAACAGGATTATTTTTCACTGACCCACCACTTCTAATGTAAGACAATTTAATTTAATCTGAATCATCAAACATTGAATCGTGTTCTACAAATTTACTAACAACCTAGTCATTCATGCTGGTTATATGTGGAGGTAGATTAATAATTTTATAATAGAATTTGTTTTTTTCTCTCCAATTAGGAAACAAAGAAAGGTTTGCAGCTTGATTCTACATGCCAAGACTTCTAGTGACTTTGCAATTCTAAATTAAATTATCCCTTAGTAGACTGGATATTAATCTAGGTAATTAATGTTACTCTATAACTATTAACAGAAGCTACTATTTTTTAGGGTGTGATATGCAAATATGACCACAATGTATATAAAATAAAATAGCGATGGTGCTTAGTCCATATGCTCCATACAAACCATTCAAGAAAGAGGTTATTTTTTGAAAGTCTAAGGAAAAAAAACAAGATAAAGCCTTGCATTGAAAGTGTGCCTATGAAATTGAATTCAAATTGCATTTTAAGTTTATTATTCAAGACAACCTTTTCTATAATATTAGGCAAGTTTCAGGGACTGGAGCAATAGCACAGCGGGGTAGGGCATTTGCCTTGAACACGGCCGACCAGGGTTCAATTCCCAGCATCCCATATGGTTCTCTGAGCACCGACAGGAGTAATTCCTGAGTGCATGAGCCAGGAGTAACCCCTGTGCATTTCCAGGTGTGACCCCATAAAAGCAACCAAAAAACAACAACAAACAAACAATATTAGATAAGTTTCTTTCCTCTCTTCCATCCCTCAGGAGTTCAGGCTATGGTGATAGGAAATTATGAGGTCACCCCTATATCTGATAATACCAATGTATTGGATTGGATTGGATTGGTTGGTTTATACAGATAATTTCTGAAACAATCAACATAATTGGACTCCATGGTATCTTAGATCTTAAATGATCCATAGAAATCACCTGAAGATAAGCGATTTTTTGATAGAAAATAAATCTTATGATTAATTTGGGAAAAGCTTAAACCATTTTTCTGCCTCTTAGAGAAAAATTCTACCCTGCTAAAGCAAATAAAAAGAAAAAATATGAATTTTTTTCTTGATTATTTCATTCTCATTCTTTGGTCCATAAAGATTGTAAACACTAACCACTGCTTTCCATAAAATGCTCTCCTGAGGAATGTATTTTCAAGATTTTCTGCTGTAATTGCTCTTCATCTAAGCAAAAATTATCTTAATCAAGTCTGTTAGTTTGCATTTCGTCAGAAAATGTAAAATTTCAGCCCTAAGCTATTCTTCAATGAATATTCTGTTTTTATTTAAACTAAAATTACTTTTCTTCAACGTTTTAAATCATTGTTCCACAACACTTTTAAAGCTCAAAATGCTATGAGTAGCCAAAAGGAAACACTTCTCATTTTGCTATGAATCCATGCCTGAAGAAAAAGAATACAACTACAAATTTAGCAATTAACATCAAACTTATTCTTAGAAGTTGAAGGATGCTCTGCAAATTTCAAATGAAATACATAAATCATCCTAATAAACTAGTTCATTATTTTATGTACTGAAAAGATAATATACACAAATAAATATGTAAACCGACAGTATTTCAGTCACCATAAATAGTTGATTAAAATAGCAGAGTGAAAAAATAGAAAGCAACACACAATAAAAACAAAATAAATATTAACAGTGTAAAGTCTAAGGTTTATGTAAGAGTTTTACTTCCACATAAAAGAAAAAATAGTAAATGCAGACCACAGGGCCTGAAAATCATAAAGAATAGTAAATTTGACTAAAGCATGAGAAATAAACCAGTACGAAAGAAGAAATACAAGAAAATAAATATTTTATTAGGCTTCGTTTTTTCTTTAAATTAAGCATTCATCTTCCACTATAATGTTAGAGAAAGTTAACAGAAACATATATTTCTGTTAACTTTTGTCATTTCTATGTAGTGTAACCAATCCAATAAAAAGAAAGAAAGAAAGAAAGAAAGATGAAAGAAAGATGAAAGAAAGATAGAAAGAGAGATAGAGAAAGAGAAAGAATAGAAAAGGAAGGAAGGAAGGAAGGAAGGAAGGAAGGAAGGAAGGAAGGGAGGGAGGGAGGGAGGGAGGGAGGGAGAGAAATGAGAGAGAGGAGAAAGAAAGAAAGAAAGAAAGAAAGAAAGAAAGAAAGAAAGAAAGAAAGAAAGAGAGAGAGAGAAGGAGAGAAAAAGAAAGAGAGAAGAAAGAAGAAATTACTTCATCAAGTCTAAGGGTAGAAATTTACAGAATCTGGGAATTGAGGCGATGCATGCATAAATGGTAACTGGATTAAAATAGGCCCAGTCAGCCTTTTTGATCATCTCCAGTAATGACTAATATCAGTCACTGCTGGACCTGCAATGCCTCCAGCCCTACAAAGTAACCAACTGAGTATTGAACTAAATGACCCTCCATGATTCTCAAATACTGTAGTATATCAATTGCATTTTAACATTTGCACAGCTGCTTATTTGGCTAAATGTGGGCAATTCCCTAAGTCCTCATTTGATTTTGGAATGTATCTGTTCACTTAAAGCACGCTGTAATGTGCTGCTTCAGATAGTGTATTTGCACCAGGGGAATAGTTCACCAAACCTGAGCTCCCACAAACAAGTTTCACTATTGGAGAAACAGAGGAAGGCATTTACAAAGCAAGGCATTTACAAATGCTTCAATAACTTTTTTCAATTTATCTAATAATGGCTACTTTTAAACAGAAAAAAATACACATTAAAATGAGCTAAAAAATAAAACACTAAAGATTAATAAATTCCAGGTAACAAAATCAATCTCCAAATGATTTATGATTCATATTATAAACTATCAATGTGCCTTGAATTTTAGAACAGTCAAAAAAGCAATTTCTTCCTAAATAATAATACGTAACCTAAGTCTTACTATAGCCCTCTGTAAGTAGGAATGAGATTTTTTTTTTTTAAAAATCTATCTCAGGAGTTTTCTGATAAATAAAAGAACTAGTCGATGTAAAATACATGTTCCAAAACCCAACAGTTCTAATATGTTCTGTGGTTGTTAACTATTATTATCAAGTGCCCTACTTAGAGATAAGGAGGAGCTTTAAAACCCTTTAAAGGAATTGGCAGCTTAATATATAAAAGCAGGAAGGAAGAAAAGCACAGTGAACAAAGATAGCAAACAACAAAGGCAAAAGACACTTACACTGACTTAGTTTAAGGAGCTAGATCTGTTTCAAGTTCCACATAGATGCTGGAAGGGTAAAAGTTAATGCTCTGTTTCATTCCCCCACCCACCCCTTAAAGATCATTCTGGTTGAAAAAGAGGCTACAGAAATAATCCAATTCTGGACATAATGGAAATTAGTTAACACCCTGATATTTTTATTTGCTTATGCCTGGGGCACCTAAAAAATAGCAACGATAAAAAAAACAGGAAGTAATAGTCAAAAAATGGGTTTAAATATTTTTAAATAAATTTACATATTTGAGAAAACTTGCCCAAAATATCTTCACAAAACAAACTGGAATGGCTAGAAATAAATACATACATTAGTCTTTTGCATTTTTAAGCACTTAGAAATGTATTTCCTTTAGAATCGAGTGGAAATGAGCAGGTATATAGCTAGATGAATACAGTTTGGGGGGAGGGGAGGGAAATCTGAAAGTCCTCCTAGAATCATTTAGATATCAGCATTGCCAAATACCCCTTTAAGAAGAAAATTAGGCTTCTCCAGCTTCCTCAAAATTAAAGTTTTTGTTTCCTAGGTAAAAAAGTAAGGAGGGTAAAGACAGCAAAGAAGCAGAAACTGACCCCAAGGGGTTAATGAAGGTGGAAGAAATGGAAGGGAGACTGAGCTAGGTAGCCAGTCCAGCTGGGGCTCATTAATAGCAATCAAGGGCCACTATAAACAAAGCAGCAGGAAATAGAGAGGATCTACATTTTCCTGGCTTGGTAGCAGGAGCCATCTGGACAGAGGGAATTTGGCTTAAAACTCTCATAAGAGAACTTGGCTATTTTTTTTATCCACTGCTGCATAGTAGGTCACTGAAGTAAACAAATTGAACCTGCTTATGCTATAGCAGATTAAATTACTATTCCAAAACATAAAATCCCCAGTGGTGTATAGCTAACTCAGCACACCAATACAGAATGAATTTTATAGCTAGAAAAAGTGGGTATAATTTCAGAAGTAGCCAGGGATACAAAGAATGAGTGAGAATGGGGGTGGGAAGTTATTCATTTATAACATATGTATGTATTTTTATATGCTGAAGTTTATAAAAGAAATCACTGGTTATTTGTGAGCATTCAAGTCAGAAGAACTGGTGACCTTAATCAAATCTGAAAGTATCTCAGGCAGTCCTGGGTCTGAGTCTGAGAGACGCAAATGAAATGGAAGTCGGTGACTATCTGGGAATACAGAAGTCAGCAGGAAAGACTTCTCTTCCAGCAAGCAGACTGATATGTCACCACATAAAGAAGGGCCAGAAACTAAAGCTTTTCCCAAGACCTTTCATCTCTCAGTACATTTAAAAATATCCACCATGACTGCCTCCACTTCCTGATGTTCACCACCCAAACCAGATTCTTTCCCTTCCCTTTTTCTTTTTTCACCAGATTGGCATGTGTTTAACTGATCTATGTTCCCTGTTTCTATAGGACACAATACTTCATTGTCAAAGGGACAAATAAGCAATCTCGCTGGTGAAGGGAGATTTTTCATCCTGACTTTGTTTCTCTTTTGTAGTTGTCAACTCTATAATACTGCTTCAAATATCGAACCAAGTCAAAAATATTGGACTGGGAAGACAGTCCAGTACATAGGACTCTTGCCATGTTGCTGACTGTTCTGAGTTCTATACCCCATGTCCTATATGGTTACCCAGCCTGATTCTTTTTTTTTATGATTTACTCAATTTTAAAATTTTTTTTTATTAGTGAAACACCATAAAAGAACTGACAGAGGAACCCAGGTGTGTGGGACCCGGGGCTGAGATCTCCAAGCCTGTACAGTTTGGGACTGGACCTGCCAGTAACTAGACAGTTACACCCACCAACTGCCGTGTAACTCCAACAACGGCCAGGATCCAGAGATCATCACACTCAGCTCCTGGGAGAGAACAAGACAGAGTCTCCTACCCTATGCCTGACTGTCTCCACCAGGGCCCAACAGCTGAAGACCACCGAGGCCCAGCCAAGGCCATGCTGGGAGCACTCTCCACACACTTGGATGAGCCTCACGCATAAAAGAACTGACAGAGGAACCCAGGTGTGTGGGACCCGGGGCTGAGATCTCCAAGCCTGTACAGTTTGGGACTGGACCTGCCAGTAACTAGACAGTTACACCCACCAACTGCCGTGTAACTCCAACAACGGCCAGGATCCAGAGATTATCACACTCAGCTCCCGGATTATCATCTCATTCCTAATTTGGTCAAACTGGCAGGCTACCAAATGTAACATGCCCACATGGCAGAGTCTGGCAAACTCCCCGTGGTATACCCAATATGCCAAATACCAGTAACAATGATGGGTCTCATTCTCCTAACCCTGAAAAAGCCTTGAATATGGCACTTTAAAAAAAAAAATCTCAGGGCTAGGACGAAGAAGACGTTACTGGCACCTGCTCGAGGCAATCGACGAACAACAGGGTGGTCGTGATCGTGATCGTGAGTGAAACACCATGAGGTGCAGCTGTAGACTTATAAACTTTCATGCTTGGGGTTCAGTTATACAAAGATCGGGTACCCATCCCTCCACCAGTGCCCATTCTCCACTACCAGTGATCCTAGTAGCCCTCCCACACATACCCCCCCCACCACTCCACCAGAGTGGTAGGGCATTACCTTTTGCTCACTCTTTCCTTTAGGGTGTTGTAGTTGGCAATAGAGGTTTTGAGTGACCATCGTGTTCGGTCTATAGTCTACTTTCAGCACACATCTCGCATCCCGAGAGAGTCCTCCAAACATCCTTTACTTGGTGTTCCCTTCTCTATCTGAGCTGCCTTTCCCCCCAGCAAGTGAGGCCGGCTTCCAAACCCTGGAGCAGACCTCCTGGTAGTGATCTCAATTATTCTTGGGCATTCGACTCCCATTCTGTTACTTTATATTCCCCAGATGAGTGCAGTCTTTCTATGTCTGTCCCTCTCTTTGTGGCTCATTTCACTTAGCATGATACTTTCCATGTAGAACCACTCATATGTAAATTTCGTGACTTCATCTTTTCTTTTTTTAATTAATTTATTTATTGAATCACTGTGAGAACAGTCACAAAGCCTTTCAGTTCAAGTGTCGGTCGGTCATGCAATGATCAAACACCCATCCCTTCACCAGTGCATATTTTCCACCACCAAGAACCCCAGTATACCCCCCTCTCACCTGCCCCTCGCCTGTGTGGCGGATTTCCACTTTACTCTCTCTCTCTCTATGTTGATCACATTCAATATTGTGACAAAAGACCCAACATTGTTATTTGGAATTTTCCCCAACATTCAGACCTGCCACAAAGACATCATTAGATAATTTGTTTTCTATTGCTGATAATGAAGAGCATATGATGTCATGTAACCACAATAGTGGTCACACAAATTTGGATTTCTGATATTTTAGTAATAAACCTTAGGGATTACTGCCAGAAGCCCCTGGGTTCTGAGATTGCTATGTGTGCTTCTGGAATCATAGTCAGTCAGAAGCTGGAGGAGGCATTTGAGGGTGGCAACCCGGAGCATTGTCATAGCGGGGAACTGGGCCGATTCCACCCCACCGCCAATCCCAGGAAGCCCCATGTTCCTCGTCAATGCAGTTTCATACCTGGATGTTCATTAGGCTCTAAAAGATGCAGGCCACCATGTCGCCACCGCAAAGGGGGACAGGTGGAGGGACAGACACCCTTTCCCTCTCAGGGCAGCATAGCACCATAGTTAAATACACAGTCCAGATGTATTCCAGTTGGGCTTTATCTTTTGCTCAGATTTTCCCACCCCCACTCAAGCCTGATTTTCAGGGACAAATGCTAGATCATTTACTTTCCATTGATCACTTTGCATATTAGGTTCGGAAAATAGTCCTGGTATCCGCATGCCAGAGCCATGCTTGTAGAAGCTCATGGTCACCTGGATTCCATCTGGAGAAGGCGGGGAGACAGCATCTACCCCATCTGGGACCTCCCGGTGATATAGGCTCTGGGTGGGGTCCGGAGAATTCTCCGAGAGCTGTGGGGCCCTCCAGCCGTTTTTTTTTCTTCGCTGCTGTGTGCTGTAAGATGGTACTGAGGAGATGTTACTGGGCCCACTGGAGCAAATTGATGAACAAATGGGAGGACAGTGTTACAGTGCAGTACAATCATAAATATTTTGCTGTGAATAGCTCTACCACTCCTTTGTCATTATTTTTGTCAGGTGCATTATATGCATACAATTCCCACCAAATAAAGGCAGAAACACTTTCTGAGGTTTTGCTTTTCTCTCCTGGGCCGCAATTATAATTTGCTCAGAACATAGTTTATTGTAAGTCATCAGATACGCTTCCCAATGGAGTAATTGCATACCACCTATCAAAATATTTTTCTGCTGATTTATTTATGTATTCCTTAGAATAAAAATAAAGAAAGCCATATGACAAAAAATATAATTTACTTATTCAAGGATCTTACAAAATCATATACATCTTTAATACATTGACCCTCTATTCCAATGATAATTTCAAATATTATAGGAATTTTTAACTAGTTCTATGCCTTTCCCTATAGCCTTAGTTTGGACTTGGACACAGTGGGAGAAATTTACATTAAGCATAGAATATACTTAATTAAGGAAAACATTCATGTCCAGTGATGAAATCTTTTTTTCCAATATCACATTAAGTTGACATAAGTTGATATGATTTAATCTAAATGACGTAGGTATGCCAACATTCTGATTGGCATTGAGAACCTGATGATGAAAATAAAATAGACTTGATGTCATGAGACTTAAATTGTGGTAAGGAAATCAGAAATAAATAACAATGGATGTTTGATATATTAGATTGCTATCTTTGTTAAGGAAAATAAGGGTAAAGTATAGTGGGAGGATATGAAATATAGAGATAAGAATTTAGATGTTGACTAGGTGGCTTACTAGGAAGGTGAATGGTGATGAAACACCTGAAGCAAAATTAATTACTAAAAAAATTTTTTTAAAAAAAAGAAACTTGAAAGCAGCACGAAGGAACTAATTCTGTGATAGCTGAAGGAATAGCATTTTAGGGGAAAGGAACAGAAGCATCTAAGACTATGAGTAAAGACATTCTGGCAGTTTGTAGAAGAGCAAGGAGGCACGTGGTTAGTGCAGAGAGAATGAAAAGAGGAGAAATAAATTTCAGAGAAGTAGTGGGAACACTAGCAAGTAGAATCTGTCTTTGTATGTTATTTGAGCCAGTAACAAATATTGTCCATAACCTAATTGGAGGTTTTATTATCCTACAAATTATGTAACCCAGTTTGAGGCATTCTGAATTGAATATTTTAAAGAAGGAAATTGACTTTTGGCTAGTGATACTAGAGCTCTTCATTTGCATTTATATTACATGTTGTCAGTCTTTTTTTTTTACATCATCCTTGATTTAATCTAAAGAATAAGAAGCATAGTAGGGAAAATATGCACTTTTCTTCTTAGTAAGATAAATCACAGAGTTAAACATTGGATAATTTTGACAGCTTAAAAATATAGTAGAGTTCAAGAGAATCTATAAGAACAGACCTCAGGTAATGAGTGAGAAGCTCTACGCAGTAAAAAAGAACAGTTTACTACCTGTGGCTCAGGGGTCTAAATCTATAATGCTCAGTGAGGAAGATTCCTTCAGTAACTCCTTGAAATCATTGTAAGTGAAAATCATTAGCAGCAAAGCATCGAAACATTGACAGGTCTATATTTAATATGAACTAATTTCTTTATAGCTCTGTGACAGGAGGAAAAATTGTTCAGACTGAAACATGAAAACTTTTAATGAAGTTTTAGATATGTCACTTCTGCTAAGGATTGGGCCATTAAGAAGATGAAATTTAACTAACATCAGTTTGGCAAAGTGAAGAGACCAGACCAAGGTTGGACACATAGGGAAAAAGCGATATTACAATCTAAGGGAAATAAGAAAGCACTTTCAAAAAATGAAAAAGAACCCACAGAAAATTTTTGAAACAAAATGAAAGAGTTTTCAGCGTCATTTTTATAACTCAAAAGTAAATTTACTGAGACAATCAGAAATCTTGAGGGTGTGTGAAAAGACTTACTTCTGTTTTTTTTTTTCTCTTGTTTTAGTTAAGTAGTGCCCAGGAGTCTCGGAAAGTTTACTCTTCTGATATCTGGTTTCTTTGCATCTCCAAATGTCTATTTGTAGAAATGGAATTATTTTCATTTGTGAATAGGCCCTCTCGAGCAAATCGATGAACAACAGGAGGACGGTGCCGTGCCGTGCCGTATGAATATTAGCACTGGCCTCTATTAAGGAAGCAATGTATGGAAACAGGCCAAAAACTTGCAATTCCTCTATCTATGAAAACCGGTCTTTCAAAACAACTTCATGTGATAGTAGCACCACTTAAATTAAAAGAACCATTGATATGTCTCACCTATAACGTCATTGTTTTATGATGAGCATTTCTTAGTATTAACATCTACCTGACCTAAGTAATCCTGATCAGTTTAAGACTTATTGCAAGTCAAACCTAATGGGAATTTATCAGTAAACTCAGCAGTGGCAAACAAAACCTGAAGACTATCTATTCTGCTCAGCAGTTCCTACCCTGTGCTTGCAGAGGAGAGAGCCCTGCCACTCACCATTATACAGTTTTCTCTCTGTCTCCCAACACTACCTGAAATATAAAACCAATGTTTCGTTTGGTTCCCAAAGCCCCAGACTTACTAGATTTCAAGGGTGAACAGAAGACAGCAAGGAAGATGAACAGAAGGATGGCATCCATAATCCTTGATAGATCCCCAGATATATCTGACTACTGTTAATCTTCAATTGCCAGGCAAGGCAAGTCATACTAATACCATGAACTAGACACATCTTGAACAGTTATGCTTATCAAAAGCAGGTACAGTTTGACTACAATTCTTTTTGAACGTCACTTTTTACAGCTGGCAACTCTGCTGTAAGGTGAAATTGTCTGATATGTCTATTTTGTTCATATATTTTTCCCATTACTCATTTTTTCCATCCCACCATACATAAGATAGAGTTAATTTCTAATATGTTATTTAAATTATACTTTGAAATATAAAAGATAATTATAAAACAGTTTTCCCCACAATGTTATTTTCTCTCTACAATAAAAATATTATTGTCGTCTCTGGAAAGAAAGATAGTGGCCACATGGGAACCTGGTGGAGAGCAGATCTGAGCCTGGGGTGGGGGCGCGATAGATACCTCATGGGACAGGGGGCGCTCCGGCCCTTCCTTCACACCCGACCAAGGTCACCAGTTGCCCCCCACGAGCGGCATTAATCCGTGCCATCTTGCCTGCCCGGAGGGGAAAGGGTGTTGCTCCCCTCCCCCCTCTCCTCTCTGGAAAGAAAGATGGCGGCCGCATGGGAGCCTGTTGGAGAGCAGGTCTGAGCCGGGGGTGGGGGAACGATGGATACCTCATGGGACTGGGGGCACTCCAGCCCGTCCTTCACACCCGACCGAGGTCACCAGTTGCCCCCCACGAGCGGCTCTCTGGCACGGCCACAGCCCCAGAAGCACAAGGACTTAATGCAGAACCCAGCAGCTTGGAGCAGAAAAGTGAACGGGCTATGCGTTAATCCAGGCCATCAAGTCTGCCTGGAGGGGAAAGGGTGTTGCTTCCTTCCGCCCTCTCCTCTCTGGAAAGAAAGATGGCGGCCGCATGGGAGCCTGGTGGAGAGCAGATCTGAGCTGGGGGTGGGGGCACGATGGATACCTCATGGGATGGGGGGTGCTCCGGCCCTTCCTTCATGCCCGACCAAAGTCACCAGTTGCCCCCCACGAGCGGCTCTCCGGCATGGCCATGGCCCCAGAAGCACAGAGACCAATCTCTTAATTATCTGACTCTCAGTAGAAATACTTGCAGGGTTAATAAATAAAATAACAGAAATTCAAAAATATGGTAGGTTTTTCCCTATAGTAAAATCATGCCTAATTTAATTCGTTCAAGGTTCCTTTTTCACTCTAAAATTTTATTTTTTATTGACATAATAGTGATATATTTTATTTATTATTATTTTTTATTATAAAGTGTCAAGATTTACAAAGTTACTGATAGTTTTATTTTAGGCATACAATAATTTAACACCAACCCCTCCACCAGTGTCAACTTCCCTCAACACGTATTCCCAGATTCCTGTCCCATCCCAAACCCTACTCCACCCCTACCTGTCAACTTGACATTGACATTACAAAATTTCAGTGGCTGCTGCTTAGATCTCATGTTTTCAGTTCTGTTGAATCTGTGTTTTGGATATGTAGCTATACCCCTCATTCATGTTGGTAAAGATGAGTAAGGAGAGGCTGCTAAAATATCAGGGCTGGGACGAATGGAGACGTTACTGGTGCCCGCTCAAGTAAATCGATGAACAACAGGATGACAGTGACAGCGATACAATTTGACCCCTCACTCATATCAAGGTATAATGGTTTGTTAAGCCATTACTCTTGATCTTTTCCCTCCTTAATTTCTTCTGTTTTCTATCTTCTCTCTAAGCACTGGGGTTGAGGATGATCTAAGCATCCCCCTTTTATTATAATACATTTTTTCATCTGATTGTCTACATTCCACAGATAAGTGAAATCATCCTGTGCTTGTCTTTCTTCTTCTGACTTACTTCACTCAATGTGATATCTTCAAGTTTCAACTATGTTGCGGCAAATTGCATGATTTCATCATTCTTTGCAGTGACATAGAATTATTTATATATATATACATATATATATAGAGAGAGAGAGAGATCACATCTTCATAATCCATTCATCTGTCATTTTATACCTGGGTTGATTCCACATCTTAGCTGTTGTACTGAGTTTCCACTCTAAATTCTAAGAAAAAACCTCACGGGAAGGGGAGCGTTCCGGTCCGTCCTTCACGCCCTACCGAGGTCACCAGTTGCCCCCCACGAGCGGCTCTCCAGCACAGCCACGGCCCCAGAAGCACAAGGACTTAATGCAGAACCCAGCAGCTTGGAGCAGAAAAGTGAACGGACTATGCGTAATCCAGGCCATCATGTCTGCCTGGAGGGGAAAGGGTGTTGCCCCATTCGCCCTCTCCTCTCTGGAAAGAAGATGGCAGCCACATGGGTGCCTTGTGGAGAGCAGGTGTGAGCCGGGGGTGTGGGGGTGACTAAAACCTCATGGGAGGGGGGCGTTCCAGTCCATCCTTCACGCCCTACCGAGGCCGCCAGTTGCCCCCCACGAGCGGCTCTCCAGCACGGCCACGACTCCAGAGCACAGAAACCAATCTCTTAATTATCTGACTCTCAGTAGAAATACTTCCAGGGTTAATTAGCAAAATAGCGGAAATCCAAAACCAACATTTAATTCTTGAACCCAGCTGTAGAAACCGAATCACTTCACACTTTTCCCACAGTGATTCAATAAATAAATTATTTTAAAAAAAAGTCACCTACAAACAAAACATAATCTTAAAATCTAATTGTTGTCTTTATACACATCTGAGTGTTTATATGTAATCAAATGTTTATATGCATATATAAACTATGCATGTATTTTTGTACATATGTGATGTTGTCAAGTTTTATTATTTCTGCACACATTATACCCCTAAAAATAACTAGAAATTCTTCTCAATACTAAGACCGTTAATCCTCTCTCTTTATTTCATGCTGTTAAAACAACTTCCAATATTATTTCTGATTAAAACTAAAACCTATTATCTCATATGTCTCCTTAGAAGTTATACAAATTTCACTTTAGCTTTCAACCCATAGCTCTTTTGATCCATTTTCATCACCAAGCAATTTTTATTAGCCCATAACACCTTCTTCCTGTCTTCCTTTCCCTGCCTTGAATAGTTAATAGAAAAAGAGGTGGCACATCCTCTTTCCCCAAAATTGCAACATGGAATCACCATGATTTCCCTTCAAATCTAATTCTTTGATTATCTGCTAACTCTAGCCTTTTCACATGTATCTTAATTTCAAGTGCTTGTCTATTTTTACTAGATCTAAGTCTTGTTCATCTTACATGTATGAATTTACTAAATCATTTCTAGCTATATGAGGTAAGCACATTATTAGTCCCATTGTTCAGGGGAGCAATCTGAAGCACATAGATGTTTAATTACAACTATTATACTTTGCTAGAGAACCAGAATCTAAATAGTCTTTTGTTTGTTAATACTTATCCATATTTATATTTAATATGTATATCCATATTTATATTTAATATGTATCCATATTTTATATTTATATTTAATATTATATATTGCTTTTGGAACTATATCCAGTGGGACTCGGGGTTGCAACTGGTTCTTTGTGAAGTGTTTGCTTCTGACAGTGCTCTGGGGACCATCTGCAGTTCTGAGTATCAAACAGGTTAGCTGCATGCAAGGTAAGTACCTAACCTCCTTAAAGATCTCTCTAGCCCCATGTTCATATTTTTTAATTCTGTGCTTCAGTTGTGTGTTCTGAAATACTAAAAGCTTCTATTGTTGCTAGGATAATATCAGTGAATTTCATGCTATATTTGAATTTGTATAACTTTTACTAATTATTGCGGGCTAATGCATCTGGTGAACTCACTAAATTGGTTGGTTTCCATACAAAAATTCTAATACATAAGGGGGGAAAAGTCAAAGAGGAGATGAGAGAAATATGATCAAGTTGTATAAATAATATATTTGCTGAGATTTGCTTTAGGAAATTAATCATGTCCTTTCAAAGTTGTCTACCGCCTCAAGCCACTGCTGAAAGATTATATTAATATTCTAGTCCTTTCAAATGGATTACTTGCTTTGTCAGAGGTAGTTGTGGGTTTTTTTAAATAAAATATGCCTGAAATTCTAAAATTGTGTTGCTATTTACAGTGTGCTTTTATATAAATTATTTTATTTAACTAAGAAATGACTTCTTTCTCTTTTCCTGGCATGTAATAGAAAAAGTGAAATAAATACAAGAATAAATTTGTTAGGAAAACCAACAATTTATATTTTTAGCAAGTGAAAGCAGTTCTTGACTATATTCATCTAGGGCCTCTCCAAAGAACTAAATCTCTTAACTAATAATAAAGTTTATGCTACCATTATAGAAACATTATTTTTTTAGTGCCAGTTTTGCTAATAACAATGAAGACAAAGAATTGAAAATAGTTCAAGGGACAGTGTCTAACCTAGGGATAAATCATGTACAATTATATCTTAACCACTTTTTTACTACTTGTGAAATTATATGTATGAATTATATAGATAAATTAACCACAAAATCAGAAAACTGCACACACTAAGTTATATTTAGAGGGTATGGCAGAGAGTCGTTCTTTGCTATACTCAGTCAACTGGTGTTTGATTTCTAAGGACTGAGATCAGAACTACTTGGGTCCTGATTTACCAGGGACCACCAATGCAAAACTCTGTGATTATCTTGGGGATATGCAGTTTCTAGGGCCAAATACATGTGCTCTTGGTTATTCTGTTAGCTCCCCAAGTTTAGAAGATTGTTTTCTATAGTGGATTTACTTTAAAGTTATGAGTGGGCTCTTATCTGACTGTGCTGACTGCTATTTCAGAAAACAGGTGTTAGGTTAACAAAGAAATAATTGCATTTAAATTGTGAGAGTAAGTTTACTGGGTATATTATATCCCCTTGGACTTTGACTATTAGAGGGGAAACTTTACACTATATAATTTCTTGTATTTCATACATTTAAAGGCAATGTTGCACTGTGTTTACAACAAAAAGAATTAACTTACAGATTTTTACTGATCAGCAAATAAGAGTAAGAGAGTTCAAAGCTTAAATATAAAAAAAAGATCACCCCCAATTCTATTCTTTATCCTGCAACCAATAATTTCACAATTAACAGGAAATAGGCTAGTTGTTTCTCCAGTATAGACTTTTTTCTTAGGAATTCTTGTGATGTGACTGCCAAGAATAGATCTCTACATCTACTTAATGGTCTTTGAAGAAATGATACGTTTTCAATGTGAAACAATCAATTTCTTCAGAAACTCTTACTTTGACATGACAAAAACAAAACATTTTTGTATTTAGATACTTAAAAACAATTTCAAAGTTTTACACCATAACATAAACAAACGCCAATGCGTCTCTCAACTGAGAAAAATAATTATTTTCTCTAGTCTTAAGACTAAATAACAAGACTTGACACATCTGACTTTATGTCTCTGAGTTTTCCTTTCATAGGATAAAAATTACTCAGCATGATCTTGCCACCCAGTGACACAGACAGCCCTAGATTATCCTTAAGACAAAACCATATTGTGGAAGCAAACAATCACTGCTGTATTAAAAATTTCTCAAGTGGCACAAAGATCATGTTAACTCACAAAAATCAATCAGATTGATGTTTGAAATATACAAAGAAGTCTCTGTAACTGCTCTGCTACTAGTTCTTTGATTCATTTTTTGATTCTTCCCCCCAAATCAGACCCTGATATAGGCAAGTTGAATTAAAAACTTGTGGTAAATACATCTGCAAATGATACTATAACCAATAGCCATGACAAGACTACAAAACGTAATTATGTATAAAATTATAAATAGAAAAGAAAATTTTGCAAGAGTAATCAACACAGTGAGCATTAAGTAGATTCAAAATCATGTTCAGTAAATTCCAATATTTAACAGACCTAGAATGCAAGTGCATTATTTCTCCTTGCATCACAAGCTACTCACAAACGGAAGTGTGCAGTAATTTCTTTAAACCCTTCCTGAAAGTATGGATGTGTTTTTCTCCATACAAATGCATCATTTATGATATCACATAGCTCCATTTAATGAAAAGACAAGGCCAATGTGCATCAAACAGCATGAATAGAGAGAACAGTTCCCCGTTACAAATCAGAACCTGCTTATTTTATCCCTTTTGGACTTTAGAATTTTATTTTATTCAAAGCTTTTTTTTCAGTTTGAGATATTTTCCAGAAGTCTATTTTCAGTCAAATGCTTGATGAGTAGTGACTTTTTCTGGCTCTTAGAGACGATGTTTTTTAATGCCAATGTAGACCATAAGAGAGCTTAGCAAAAATGGCAAATGGCAGCATTCCTCCAGAGATCAGTAAGTGGCAACAAAAGCATGCATTCAAAGCAATATATATACATATATATGTATATATATATGTATAAACATATATCTTTAGGTAAAATAAAGAGCAGAAATCCTGGAGTCAGAAGGATTCAATTCAAGTTCCTGTTTTTGTCAAGCCACTTTTCACTGCTCACCTCACGGGTTAAAAGAGGATGAGATTATTATAAGGCTTTAATAAGTTGACATACCTATGTAAAGTTTTTTAAATACACTATAGTTCTGTTTTTATATCAAATAATTTATGGTTGGAGAACATTTTTATTGTATGAAACTATTATTTTCTGCAGTGAGTGTAGCTTCTTTATGCCATTGATTTTCAAACTTGGCTGCAATTTGGCATTACTTTAGCAAGTGTGAGAATTGCTGCAAACTGATGTCAGCTACAAACTCGGAAACTTAATGTTTAAAACCTTTCCAGTTCTTAATAATTTAACAACTGATTTTGAAGTTATTGATACATGACTATGCATTCTTATATTAGCCGGATCTAAATTAAAAAAACATGTAGTCAAGAGTAAAATTACAGGTAGATTATACACTAATTTGAAATTTGAAACTAATTTGAAAACCCCCTATGAATTATGATTTAATTTTTGTGTTCAGCAGAACTACAAGGAGGACTTAGTACAAATAATTATCCCCACACCATAGTTGGCTAGGGTGAGGTTCAGGATTTATATTTCTAATAGATTCCTATTAACTGTTTGTATTGCTGGTTCTGTGATCACAGTTGAAATATATGAACCATAATAACAACCCTGTTGTTTACATGACAAGCATATCCGTAGTAATATTACCTAAATTAAGTTTCATCAGAAAAACAAAACCATTTACTTATATGTATATATACACACATATTTGTACCCTCTTATTCTATGTACTGGGTATATAAACGTCTACACATATTACACATATATGTGTTTCATAGAGAGGGAGAGATTTTAAATTGACCTACTGAGTAGCATCCCTGACAAATACATATATTAAAACTAGTATCTATCATTTAATATATGCACACATTCATGGAGAGAAAGATGTCATATTTTAATATTTTGGTTTTTGAGCCACACCTAGCAGTACTTAAGACTTTTCTTTTGACTGTGTGCTCAAGGATCACTCCTGGAAGTGCTTGGAGAACTGTATTTGGTAACTGGCATCACAGGCAAAGCAAACAACTTAACCATGGCACAATCTCTCAAGCCCTAGAGCACTATCTTATTTTCAGTTTTTATATCTTACATATATTTTTAAATTTTGGGTTAAGTGACTGATTAATAATGTTAATATTTATGGTATTCATGTTTATCTCACCCAAAGTACCCAAACCCCTCCACCCTGTCCTTATGATACTTCTAATATGCATTTTCCTTTTCCCCAACACTCTTTTGCCATTGCTTGAAAGTCTAAGTTTTTGCTTTTGTTGGATATTATTTCCTTGTTTTTTTTCTATATGTCAGAGATGAGTGAGAATACCTAGTATTTTTCCTCCTCTTTATGACTTAGAGTTTGTCTAACATGATGCCCTACAGTTATATCCAGGTTGTAGCAGGCTGAAAGATTTTATATTTTATAGCTGCATTATATTTTATTGTGTATTTATACTACGATTTCTTTATCCAATAATATATTGTTGACCATTTGGATTGTTTTTGTATTCTGATCATTGTACCTAGTACTATAATGAACACAGATGTTGATATCTTTTTTGAACTATTATTTTTCTGGAGGTAGATGCTAAGAAGAGGATGACTGATTCATACAGAAGCTCTATTCTTAACTTCTTCTGAAAAATCTCCATATTATTTTAAATTGAGATTAATCTAGATGCCTTTCCCACAACATTTAATGAGGGTTTCTTTTAATAATATCACTGCCAACTAGTTATTTTCAGTCTTTTTGACATACACATTCTCATTGGTGTGAGACATTATATTCTTATAAATTTTATTTGCATTTCCCGATAACAGCTAACAATACATACTCTTTCAAATGCTTACTGACTGTCTGCATATACTCTTCATGGAAGTATCTGTTCACTTACTCTCCCCATTTTTTGATAGGGCTTTTGGGAAATTTTGTTGTTCTACAGCTCAGTGAGTGCTTTGTATATCTTGGATATTAATCCTTTATCTCATGTACGGTGTTGCAAATATTTTCTTGTATACTAAGGTGTGTATTTGTTTTAGCTCACTTTTGGTTGAGGTTTTGTTGTTTTGTTTTGTTTCGCTTTGCTTTGTTTGTCATGAAAAATCTTTTTAGTTTAATGCAGGCCCATGTTTATTTTTGTTCTGTTTCCTTCATCAGTGGAGTCAATCTTTGAAGATAACTCTAAAGTCCATTTCCTTTAGATGTTGTCTATATTCTACTCAATGTATTTTATATGGATTCTGGTCCTGTCTTAAGGTGTGTAGCACTGTAATACTGTCCTACCGTTGTTCATCAATTTGCTCAAGCAGGGCCAGTAACGTCTCCATTGTGAGACTTGTTGTTACTGTTTTTGGCATATTGGTAGCTTGCTAGGCTCTGCCATGTGGGCGGGATACTCTCTGTAGCTTGCCAGCCTCTCCAAGAAGGGAGGAGGAATTGAACCTGGGTTGGCCAGGTGGGTTGCTTTCAAGGCAAATGCCCTACCCGCTATGCTGTCGCTCCAGCCCTTTTAGTACCATTACACATAAGAATTGTACAATAAGCTTTAAAAAGGCAGTAGGAATATTAAGAACTTAGGATAAATGAGCTTTTGTGCATGATGTGAAATCCAAATCTAGATTTTTTTTTTCTTTTTGCATGCACTATAGCACTGTAGCACTGTCCTCAGTTGTACATCAATTTGCTTGAGCGGGCACCAGTAATGTCTTCATTGCAAGACTTGTTGTTGCTGTTTTTGGCATATCGAATATGCCACGGGGAGCTTGCCAGGCTCTGTCATAAGGGCGGGATACTCTCAGTAGCTTGCTGGGCTCTCCGAGAGGGATAGAGGCATCAAACCCGGGTTGGTCTCATGCAATGCAAACACCCTACAAGCTGTACTATTGCACCAGCCCTTCTTTGCATGCAGTTTGGGAAAATATTACTGTTAATAATTGAATCATGTGATTATAAAGTAAATCGAAGATTGGCAGGGTGTGTTGGCAAGATGAGGGTGCAGGAAAGTATCCCATTCTAAATCCAACAAAATCAGCAAGTAGTAAAATTTCTTCTTGCTTAGGATTCAAGGCTGTGTGCATACATGTTTTCAACTGGTTGTGTGAGACTCACCAATAATCTGAAAGGTAATTTGCTTTATGTAATTCTGTTGATTATAACAATAAACATAATGTTGCTATTTTTAAAAATATATTACAGAATTTCTAGGATAATAGTTGGCCAATATCTGGTATCACAGCCTAGTTAAGTTGACACACAAAATTAACCACACACCTGCACTGATAAACAAGGACCAAATTCAATAAGAAAAAAACATAATACCTCGTGGGAAAATTTTATTTTTAAGAATCACTATTGTAAAAAATCTCATGCTATTAAGTTGTTGATAAAACAGTGAGAAACATCAAATGACCTACAATGATTGGGGGTTGTTTCAGATTAGTTTTTTCCAGTGCTGGAGAAGATTGCAGAGTCTTGCTCAGGCCAGGGAGTGCTCTACCACAGAACTACAACCTCAGGCTTAAAGTGATTATGTTAATGGAAAAGCTCTTAGTGTATTATTTAATGACCCAACAGGAGCAGCTTTCTAAACAATATTTCAAACTAGAGTGTTAATACGCCATGAAATGCAGAGATAATTTTCTAACACTGACTTATTTTGATGATGTTTAATAATGCAAACTCCTGCCAATATTCAAAGAGCTACAAAAGGAAAGTAAGATTAAGCACTATTTTTTTTTTGAACTGGGATCTAGGGCAAAGAGATAGTATAGGCAGTATACAATGCTCGGTATGAGCCTGACCCAGGATCACTTCCAAAGCATGACCAAAATGACCCAGGGCTTGAGTAGTACCACATTTGGACCCTTGCATGGAACCACCAGTAAAACTAACAGAGAATCACTGGAAGTCTCCCACGCAAATCCCCAGCCTCCTGGGCTGCACTTGGGACCAATTGTAGTAGAATTAGAGAGAGAACTTAATAGAGAGTCATCTCTCTAGCATAGTGTGATGAAAGGGAAGCTATAGATATTAGAATAAGTTATTAGATATTAAGATAAGAAGTCACTTCTCGTAAAATCAACCTCACAATGAGAGCTTGAGTGCTTGGTATGGCTCTGGGCTCACTACAGTCATATCCAAAGGGAGGGCAAGGATGTGGGACCAGGGATAGAACTTGGGGCCTTAGCTTTGAGCTATTTCCTTTGCCCGTTTGTTTTCTTGGGTTTGTTTGCATTTGTTTTCAAAGGGATAATTTTTTTTTTAAATATGTGCTGTGTCACCAACCACAAAGGATACATTAAAATCCTCAGTGATTAAATCGTTTCAAATCAATCAGATAAGAAGCATTTCTATTCCTGGTCCTGACTAGTGATCTCCATTCTAATTTTGTTTTAAATCACTGTTTTTTTTAATCTTTTATCATATATAGATGGCAGGGCTCCTCTCTGAGTGCATTAAGAACATCTATGAAGACTGGGAATTCCTGTGCTTTAAATACTTTCCAAGTGATTTTTAACATGCATATAATAATGAAAATCACAGCCTTGTTTTCAAGAGAGATAAAGTTATGAAATTTGCTTATAAGTGGATAGACATGGAGAGTATCATGCTAAGTGAAATGAGTCAGAAAGAGAGGGACAGATATAGAAGGACTGCACTCTTTTGTGGACTATAAAATAACATAACATGAGGCTCACACCCAGGGACAGTAGATACAAGGGCCAGGAAGATTGCTCCATAGCTGGAAACCTGTCTCATGAGCAGAGGGGAGAAGGCAGCTGGAATAGAGAAGGGATCACTAAGAAAAAGATGGCTGGAGGAATCAGTCGGGCTGGGAGATGTGTGCAGAAAGTAGATAATGGACCAAACATGATAACCTCTCAGTATCTGTATTGCAAATCATCATGCCCAAAAGTAGAGAGAGAGTATGTAAATATTGTCTGCTGTGGAGGAGGGGGAGGGTGGGAAAAGAGGGGACATTGGTGGTGGGGAATATGCACTGGTGGAGAGATGGGTATTTGATCATTGTGTGATTGTAACCCAAACGTGAAAGCTTGTAACTATCTCACGGTGGTTCAAGAAAATTAAAAAAAGAAGAAAGAAAAAGAAAGTCACAATCTTATAATAAGGAGAAACCATAAACCATGAGTAAGGAAAAAAACAATGTTATCCTACACATGAGATCACCAGGTTTTGTAGGAAAAACATTATCAAAAACTTAGTAAAGCCTTTCTGATGTCAGCTTTACACTACACAGTTACAATATTTATACAGAACGCTTGCTGAAACTAGCAACTTCAGTTAGCTAGAAGACACTTTGGTTACAGAAACAAGTGCTAGTTTTCTGAACCTTCTATCTTCTTATTCTAAGTTTTACCATTTTTAGTCGCTGAAAAAAACTTCTGAAAATATCACAAGTATCAATTTACCAAGTTATTAGTTATTACCATAATTTAAAAAATAAATGATACTAAAAATAATTATTTCTTCTTTATTTAAGCTTCTTGCTTATTATTCTGAAATGCTTGAAAGACAAATGCCTTGTAACAATTCTGAAGGTCTGTTTTTTTGTTGACTTTTATTGTTGCTTTTGTAACATTTTATGATCTAGAACAGGATCCCTGTCCGAATTAATTGAGGAATCACCACTTCTGGCCAGGACACAAATTGGCTAATCATGGGTTAATGGTTTTAACCTGGTTTTTTTTTTCTTAATCCCCAGAATTTAAAATTATGAGGCTCACTTTACTGTCTCAGGATCCCTTTCTCTTTCTGAAAAAAGTATGAATAACATTGTGGAGCTCTGGGAAGTTGAGACCACTAACAATGAAATGTATTTGAAAATAATTTTCAAAGATAAAAAAACACCTGTAAAGCTAATATATTTTTCATGTGACTTTAAATGTGTAAGTATAGAAAAAGTGTGAGAAAGAGAGTGTACTCAATAGAATTTAAGTAAGACAGCAGGGAAATTAACCTATTAGCAAAAGTCAAAATTTTAAAGCTCTTACCATAAGGCCAGGGATTAGTCCACCATTAATAAGTATCAAAATTTAATTATTTCAATACATCTAAAATAATATGGTTCATTAATATGTAACTCCTGAGTGGTAGTGTCTTTAGTGTCTTTCATATTCACTTTCATTAATTTAACTTTTCAATAATGTTTCATTTGTTTGCAATTGTGCTAGAATTAAAATAATTACTGAAAGTGCTGTAACTAAAAACCACATTTTCAAATAGAAAAAGAATTAAATTGTAGATGTTTTGGTATATATTAATTCCATAAAAATAATTTATCAATTATTTATATATTTTATAGTAATATTTATTCAAATAATATTTATTCATATTCTGCATGTTAAATATTTAAAATGAATATCACTAAGGAATTTTTACTATAAATATGTTTATACATGTCAGTTTTTTTTTATTAGTGAAACACCATGAGGTACAGTTATAGGCTTACAGATTTTTGTGCTTGAGTTTCAGTTATACAATGATCAAGTACCCATCCCTCCACCAGTGCCCATCCTCCACCACCACAGGTCCCAGCAACCCCCCCACCTCCCATCCCCCCCATCCTACCCTGCCTCTGTGGCAGGGCATTCCCCCTTGTTCTCTGTCTCTTCTTTTGGGTACTGTGTTTTGCAAGAGAGGCATTGAGTGGCAATCATGTTTGGTCTATAGACTACTTTTAGCATGCTTCTCCCACCCTGGGAGGGTCCTCACAACACCCTTTATTTGGTGCTCTCTTCTCTATCTGAGCTTCCTTTTCACCTAGCACGTGTGGCTGGCCTTCAAGTCATGGAGCAAAATTCCTGGTACTAATCTCAGCCATTCCTGGGTGTTAGTCTCCCGTTTTGTTGCTTTATGTTCCCCAGATGAATGCAATCTTTCTGTGTCTATCCCGCTCTTTCTGACTCATTTCGCTTAACATATACATGTCAGTTTTGATGTTAATAGTCCAATATTGCTCTTGCTCTTATGATAATTTTGTTTTATTTTTAAAAATTTAAGGAACTTTTAAACTGTTCTAGATCTCTTTAGAAGTAAAACTAAATTCTTGTAGTAAATATTTGATTAGATCTTATATTGTAGAGACTATACTCTTAATTAATCATTGGATTTGTACACATAATGGAAAAAATAAAACATGAATAAAACAAATTTCCAATTTAATCTTTTGCAACTCTATTCACAAGTTTAGTGTAACGAATGTAAGTGTTCTTATATTAAATTATTCACTTGCTCAATAGTCATTAATGTGCCACTTATTTTCTACATAGTGTTGGCTTTGTTATCATCAAGTTTCTAGAATCTCAGTTTATATATTTGAAACGATGAGATACATTCCTAATCATGTAACTTTGAAGCACAAAGTAGGGGGAAAATGTTCAACTAGCAATTTTAGTCTTTTGATTACTTTTTTTTTTTTTGCATGATTTACAGTGGGAGACCCACATTCTATCCCGGCCAAGGCAAAGTACCCTGAGAACTGGCCAGAAGTCCCTGAGGATCACTGGATGAGGACAAAAATCAAGTGATCATTTAAAAAGTGTCTTTATAGTCAACAACAACAACAACAACAAAAAACATGTTTTTGGGAATCTCCCAGCATAATATGAAACAAGAGATTTGCTCCAAAAAATATACATATTTTGCTTCAGAACCCTCAGGTTGCATTCAGCCATAAGGGACACCCAGCACTCTTCCTCTGCTTACAGAAGGACTTCCCAAACTCAAAGAAAGCATTTGTGAAGTGTGAATGCTGCCCTTTCCTCTAGTTCCTTAAACTGTCATCTGCATGAGTTACACTGTTTCCATGTATCACTATCCTCCCCGTTGCTCATCCATTTGCTCCAAGGGGCCCAGACTGTTTCCATAGGTAAAGGTAAAGGTAAAGGCCCTCCCGTTGATCGTCGATTTGCTCGAGCGGGCCCAGTAACGTCTCCATTGGAGACTTTGTTGTTACTGTGTCTGGCATATCGAATACTCTCGGTAGCTTGCCGGGTTCTCCGAGAGGGGCGGAGGAATCGAACTCGGGTCGGCCATGTTGGCCGCATGTAAGGCGAACGCCCTACCCGCTGTGCTATCGCTCCAGCCGATAGCACAGTGGCAGGGCATTTGCCTTGCACGCGACTGTTTCCATAAATCTGTTTATTTGATTACATTCAATTGGTAATAAGAAACTTTTTTTCACTCAGCTATATAATATGCATTTAAAGTGATATTCAATAATAAGATAGTAATCAAAGACAGATAATATATTAATTTTTATAAAGACACAGTAAATGCATGGTGCACATACAAAGAAATATATCATCTAAGTAAAGCCCACGAATTTCCCACAATTTATATAATACATTAATTGATAATGCAGTATATAGAAAAGGGAGGGAAGCTTGAGAATTAGAATAGAAAGCAGATGGATTTTTAAGAGGGGAACTAATTTTTGTTTTTAAAGGAAATGGACATGGGCCGGAACAATAGTACAGCCGGTAAGGCAATTGCTTGTCCTTCTGACAAAGTTTAATCCTTAGCATCTGATATGATCCCTGTGCACTGCCAGTAGTAATTCCTGAGTGCAAGGGCCAGGAGTAACCCAATTAGCATAAATATGTGCCTCAACATTAAAAAGAGAGAGAGAGAGAGAGAGAGAAATGGATAGAGAAGGAGACAGTTTCTTTTTTTTATTTTATTGAATCACCGTAAGATATAGTAACAAGCTTTCATGTTTGACTTAAAATCACACAATGATCAAATACCCATCACCCATCCCTCCACCAGCGTACATTCCCCATCACCAACATCCCCAGTATACCAACCCCTTTCCCACCCTCCCCCTGCCTTCATGGCAAACAATATTCCCCATACTCTCTCTCTATTTTTGGGCAAGATGATTTGCAATACAGATATTAAGAGGTTATCATGTTTGGTCCTTTATCTACTTTCAGCACACATCTCCCATCCCGACCGATTCCTCCAACCCTCATTTTCTTAGTGATCCCTTCTATATTCCAGCTGCCTTCTCCCCTCTGTTCATGAGGCAGGCTTCCAACTATGGAGCAATCTTCCTGGCCCTTGTATCTACTGTCCTTGGGTCTCAGTCTCATGTTATGTTATTCTATGTGCCACAAAAGAGTGCAGTTCTTCTGTATCTGTCCCTCTCTTTCTGACTCATTTCAATTAGCATGATACTCTCCATGTCTATCCACTTATAAGTGAGACAGTTTCTTCATTTAGGATAATATAGTGTTCACAACAATTAAGATCTAAGATATTACAAGAGGGGGAAATGATCATACTTTAAAGATTGGCATGTGTACAGGTAAAAATAAATTATTATTTCTAAATTCCAAACTTGATAAATCAAGAGAACAAAATCAATAGAGAAAAGCTTCAGTTGAGGTTTGAACAGGTTGAATTTTTAGTAATCTAGAAGAAAGAAACTAAACAAAAAGTGGTCTTAAAATTTGACCAGCATGAGAAATGATAAATGAAGATTGTAGCTACCATTTCTGCTGCTGTTATCACAATCACTAAATTCATATTTATTCTGAACATATCATCTCCTTTTCCATGTGAAGCACAAAGCAATGAATATTCTAAATTAAGGTTTCTGTGTAATCCCTAGCAAGCCACTGTTTTTAGTGCATCCAAGAAATGAAATTTAATTCTAGTCCATCAAGTGACACTTTCCGGTACTTTTCCTATAGGTTCACTGTCTCATATTAAATAGTTTTTCTTCTAACTTGTCCAAAATTCTTCCAATTCACTAACTTGAACTTTGAACTAAGGATACCAGAAATCCACATGTGTTAAGGGAGTCTAGTGTACCAAGATGAAGAACAGTTGCATGATCAGCTGCACCTATTCAAAAGATGAGTTTCAGGATGGAGAGAAAATACAGGACAAGGTGTTTGCCTTGCAAATAGCCTAACTGAGTTCAGTATCTGGCACTACATATAGTATTCTGAGCACTGCAGAAGGGAATCCCTAAGCACAGCACCAGGAGTAATCCCAGAGCACGGCTGATTATGACCCAATTCTCTCTCCCACCAGCCCCTCAGAGAAGAAAAGAATGAATTCCATTCTTGTACTCGCAGTAAAATGACTTGGTGCTAGTTTCCCACCAGAAGCAAAGAACTGCCTAAATTCAGCAATCTAATGCCTTCTAGATATATGTGTAGATATATATATATATATATAATAACCAAGTAATAAACAAGCCCATCTGATTCAGACTCAGCTCAGGCTTTATGGTCAAAGCAATGCAACAGAGTAACCAAAAGTAATTAAAGATAACTCAGGAACTTAACTAGACCTGTCATGGTGCTTATTATCACAATATATAAAAATGTAAAATAATAGTGACCAACATATAAAAAAAAGATATACAAATTTCATCTGTCCCCTCCCCCTAACATGTTTGTTTATCTGGGGCTTGGGACCACACTCAGCTATGCTCTGTGCTACTCCTCACTCTATACTCAGAGATCTATACACTTATTGGGATTCATAAGACCCCATAATGCCAGGGACTGAACCAGGCCAGCTGCCTTATCCTTATTTCTCATTTCTGCCTTATCCTTATTTCTCATTTCTGCCTTATCCTTATGTCTCATTTCTCTGGCCTCAAACTGCATCACTTTTTAAAAAGCCATCTCTTTTTAAATAGTTTTATAAGGCTACCAAATAGTCTTCAAGACTACCTGGAATTATAACTTGTGCTAGTTTTGAAGAATTGAATTTATCTTCTAATTAATTTGGTGAAAGAATATCATTTCTTTTTCAAAATATATTTTTAAATTACAACAGAATGCCAGCACACTTTAAAAATCACATCACCTTAAATATTTGTTCTCACCGTCTCCATAGTTCAACAATCCTTCAGAGATAGAGACAGCTCCTGAAACCTTCCTTCTCTAACACAAACTCCCAATGGCCAGCTGAGTTTTCCACTCAACCGTATGATCCTTGAGTTGCTTTCAAAATATGATTATTATTTTTTCTTCCCAAAGTAAGCAAATTTTGTCTTTGGTCTTTTTTTTTTTTAAGTTTGTTTGTATTTGGGTTTTTTTTTTTTTATTGAATCACCGTGGGAAAGGTTACAAAGCTTTCAGATTTAGGTCTCAGTCATGCAAATATCAAACACATTTCCCTTTACCAATACTTATTTTTTACCATGAAGAACCCCAACAAAACCCCACCCCCCACCCCTCCCAGTCCCTGTGGGGCAGATGAATTCTAGTTAACACTCTATCTGCTTTGATTAGATTCATTGTTTCAATAAAAGATTCACCACTATTATTTAGAGTTTACCCCACCCCCAAATCAGACATGCTGAAAAAGCATTGTGAAGTGATTTGCTTTCTACAGCTGGGTTCAAGAATTAAATGTTGGTTTTGGATTTCTGTTATTTTACTTATTGACCCTGGAAGTATTTCTACTGAAAGTCAGATAGTTAAGAAATTGGTTCCTGTGCTCTGGAGTCGTGGCCGTGCTGGAGAGCCGCTAGTGGGGGGCAACTGGTGGCCTCGGTAGGGCGTGAAGGGTGGACCGAAATGCCCCCCTTCCCATGAGGTTTTAGTCGCCCCCACTACCCCGGCTCATACCTGCTGTCCACAAGGCTCCCATGCGGCCGCCATCTTTCTTTCCAGAGAGGAGAAGTCGACTGGGGCAACACACTTTCCCCTCCGGACAGACATGATGGCCTGGATTAACGCATAGTCCGTTCACTTTTCTGCTCCTAGCTGCCGGGTTCTGCATTAAGTCCTTGTGCTTCTGGGGCCATGGCCGTGCTGAAGAGCCGCTCGCGGGGGGCAACTGGTGACCTCGGTAGGGCGTGAAGGACGGACCGGAACGCCCCCCTTCCCATGAGGTTTTAGTCGCCCCCACACCCCCGGCTCATACCTGCGGTCCACAAGGCTCCCATGTGGCCGCCATCTTTCTTTCCAGAGGGAGGAGGGCGGAAGGGACTAACACCCTTTCCCCTCCGGGCAGACATGATGGCCTGGATAAATGCATAGTCCTTTCACTTTTCTGCTCCAAGCTGTATTAAGTCCTTGTGCTTCTGGGGCTGTGGCCATGCTGGAGAGCCGCTTGTGGGGGGCAACTGGTGACCTCAGTAGGGCGTGAAGGACGGACCGGAATGCCCCCCTTCCCATGAGGTTTTAGTCGCCCCCAAACCCCGGCTCATACCTGCTGTCCACAAGGCTCCCATGCGGCCACCATCCTTCTTTCCAGAGAAGAGAGGGCGAATGGGGCAACACCCTTTCCCCTCTGGCAGACTTGATGGCCTGGATTACGCATAGTCCGTTCACTTTTCTGCTCCAAGCTGCTGGGTTCTGCATTAAGTCCTTGTGCTTCTGGGGCTGTGGCCGTGATGGAGAGCTGCTCGTGGGGGGAAACTGGTGACCTCGGTAGGGCGTGAAGGACGGACCGGAACGCCCCCCTTCCCATGAGGTTTTAGTCGCCCCCACACCCCCGGCTCATGCCTGCTGTCCACAAGGCTCCCATGTGGCCACCATCTTTCTTTCCAGAGAGGAGAGGGCGAATGGGTCAACACCCTTTCCCCTCCAGCAGACTTGATGGCCTGAATTAACGCATAGTCCGTTCACTTTTCTGCTCCAAGTTGCTGGGTTCTGCATTAAATCCTTGTGTTTCTGGAGCTGTGGCCGTGATGGAGAGCCGCTCGTGGGGGGGCAACTGGTGGCCTCGGTAGGGCATGAAGGACGGACCGGAACGCCCCCCCTTCCCATGAGGTTTTAGTCGCCCCCACACCCCCGGCTCATACCTGCGGTCCACAAGGCCCCCATGTGGCCGCCATCCTTCTTTCCAGAGAAGAGAGGGCGACTGGGGCATCACCCTTTCCCCTCCGGACAGACATGATGGCCTGGATTAACGCATAGCCCGTTCACTTTTCTGCTCCAAGCTGCTGGGTTCTGCATTAAGTCCTTGTGCTTCTGGGGCTGTGGCCGTGATGGAGAGCTGCTCGTGGGGGGAAACTGGTGACCTCGGTAGGGCGTGAAGGACGGACCGGAACGCCCCCCTTCCCATGAGGTTTTAGTCGCCCCCACACCCCCGGCTCATGCCTGCTGTCCACAAGGCTCCCATGTGGCCACCATCTTTCTTTCCAGAGAGGAGAGGGCGAATGGGTCAACACCCTTTCCCCTCCAGCAGACTTGATGGCCTGAATTAACGCATAGTCCGTTCACTTTTCTGCTCCAAGTTGCTGGGTTCTGCATTAAATCCTTGTGTTTCTGGAGCTGTGGCCGTGATGGAGAGCCGCTCGTGGGGGGGCAACTGGTGGCCTCGGTAGGGCATGAAGGACGGACCGGAACGCCCCCCCTTCCCATGAGGTTTTAGTCGCCCCCACACCCCCGGCTCATACCTGCGGTCCACAAGGCCCCCATGTGGCCGCCATCCTTCTTTCCAGAGAAGAGAGGGCGACTGGGGCATCACCCTTTCCCCTCCGGACAGACATGATGGCCTGGATTAACGCATAGCCCGTTCACTTTTCTGCTCCAAGCTGCTGGGTTATGCATTAAGTCCTTGTGTTTCTGGGCTGTGGCCGTGCTCCAAACTTAACTATGATTTTCAGAGAGAAATATTGGGTGGTTTACTTCCCATGGTTCACTTTGTATATAGAGAGATGTTGCACGGCCGCATAAGCGGCCGCGCCGTTTTGAGGAAAAGTCCTAGTTCCCGCATACTCGAGCTGTGCTTGTAGAGGCTTCTGGTCACCGGGGTTCCATCTGGGGGAGGCGGGATGCGGTACCTACCCCATGTGGGACTTCCCGATGATCTCGGCTCTTTTTGGAACCTGTTTTTTTTTTCTTCGGGATCTGTGGATCCTGCCCTCCATGTAGTCCTTCTCTTCGGCTGAATCTGTCTTTGGTCTTTTTATAAAAATGTTTTGATTTTTGGTTTTCTCTCTCTCTTTTTTAAATAAATTCCCAGACCAAAGCAACATGAAAATAAAATCAGAAATGAAAGATTTCTCCACAGAAGTTAGGGGCAAGAAAAGAAGGGCAAATGCAGAAAAGGATGGGATGCTTTCTTTTCAATTTTGGGGGGGAATCCTGACGAGTGCTTGGCTCTTGGTTCTTCTCATCCAACTAAGCCAGATGACTTCATGAACTGTAGGGCCCAAGAATAAGGTGCTACATGGCCATGAGGTGCTGATGCTAATGAACATCAGGGTCACCTTCAGAGGTATGTGGGGCTCCAGGCTCCAGGGCTACCCTCTGCTTACTCTGGGGGGAACATGTTACCAGGATCAAATCAGGGTTCAGAATGCATGTTCCTTTACTCCTTACTATTTCCCTCATCCCATTAATCATGATCACGATCATCCTGTTGTTCCTCGATTGCCTTGAGTAGGCACCAGTAACATCTCCTTTTGTCCTAGCCCTGAGATTATAAAAAGTGCCACATTCAAGGCTCTTTCAGGGTTAGGAGAATGAGACCCATCATTGTTACTGGTACTTGGCATATTGAATATGACACAAGAAGTTTGCCAGACTCTGCCGTGTGGGCAGGCTACACTCGGTAGCCTGCTAGGTTGTCAAAGCAAGAATGAGATAATAAGATGCTTCCGGGAGCTGGGTTTTATAGTCTCTGGGTCTTGGCCATTGATGGCGTTACACGGCGCAGGGTGGGGGGGGCAGTTGGTGGGTGTGACCCCAGCCTACTTGAAGATGGAGGATCTGGGTGGAGGATGATCAGCTCCAATCCGAGTAGGCTTGGAGATCTCAGCCCCGGGACCCGCATGCCTTTGTACCTTCATGCATGTGGAGAGTGGTCTCAGCGCTCATTAATATGGTTTTGTTTTTGTTTTTGTTCTTATTGAGTCACTGTGAGACACAGTTACAAACTGTTCATGGTGAGGTTTCAGTTCTACAATGTTCCAACACCCATTTCTCCACCAGTGCACATTGCCTACAACAATGTCCCCAGTTTCCCTCCTGCCAGCGCTCCCCCTCCCCACATCTGCTTCTGTCTTTATGTCTTTATTGCAGACACTCTATCTATCTATCTATCTATCTATCTATCTATCTATCTATCTATCTCTCCTTCCCCCATTTTGGGCCCACAGTTCTTATCCAGAGTGATCATTTCCAACTATCTTTGTTATAGTCGTCCCTTCTCTATCCCAACTGCACTCCCTGACTTGAGGCAGGCTTCCAATTGTGGACCAATCCTTCAGTTTTACTCCCGTCATCTGTGAATGCTCAATTTTAATGTAACATTATTTTGTGACAATTATATTTGATTTTAAAACTCAGGCTCTTCAGAGGATAATTAGAAGTGTCAAGAGATACTCCAATCTCTATCTTTGACAATTTTGCAAAGAGTGCATAGAAATCTACATCACTGGCTCAAACTACAGAGACCACAAGAAACCTCTGAACTTGGAGACGTCAAATGTCTTCAGAACTTCTCTTTGCCCAAGATGAAGTGCCTGAGACATAGCATAGGACCAGGTCCTCACTGATCTGTGGCTTTCTGCATTGTCACTCAACTCTCAGGCATGGAGATAGACCCACTTCAAGAACAAGGAAGCTGATGTTACTATACTGCATCTTTTTCTCACTTTTCCTTTGATTTTTTTGTCTTAGTTCATTTTTAATAGAAAATAAAATATTGCTCACTTTTATTAAAATTTAATAAAATTTTGTTAATTTTTAAGTAAAAGAATACTACCAACAAATGTATTGTGGGAATGTATTATTTTCCTCTAAATTCTCTAATGAATTTTTAAGTTATTGGTACTGAACATCTAGCTAACTAGAAACTTTTGTATCATTACTATCTCAACAGTATTAAGTATAGTATCAGAAAATAATAATAGCACATTAAACATTTCAAGGTTTTATTTGGCATCTAAGTAGAAATTTAATAAATATTTATAATTTAATCATTCTCCTTCAAATTACTAAACTATTGATAGTGGTTACAGAAAATAGTCCCTTTAATAGGACAGTAAAACATCACTTTTTACTGAAGAGAAACATTTTTCACAAATTTGCTCTTAAGTACCCTACTTGTAGGTAATTTATTTTAATCATTTTATCTATAATAATAATTGCAAACATTCTAGTAGTTCCTATAAATAAAACGGCAAGTGTTGCATTCTTAATCTCCATTTACTGAACAAGAAACCACAGTATAGGAGTTCAAAGAATTAAAGGGCTTAACTATGGTAGAATATGTACTTCCTACTCAACGCCCTCATTTGTCTAGTATGACTCCAATTATGTTATGTGAAATACTCTATTATACCCACTCAACTCTGCCTGCTCCGTTATTCAACTGAGTAAAACGATATCAAACTAGTTAGCACCAAGTGGTTTCAGATTTTTATCTAAATTTAAGCAGATTGGCACATTTAACAGATTGCTTTAATGGAATTATTGAGTTATCACTGCTCTGTAAATAAAAATTACATGAGATAAACCAAAATCATCAGAATGAATGAATTCTTACTTAAAGCTTATTATGCACCACTTAAGAGAAATGCTGAGCACATGAACTTGTGTATAAAAAAATCTGAAATAAAGTTACTTAATTTTAGATCGCTGTTTTGTGAGTGCCTATGTTTAATAGCATGATAAAGTATCACTTCTAAGACACTATTATATTTGCAGACAGCATATTCTTGGGTCACAATGTTATTATTCATATATATCAAGTCACTTAGCACTGCTGGCAAGTGTTGCCAGTCTGAAATATAAAACAGAGAGGATAATAAAACTTTAACAAGCAGCAATAAAACTAATGAAATATAATCTCAAATATACTACTCTAATTCATCCAGAGAGGAAACACAATCACCCAATCCTGAGGATGAGGAAATGAAGCCAGCACCATAAAAACACATATTCATCATAGTAACATGGATCACTGTAAAACTAAACCTAAAGAGAATTCAAGCTGATTACAGTAGTGTAATTATCATGGCCAAGTAGATGAGGATGACAGGATGAAGCAGCAGTTCCCAACTGCTTATTTTGGATCCATCTGTACAGCTCTGGAAATGAAAATATTGATGTTGTTTTTAATAAGGATGATCTTTCATTCTGAGGACAGAGAAATTCATGATAGTCAGACAGAGCAACAGTGCATGTATTACTTAGAACTCACAAGATCAATCTGTAGGTGGGTCACATATTTTTGTACAATAGCCATGCAGTTTTCATTCATAACACATTCAGACAGACGTTTATTACTGTGTCTCTGTAGCCTGTAATATGACAGTTGTGTTCTTATTTGGTTTTGAGGACCAGAATTTACAATTTAAGACTCAGGGAGGAAGAATAGAAGAGAAGGGTGAGAAAGGGTAGAGTGAGGAGGTAAAGGAAGGGTGAGGAAGGGTACTGTTTGGTTGTGGTCATTTTACTCTACTTTATGGGCTTGCACATGTAAGTGATTTAAAACAGCAAAATAAAAGCTGATAATGAACCTGTCCCAAATACAAAATGAGAATAGGAAGATTTCTTGTTTCATTTATTCAGTAATTTCTTGTTTGTTTTACATTTTTAGCATCAGCGTGCTCAGCAGCTTCTCCCTGTTCAATGATAAGATCCTGCCCTCCTACATGCAAAGAATATGCTTCAGTCCTGTATCCTATTTGTCCAACACCTTAGTAGACAATCTTTTCTGTGCATATAGTATAGTTTACATATGCAAAGTAATTGGTAAAGTCCAATAGTCTATTCTCAGAAGCAACCGCATGACCACTCAAGAGATTTTGCTTAGTTCTCCTTTATCAGAATATTTAAGTAAAAAAACAAATCACGGTCACAGTCACGGTCCTCCCGTTATTCATAGATTTGCTCGAACGGGCCCAATAGCGTCTCCGTCGTGAGACGTGTTGTTACTGTGTTTGGCATATTGAATACGTCATGGGTAGCTTGCCAGATTCTCCAAGAGGGGTGGAGGAATTGAACCCAGCTCAGCCAGGCTGGCTGCATGCAAGGCAAATGCCCTACGGCTGTGCTATCTCTAGCCAAAAAAAAAAAAAAAAACAACCAAATAAGTTATATAAATGCTTGGTTTATCTCAACCATAGAAGCTAAATGAGCACATTATATATAGAGACCATACGATAGAGAAAATGGTTTATGGAACTCAGTCAAGCTATGTTTAAAATTTGCTCGAGTGTCACTGTCTTTCCATTGTTCATCGATTTGCTCAAGTGGGCCCAGTAACATTGTGAGACTTGTTATTGTGTTTGGCATATCGAATATGTCACGGGTAGCTTGCCAGGCTTTGCCGAGCGGGCGAGACACTCTCGGTAGCTTGCCGGGCTCCCAAGAGGGGCAGAGGATTAAATAAGTAAAAAAATATAAATAAAGACTACAGCTACCATTTTGCTCTTTTTGTTGTTGTTGTTGTTGTTGTTGTTGTTGTTGTTGAGGGTCACATCCAGGGCTACTCAGGATTTATGTCTGGTTTGTGTTTAGAGTCCACTTCCAGTGGGGCTGAGGGTAAACATATGGGGTACTGATTTTGGCTATGTGCAAGACAAGAGCCCTACCTCCATTCTATCTCTTCAGCACTTGCAGCCACCATATATCTTCAGCCTAAAAAGCAGAATCACAAAATTTGTGACTTAAGTTCACTGTCACTGTCCTCCTGTTGTTCATCGATTTTGCTCGAGTGGGCCCAGTAACATCTCCATTTTGAGACTTCTTGTTACTGTGTTTGGCATATTGAATATACCACATGGAAGGAAACCTGACTCACCATCTCTGCATTAAACTGAATTATTCCTTAGAGGTACTGAGATTATCGAAGTTCGGAATTTCTAGTAAACAAACAAACCTAGGTGAACTAATAGAAACATTTTTCTGATAGAATGAGCTTACTTCAAGTAAGAATTTACTGCAGGTTGAATGGACTGAATCATATTTAGAAACCCAAACTAAAAAGATTTATGAACAAAACAAAGGAAAGAAACATATTAGATTAAAAATAATAAATAATAAGAATAACTTTCCTTAGTCCTACATTTTATAAGAATAGAAAATGTAACATGAAGTTTAACTCCAAGATAATCAAATACATCTTATTTCTGTTTTGTTTTATTTTTATAAAATATATATATCCCTATCCACTGATTGTATTGCAGTTTAGTGAGTATTGATATAGGCTTCAGAATTGTCCATATAAAAAAATCATAGCTACATGATTAATTATCCTATCTCCTACTCAATATAAATGCCTGATTTTTATTTTTACTATATTTTTATTTCACAGTAATGACTTTCTTATCTACCTTGGTTCACATTAATTTTATTTTTAACTGATTCATTAGTTTATAATGGTGGAGAGGGAAACTTCAACATAAAGTGAATAAATTTGCAATATTTTTAATATGAAGTGCATTCTATGGATTTAGAACTAAATTAGGTCACGTTCATCTTTTAAGCAGGCAATATTAATTGTTATACAGTTTGAAAACAAGTCATTTTAGAGCTTGCTTTCATTAAATGGCATTCATTTACTGCCACCGTGTGGTAGACCAAGTACATACATGTTTATTTGAAATTTACCAAAAGAGAAAGAGCTATTTGTTTTGATCTACGCAGATACCTTTCATTATCACCTAAAAAGAATTACCTGAAGTGACTTATACAATAACTCTAAGTACAATTATTTAACCAGGGGGTTTGCACAGTCTATTAAAGACAATAGGAAGCAAATAATATTTCCCATTTCAGAAGTTTTAATTATCTGGGTATGTCATGTAAAAAGCTCCAGAAACGCATCTAAGTCACACTCTTTATAGGACTAGTTTCAAAATCTCAAGTTACAGATTAAATTTAATTTTTAAAACTTCAGCACCTTTTTTTGTCTAGTTAAAAAGGTCTGAGTAAATGATAGATAAGTTTAAGTGTGCATAGTATGAATCAGAGATTTTTCAATAGAAGATATTAAATAGACATCTAACATTAATTTTTCCCATTTATGTATTTTTCTTTTGTTTTCAAAAGTATGAAATCAAACTTTCATTTCAAATCTCCTGAGCTGAAGCAACAGTAGAGAAGGTAGGGTGTTTACCTTGACCAGAGAGAATTGAGATTTCATTCTTGGCATCCCATATGGTCTCCCAAGCACAACCAGGAGTAAATTCCTGAGTGCAGAGCCAGAAGTAACCCCTGAGAATCAAGGGTGTGACACAAAAAGAAAATCAATAAATAGATAAAATTAAGAACGTAATTTTAAAAATCTCTTCTGCAAATTTTCAGTATCATCTTTGATACTGAGGAATGGGTATACTCATTCAAATCATATCATAATAAAGTGATTTTAATAGATTTATATTTCTGTAAGTTAAAATGTATCTTCCAAGTACAGAACATGAAAATCAAAAACATAGGTTGGTAAATGTGTGTATTTAAATAAAGAAGTTACTGAAAAAATTACCATTTTTTAAAAAAAATAAAACATTGTTAAATTAAAAAATAGAAAAATCTAGAGAAAAGTTCAATTTTTTAATGACCTATGTTACTTTAAAGATATTATATGAACTCTCTTAAAACAAAAAATTACTAAATAGTTGATGAAATGTTTGCCTTTAATTCATACATAAAATGAGTGAAGTATGGTCATTACACTTGAATGACCTAAATGTTTTCAGAAATGTCAAATGCTATCAAACACATTATTTCACATTATAAAATTTATATACAGCAAACAACTTTGTGCTATAAAATACTAATTTGCTTTCTTCTTTCCAAAATCTACTGAACATCAACTACAAAATGATTGTGATTACTAGATTTTAAAAAGTGTGACTATTCCTGGATATATTCAATAGTTACAAGACTATTAATCTATAGTTTTTATCACAAACTGTCATTAATTTGATAACTTCGTTTAATATGATCTATTATGATCTGTTACTGAGTTTATAAAGTTTTTTAAATATATATATAATAAGTTTGCTGTAATGACTCTTAGCAATAAAAAAGGGTATAGCAGATGAGAGGAACAAGATAGGGAAATAACCTAATATAAAGCTTAAGAAAAACATTTTTAAATGTTTTAATAGAAATAAAGATGATCTAATCCATAGATTAGATTAATATAATTTTTACTGGTGCCTCAATTATGAAACGCTAAATAAACACAGTAGACATCACAAAACAAATAGAAAACCTGAAGGAATCACACTTAATTAAAAGAATTTAGGTACTAAGGGAGATAGAATTACAATAAAGACTGATTTACAGGTTACTTACTAACCTATCCTAGAAAAAATATGTAATTTCGCTATCATAGGTTTGGTTCTAACTAAGGAGCAATATCAATGAGTGAATATTGGTGAGCTTTATAGATGTCTATTGTTTGCAAAATGAAATGGAGGAAATCTTGGTAGACATTCTTTTGACTGCAAGTAACAGAAACTCATTTGTTAGAATTGTTTCAGCATATGTTTAATTTACCCAATTTATTATACAGATATGTGTTTAGTGTTATTTAAGGAGCCATCCAAAAATCATGATAAGATTAGTTAATGGCACTGATATGAAACAATTTACATAATAAGTTATGTCGCTTTTGATAAAAGGACTTATAGGTCCACTGATTACTTTATTAAAAAGATGTGGGCTCTGTACTTCTTTCTTAAAGTCACTGTAACAAATTAAATCAATTCGGGGGACTTAAAACAACTGATATTTGTTCTCTCACAGTTTTGAAGACCACTCCAACCAACCTACTTACAGGAATGCCTTGGGCTAGTGAAGCATCTTTGCCAGCACAAGCAAAGAACAGGAAGTGCTTGAGAGTTTACAACCACAGCTCCCAAGATGGCTGCAGGCCAATGATTGGTGAGCAAGTTTAAAAGTCCAGCAACCCTGCCTTGACTTGGGACAAATAGTACATTATAACTTACATTCCAAAATTCCTTTACTAGATCAGACTGTCATCACCCTTCCTTGAAATAACACCGTTACTTTCCTCTTTCCTGTTTCCTTCACTCTTCACCTGTTTATCTGGGAACACTTCCTTAATAAATGCCTTACATATGAATCCCCTGTTTAATGCCCCCTTATATTGGGAGGGAAACCCAATGAAAAATAAACCAAGAGCAATATAAGTACCAAATCTCATTGAATAACCAAAACCATATTATGTAGCTTTCTCTCTTTCTTTCTGGGTATTTTCTTTTCTATACATAATCATCTCTGCATTTCATGACCATCACTTTCAATCTAACTTTCTGATCTCAAGTGTAATTTATTTTGAATCATTTTCGCTTCTTTCCACAACGTGATAATGCTATGATAGTTTTATGTAAAAATATTTTTATTTCATTTAACCTTAGTTGAAAAAGGACCAATTCATAGCTGTAACATTAAAAAACCTGTTATAGTTACAACTCAGATTTTATCGACTCAGACTATATTGGAGGAAAGGGGTAATAACTGATGTGGGTAAGTTTAATAGTTATGTAGTATACAATTGAATGTCAAATGAAATACTTTCTTCTCACTACGAGAAGAAAGAAATCAACTAAGTTGGACAAAAACCACAAAGTTCAAGCTGCATGAAAATATAGAAGCATAGATCTGGAAAATGTAACTGATAAGAAGACTTAGCATGAACTAGAAAGTTAAATAACATATGAGACAAGGAAAAAGAATGAATGTAATAATTCACTATAGAATGAAATCTTTCTTTGGAATTTAGAGTTTTACCTATTAAAAAATCTACAGTAACTGCTTTATTAACAATATATACATATATATATTTTTTTTTAGTGAAACAACACTATGAGGTACAGTTGTAGACTTACAATTTTTTGTGCTTGGGTTTCAGTTATACAATGATCAAGTACCCATCCCTCCACCAGTGCCCATTCTCCACCACCACTAACTCCAGTATCCCTCCCACACCCCATCCCCCCATCCCACCCTGCCTCTGTGGCAGGGTATTCCCTTTTGTTCTCTTTCTCCTTTCAGGTGTTGTGGTTTGCAAAAGAGGAATTAAGTGGCAATCATGTTTGGTCTATAGTCTACTTTCAGCATGCATCTCCCATCCTGGGCGGATCTTCCCAACACCCTTTATTTGGTGCTCGCTTCTCTATCTGAGCTGTCTTTACCCCTAGCATGTGCGACTGGCCTACAAGTCATGGAGTAAACCTCCTGGTACTTATCTCAGCTACTCTTGGCTGTTAGTCTCCTAATTTGTTACTTTAACTCACAAGAATTTTTAAATATTATCTATCATTAGAAAGGTGGTTATCATTTATAAAATAACTGATATAGGGTATATAGGGATTTTACAATATAATGTCATGTCATCTACAAATAGTAAGAGCTTGACTTATTTTTCTATGAAGACATCCTTAATATCATTTTTGTTTAAATGCTATAGTATGTACTTCTAGTACTGTATTGAATATTACTGGTAAGCATGGGAAACCTCGGTTTCGGCCTAATCTTACAGGAAAGATTTTTAGTTTTTTTACCATTAAACATAATGTTTGCTGTGGGTTTGTGGTAAATGGCTTTAACTATGTTGAGAAAAGTTTCATTAACTCCCATTTTTATTGAGCGTTTTTATTGTGAATGGCTACTGGATCTTGTCAAATACTTTCCCTTCATCTATTGATATAATCAAATGATTATTATTTTCATTTTGTATTATGTTGATTAATTTCTGTATGTAGAGCCATCTCTGCATACCTGGGATGAATCCCACTTGGTCATGGTGTATGATCCTTTTGATATTCTTATTGGATTCTACTTGCTAGTTCAGTTGAGAATCTCTGCATCTAAATGTTCATCAGGTCTGTAGCTTTCTTTTCTGTAGTGTTCCTGTCTACTTTTGGTGTCAGGATAATGTTTGCCTCATAGAAACTTGGAGAATTGATCCTTCCATATGTTCAAGCAATTTACTTATTGAAATATGTCCCAAGGACCCAAAATCACAATGCAGAAAAGACATTTGCAATTCTTTGTTCATTGCAGAACTATTCACAGTAGCCAAAAATCTAGAAACAACCCTAGTGCCCAAGATAAGATGAATGGGTATAGAAACTGTTACATACACATAATGGAATACTATGCAGCCATAAGAAAAGATAAAGTCATGAAATTTGCTGCTATGTGGATCAATCTCAATAGTATCATGCTGAGTGATATTAGAAGGAGAGAGGCAATCACAATGATCTCTTTAATATGCAGGCTATAAAGAAACATAGTAACAGATGCCCAAAGGCAATAGAAATAATGAGCATGTGAATTCATCTCCTGTAGGAAGCATCCCATTCAGATGGGGATAAGGGAAAATAAGACAGGAAACGGAACACTTGATAATGGTGGAGAGAAGTACTCATTCTGGAAGAGGAGGGCACGATGGATGGTGATGAAGTAAAATAAATTCATAAAAATAAAAGTTTTTAATTGATAAAATTAAATTCCTAATATAGTCCAGGCACTGTTTTCAAATTTATACTTGTAATGCCTCATTAATTTGTCACACTCATATTTTCGAGTGCATTTTTTTTTTCTCCTGCCCCCGTGCGTGGCTATTCCTCGCCAGGGCCCTTGGAGGGGAGCGGGTTGAGCTTTCCTCCCCGCCCTGGCCAGGGCCCCGGCAGCCGAAGACCTCCAGGACCAGCCACCACCATGCTGAGACCACTCTCCGCACACCTGAAGGTACGGCAGAGGGACAAAGCCACGTGGGTTCCGGGGCCGAGATCTCCAAGCCTACTCGGATTGGAGTTGAGCATCCTCCACCCAGATCCTCCAAATTCCAGTAGGCGAGGGTAACATCCACCAACTGGCTCCCTGGCGCCGTGTAATCCCATCAGCGGCCAAGACTCTGAGACTATAAAAACCAGCTCCTGGAGGAGAAGAGCGCAGTCTCCTGCCCCCGTGCCTGGCTATTCCTCGCCAGGGCCCTTGGAGGGGAGCAAGTTGAGCTTTCCTCCCCGCCCTGGCCAGGGCCCCGGCAGCCGAAGACCTCCAGGACCAGCCACCACCATGCTGAGACCACTCTCCGCACACCTGAAGGTACGGCAGAGGGACAAAGCCACAAGGATTCCGGGGCCGAGATCTCCAAGCTTACTCGGATTGGAGTCGAGCATCCTCCACCCAGATCCTCCAAATTCCAGTAGGTGGGGGTCACACCCACCAACTGGCCCCCTGGTGCCGTGTAATCCCATCAGCGGCCAAGACTCTGAGACCATAAAAACCAGCTTCCGGAACCGCGCGGCTGCATTCGCAGCCACGCGACAGCTTATGATGACATCTCATTCCTACTTTGACAAACTGGCAGGCTACCGAATGTAGCCTGCCCACACGGCAGAGTCTGGCAAACTCCCCGTGGCGTACCCAATATGCCAAATACCAGTAACAATGATGGGTCTCATTCTCCTAAAGAGCCTTGAATATAATCTCAGGGTTAGGATGAAGGAGACGTTACTGGGGCCTGCTCGAGGCAATCGACGAATAACAGGATGATCTGTGATCTGTGATCTGAGATCTGAGATCTGTGATTTTTTACTTATTTTAAAAATTGTAAAATGCCCTCCAAAAGTAGTAATTTATTCATGGTCACATTGATGTAGGCAGACAGACAGGGAAAGGCCCTTGGCAATGAAATTTAGCTCAACAAAACTTCTGGAAGGAAAATTCTAAGGCTGATCCACCCTGTGGATACAGAAAACAGAGACCTGATAAGACCTTCAGCAGCAGACTCTGAGAAGATTGGACCCCTCCCCATGAAGTTCCTCAAACTCTGGGACCTCTCCCTTAATCCGATTAACTTTAGTGATTCAGCCCCAAGAAGGCTCCAGAATATTCCGGATCAAGACAACCCAAGAGAAGAGCCTATAAAAGCCACCTTGACCAAAGGAAGCACACCCATATGCTGCCCAAACCCATGTGCTGCTTGTGCCCACATGGCCGAGCACTGTGTCACTCTCATCTTCTTTATTGAGATGTGTACTTTCATGTGTTTTTGATATACCAAAAACAGTAACAAGTCTCACAATGGACACGTTACTAGTGCCTGCTAAAGCAAACTGATGAACAATGGGAAGACAGTGCTACAGTGCTACTTTCATGCTTTCCTGTCTAATGCTGGGATGTGTGTAGTAGCTCTCTCTGCCCTTGGAACAGCCCGCATTCTCTCTTGAGCACATTACTATCTGTTTCACTCTCTCTCTCTCTCTCTCTCCATCTCTACACCTTCAAATGGAGCTGGAGTGATAGCACAGCGGGGAGGGCGTTTACCTTGCATGTGTCCTACCCTGGTTGGATTCCCAGCATCCCATATGGTCCCCCAAGCACTTCCTGGAGTAATTGCTGAATACATAGGACCATTCCCTATCTCCCTGCCTAGATCAAAGTGATAATTTTTGTTCCTACTGCTTCACATAAGTCATCCATGGGGCCCACCGACATCAACATCACAAATAGCCTCGATCTAGACAAGGATGCCCACTCTCTCCACTGCTGTTCAATATAGTACTGGAAGTACTTGCAATAGCGATTAGGCAAGAAAAAGATATTAAGGGCATTCAGGTAGGAAAGGAAGAAATCAAGCTCTCACTATTCGCAGATGATATGTTACTATACTTAGAGAACCCAATAACCTCCACCAAAAAACTCCTAGAAACAATAGACTCGTATAGTAAAGTTGCAGGCTATAAAATCAATACCCAAAAGTCCATGGCTTTCCTATACGCAAACAGTGAGAGAGAAGAAAGCAACATGAAAAAAACAATCCCGTTCACAATTGTGCCCCAGAAAATCAAGTACCTAGGAATCAGCTTAACTAAGGAAGTAAAGGACCTGTACAAAGAAAACTACAAAATGCTACTTCAGGAAATAAAAGAGGACATGAGGAAATGGAAAGATATCCCCTGCTCATGGGTCGGGAGACTTAACATTGTCAAAATGGCAATACTACCGAAAGCATTGTATAAATTCAATGCAATCCCTATAAGGATACCCATGACATTCTTCAAAGAAATGGAGCAAGCACTCCTGAAATTTATATGGAACAATAAGCCCCCATGAATAGCTAAAGCAATTCTTGGGAAAAAGAAAATGGGAGGAATCAACCTCCCGAACTTCAAACTCTACTACAAAGCAGTAATAATTAAAACAGCGTGGTACTGGAACAAAAGTAGAACTGCAGACCAATGGAACAGGGTTGAATACACTGACATCTCCCGTCAATCATATGATCATCTAATCTTTGATAAAGGTGCAAGAAATGTGAAGTGGAGTAAGGAAAGCCTCTTTAACAAATTGTGCTGGCATCACTGGATGGCTACATGCAAAAAAATGGGCTCAGAACTCTGCCTAACACCATGTACAAAAATAAGATCAAAATGGATTAAAGACCTCAACATCAGACCAGACACCATAAGGTACATTGAAGACAAAGTTGGCAAAACCCTCCATGACATTGAGGCTAATGGTACTTTCAAAGATGCCACGCCACTGGCCAAGCAAGTAAAAACAGAGATAGATAAATGGGACTATCTTAAACTAATAAGCTTCTGCACCTCCAAAGAAACAGTGACCAAAATACAAAGACAGTCTACAGAATGGGAAAGGATATTCACCGAATACACATCTGACAAGGGGTTGATAACAAGGATATACAAAATACTGGTGGAACTCCACAAGAAGAAAACATCCAACCCCATCAAAAAATGGGGCAATGAAATGAACAGAAACTTTCTCAAAGAAGAAATCCGAATGGCAAAAAGGCACATGAGAAAATGCTCTAGATCATTAATCATCAGGGAGATGCAGATCAAAACCACAATGAGATACCATCTCACACCTCAGAGACTGGCCCACATTTAAAAGAACAAAAGCAACCGATGCTGGCGTGGATGTGGCAAGAAAGGGACACTCCTTCACTGTTGGTGGGAATGTCGAGTAGTTCAGCCCTTTTGGAAAACAGTATGGACATTTCTCAAAAAATTAGAAATTGAGCTCCCATTTGACCCAGCGATACCACTCCTGGGAATATACCCCAGAGAGGCAAAAATGTGTAGTCGAAGTGACATCTGCACTTGTTTGTTCATTGCAGCACTGTTTACAATAGCCAGAAACTGGAAGAAACCTGAGTGCCCAAGAACAGATGACTGGTTAAAGAAACTCTGGTACATCTACACAATGGAGTACTACGTAGCTCTTAGAAAAGATGAAGTCATGAAATTTACATACAAGTGGTACAATATGGAAAGTATCATGCTAAGCGAAATGAGTCAGAAAGAGAGGGATAGACATAGAAAAATTGCATTCATCTGGGGGATATAAAGCAACAAAATATGAGATCAATACCTAAGAATAGCTGAGATCAACACCAGGAGAATTACTCCATAACTTAGAGGCCAGCCGGATATTCTAGGGGAAAGGGCAGTTCAGATAGAGAAGGGAACACCAAATGAAAGGTGTTTGGAGGATCCTCTCAGGAGGGGAAATGCATGTTGAAAGTAGACTATGGACTGAACATGGTTGCCACTCAATGCCTCTTTTGCGGACCACAACACCCAAAAGGAGAGAGAGAACAGAGGGGAATGCCCTGCCACAGAGGCAGGGTGGGAGGGGGGATGGGGGGAAATGGGCACTGGTGGAGGGATGGGTATTTGATCGTTGTATGACCGAAGCTCAGGCACAGGGATTTGTGGGTCTACAACTGTACCTCATGGTGCTTCACTAATAAAAATAAATAAATAAATAAATAAAAATAAATGAGTTAAATACAAAAAAAATAATAATAATTCAGGGAAAGTAATGTAAAAATGCAATAAAATGTAAGCATTTTAAAGAGGTTGCAAAATGATAGAGGTACATCCTACTTAGTGTTATAAAAAGTTGTACTACACTATAAATATATTCTGCAATTTTTCCAGTGCAACATAACTTTTAGTAAATATTATAACTTGTATATAGTTTATACAACATATTATAACAACAAATACAAAGTGCATATTTATAATTTTCTTAATATTAATTTTCATGATGTTATTTCACATTATTATGGATTTAGTCCGAACACAGTCTTCAGCGTACATAGAAAAATAATGGCACAGAGAACATCTAAATAAAAAAAAAGTAAGAATACAAAAAAAAAAAATAGCCTCCATCTTTGTTACCTGGATTATAATCTATTTGTAACACAGATCTGTATTACTAAAGCCCAAGTCATTTCCCTTCTCTCATGCCATCTTAACCTATATTTTTCTGTGTCCCAGTTTATGACTAACAAAACTGGTGCTAAGTCAATAATTTCCTACTCTATCAGTAGCTTCACTTCCTTCTCTCTCAGAAGTTCCCTACAAGGTATGAAGGTGTTAATGGGGGAAAATCTCAAAGAGTAAAGAGCACATATTTTATATACCTCCTGCATTCATGCCTGTTTAGTTTCTTAGTACATGTATACATAATTTTGCAGAAGAGTCATGGGCTGTCATGTACACATGATTTTGTAGGAAAGTCACACATTCTCATTTAATTCCAGGCGAGAACTTTGAAGAGCTGAAGTATTTCTGGCGGCTTCAAAACTAAAATGCAATTAGATCAAATGTGGCAGAATAAATCACATGATCCTCTATTTTATTGTATGTTTTGATAACTAATTCTATATAGGTTACGTGACTGAGAAATGTTAACTATGAGGAATGTTAAGACAGACACTTGACTGTCTTGTTGAAATTTGGGGGATTAATATGACTTTGTTCTACTGAATCTTCATAACGCATTATCACTGAAAGACAATATAATGAAAAATTAACACCTTATGGAAATTCATAAAATTATAATATACACTTTAGTCTTTTAAAATGACTAGTTTAGTGCCAGGGAAATAGCTCAAAGGATTGGAGCATATGTTTTGCATGACTTGGGTTTGAACCCTAACACCACATTGTCTCCTGAATACCTCTGGGAATAATCCTTTAAGAACAGCAGGAAGCAGTCCTTGAGCACTTCTAGTTGTGGCCCAAACAACAACAAAAATAATAATAAATAAAAAGAATTTGTTTATCTTTTTTTAAGTGAGAGATTATCACACTCAGCTCCCGGGAGAGAACAAGGCAGAGTCTCCTACCCTGTGCCTGACTGTCTCCACCAGGGCCCAACAGCTGAAGACCTCCGGGGCCCAGCCAAAGCCATGCTGGGATCACTCTCCACACACTTGAATGAGCCTCACACATAAAAGAACTGGCAGAGGAACCCAGGTGTGTGGGACCCGGGTCTGAGATCTCCAAGCCTGCACGGTTTGGGACTGGACCTGCCAGTAACTAGACACCACCAACTGCCATGTAACTCCAACAACGGCCAGGATCCAGAGATTATCACACTCAGCTCCCTGAAGCGCGCGGCCTTCAGCCGCGTGACATCTTATCATCTCATTCCTACTTTGGACAAACTGACAGGCTACCAAATGTAACCTGCCCACACGGCAGAGTCTGGCAAACTCCCCGTAGTATACCCAATATGCCAAATACCAGTAACAATGATGGGTCTCATTCTCCTAACCCTGAAAAAGCCTTGAATATGGCACTTTAAAAAAAAAAATCTCAGGGCTAGGACGAAGAAGACGTTACTGGCACCTGCTCGAGGCAATCGACGAACAACAGGGTGGTCGTGGTAGTGGTTTTTAAGTGAAAGCAAATGTTTTTTGTTGAATAAAACTTACTTAGAATTACTTGAGGGGATAGGCATGTGTTTAAGAGAAACATTGTCTTCTTAAAGAAACTTTGGTACTTCTACACAATGGAGTACTATGTAGCTGTTAGAAAAGATGAAGTCATGAAATTTACATACAAGTGGTACAATATGGAAAGTATCATGCTAAGTGAAATGAGTCAGAAAGAGAGGGATAGACATAGAAAGATTGCATTCATCTGGGGGATATAAAGTAACAAAATATGAGATTAATACCCAAGAATAGCTGAGAGCAGCACCAGGAGGATTACTCCATAACTTAGAGGCCAGCCGGATATCCTAGAGGAAAGGGCAGTTCAGATAGAGAAGGGAGCACCAAATAAAGGGTGTTTGGAGGATCCTCCCAGGAGGGGAGATGCATGTCGAAAGTAGACTATGGACTGAACATGTTTGCCACTCAATGCCTCTTTTGCAGACCACAACACCCAAAAGGAGAGAGAGAACACAGGGGATTGCCCTGCCACAGAGGCTGGGGGGGATGGGGGGATGGGGGTGGGGGGATATTATCCATGGTGGTGGAAAATGGGCACTGGTGGAGGGATGAGTATCTGATCATTGTATAATCGAAACCCAAGCACAAAAAATTGTAAATCTACAACTGTACCTCATGGTGTTTCACTAATAAAAAAAAAAATGCAAAAAAAAAAAAAAGAGAAACACTGTCTTCTTAAAAAAAAAAAAGAAGAAAACTGCAAAAAGAAAGAGATCATGGGAGAACACAGGCTTGAAAGAGCAAGCCAAGAATAAGTTTATCTTAAAACATAGTAAGAAATAACAAAACTCAATTGTAATCCTCGTTAAGTTATGTTATAATTTGTACATCAGTTGATTTTAAGCATTTGCAAATCCTTATTTGTTATGCATCAGTATTGATCACATGGTCATGATATTTCAATGAAAAGCCTAATTTCGTTCTGTTGATGGATATGAACTTTCTCCAGTGGACAATGTACAGTTTCAGGCACAATAATAACTTGCTAGATCTCTATTTTCAAAATATTATCAACAAAAGAGGAAATGAGAACAAGAGATGTAAGAAAGTTGAGGGAAGATACATTTAAAAGGAAATAAAATTACCCATGTGAGAGATTAGTGTAAAATGTAGTAGTAAATGAAGATCTAAGGAATGTCGAAACTTGTGAGTGGTAAAATTTGTAAGATTTGGTAATCAAATGCATTATGTAAGAAGAGTAAAAAAAGATGGATGAGATGACAGATGAATGAAACTTTAGAGAAAGTGCCCCAGGGAATGTTGATCTTTTATCTAGGATAAAGAACACAACAAGAGAGACATAATAATTCATTAAAAGGTGCAATTTCAGGTTCTGCTGTTTATGAAATGTCATATATTTGTTGCCTAGAAATATAGAGCAAAAGCTCCATAGGTAGCAGAGTCAGAGAGAGATCTTTGAACATCTGAATTTTCTAAATGCAAAATATACAAAATGGGACTACCCTGCAGCAGGACAAGTTTATACAGAGTCACAGGAGATTAAAGGGATGGTTCTTTCAAGCATGCATTTTACCTTAGGGCAAGTAATTTGCAATTGAAAAAACCTGAAAACTAAATTTATAGCAGGTACTTCTTGCTGAAAGGATTCAGTTTCCAGGAAGAGGTCAGAGGAACAGTTCTCAGAATATGTAAATACCAAAAAAAAAAAAAGCATTAAGGAGAAAAAAGGAAAATTAGCACGTGATGGTTTAGCTGAAAATTTTTATGAATAGGAACCACCAATATCAATGTGCAGGTTTTTTAAATTATAATTAATTGTTGCCTATTATATTGATTTCTTTTTTTGTTTGGAAATCTGCCTCACCTACAAAGTCCTCATTGTGTCAGCTTACATTTAGGGAAATTAGAGACAATTGTATTGAGAAATATAGTAATGAGTTGGGGAAGGAGAAGAAGAGGTAACAGCCAAGGTGAAGAATTGACTAGCGCCAGGGTGATGTCAGAGAATAGGGATTTTGCCTTGCATGCACAGTTCAATCACCTGAAATACATGGTCCTCCAAGATCCAGTAGGCGTTATTCTTGAGCTCAGAACCAAAAATAATAGCTTCTGAACAGCACTAGTTGTGCCTCCTCCATCCAGGACCCCATCAAAAGAATATTGATTCAAGTTCTTTTTCAAAATAGAGAAATTTGGATATATTTGTACCCTAGGATCTTTCAAGGTCAGGGGAATGAGACCCATTGTATTTACATCTCACAAAGAAAATGTTTATGAGAAACAATCTCATTCCTGACATTCCATTCGCTCTCAACGGAATGAACATTTCTGAATGCAACAGTTATGTGTAGCTACGTCGAGAGGTCAACATGATGAATGACTTCAACCTGAGTTGAGCAGAAGGAAGAGAGCGGCTTGGAATGCCTTCAAGAGCGTCAAAGAAATAGCTAAGAGTATTAAGAACCTCTAGCTCTGGGCACATCTCTTTGATTCCACTGTTCTTCCTACATTAACATATGCCTCAGAGACCTGGGCCCTATGCAAATAGGATGAGAATGCTATTCGGGTCTCCCAAAGAGGAATCAAAAGAGCCAGGCTTGGAGTATCATGCTTCACTCAAATGAGAGAAAGAATCAGTTCCGACCTCTGTCGATGGTCAAGAATCAGGAACACTGTCTCGTTTGACAAGGTGTCGAAAATCAGATGGGCCAGACAAGTAATGAGATTTGGAGACGACTGCTGGACTAGAGCCATTACTGGCTGGATTCCAAGGGACACGAAAAGATCGCGTGGACGCCCACCTACGAGATGGTCAGACTTTTTCATCAAGACTCTAAACGATCGGTTTGAGGCTCTTCATGTTCCTGGAGAGAGCAGACGCCATTGGGCTACACTAGCACGCGACAGGAATGAATGGAGACGTTACTGGCACCCGCTTGAGCAAATCAATGAGTAACGGGATGTCAAGTGATCAAGTGTACCCTAGGAAAAATAAGCACAAAAAATTATTATTTAAGAATACAGAGCATTTGGTGACACAGGTTACCAGCAATGTGGAGGAAAGGGGGCAGAAACACATTGAGCAGGAAAAACACTAATTGTCCTGTGTATAGAAAAAGAGAGCACAAAGCAGGCTAGGTAAGCTGTGAGACCTCTGACATCACATGGAATCAGTAATTTCATGAAATGTGAAGGTACAGGGGTCAATCATAAAAAAATACCAAATGATTATAAAAATTATAGTCAAGGAATTCAACTAAAGAATTAGTGGAAATGAACTGAATCACATTAAAATTGCTAATTATAGATTATGTGAATTTTATTTCATTGGTGAAAAATGGTAGGAAGCAAACAAATCATAGTAAGGGAGTAATTAATGCCCAAAGATAATAGAAACAAAGGGCAGGTCCTTAGAAAATTTGCCACTATGGGGCGTGTGGGGATAGGTCAGGGAATGTTCCACTAAGATAATGACAGAAGAAAGTGGCCACTCTGGATGAGGTGTGGGACCTCAAAGAGATAAAGTTATATATATATGGTACACTATCAATAATAGTATTGTAAACTGAAATACTTAAAGGAGAAAAAGAAAGGAAAAAGAGCCTGCCAGAGAGACAGATTTGGGAGCAGGAAAGAAATTAAGGGCATTCATAGAGGAAAATGGTGAAGGGATTTGTGAATGAACATTTTACCCCTGGAACTCAACCGCAAATAATTTTGTAACTTTTTAATTCACGGTGATTTAACAAATTATTTATTTGAAATAATGAAGAGAAGCAGGATGGCCAAAGAGCAACATGTTCTGTCCAACACATTACAGTTGGTTTATTGATCTGAAAAAAATTTAAGACTCAAATATGGGTCTATGTTCAAAGGCAGAAGGAAGAAACAGTATTACAGGCAAAACTATAAAATGTTCAAAAGGAAAAAATGCAGATGGATAGTGGGCTTTTAAGACAGGAAGGGAAAACAAGTCTGTTACATAAAAACAATTGTATTTTCCCTTTGTGATTGAATAGAATTCATTTGAATTATCCCCAGAGATGTCAAAATAATGATGAAACACTACTTATGTAAGAATACTTGAAAAATAATGACATGTCCAGGTTGATCTTAGAGTTGAGGATTTCCTTTGAGACAATTCTGGCAAGATTTGTGGATATGTGCTATTCTACAGTAATGTAAGTCATCTGTTTTTCCTGGGACATGAAATTCCAAGAATTAGTAGAAAAATAGGATGTATCTCTGAATGTCAATACCTTTGTTGATTTGATTGCATCGAAAAATCATATCTCTTTATAGTGTAAGACCTCTAATCTTAAATCATTCTGTATTAGGTATGCATATGAACAGCATATTCTTGCTTCTTTTGAGATGAACACAAGTACAGAAGCATTCAATGTTTCTTTTTATCTCCTGCAAATGTTTTGCTATAAATACTGAGCTCCAAAAACTTCATCATGGAGATATACTCTGTTCTAGATGACATGAAGGGCAAGTTCATTACATCTCACCTGGGCGTGTTGAACATTCATGTATCTTATTAAGTAATTCTATAATTACCAAATTGCATAATTGCTAAAACTCATGTATCTCTATCTTTTTAAACTATTCTTTGTGATTTCTTTCCCTACACTGGTGCCTCATTATTTTAATTGGCCTATATTTTCCAAGTATCCATGAAGTTATTGATATTTCAGAAGGCAAGGAAGTTCTTTAGAAAGAAATATGGGTTCAAAAGGGATAATGTGTTTTCCCTGTGCACAAATGTTTGTAACCTAACTGTAGAGGAACTAAGTAAATATTTTTTAAAAAAATATAATGTGTTTATTTATTCTTCATGCATATATTGCTTACCAAATGTTAGGCACTAATGTACAGACAATACCACTCCTTTCATAAAAATTAGTCATGGTATGAATCATGGGAGGACACATTGTAAATATACAATGCACATAAAAGCATAAAGAAATGTGGTTATGTGCTCCAAGGTAGAAAGGATGAATTAATTTTAAATAAAGGTGAAGAAGTTTTCATTAGTGGAATGAAAAGCATAAGAAAAGAAATATTGTAAAGAAAAATGAGGTAAATTAGACACAGAACTTAACATTTTTTCTCCATAATGAATATTTATGTTTAGTCCTATGATGGGAGAATATTGCATATGATGAAAAAGAAGTAGGAGTTAGGGAAAAGAATTGAGAACTTGTAGCAATTTTGCAACATTTGCCTCTAGCTATTATAGATTTTCTTTATGTAAAAAAATGCAAAGAATAACTGAACAAAAGGTAAATTCAAAAATGCTATTTTAAAATCTCAGTCACTGTGGATAGTTCAACAGTTAAACACCTGCCTTGCAAGCCTGAGGACAGTGAGGCTGAGATTCCATTTTCTGTGCTGCTCAACCTGCCCAAATGTTCCGTCAGCAGCTTTGTTGTTGACTGACACAACCATGTATACGTGTAACCCTGGCCAGCCCAGATACAACAACAACAAAGTGAAGAAAAGGGGAAAAATAAAATAAGTCTAATAAAATGAGCATAAATGATGAACACAAATGAAGGCAGAGAGGTCATGTCATACAAGTGGTCAGTGTTAGGCAGATTTAATCTTTAATTCCTTTTATGATATCCCAACATCTTGTGGAACAATACCTGAACATGGAGTTAAGTAAGACCTGTTTAATGACAGGTATTCTCACCCCAACACACAGACACACAGACATACACACACAGACATACAGACACACACACAGACATACAGACACACACACAGACATACAGACACACACACAGACACACCTAAGGCACATAATTATTCTTCCGTTAGACAACTCACAATATGTTTTTGAACATAATTTCTCTGTTTTAAGATACACTTGATGCATGGAATGTTTTCTTATGCAGTTAATAGAGTAAAATTATTTTTAAATTTCAAGTATTACAAAGTAAGTCAATTAATGTAGAGTAATAGAGAATCCCTAAAATAATTTTAAAATAGAAATTATTTCCTGACATTACCTCAACATGGGCACAGTGTTTTTGCGAACCAGCTAACAGCACATTCTTGGGGATCGCATGCAAGATTAGCGCACTAAACACAAGGTATCTTCTACATCACAGGTCTTTATTGTACAGGAAATGTAGGTGTAACTCTTGTTGCGGCAGCCGCAGAAACAGAAGCCTCTGCATCGGGGACAGTCATCACAGCTTTCACCTTAATGCTTTCCTCACCACCTTGGGTCTCACTGTCTGAGTCTGTGATCTTGCAACCCATGCACCTAGGTTGTCTGTGTCTCTGTCTTTTCACTGTTTGTAGAAGCTATCATGACCTCCTATCAGTTACCTGTGTTTATATCTATTGTCACTGTCACTGTCACTGTCCTCCCGTTGTTCATCGATTTGCTCGAGCGGGCCCAGTAACGTCTCCATTGGAGACTTTTGTTACTGTGTTTGGCATATCAAATACGTCACGGGGAGCTTGCCAGGCTCTGCCGTGTGGGCGAGTTATTCTTCAGTAGCTTGCCGGGCTCTCCGAGAGGGGCAGAGGAAACAACTCGGGTCGGCAATGTTGGCTGCGTGCAAGGCAAACGCCCTATCGCTGTGCTATCGCCCGAGCCCTTTATATCTATTTGTGAGCCCAATCTTTAACTGTTTCTGCTATGCATTAGGTATAGCCAATGTAAACAAACTTTCACAAGAACATCATTGGAATGGGTGCCTTATGCAACTGAGCTTTTATATGATGTCTAATCTGATCAATTTGTTTGTCTTCCCCTTCCCTTTTCACTGTGTAACAAGGATCAATTTGGGGGGGGGGTGCGGCTAATTTCCTGATCCTTTCCAGCTTCTACTCAGGTCTTCTCACTGTTAAAACAAAGGAGATAAAAAGGTTGCTTTCATAATCTGTTGGCTTGTGTTGTCCCCTGCCCCCAGAACAGCCTGACTTGCATGTAGATCCAGAGTTGAAAAAGTTGCTTTCAAAGACATAGCTTTATTAAATGAAAGTGTTTTCTCCTATTTAATCGTTGAGTTAGTATCCATTTTGTTCATCATGAGAAGGTATATTTTTTAAATAAAAGTGGATTACAATTTTGACCAGAACGATAGTACAGAGGGTTGGGCACTTGCTTTGCATGCAATCAACCAGGTTCAAACCCCAGGACCACATATGGTTCCCCGAGCTTTATTGGGAGTAATCCCTGAGCACAGAGCCAGGAAAAACCCTGGGAACTGCAAAATGTGACCCTAAAATAAGAACAAACATTGGACTAGAATTTGGGAAAAAGGAAACAAAGCATGAAATCATGAGTGCCTAAATAATTGAGTAGCTCATGAAAATGATTTTTATTTGAATGAATTAATGGCTTATAAACGAGGGCCAGATTGAGTATGAAATTATAGATTTTTGCTTTAAACCAATCAGTTATAGAAAGTTATATAGAAAAATCACATTAATGCTTTAAAGTAATTCATGAAGGAACTAACAAAGACATTTTTATGCTTTCAGATGAAATGCATCTAAATGAATTATGCCAGTTAATTATTTCTAAGTTCCTTACTTCTCCCTTACACAATATCCAAGTCAGAATTTATTCTTTTGTTAAATGAGCATTAACATGAGTACTTAGTGAATGAAATTTTATGTTCTTGCTCCACAATTACTTTAAGTGTATTTTTTAGCAATAGTAGTAAAAAATGATGAAGTGAAAATACACAGCATAAATACATATTTTAGGGTTTTAAGATTTTATCTTTTTCCCTAAATCTTGCACTGCAGAACAAAAAAGCAAATTTGAGCCAATTTTGATGAAGTGGACTTTCTTTTTCAGCACAAAATGGAGCAAAGAGAGTAAAAGCAATGTGCTACCATTATCAACACAATCTTGAGACAAAATAGGGATCTATTAGTGAATGAACTTAGATCTTTAGGAAGCATCCCTTTTAAACTTGGTATTCCCACATGTTAAGCAAAACAAATAATCTCAATCTCAATGACATGACTACATCATGATTCTTTTTATTTTTTAAACATCATGATTCTTGAGGATGCTTTCTCTATTTTGGATTATCAATAATAAAAATAATAACATACTTACACAATCACTACAATAAAGAGTTATTTTTACAGGAATCCGTAAATAAAATACCACTATGGTTCACTGTCACTGTCCTCCTGTTGTTCATCAATTTTGCTCAAGCGGGCACAGTAACATGTCCATTTTGAGACTTCTTGTTACTGTGTTTGGCATATCGAATATGTCATGAGTAGCTTGCCTGGCTTTGCTGTGCGAGCAAGACACTCTCAGTAGCTTGCCGGGCTCTCTAAGAGGGGCGGAGGAATCAAACCTGGCTCGGCTGGGTCAGCGGCTTGCAAGACAAATGCCCTACTGCTATGCTATCTCTCCAGCCCACCACTATGATTATCTATTACAAATAAAACAGAAGTACAGAGACAATAAGCACCTTGCTGAGTTTCACACTGTTTACTAGTAACTGAAATGACATTAACAAGCACTTTGCTGAGTTTCATACTGTTTACTAGTAACTGAACTGACATTAACGTTAATAACGAGACTAAAAAGTTTATGATCATCATAATAAAAATATGTCTCTATCTTTGTTCTTTAAAATTTGAACATCAATATGGACCTTACAGTTTTAGTCAATGTAATGAGTTGAGTGTTGTCTTTTTCTCAACGCAGATAAGTCTACATTTAATCCCCCAAACCTAGGAATGTTACATTACTTGACAAGAGGTATTCTGCATATGTGATTAAGTCAAATATCATGAAATAAGGATATGTAATGAATTTTCCTCGTGGACATTAAATCTAATGGCAGGCATACTTGGAGGAGACAGAAACTGAAAAGTGAAATAATTTGCAAAAGAAACAAGCATTTTAACATGTTTTACCAAAGTCCCTAAACCAGCATAAAGACAAATTCAGAGAAAATTTGATATTTCAATCTAAGAAGGTATGCAGTAATGATTTTAAGAGTCACAATAGGCACAGCATAAAAGGTGTAGAAGTATTTTCCTGAACTAATTTCCCTGAAAAAGGAGTATTTTCCACACAGTGGAAAGTGATTGAGAAAATGCATTATCTGCCAGAGTAATTTTACACCAAAAAATCAGTTTGTTTTAGGAGCATATGTTTTTCAAACTTTTTTTTCTAGGAAAAAAATATTTGTAAAATGAGGGATTTTTTTTATACACCCATTATTTGTCACAAGGGTTATATTACATCTTAGAGTAAGTTTTTTTTTTCCTGTGATAAAAAAGAAATATTTTGGTTGTGTGTTTTTAATAAAATAATTATCCAAACAAGGAAAAAAATAAGACATCCTTTAGAAATGGTTTTCAGAAATTTAGCTTTTACTGAATGATTTAAATAATAAAACTTCTTAAAAACAAAAAGAAGTTTTAGTTAAGAATTGACAAATACAAGTAAGACACCTTTGCCAAGATCTTCTTTTCTGTTAGGTTTGGTTTGGGGATCACTCCCAGAGGTGTTTGGTGGACCAGGCAGTGCCTAAGACTGAACCAGGGTCTCCAGAATTCAAGTCTTCAACCATATCCTGAACCCCTTTATAGGCCTTTTTTGAGATTACTTAAGTGCCCATCTTCACTACACACCTTCTTCATGGACAAGTATAATGGTGGGATATACCTTAGAATTGCCTGTGTAGCTTTAAAACACTCCTTGATAAAAACAGAACACTTTACTGATTTAATTGGAAGTTTGGACTGTAAAGTTCTATGCCAGAGAATGGTGAATAGTCAGTATTTTTAAAGAAAATAAGCAATTTTGCAGTACATCCATACTTACCTCCTCTTCATACCATTAAGTGTTGGTTCAACCAAGAGAATCAAATTTTTCTTTTGCATTCTAGAACAGGACTAAAATATAAAAATTACTAGTATTCTTGTCGTGCCCGAGTTGTGTGTAACTTGAACATGTAAATTCAATCTGTTGGCATTCAATATTATCCATAATTCTATCAGAGCTGAAGAAACTATTATATATTGTTAAAGAAAAATGTAGTTGCTCAGAAATAACAATGATAAGTGTTATCGGGACAGAGAAAGAGGCATGCTGGTTTGTGAAAGAACTCTGAGAGTAATAATGGCAAAGGAAATGTTTATTTGATGAAAAGAAAGACAACAGAAGGAAAAGCACTTGCTTGCATGTAGATGACAGCGTTCAGTCCCTGGAACCACATATGGTCCCTCAAGCACCTCCAGGGGTTTCTTCTGAGCATAGAGGTAAGAATAGCCAGAGAGAACAACTGGGCATGGTCCCAAGATCCAACCTCTGGTCTCCTCAAAAGGAGTACCAAAAGTAATACCTTGCCCTGCAAAATAAGGCAGTAGGGCTGGCAGGGAAATCTGTCCAAGTGCCATGGGGAGAGGCACCATGGGAGGCAGGCGGAAGGCCAGAATGGCCTGTCAGCTACTCCAGACATTGAATCCGGGGTTCTTTTAAAGCTGGCTTCCTGCCATGAATTTTGCTGACAGGCATTACTGACATATTCTAAGCTCTTTCATCACACTTGCCTGCATCCTGCTGATAGGTATTCTGCTGACAGACTTCCTCTCTTGGTAGAGTTGCTGCAAACTGGCATCTGGGATTTATTGCATCTGTGCTTTATTGACTGCCTCTGGGAGATTTATTAACTGTATCTCCTTATGGGTCCCCATGGGAACATGGGTCCCAAGGGGAAGTGCTGTATTCCCCACTGTGGTTTCCACTATAAATGTGTTGTTGCAACTGTATTTTCCCGTTTTTACTTCCATAAGATTTTTTATTCCCATTAGCCTCTCAATAGAGGTTCTATATTCCAAACTCATCAAATCTGAGGTGACTTTCTTAGTTCTCCATAGCAATCCAAGTCCCAGTTATTCATATCTGGAAGTATGTGGGTGAAACTTTCAAAAAATTCTCCATTTAGTTTTACTTGCTCCAATTGGGTTTCTGCTACATTTAACCAATCGAGTCCTATCTCATGTGTGTGGATAGGAGAAAAAGAATTATGTTATTTATGGAGAGTCTGATATTTTTAAATGTACAGGACACTTGTTAGCAGTTAGTGTTGAATATGACAGGCATGGAAACCTAGAGAAGTATTGGTAATTTTTGGAGCAGAGTTGTATTGATTAAATTGCCAACTATTGATAACTCCAATCCTCTAATCCTCAAAAAAGATAAAGGGTGAGACTGAAAATTTCAAACCTTCAGTCATATGCTTGATCTTAGGCAACCAAATCCCATCCTTAGGTATTTTGTTACCTCATTAACAAAACTATCTTTAGGAAATTCTAAGGATTTTGGTATTCTGTCCGAGAGACTAGAAGAAAATTATATCATAGTATAAATGTATTTATAAATCTAATTTATAAATTTATAAATCTCAATATCACATTACATATTTTACTTTTTTAATTTTTTTTTCTTTTTGGGTCAAACGCAGCGATGCTCAGGGGTTACTCCAGTCTCTGCATTCAGGAATTACTCCTGGTGGTGCTCGGGGGACCATATGGGATTCCGGGGATAGAACCAAGGTTGACCGCATGCAAGACAAATGCCCTATATGCTGTGCTATCATTATATTGTGTATTTTGAAGTTAATGTTAAATGAATGTCTTCCCAACACCTCCATGTTGCAGCTAATAGGTACCTATTCAGTCTCTATATCTGCTGAATAATGTTGAATTGGAGCACTATTATGATTATGAAGGAAACATAGGATAAGATACTAGTGATTTCATTGATTTTTTCACCCTTCATAACATACATATCCCAGGGAGTTAAGCTCAAGGGCAGAGATTAATGGGAAGACTCAGAAGTCTTCTGGCTGTAACATACCCTTGTGCAGAGCTCCAAGACCCCCTAGGTGGTTCCTGGGAAGATAATTTGACCAGGAAGCATCCACCTAATTGTTTCAGAAGTTTTCCAATAATCAAAATGCTTAAAATTTAGTCTTTCTGTTAGAACTGTAGGGAGCGAGAAAAAGAATAGAGAAAGAAAAGGAAGCAAGAAAGGAAATTTGGGGGCTAGATGTCACATTCCAGGCAAAGAGCTCTTGTAATGCTCAGTTGAGCTGATGAGTAGTTCATTAGTGCATGGGTCTGAGAGATGGTTCATTGGGCTGCCTCCACGCTCTGAAGGTGAGAGGCCCAGGTGTGACACTCGGTCCACATACTCAAGTATCAGGGAGCAATTCCCTACTAAAGACCAGGTAATAGCCCCTGTGTGTGATCAGGTGTGACCACTCAACCCCCACCTTTTTAAACTTTTTTTAAAGAAAGATTCAGATGCTTTGCCTATTCAGACATTTGCAAAGGGTATTTTAAGCAGCACAGGAAATGGTAAGAGTGAGGATTTAGCTAAACGTGGCGTTACACGAGAGACATTTTTTTAAAGCTATTATTTTTCTCTTTGGTGGGTGGGGGTGGAGGAGTGCCCCAGCAGTGCTCAGGTAGCCCGGGAAGCACTCTGTGCATGCTTAATCCTGCTGTGTGGCCAACACTTCCATGTTGAAGCCTGACATTGGGTAGTGCTTGAGTCCAGGAGGCTGGGATCTCCCAGGGCCACACCAGCAGCTGAATAAGTTTCTCAATTTTTTTCACAGCACCAGGTTTAACAATAAGTTTTGAGCTCTGGATTATTCTGGAAAAAAAATAAGTGCAGTGTTCAAAGTTTCCAGATTCATTGACGCATATCTTTTTTGGTACAGTATCAAAGTCAGAGGAATGTTTGAAATTAAAGGAAATATTTTTTTTAATTTTTATTAGTGAAACACCATGAGGTACAGTTGTAGATTACAATTTTTTGTGCTTGGGTTTCGATTATACAATGGTCAAATACCCATCCCTCCACCAGTGCCCATTTTCCACCACCATGGATAATATCCCTCCCACCCCCATGCCCCCCCATCCCTCCTTGCCTCTGTGGCAGGGCATTCCCTTTTGTTCTGTCTCTCCTTTTGGGTGTTGTGGTCTGCAAAAGAGGCATTGAGTGGCAAACATGTTCAGTGAAGGAAATATTTTTAAGGAAGAACTGAACTACTGAAGAGAGTTGGAATGACATCACCTCAATTATTTATTTCAAAGAAAGGTACAATTTAAGCATGCATCTTTCTTTCTGGAGTTGAATAGCTATGACATCCTTCATAACTCCGTTGTCTTCATAAGCTAAATTAGTATGCTACTTGTTTTTCTCTACTACATTCTTAGTGCATATTTGCATTTCTAGACCACACAATAACGCATAATATTATTCGTCCCATTCCACCACCTGCACAACAGCTAGCCCCACATTTGCACTTTTCTCCTGGCTACTAGTCCTTCTGTACTGCTGACTGGAAGTTGACCAAAATCAGAAAATCCAGGTTTGTTTTTTAATACACAAAGGCTGTCCTTGTGGGGGCCAAAGTGTCCCCAGGAGCCAATGGAGTGTCCCGTCTGGGGGGGGAGGGGCGGCTCCACCCTGGTCCTGTGAATATGCTAAAGGCAGCTGTTGGCACCCCCTACTGCACCCCACACCCCACTCCCTGCCTGCAGGGTGCCTCCTGCCCCCTCAGGATGTCAGAGCAGCTGCTCTGGCTCGGGCATTAGACCCTCCTGTAGTCTGAGCAGGGGGCCCAGAGCTCCTGCTCACCCCTCGTCTTGTCTAGTGACCTTTCCGGACCCCATTTCTACATAGGAGGGTGGCAAGGCCTCCCCAAGCCCTTCATGTCTGCTGGTGTCCAGATCACGGTGGACCCTGCACGCCTCCCCGCGTCCTCTTCCTTCTCCCCAGCAGCCCTGAGGCAGGCAGTGGGGGGCTGTGCTCCCCACTGTGTTTTCACTTTTTTGTCCAATCTTTGTCTTTAACAACAGGCTGCCTCCGCCCCATTTGTTGAATCTGCATAGTTGGTGTGTCTGAACTGTGGCTATTGCTCGTTCTTCAGATAATCATGTACAGGCCGTCGCTCTTTGCTCACACTGAAGGGACTCTGTGGGCTTGGAGGGTCCTTGATTGTGACCCCCCCTCCCCCGGGCCAGCGGTACGGGGAGCCGAGCGCAGCCACCGTGCGTTGTATGATTCTGCTTTCGTGTGCCCCTCAGTAGCAGTGACTAAACATTCCTGTCAATTAAAAAAAGAGAAACCAAAAAAAAAAAATTTCTTTTTCTCAGTCTAAATTACTCTTTTCCCATAATCTCTCATTAGTCTTTGATTACCCCCATATTTCTATTTTCTTTTTGTTGCTACTTTCCTTCCCAAATATTTTTTAAATGTTATTATGCATAATAATCCACGAGCAGTTGTAGGCTAAGAAGTTTTCACAGCTTTAGCTCCAGTATTAACCATGTGCCATGTTCAAGAAAACCTTCAGAATTTCCCTAGAATATAATCAGTGACAGTTCCCTTTTGTGTAAACAGAGCCCATAGGTCAGAATAATGCAGAAAGATTTCAAAGCAGTAGTGTTTGCAAGATCTTCCATCCTTCTTGGCAGAATGTTGCAGTCACCATTCCTATTCAACTTCAAGAATCAATGGTTAAGGATTCCATGATTAAGGAAACCATGATTAAAGAGAAATCATAGAAGAAACTCTTATAGCTAAGAGCTCCACCTTCTGGAAATGGATCATCATTTTTACACTGTCTTATGATTACAATTCTCAACTTGGAAATATTCGTTGACCACCCTCTTTTCTATTTGCTACACTCTGTATTTATTTCTTCTTTTCTTTTTCTCAGTCTAAATTACTCTTTTCCCATAATCTCTCATTAGTCTTTGATTACCCCCATATTTCTATTTTCTTTTTGTTGCTACTTTCTTTCCCAAATATTTTTTAAATGTTTGTCTCTCTTTCTTTCAGCATATGTTCCCTCTACCCTTCCATTTCTGTTTTTTTTTAATAAACAGTAATAAAATGTCTACTTCTGCTGGAAATACATTCACAAATTAGAAATAGAATACATTTCTAGAAGGGGAATCTACCACGGATTCCTCAAAGTATGAAATCAACTCTTTCATTTCTACTAGGTTTCCATTTCTCTCCCCTCTTAGGTGCACCTTGTTTTCATCATTTTTGTCTATTTTCACTGAATTTTCTTCTGTTTCTAGGGTGTTTGCCTTGCACATGGCCGACCCAGGTTCAATTCTTCCGTCCCTCTCTGAGAGTCTTGCAAGCTACCGAGAGTATCCTGCCCGCACGGCAAAGCCTGGCAGGCTACCCGTGACATATTCGAAATGCCAAAAACAGTAACATGTCTCACCCTGGAGACGTTACTGGTGCCCACCCAAGCAAACTGATGAACAACAGGAGGACGGTGCTACAGTGCTATTTTTTAACCTTGCTTTTCTATCTCAATTCATTATCTCTCTTTAATCTTGTCATGAATCTTAAACGATTCCTCTGAACTCTTATTTCAAATTTTACAGGAAAACACCTTTTTCTCTATAATTATCTTCACCTAAACTATTTTATGTATTTTCTTTTCTTTCCTCTATTATTCATCTTAATAAATATTCCACTGCATCTCCAAATATTATCTTCGTTTTATTTCTACATTGTCCTCTTCTCATCTCCTAATTTTATTTATACAACACACACCTTGCTCCTCTCTGACTCATTCTCCTATTATTTTACTTAGTGTTTTATTCGTCTGTCCTGTGCATGTCCATGTGTTAGTGTGCAATTATAGGATTATGAAGACAAACAGGTACAGAAGGAGTGTATTTTGGAGGGCTACTCAGAGAGGGTGAAATATGGTTGTTACTATAGTAACAGGAGAATTTTTGGTGGTCTAACAAGCATCTTGGATTGACATCTACTCATTTTATAATAAAATTCAGGGTTCATAATATGTACTCTAGGCCAACTTTTCTCAATGGGGGGAGGGCGCACGTAACCTATCTGTATATTTTGGAATTATATCCCCAATATATTCCAAAAGAATATTCCACAAGTGAAAAGCATAAATGAGAGGCCATAGCATGATACTAGGGTTCCAATAGATAGGATTGGGGTCTTAAACTAGGAAATATCGGGCCATGGGAAAAAAAACAAGATGAGAAGGGGCCACGGTCATAAAAAGATTGATAAACATTACTTTCTAAAATAATCATTAGGAAACAAAGGTTTTATTTATTTCTTTTTCTTTTTGGGTCATACCTGGCAATGCTCAGGGCTTACTCCTGGCTCTGCACTCAGGAACCACTCCTGGCAGTGCTCAGGGGAACATATGGGATGCTGGGAATCCAACCCTGGTCGGCTGCATGCAAGGGAAATGGCCTATCAGCTGTGCTATCTCTCCAGGTCCAACCAAGGAGGTTTTTAAGGACTATGATGAAATAAGATCTTTATGTAAAGTCATCTGAAAACACTGTACTGCATCAGGACTTAAAGGATAGCCAATGGAGTTAGTATCTGTCTTATTCAAGCATTTTTATTTTTATTTTTTGCTTTTTGGGCCACACTCAGTGATGCACAGGGGTTGCTCTTGGCTCTGCATTCAGGAATTACTCCTGGAGCTCGGGGGACCATATGGGAGGCTGGAAATCCAACCCAAGTAGGCCGCGTGCAAGGCAAATGCCCTATTCACTGTGCTATCACTCCAGCTCCTTCAAGCATTTTTCAAGGACAGTTAATAAAATTTAAAGTCTCTGGGGCCTCTATGAGGATCACGGAATGTTGAAAGCTTTCTGATTCTGATGGAAGTTGAAATAGAGTGGGAAAATTAAATGGTATCATAGAACTCCTCCTTAAAGAAAATTCACTTTGTCTTTTCTTCCTTTTTTTCTTTTTTTACTGCTTGCTGAAATTCATCACCTATGCTTGTAATTTGGAGAGGTTTTATTCAGAAAGATAACCTAGCATAATTTATCTCATACGTCAAACACTCAATTCATGTTACTTTTGCTTTTATTCCTTTAATGAACTACATTCTATAACCCAGATATAATAATGTAAATGAGCTTTATCATTTTAACTAAAGATCTGTGATATATGATTGCATATAAATTATGTAATTTTATGCTGCTCAAAATGTTGCTAGAATATAGACATTATTCATACAAATTTTAAGTATGTGCCAATTTATTATCTTTTACAATATATAAAAATCTTATATTAGAAAAAATATTATTTTAATAGGCAATGAAACATCTAATGGATTCCTTCTGTGAATGATTTGTTTGAAGGTGATATGACTTGCAAATTCATTTCAGCAAGTGAAGGGTAATCTTAGCTCCTTCATTAAAACACATAATATTAACCGTCCCATTATGGGTATCCTTTTATTGCAAACTGTTCTATCTTTCATAATTCCTTTATCCTTCAACAGTCACATTCTTGCAGCCTACCCTGGTAATTAAAGTTGGACTTAAGAAAAAATATGAATTTCTATTTTTTGTGTGTTTGTAGTAGTAGTGCTATTTATTCAGCCATTGATTAAGCTGATTGAATTGGGCATGAACTCCACTGAACTTCTATTACTATTTACTCACCTTTTCATTATTAGGTATTGTCTTTTGTAACTTGTTTTTGTGTGATGCATAGACCACATTTTAGACATGTTCCCAGCCTAGGTTTCTGCACATATTCCAATACAATCTAGTATCCCATCCCCAGGAACTCCAATTATAAACCAGCAAGAGTTGAGGAATGCTCTCATGAAAATTTTTCTACTTGTTTTCAAATTTAAGTCACGCAACTGCTTTGAATGTGAAGTGAAGAGAAAAACAATAGGTCAAATTTGGGTCCCCAAGAAATTGTTGTAATAATATTTAAGGTCTAAACTTAATTCATAGTAGCAAGCCTTCAATTTTGTCTATTTTTCTGTCATTAAAAAATATGTAAAAAAATAGTATCAGTTCTTATCAATAATGTTAGTTATATGCACTTTGTTTGGATTTCCTGTTTTGTTTTCTCAGTAAAATAGGTATTAAAACACTAGTTAAAACTGATAAAAATTACATTTCACTTTTGTAGAAGTGAAAATTTAAAAAATTACTTTTCATAAAATTCAAATTATAATTTGTTTCATTGTTTAATTTCTCTCCAGCCATCTTATTTTCTTGAAAAGGGACTGTTTTTTAAGTTCCAAAATGGTGAAAGAACCACAAAATAATTAAATTTGCACATCACAAGCCCTGCAGCTATTATTGAAATATCAGTTTAATTACAATAGGAATAAGGTATTATTAGCAGAAGAGATGCCTTAAGAATTATGTGTGTTTTTCAGAACTGCTGGACATGAGTGAGCTCTTATATCATTATGTTTGAAAACGGCTTCGTCCAGGTCTAGCTGTAGACCATTGATGTTCACTTCCATGCAGCCATTATAAAAGGCATTGACCGGTGTGGAATTGAATGGAATATCTGTAAAGACAAAATATTAAAATTTTAGCACAATATGTATTTTTTAATTGTATTGAATCACTGTCAGAAGTGGGATGGAGCGATAGCACAGCGGGTAGGGCGTCTGCCTTGCATGCAGCCAACATGGCCGACCGAGTTCGATTCCTCCGCCCCTCTCGGAGAGCCCGGCAAGCTACCGAGAGTATCTCGCCCGCATGGCAGAGCCTGGCAAGCTCCCCGTGACGTATTCGATATGCCAAACACAGTAACAACAAAGTCTCCAATGGAGATGTTACTGGGCCCGCTTGAGCAAATCGATGAACAACGGGAGGACAGTGACAGTGACAGTGATTGAATCACTGTGAGATAGTTACAAGCTTTCATGTTTGGGTTATAATCACACAATGATCAAACACCCATTCCTCCACCAGAGCACATTCCCCACCACCAATATCCCTGGTATGCCCCCCTTTCCCACCCTCCCCTGCCTCCATGGCAGACATGATTCCCCATAATCTCTCTCTACTTTTGGGCATTATGGTTTGCAATACAGACCCTGAGAGGTTATCATGTTTGGTCCTTTATCTAATTTCTGCACACATCTCCCATCCCGACCAATTCCTCCAGCCATCTTTTCTTAGTGATCGCTTCTCTACTCCAGCTGCCTTCTCTACTTTGCTCATGAGGCAGGCTTCTAGCTATGGAGCAATCTATCTGTCCCGTATATCTACTATCCTTAGGTGTCTGCCTCATGTTGTTTTATACTCCACTAACGAGTGCAGTTCTTCTATGTCTGTCCCTCTCTTTCTGACTCATTTCACTTAGCATGATACTCTCTATGTCTATCCATTTATAAGCAAAGTTCATAACTTCATCTCTCCTGACAGCTGCATAGTATTCAATTGTGTATATGTACCAAAGTTTCTTTAACCAGTCATCTGTTCTAGGGCACTTGAGTTATTTCCAGATTTTGGCTATTGTGAACAGTGCTGGAATGAACATATAGGTACAGATGTCATTTCTACTGTAGCACAGTATTTTTAACATGCTTATTTTTTTACATCTAAGGAATCAGTCAGGCTTCCCATTTCCAACTAAATCTTCAAGCGAAAGTTAACTAGATAATTATAGTCTATTAATTTATACTAAGCGGTTCCAGTGGTTTGATTACACTTGTCGGTTCAAGAATTCCTCTGAGCACTCAACAATCTCCCTTGCTTGTCTCATGTGTCTTTGCTTACTGATTTCCACTCCAGAGAAGCCTGTGTGCTTTCCCTTTCTTTTTCCTCACCTTTTTCTAAATAAGTTAATTATAAAACTTTCTTGTTTCACCAAAACAAAAAAATGCCTCTGGTATCATAAGCACAATCAGTTTCATCTGAACTATAAGTACACTTAAGAGTAAAAGAGAGGACCAGGAAGATAGGGCAACAGGACAAAAGCAGGTTTGGCTTCGCATGTGAGAGCTGGGTTGGATTCCCTTCACTTCATGGTTCTTTTAGTTCCACGTGATTCCATGAGCATAGGGCACTTGGGGGGGGTGAAATGGGGTGGGGTGGGGGGAAGCAACTCTGCTGGGGACAGCATAGTCAGGATTGAGCCCCTAGCACATCTGGGTGCTCCCCCAGGGGTGGGGAATACATAAAATATAGCATGTCAGCATCTTCTGATACTCAGTTTTCACTGTACTTTTAAAAATTTAAGTAACAGTTTAAGCATTGCTGAATTGTTTTCCTACTCTATAACTACTTGGAAATCATTTTTAAATGTCATGGAAAATATATCTCTCTTATTATTGTTGGAATAATTACATATTTCTCAGACAATTTTTGCTGAGCATTCACTAGCACATCATGATAGGGGATTTATACTTATGTGACATTTGATGTTTGAAAAGATAACTATTTTAATGAGGCTTTAGTGAACAGTTTACAGCATTTGGGCCTTTCTGCACTGCACTTGCACTGTCTTCACTCTCTTTATCCAAATAATACTTAGGAAACAACCTAGTATTACAGAGAATCATAGAATCATAGTTCATCTTCAAAAACCCATCTCTCTCTCTCTCTCTCTCTCGCTTTCCTTGCCACAAATTTTAATTCCCATTGGATAGTTTTTAGAGCGGGTAAGGCGTTTGCTTGCATGCGACTGACCCGGATTCCATTCCTCCACCCCTCTTGGAGAGCCCGGCAAGCTACCGAGAGTATTCCACCTGTACGGCAAAGCCTGGCAAGCTACCCATGACGTATTCAATATGCCAAAAACAGTAACAAGAAGTCTCATAATTTGTTGTGAGACGTTACTGGTGTCCGCTCAAGAAAATCTATGAACAACAGGAGAACAGTGCTACAATGCTATTCTTTGTCCTCATTACATTGTGCAAAATATATGTGGGGTTGGAGAGACAGTGCAGTGTGAAGGACACCAGCCCTGCATGGTGCTGACCCAGGTTCAATCCCCTTTACCACTTATTATTCCCCCAAACTCTGTCAAGAGTCATCCCTGTGCAGGGAGCCAGGAGAAATTCCTTAGCACAGCTTGGTGTGATCCAAAACTCATATATATATATCTTCAAGTTTTCTACCTCTAACCTACCAATATAGTGAATAAAGTTCAACATTTCTCTGAGATCAAGGAAAACTTAAAAATATGTTTTGAGGTTATACCCAGCAGTCTTTTGGGAACATTCCTAGATCTGTGCTCAGAGGCTGCTCGTAGGACCGTGTATGTAAGAAATAGAACATGACTGGCCTCACATGAAGCAAGCACCCAAACCCCTATACTATTTCACCTACCCTCAAAGCAGCCTCTTCTTTTCTCTTTTCCTTTAAGATTTTTGGGGGAGGGTGCTACACACCTGTGCATGGTCAGGGCTTACTCCTGGCTCTGAACTCAAAAATGACTTCTGGCACTGTCCGGGGACAACATGGGGTTCCAGGGATCGAATCCAGGTGTACCTCATGCATGACAAGCACCAATCCACTATACTATTACTCCAGTCTCAAAGCAGCTTTTAAGGAACTCTGTCAAGTATGGCTTAATATTGTAGATTATACCACTGCTATGACATTCCTCAGACTCACTTAATATCCCTGATTTTAAATTCATAACATGTAGTTTAACAAACCAGTTTTGCATAACTTTCATAATTTATACCCTAATGTATCAGTTTTCTAGTTCTTCTAAATTTTTCCTCATTCTTTTTCTGCATACATATTGTCTGAAATCAGTCCTGAATGCTATTGACAAAACCCTAAAATCAGTGAAATTTGTATATTTTTCTTTTTAATTTATTTGTTTCCTAAACTTGCATCCAACTAATTGATGAATACAATGGTAGATGAATTACAAAGTAGAACACATGCATTTTAAATGCAATTACATTTCTTAATAATTCATCATTTAAAATTAACTATAGTTAGCTCTATAAATTTATGTCCTATTTACTTTTATTTCCTAAAAATCTAGATGAGATTATTAGGTATAGGAAATGAAGATCCTACGCAGTTAAATTACCGTAATATCAAATTCAGAATTCTTTCCCGAGAGTAAGCAGTAAATGGTATCTGAAAATGCTACTAAAATATTTTATCCCTTGGGGCCAGAGCAATAGCACATTGTGTAGGGGGCTTCCCTTGCACACAGCTGACCTAGGTACTACCTAGTGTCCCCTGATCTGCACCAGGAGGGATCCTTCAATACAGAGTCCTGAGCAAGCCCTGAGCACCACCAGGTATGACCAAAAAAAAAAAAAAAATTAAAACACTCCCTTGCTTCAATTTATTGTGTCATTTGCACTTGTCACTGTCACTGTCCACCAGTTGTTCATGGATTTGCTCGAGCGGGCCCAGTAATGTCTCCATTGTGACAATTGTTACTGTGTTTGGCATATTGAATATGCCACAGGTAGCTTGCCAGGCTTTGCCGTGCGGGCGAGATACTCTCAACAGCTTGCCGGGGTCTCCGAGAGGAGTGGAAGAATCGAACTCGAGTCGGCTGCTTGCAAGGCAAACGCCCTACCCGTTGTGCTATCGCTCCAGCCCAGTCATTTGCACTTATAACTGCAAAACATTTGCTGTCAAAAAGGTCCACTCAAACACAGGTTCCCAGATCCCACGAGGCTACAGAAGTGTCTCCCCAGTAGAAGAGTCTCCCCAAATTGGGAAGCAAGGAAATCACCTGAAATGACAGCTCAAAATGACAGCCTAGAAGGAATCCTAATACTACAGAGTTATGAAAGGGCTCCAAAGACAACTTCAAAACATCAATCTAATTATACTCACTGAAATTAAAATATAAATGTAAGGGGACTAGGCAAAGAAAAAAAAACTGTGGAAAAAGAGTAAATAAAAATAAAAGACCTAAAGAATAAAGTACGTGAAGTGAAAGAAAGAAAAATTATATATATATGTATATAAAGGTAAGGTAAAGGTAAAAGCCCTCCCGTTGATCATCGATTTGCTCGAGCGGGCCCAGTAACGTCTCCATTGGAGACTTTGTTGTTACTGTGTCTGCATATCGATATGCCTGTGTCTGGCTGGAGCGATAGCACAGCGGGTAGGGCGTTTGCCTTGCACACAGCCAACATGGCCGACCCAAGTTCGATTCCTCCGCCCCTCTCTGAGAGCCCGGCAAGCTACCAAGAATATTCGATATGCGACATATATGTATATGCATATATATGTATATATATATACATATATAAATGTTCAACAGCAGAATGAGAAGATCCAAGTTTTGATTTAGGGAATTCAAATATTAATCAGGAAAAACACTATCCTAAAAGACAAGCAAAAACTAAACTATATTAAATTAAGATAATGTTAGGGAAACTGAGGTTGGGGGTTCAGGGAGAATCAAGATGAACAACACTTGCATCAAAGGGGTTCCATGAAGAGAAGAGAAACAGGGAGAAAATTGTTATCTAAAGAAATACTGAAGTTGAGACCTTCCCAGGCAGAAAAAGGAGTTAGATACACAGATCCAGGATTCACCAAGTTTCAAATTAAATAAACCAAAAAAGGACCAGAGGAATTGTATTTTGGTTACAGTGTTTGCCTTCCACACAGCAATCCAGGTTGAATCCCCTACACTGCATATGATTTCTGAAGTTCTGCCAGGAATGATCCTGATGCAGAGCCAGCGTGTGACCTAAAAAAAGCAAACTAACTAAAGAATAACCCAAGCACACTCAGACCAAGATACATAATAATCAAGCTGACAAAAATCAAAGAGAGAATACTAAAAGAAGCAAAAAGAAAGATGAGAACAACTGTAAAAATATCAGCATATATTTTCTACGATTTTCTGCAGTATTCTACTAGCTAGGAGGGAGTTGCATGATACATAAAAGGTACTGAATAGGAGAGATTTTCACCTAAAAATACCCATTTGGAGAATTACTTAGATTTCAGTGGTGAGTAAAGAAGTTTTCAGACAACCAATTAAAAGGATTTATCACCCATAAACTAATGTTCTAAGAAATATTTAAAGTTTCGAATAAGGGGGAAATATATCTAACTGGATCAGATATACATATCATATATCATATATATATGATCAGACCACCGTCTTCTTTGTGCAAAATTCTACCTCACAGAACGAGGAGAAAAGAATGCAAGGTTTAAGAAGAGGACTCCCAGAATGACCACCAACTGGGAGCTCTTTGGCTCTGTTGCGGCAACATGGGAAGATGCCGTCATTGACAACATTGATGAGGAATACGATCGAATGATTCAGCACCTCCATGATTGTGCGAGGAATGCCAAGAGAGAGATAACCACAAAAAACCGCCTTTCTTCGAACACTCTTGAACTTATTCGCCAACGTGGCTTGGCACATGCCTCAGGCAACCACAAGCGAACATCCGAACTGGCAAAACAGTGCAGAGAAGCCATCAAGGATGACCTCAAAAACAGGAGAGCAGCAGTACTGATAGATGCGGCAGAAGCTGGGAAAAGTATTCATAATGCCCGCCTGTCCTTCACCAACTACAAAACCAAGATGACTGCCCTCCGACATCATGATGGATCTATCACATCTTCCAGAAGGGCAATGGAGAAGATTATTCATGACTTCTACTCAGATCTCTTTAATAGCCACGTTCACTTGCCCACATACCACATACCACATGATGGATATGTCATTCCCAATGTTCTCCCTTCCGAAATCCAACATGCCATCTCGTCGGTAAAGAAACAAAGAGCACCTGGCCCAGACAAGATCAGACCTGAACACCTGAAGAACTTACCATCAGTACTCATCAATACATTGGCTTGACTCTTCACACGCTACCTGTCTGAATGCAAGGTTCCATCCCAATGGAAAACCAGCAGGACTGTACTACTATACAAGAAAGAAGACATCCACGACATTGGCAACTATCACCCAATCTGCCTATTGTCTGTCATCTACAAACTATTCACTCGAGTCATCCTGAATAGGATTAGCAGAACACTAGATGAAGGACAACCATGTGAACAAGCTGGATTCCGAAAAGGATTCAGTACCATCGACCATATCCACACGATTACTAAGCTCATTGAGGTTTCTCGGGAGTTCAAGATGCCGCTCTGTCTAACGTTCATTGATTTAAAGTAGGCCTTTGATTCTGTTGAGACGGAAGAGGTCATGGAAGCCCTAGCCAATCAGGGCATACAAACTCAACACATCAGTATCCTTCGTGAGCTCTATTGCGGATTCACTACCAGGATCTCACCATTCTACAAAGAAGTGATCGTTGATGTCAAGAGAGGGGTTCGGCAGGGTGATACCATTTCACCAAAACTCTTCAGTGCCACCCTCGAGAACATCATGCGACGACTGGAATGGGAAAGCATGGGAGTGAAGATAGATGGTCGGCAACTACACCACCTCTGCTTTGCTGATGATATCGTTCTAATAACACCAAACATCAGCCAAGCAGCACAAATGCTGAACGACTTTGACAGTGAATGTGGAAAGGTAGGACTACAGCTGAATCTTACGAAGACAATGTTTATGAGAAACAGCCTTGTTCCTGACGCTCCATTCGCTCTCAACGGAACCACCATCTCCGAATACAACAGTTATATATACCTAGGTCGAGAAATCAACATGATGAATGACCTGGCACCTGAGTTGCGCAGGAGGAAGAGAGCGGCTTGGAATGCCTTCAAGAGCATTGAAGAAATAACTAAAAGGACAAAGAACCTCCAGCTACGAACACATCTCTTTGATTCCACTGTTCTTCCTGCATTAACATATGCCTCAGAGATCTGGACCCTACGAAAATGGGATGAGAACGCTATTCGGGTCTCTCAAAGAGGAATCGAAAGAACTATGCTTGGAATATCACGATTCACTCAAATGAGAGATAGAATCCGGAGTTCTGATCTTCGTCAACGCTCAAGAATCAGGGACGCTGTCTCATTTGCCAAGACATCAAAAATCAGATGGGCTGGACATGTAATAAGGTTTACAGACAACCGCTGGACTAGAGCCATTACTGATTGGATTCCACGGGACATCAAAAGATCACGTGGACGCCCACCTACAAGATGGTCAGACTTCTTCGTCAAGACCCTAAATGATCAGTTTGAGGCTCTGCATGTTCCTAGAACGAACAGATACCATTGGGCTACGCTAGCACGCAACTGGGATGAATGGAGACGTTACTGGCACCTGCTCGAATAAATCGATGAATAACGGGGATTAAGTGATTAAGTGATATCTAACTTGGATATTTAAATACCTAAAGCATAAAATGGGGAAGATTAGAGTGATACTTGTTACATTTAAAATGAAATAAAGATTTACTTGCTTTCAAAGTGGGCAAAACAGATTCTAGATTACATAAACAAAAGTGTCAAGGAAAGAGATGGAAGGGGAAGCAAGTACTAGAGGTTGGGAAGTAATATAGGGGCAAGGATTAAGCACCTTAGGCACTCTCTGATTTGAAGGAAAAGTATCATTCATATATATATATATCTATATATATCTATCTATATAAATAGATATATATGTATCAGTAAATCCAATATTATTGTAACTATGTCGGCTGTGTGCAAGGCAAATGCCCTACCCGCTGAGCTATTGCTCCAGCCCCAGCAAGCTACTGAGAGTATCTCGCCCGCAGGGCAGAGCCTGGCAAGCTACCTGTGACGTATTCGATATGCCAAACACAGTAACAACAAGTCTCATGATGGAGACGTTACTGGGCCCACTTGAGCAAAACGATGAACAACGGGAGGACCGTGATTATTGAATGTAACTATGGGACCCAAATTAAAAAAATTAACTTAGGGGGTATGGTGCTGCCAGCAGGTCAATCTGTACCTGTGAGGTGAGTGCATCAGCAGCCTGATGACAACGTCAGACTTTCAGATACCCCGAAATTGCTGCTGTGCCTTTGGCCAGACCCCAAAAACTTGGGGCAGGGTTTAACAAGAAAGTAAACGGTCAAAAGTTAGGGATGTGGGAGACACACCCACAAACCACCTTCGGCTCAGCTATATAACTGGAGGCATGGCCTCTCTGCTTAATGGCCATGATCCCAGAGTCTCAGAAACGAATCTCAGAACCCAAAGGCTTTTGGCAGAAATATGTCCTGGTCCTGCAGTAGGTTACTGGCACTGGGCCAGTCCAGGTGGGAATAGGTTTTGTGCCTTGGCCTGTTCCCCCTGGTGGCCTGGTGACCACCATCCTCCAGAGGCCACTGGACAGTCAGGTTTAGGCCTGCAGAGACGAGACACATGGGGGTGGAGCCGACTCATTCTCCCCATCCCAACGAGACCCCAAGTCACCGCCTACAAATGGCCTCTCTGGTCCCTGATCAAGCTGATTAGTAGCCATGATACCGGAGACTCAGAAACAAATCTTGAAACCCAGTGGCTTTTGGCAGAAATGCATCTGGACTGCATACAAGGTGGCCGCTGGCTCAGAGCTTATTGGAAAGCCAGGTATGAGCAGGCGGTGACAGGGCAACTGCAGTCTCATGGGAAGGGGGATGGTACCGGATCGTCCTTCACGCCCTACCGAGGTCACGAGTTGCCCCCCACATGCGGCTCTCTGGCACAGCCATGGTTCCAGAGGCAAAAGGACTTAATCCAGAGCCCAGAAGCTTGCAGCAGAAAAGTGAATGGACCATGTGTTAAACTATGGCACCATGCCTCCCTGGGAGGGAAAGGGTGTTGCTCCCTTCCGCCTTTTCCCCCCCTGGCAGCAAGGTGGCCGCCGGCTCAGAGCTTATTGGAAAGCCAGGTATGAGCCAGCGGTGAAGGAGCAACTGCAGTATCATGGGAAGAAGGGCGGTACTGGCTCATACTTCACGCCCTATCGAGGTCACGAGTCCCCCCCCCCCCCCCCGCAAGCAGCTCTCTGGCACGGCCGTGGCTCCAGAGGAAAAGGACTTAGTCCAGAGCCCAGCAGCTTGCAGAAGAAAAGTGAATGGACCATGCATTAAACTATGGCGCCATGTCTCCCCAGGAGGGAAAGGGTGTTGCTCCCTTCCACCTTTTCTCCCCTTGGCAGCAAGGTGGCCACCGCCTCAGAGCTTATAAAAAATACCAGGTATGAGCCAGTGGTGAAGAGGCAACTGCCGTCTCATGGGAAGGGGGGCGGTACCGGCACATCCTTCATGCCTTACCGAGGTCATGAGTTGCCCCCACAAGCGGCTCTCTGGCATGGCCATGGCTCCAGAGGCAAAAGGACATAGTCCAGAGCCCAGCAGTTTGCAGAAGAAAAGTGAATGGAACATGCGTCAAACTATGGGGCCATGCCTCCCCAGGAGGGAAAGGGTGTTGCTCCCTTCTGCCTTTTTCCCCCCTGGCAGCAAGGTGGCTGCTGCCTCAGAGCTTATAGGAAAGCCAGGTACGAGCCGGCGGTGAAGGGACAACTGCAGTCTCATGGGAAGGGAGGCGGTACAGGCACGTCCTTCACGCCTTACCGAGGTCACGAGTTACCCCCCATGAGCGGCTCTCCGGCATGGCCATAACACCGGACACACAGAAACCATTCTTGTAATTATCTGGCTCCTTGCAGAAATCCAAAATCGTGGCCGCATGACATTATATGATTCTCATAGCCAGCTATAGAAAACAAAATATTTCACAATGCCTTTTCAGCAATTCTGATTGTTTGGGGGGAAATTCTAAAAAGTAATGGTGCATCTTTTGTCGAAATAATGAATGTAATCAATGTAGAGAAGATTTAAGTAGAAATCATCTGCCTCACAGGCATTTGGAGGGGTGTGAGTGGGGGTATAGTGGGGTTCTTGGTGGTGAAAAATGAGTACTGGTGAAGGGAAAGGTGTTTGATCATTGTATGACCAAGACTTAAACCTAAAAGCTTAGTACCTTTTCCCACAGTGATTCAATAAATAAATATAAAAAGAAAAAATAAATTAAAAAAATTAAGGTGGAGTTCATGCCCAATTCAATCAGCTAATCAGTGGCTTAATAAATAGCAGCACTCCTACAAAAAAAATTTTTAAAAAATTTAAAAATTAACTTAAAAAATATCAAGGAGTCAGATAGAAGTTTGAGGGAATATGGAATCAATGGTAGACAGATGGGGACATGATGTGGTGGGAATATTCTTAGCCTGAAAACCTGCTATAAACAATTATGTAAAGTACAGTGTCTAAATAAAAAAAAATATATATTTACTTGCTTGAATTAAAATAGGGTGCGGCCAACAGAGTGTACAGTGGCTAGTGTGCCTGGCATGGCCCCAGCACCACATGGCCTCCTGAATATCATCAGTGTCACCTGAGCATTGTCAGATGTGTCTCTGGTAGCTCCCAAGCACTTCTGTAGTGGGTTCCCAGAACCTCAGGACCGAACTGACACCAGATTCTTAGGCCTTAGCACTGAGTCACTGGCGCAGTTGGCTGAATATTGCCAGAAGTGGCACCAGGATCCCCTGGGCACACAATGAGAAGCCAACCCCCCAAAATATAATATACTTATTATCTTGGATATAAACCTTATGATAAATGAAAATTTAAAAATACCTATATGGAAAAAAAGTAACTGAACTTGATTATTACACAAAATATATAAATAAGCCATTTTTTTATGCCACTAAATTTTTTGTTTATTTTGTTTTGTTTTGATGCCAAACCCAGCAATGCTCAGGGATTACACCTGACTCTGCACTCAGGGATCACTTCTGGCAGAGGCTAGGAGTACCATATGGGGTGCCAGGGATCAAAATTGGGTCATCCTATCCATTGAACTATTGCTCTGGCCCCACCAGTAAATACTTTGATATCAATAGTTTCACTAAACAGCAATAGACTGAACTCACCCATCAAAAGGCATAGAGAAGAAGAATGGACCAGAAAACAAGATCCAACCTTCCACAACTCCAGTGATGAAGGCTCAGAGTGAAAGGTTGAAAAACAATCAAACAAAGAGTGCTCTTAAGAAAGGCAGGAACAGATTAATCAGATAAAATAGACTTCAATTTAGAAAAAGTTCAACAAGAAAGTGATAGACTGGGGCTGGAGCGATATAGCACAGAGAGTAAGGCATTTGCCTTACACACAGCCAACATGGCGGACACAGGTTCGATTCTCAGCATCCCATATGGTCCCCCGAGCACCGCCAGGAGCAATTCCTGAGTGCAAGAACCAGGAGTAACCCCTGAGCATCGCTGGGTGTGACCCAAAAAGAAAAAAAAAAGAAAGTGATAGACATCACATAATGATTAAACAATCATTTCAAAACAAGTGAACTTAACACTCAATAACTGTATGTACCTAAGAAAATCAAAATACGCAAATCAATGATTACAATGTCTGAAGAGAGACACTGACCACAACAAAATAGTAATAGAGGTTCAGGGAGCTGTCTCAGAGGGCTAGTGTACATGCTTTGCATTCAGGAGACCCAAGTTCAATACAAAGTACTGCATGGACCTCTGAATATCACTTGGCAGTGATCCCTGAGCACCAACCCAGGAGTAGACCACAGGCATCATCAGGTGCACTCCCACCCAAAGGAAATGTAGTGGAGATCTTTTCTATCCAACTTTCACCGTGAACAGGTCAATCAGACATAAAATCAATAAAGAAACAAGAGTCTTAAATGAACAATTGCACCAGATGGGCTTAATAGACATTTATAGTCCTCACCATTGCCCAAAATTTGAATAAATATTCCTCTTAAATGTATGTGGAACATTCTCCAGGATAGAACACATGTTGGAGCATGGAGCAAATGTTAATTCATAAGAAATGAAATCATATTAACTATATTTTTGGATCACAATGTCATAAATCTAGAAACTAAACATAGAAGGAAAGGTAGAAAATATAGGGAAGCTAAACAATATTCTATGGAACAACTACTGGGTTAATAATTAAAAGAGGAAGCAAAAAAAATTCCTGGAAACAAACCAAAATAAAGATATGAACTTTTAGAACATATAGACACAGAAAATACTAAGAATGTTCATTACAGTACAGAATTACATCATGAAAAAATAAAAAATCTCAAATAACATAATTACACAACTCAAGGAATTAGGGAAAAAAAATAACAAAATCTTGCTTTACAAGAAGGAAGGAAAAATAAAATTAGAGCAGAAATAAAACAGAACTCAAAAAAACATAAATATCAATAAGATAGAGATTGACCCCCAAACAAAAATTCTACAAAATACTCAAAAGTACAAAGATGATCAATAAAATCTTAACATGCCAAATTCACCAACATAAAAAAATCATACATATCCCTTAATAAATTATAAAAATCATATGATCATATCAATATACCAGAAAGTTTTTGAAAAGATTAGCTTATGATAAAAATGCTAGCAAAATGAGGAAAGGAATATATCTCAATATGGTAAAGACCATGTAAGGCAAATCAAACACTAATATCATACTCAGTGTTGAAAAAACTGAAAAACAGAAAGCTTTTTGTCTAAGACATGAATCTCCACAGTCACATTCTTTTTAAATGTTTTATTGAAAATTCTAGGGGCTAGAGTGATAGTACAGCGGGTAGGGTGTTTGCTTTGCACATGGCCAACCCAGGTTCGATTCCCAGCATTCCATACGCCCATATGGTCCCCTGAGCATAGCCAGGAGTAATTCCTGAGTGCAAAGCCAGGGGTAACCCCTGTGCATCGCCAGATGTGACCCCCCCAAAAAAAAGAAAGAAAAAGAAAAAGAAAATTTTAGTAACAACAGCAAGACAAGAAAAAGAAATTAAAGCAATTCAAGTTGGAAAAACTGAGTAGAAGTACCACTGTTTGCAGATAACATGGTAATATACATATGAAATCCTAAAAGAATCCACTAACAGATAATAGAATAATAAACCATCAAAATGGCAGATTATAATTTCAATACATAAGAGTTTTTACTTTCATATGCAAGCAACAAACTAGATAAGAAAGTTTTAAAATTTTATTTATAATCACATAAAAATTAAGTACCTAGATATCAAAATTTTTAAAAAATGAGGCTCTGAAACAGTGCAGCAGGTAAGGCATAATACATGTCTAACACAGGTACAATTGCTGGTATCCCATATGGTCCCCCACAGCTTGCAAAGAGTAATCCCTGAGCAGAGAGCCAGGAGTAAGACCTGAGCACATCCAGTTGTCGCCCCAAAACAACAGCAAACAAAGAATCTTAACCACAGGCCATATATTCCCTTCTATATGCAGCCTTCACGGTAGTCCAAAGAGGATACAAATGAAAAATCATATACATGGAAGGCCACGGCACAAGACAGGGGGGCTAATTGGTAAAATTGGGGGTGAGAGGGGTGGGCGAAAGGAAATAAGGATGACTCAGGTTTACAAATTACTGAACTATGCTACATCAACAGCACCTAATTTAATAATCCACTTTTGACTCTCAGGTCAAAAATGATACATCTCAATCATTGCCATTCAAAGGATTTTTTAAATTGTAATACTGATTTACCATTTCCTGTTCTTAAACTTGATGATTCTCATGGCTCTTACAATAAGGTCCTAAGTCAGGTTTACAACTTATCAAACCAATCACAACCCAATTTCATTACCATTCTTTTTGTTCAACAGGTTTTCACCATCCATATTTCTCTATATTCTGCAGTCATGTCAATCCTTTCTCATCTTGTACAGACACATACCACTATATTTGTATACTAATTCTAATACTATCCTATCACCTGAATAAATTTCTTAATCCTCCAAATAACGCATATTTTATTCTATTCTTTTAGGAACATCCCTTAAGGTTCTGACAACCAAATCAAGCTCCTATTTTTGGACTGTAAAAGCAATCTATACTTCTTAAAAAGATGCAACACAACTTTAAATTATTTTGATATTCTGATCGTTTATTTTACATATGCCTCTTCCACTGAATTATGAAAGAGAAAAATAATACTTATTTATGACTATGTTCCTAGTATCTGGGTCATAGGTAGTTAGGTTATTAGGGTAAATGATGGATGAACTGAATACTAACTCCACAAGGTTATTCTGAAGATGAAATGAAATAATAAGTCTGTTCTGGTTCAGAGAATCAAATGCACCAAAACTTAGTATCATTTCAGTTCATTATTTAAAAGAATTTAAATGTACCGCACACTCCCAGCTTTCAGTATTAGCCCCCTACCCCCCAAAAATATTAAGAAATACTGGATTTTTTCCTCATTGGGATCATTTTACTAAAATTATATATCTAAACCAGTTTTACTGAAAATATACTTTTCATAGCTGGAGAAACAATAAGTAGTATACCTGGGATGCCACCTAGGTAAGTGGTCACTGTTCCTTTCATGGCTTTGTCCAAGATGGCAAGTTGTTTTGAAAGGTCTTCAGAGTAGAGAAGATCTTTTCTATGAACAGTCCAGAGCTCTAGGCTGTTTCTGTTGACTTTGAATTCCAGATTTGTATTTTGACCGGAACACAGATTTACAGCCTCTAGCCGAGATATTACAGTATTTCCAACAGACACCAGGATATCCTGCAGAGCAAAATAACAGCTTAGTTTTAAATAAGTATTAGTGGCAATGCCACATAAGAGTAACTTAATTTTTTGGTCACTATTGTGGGGGCCACACCCTACTGTGCCCAGGGCCATATGCTACTGGAGAGAGAGCCCAGCTCTCATACCTGCAATGAATGCATCTTCTCTACCCCTTGAGCCACATCCCTGGCCAAGAGTAACTTCGGGAGTCTTTGAAATTCGAAAATGGAAAAACAGAATTTCAATGAAGAAAACCAAATATGCGATAGAGCTTCCAAGTTTCAATGAAAAAAATTACTAATTACTATAATGGTCATTTTGAATATATATTTATATTATGAAGTCCCTGTTCCACTATTATGTAGCTATGCTGTAGCTTCTGAAAATGTTCATACACCAACAGGGTTGTTTTACCAAAAATGGAAACTTAACGTCGCGTATTAAGCAGTATTTTTCCTTCTTCCCAACTTCAGAACTTACATATGAAAAAGGAAGGAGTTGAATAACTCTTTGTTGGAGCAAAGACTTGGAAAATTTTGAAGTGCTTTAGTAAGCACATGCCAACATGAATGAAAAGGGCTTTTGTGCATAGCAATTCTGAGCACTGGGGATGAAGTTGTGAAGAGGCCCAAGAAAGAAAAAACAACCTGGGATTAGCAGCAGTTACATTAGAGAATTTACCCCACAAAATAGATTAAAAGTTAATTTTTCTACTTTTTAATCATTCATAGACTAAACTGCTCAAACAATTGACAGTGATCTATGCATATAGCTTATATATATATATATATATATAGAGAGAGAGAGAGAGAGAGAGAGGAAAAATAAAAAATGAGAGAATAAAATTAAATGAAACTGAAAAGTTGTATATTGTAATGCTTTCCAGATGGTAGAGTCTTAAAGTATCTGAATAGCAATCCAAGATCAATATTTTATGTGAAATCTATTTTTTGCAAAGATATGTAAGCTGTGGAAATCTGCTAGTGTTACTCATCTTCACTATCTATGAACTCATCTAAAAGTCCATAAAGAGGGACCAGAGCAATAGTAGAGTGGGTAAGACATTTGCCTTGCATACAGCTGACCCAGGTTTATCCCTGGCACCCAATATGGTCGACTGAGCACGACCAGCAACTATCTCTTACTGCAGAACTAGGAGTAAGGCCTGAGTACTGCTGGGTGTGATCCCCAAACAAAAACAAATAAGATTGTTAGCTGAGAAAGCATTTCAGAATGATAACTATTAGGTGATATAATGTTATAAAACACTGCATACATATCTTGAAGAATCATGAAGACACAGATAAACACAGAAACTTCAATAAAAATAATGGGGAGAGAAAGATAGTACAGCCCGTAGGATGCTCGCCTTCATACAATTGAGTGTATTTAATCTTAGCACCACATATGGTTCTCCAAGTACTACCATGAGTAACCCCTGGGCACTGAGGCAGAAGTAAGCCCTAAACACCTTCAGGTGTGGCCAGAACACACACACACACACACTCACACCAGTTTAGGTAAAATTTTCAACAGATTGCTAAAACTCAAGTTAAAGCTAGTGTGACATTATGGGAGTTGTAGGCTCTGCAAACAAATATGAAACTGGGTGTGACCCCCAAAACATAAAACTTTTAAAAAATATTTAAATAATAAATACATATAGAAGTTACCAAATACCTTTGTCTCTTCACTGATGAATGAGTACTGGATGAGTATGGGAATTCCATTTTTTTTTTTAAATAAGTTAACATCTAGCTGAAATCCAAAAGTTGTAAATGCCTGTGGCAAGCTGATGACAAAAACCTTGCAGGATACCTTTAGGTTGCTTATCTCAGATTAATTTCTAATCTGCTCACTCTTCTTCTACCCCACGACCACGCCAGCCTGCCTCAATCACCCTGTAAATTGCAAACAGCTCCCCCTTCTATGACTATAGACACTATTCAGTGATTTGTCTCTTCTAAAACATATAGAGATCATCCAAGCTGATCTTGGCATACACACAAGATTCTTGCTGCAACTTGTTGGAATCTACAGTGGATGACATATTAAATAGCTTCTAACAGAATGCCAAATAATACAAATCTTTGATAACTCTCATGTTTACTTTTATTCAAGATGCTTTTTTTCTGTTCCTTCTCATTTCAAATCAAAGTTGCCAGCAAGAAGCCAAGGGCTGGTTTTAGTTTTTTCTCATCTCTCCTAATTTACTTATGGGAGGGAAGATTAAACAAGCGTGCCAGAAAGCACAACACATTATAATTAGATACTACATATCTGAGAGTGAGTTGTAATCAGACTCACTTTTATTTTGTTGGTACTGGCTAATTCCCATGATACTTTAAGGATTGTGAATAAGGGTGGATCTCTCTGTACCCTGGGAAGGCTCCAAGATGCCTGTGTGTCTGCCTAATCTTAGTTCTATCTGCAACAGGCTTTTCAATGTCTCCTCCTGACATCTTGGTTCAGACCTTAGAAATAAATATGCAAAAAAATAAAAATAATGGACATTTATTAAGTCCTTAATGATGTTTTGGAATTTGTGCCAAATACTTTATGCAAGTGTTCTCTCCTAATCATCAAAGTAGCGATTTGATGAAAATACTGTTATATATCCATTTATGCAATTTTTTATAAAAACGGCCAAAACATCTATCATAAAGTTACCTGAAAATTTTCAGAGGTGGAATCCACCAAGGACAAGGCAAAGGGTACTGTGTTACCAGATATCAAGGCAAACAGAACACCAGTGCCAGCAGATGGACGAATATTCAAGGTGACATTCAGTTGCCAAGCCTCAGCTTTGGATGCGTTATCTGTTTAAATACAGAAACAAAAGTGGGATCAATGTACTTATATGTATATCCGAAGAGATATTTAGAAATATGTGTATCAGAAGAGATATTTAGAAATATGTGTATCAGAAGAGACATTTATAAGTATTTTGTGCAAGTCATCTCTTCTAAATATCAGTCCAATCATATTATTAGCCATCTCATTAATACTCCAATACATCTTCAGCCAGAGTAATAGATGGCACTTGCCTTACATGTGGTCCACCTGGGTCCATCAATGGCATCCCATATGATCTCCCAAAGCACCACCAAGATGGATTCCTGAGTGCAGAGCCAGGAGTAAGCCCTGAGCATCCTTGTGTGTGACCCCCTCTCCCCACAAAAAAAGACATTATGTATAGTACTCAAGTTTCAATTCTCACCTCAATGATGTATATACTCAATAGTACAGTGAATAGGGTGCTTGCCTTGCATGCAGATAGCCCAGTTTGATTTCTGGCATCCCATATGGTCCCCTGTGCAACCCAGGAGTAATTCCTGAGTGCAGAGCCAGATATTACCAATGAGCACCACTGCGTGTGGTCCAAAAAAGCAAACAAACAAAACCAAAACCAAACAAACAAGAAACCCATGTATAATGCAAACAAAACCCACTAAGTGCCCCATCCTTCTATATTAGAGAATTAAAAACTACTACAATTTTTCTCTTTTGCCCTTTATTTTAACATTATATGTTTGCTTTTTTAAATTTTTTTTTAGCTTCAGTTTTAGTGATGAAACCCAGAGTCTCATACATAAAAGAAACAAGACGTGCTTCTCTACCACTGAGCCAGATATGGACTTGTTTGCTTTTTTTTTTTTTTTTAAGAATTAAATTTTCAAAGTAGCCTTTTGGATTTGGGATTTGTTTGTTTGATTTGAGGACACACCAACTGGATTATCACTCACTTGATCCCTTCTGTTTCATTTTTTTCCCCTTTGGTTTTGCTTAGACCTCTTTGGGTCACAGCTGGTGATGTTCAGGGGCTACTCCTGGCTCTGCACTCAAGAACCACTCCTGATGGTACTGGGGCGACCATGGGATGCCAGGGATCAAACCCAAATGAGCCGTGTGGAAAGAAAAGGCCTTCTGTACTATACTTTTATAACTTTGCCCCTCCCCCCCCCGATTTTTATCTTTAAAAGCTTTTCCTCTTCCTTTTCATGTTCACTAGTGTCAATCTCATAGAAGTTACGTTTTAAAATATATAGGAGAAAATTCAAAGAAATCACGTCAGTAGTTTTAAGGTAAATCTATGTACAGCTGCTAACGCCATACTGCTCCTCATCCAAAAGTGCTCTGATTAGAGCAATGGGAATAATAGATATGTCCTATATACACTGGGGAGTTGGAGAATTTGGTTTTGGCTGTGCCGGGAACTGAATCCAGGGCATGTGCTCTACCATTGAACAACATCGTTGGCTGCATCGTTGGCAAGTAGAAAAGAACTCTGAAATCAACAGTTGACTTTACAGTACTTCTAGATTACTCTTTTAAATGTGTCTTCTTTTCCTTAATTAGTAGGCACATTATCTAACGCTGAAGAAAATGAGTTATACATGTCTCGATAATCTGTTTTTCGCAGTATTTATTCAAATGTTTTAGTTTGTTACTTTGTTTGAAAATCATTTAATCCACAAAAATATTAGCTCAAAATCTGAAGCCTTCCTCATTTAATGTGAAGAAATATATTGTAACAGCCTAAAATGCCCCCTGAAATCTTTGAAAGATCAAGTCTAGAGAAAATAGTATTTCCTTGAAATACGTTCTTTCATTAACCATTTCTAATGCTACTCATATGTCACTATCATTATTTAATACCCACTCAAGGAAAAATATAATTATTTAGAAATAAAAAAGCTTAACAGGAGGTAGCAACGCAAAAATATGCAAGAATATTAAATTATAACATAGCAAACATTATAAAGTAGATAGTTTTCAGGTTCTTTGTGAATTAAATAATTATGAAGTAATATTTTTAGGTATGAAAATACTTAAATTTTCTGGTTTTTTTCCCTATTCAACATATCACCATGGGCTTATTTTTTTCTATATTCAGGTATCAACACAAAATTATATTAAAAAGATCATTAAAAAAAGAGTAAACATAAAGGTGTTGTTTTAATTTATGTTTAGAAAACAAAACCATTAATGCACTAGTGTAAGGTCTCCCTTAAAAACATAGCAATAATTCCCAGGCAATAAATAAAAGCATTTGAGCTGTTTTTTCTTAAAAAAAGGCGTATCATAGTAATTCTAGACTTAATTTATAATGCTGTATTAGTAACTCAGATAATGAACTCCTAAAATAGAAAATACAAAAAATTTCAATAAAATAATTAAGTGCAGGCAGTCTCTGAACATATGAAAAAATACTGAACTTTGTAAGGAATTGATATCATTTTTTTAAAAAATAAGATATATATAACAAACAAATATAAACATTCCTATTTTGTTGATAAAAATAAATTGATAAAATATCTTTGGAATAGAATTTGATCAACCAAAATATATATATACATATATATATATTTGCATCGTCTTTGAAAAAGGCCCTATAGTTCTCATACTCTCTCATACAAAGCTAATCACAAGCTGTATGTTCAAAGATAGTTATGGAAATACTATTTGTTAAGGTAAAAAGTGGGAACAGGGGCTGGAGAGATAGCACAACGGGTAGTGCATTTGCCTTGCATGCGGCCGACCCAGGTTCTATTCCCAGCATCCCATATGGTCCCCTGAGCACCGCCAGGAGTAACTCCTGAGTACAGAGCCAGGAGTAACCCCTGTGCATCGCCAGGTGTGACCCAATAAGCAAAAAAAAAAAAAAGTGGGAACATACTAGAAGAACTTACTGTTTCATTCATATAGGAGGAAACTGGAAAATGCACACTTATAAAAAAGACAACTATCTTCATAATTGAATTCCTCTTGAACTATTAAAGAGTTGAGATTACAAAACAGGAAACTAATTAGAAACCTAAAAAAAAAATAGATGTCCTTCTTTGAAGAGATAGAGTGGGAGTACTCTCTTGCCCAAGGCAAATATCCAGTGCTATACAATTAGTTAAGAACAATTTAGGTTGGGGCCTATGCGCTAGTACAGTGGTTAGAGTGCTTGCTTTGTATCTGGGAAGACCTGGGTTCAAGCCCTGTACCACATGTGGACCCCTGAGCCCATCAGGTATAAGCCCTAGGTCCAGATTCAGGAGTAAACTGCAGTCTCCACTGGCTGAGGGCCAATAAACTCTCCCTCAGCCCCTCACCCTAGCACACACACACACACACACACACACACACACACACACACACAAAAGAACAATTCTTATAAAATTTTCAACAAATTACTAAAGTACCAGTGAAAGCTAGTGTGACAGTATGGCAGTTGTAGGCACAGTTAAACACATAAAAACCCATATGCAATGCGGACAAGAGTTCCTACTAAAACATATACAGTGTTGTAAACCAATATGTCTAAGAAAAAGGGGGCACACAGTGAAATTTTCATAAATCAGTCAGGTTATATGCCAATAATATTTAAGTAGCATGACCATATTAATAACATCATTCAGCTACCTTAATTTTCCCAAACATCCCAAGAACATTGATTAAAATATATTGTGCTGGAAGTGATAGTGCAGCTGGTAGGGCATTTGCCTTGCATGTGGCCAACCTAAGTTCAATCAATCTCCAGCATCCCATGTGGGCCCCAGATCCTTGCTAGGAGTGATCTCTGAGCTCAGAGCCAGGAGTAAACCCTGAGCGTGGTTGAGTGTGGCCTAACCCTGCTCCCACTCCCCAAAATTATTAAAATATATAGCACTGTAACACTGTCCTCCCATTGTTCATTGATTTGCTTGAGCGGGCCCAGTAACATCTCCATTGTGAGATTTTGTTGTTACTGTGTTTGGCAGCGATAGCATAGCGGGTAAGGCATTTGCTTTGCATGCAGCCAACCCGGCCAACCTGAGTTCAATTCCTCTGCCACTTTTGGAGAGTCCGACAAGCTACTAAGAGTATCTTGCCCGCAGGGCAAAGCTTGGCAAACTCCCCGTGACATATTCAATATGCCAAAATACATAATAGTATGAGTAAGTCTAACACTGTACCTGATACATAGTAGGTACTTTATAATGGTTTGTGCAGAAATTATTGCCATTTTCAATGAGTAAATTTAATCATTAATGAAAAAAAGGAGACAAATAGGAAAGACTTACTATAATCTATGTTAAATTGAGCAACTCCAGAACCAGGATAGTAGGAGCCCTTCTCCACAGTGAGAAGACAATGCTTAGTTTGTTTTTCTTGAATAATTTCCTTAACTCCTGAAGCTCCTTGGTTTAGCAAATTCCAGCCTCGTATACATCCATCTAGACGAGGATTAATCTAACACATTAAAATAGAAGCCAAGAAATATATTTTAAACATGCAATTTAGTCTGATAAGTGGCTTAATTGATGATAGATACAGGTTTCCTTAAGAAGGAAAAGTTGGTTATATTTTAAATATTTTTTATTTTATCTTTTTTTTTTTTAATTCAAGGTGTATTTTAGAACAACCTGTTTTAGTAAAAGTGAGTGTAGCTATAATAGGCCTTCACTGGGATCTTAATTATATTTAACATGTCAGTTCTACCTTTTATCTTATCCAGTGGTCACTTCCCCATACTAAATTCTATGTATTCTAGCTATAGTCTCGGGCTCTAATTTACTTTCTGTCCATCCATTAATCACATTCCAACAGATGTTTTTCCTACCATGAGGTGCAATGCCTCCAAATAAACAAGAATATTTCATTCTTTAGTTTTTATCAAACTTTCTAGGTAAATTTCAAGTACACAGTAGCAGTTTATGGATATTCTATTCCTTTGGAATAAATTATTTTACTATAAAAAAACTTCTAATTTATCAATTTCAAATGATTTTCTTATTTTCTCTGACACAAGTTAACTACTTCAAGATTATCAGACCATATAAATATTTTGAGTTAAGATGAGTGAACTGCCATGAGTTAAAGATAAATATGCAGGGGCCGGAGCAATAGCACAGCAAGTAGGGCGCTTGCCTTGCACGCGGGTGACCCAGGTTCGATTCCCAGCATCCCATATGATCCCCCGAGCACCGCCAGGAGTGATTCCTGAGTGCATGAACCAGGAGTAACTCCTGTGCATTGCCGGGTGTGACCTCCTCAAAAAAAGAGTAATATGCAATAGTAAATATTTAAATTAAATCAGTGTATTAGGTGGACCCATAACTTCAAATAAAAATGTAGAACAGTTCAATGACAGTGTCCTTCATGAATTTAATTCCATAGTTATCAGACAAATATTATATACAGAAATAATCTAGCATAGTCTAACTATAATTTATGGCAAGCTATAGTAATACTGAGGGTAAATAATTTTTTGATTTCCCTTGTATGTGCTATGTTCACTCCCAAATTTTGTACTAAAATAAATCTGATCCAAACAAATATATTTATATATTTAATGGTTAAGAAAAGACAAGTATGATGTTAATACACAATTTATGTTTGAAAAACATTTTAAAGCTACTTCCCCATGAATAATGATGGGGATTTATCTGGTCATAAAATAAGCACATTGATTTTCTTAGATCTTTAAGAAAATCTCAATGGTCACTAATGTAATTTTTTCACTTTTAAGTTGCCATGGGTCTTATACTTAAGAAAATAACTCTGACACACATAAAATTAGTTTCAAGTCTATTATAGATAAAATTAATTCATGGTAAATTTGAATAATTACCGGTCTAATGAGTGCATTCTCCATTCTGTGAGGTAATCCTGCAAAATATACTTTGATTTCTAGAAAGCCATATGAAGGCTTAAAAAGAGTATTAGGCTTAATTATATTCATCACAGGTTCCTTAGCTACTTTAACACTTATACTGTGTTCTACTTCTTCCACAGAGACCTATAAATAAAAAGAGAAAAATTACCAAATAACCAAATATCATTTCATGTCATTTGAAATGGTGGGACTGAAAAATCCTGTTACTATTCCAATAAATAACTTATCAAGACAGTCAGTTTAAATTAACTATTACATTATTCCAAAAGAACTGAAATGTCAATTATTATAAAGGCAATAAAAATGTCTTTTGAAGTGATAGTGCTTGACCAAAAAGTAAACATCACATCATATTTTAAAGTATAAGAATATTAACATTATTCTTTTAAATTTAAGAATTTAATTATAAGACATATTTCAACCCCAGGATGATATAAAATTAAGCTTAAGAAAAAAAATTATTCTTCACAATGTCAAAAAAATTAAGTGTGCTTACTTGCAATTGTCTGGTAATCCACGTACATATAAACAATACTGTAAATAAGTTATTATTATAAATCAAGAAAAATCTGTATCTCCAGTAATCCTTTTATTGCACACCAATTATAGAACTGATGCAAAGCAGTCTTCTGTTTTCTAATAAAAAGTAATGGTAAACAATAAAAAAATCCTGGGTTGAAGCTCAAAAGACTGGTAATCTACTTTGCATCAGGAAACTTGGGTTCTGACCTCAGTGATGCTATTTTTCAGTACCATTTATACATCTATAGTTTCTGAACTGCTGATGCAACTTCCCAGCATATGTCTATATTTACAGCTTACAGGTTATTGCATAGGAACAAGCTTTAACAAGTATTATACTTGTGCTCAAATATTTTCAAATTTAAATTTATACTATTTCCTTGGGCTGGAGCAATAGCACAGCAGGTAAGGCATTTGCCTTGCATGCAGCCACCTGGCCAAGCCTGGTTCAATTCCTCTGCCCCTCTCGGAGGGCCCGGCAAGCTACCGAGAGTATCTCGCCCGCACAGCAAAGCCTGGCAAACTACCTCTGACGTATTCGATATGCCAAACACAGTAACAACAAAGTCTCACAATGGAGACATTACTGGGCCCGCTCGAGAAAATCGATGAACAACGGGAGGACAGTGACAGTGACTATTTCCTTATAAATGAATTTATTTAATAATACAAGCATTGCAGCATTTTCTTGGTTTCTATTCAAAATTCATGATAACTTACATTACCAATGCATTTCATTTTATAATAGTATTATAATTGGGCACCGAATGAGTTTAGAATAGGTCTGAAATACTCGATCCCAGGATACTTAAACCCCTCTTAAAGTAGATATACAAAATTTATATATACTTGATTGAAAGCTTAACCTGAATCTTGCTTCAACTGGATCTTAACCAAGACTTTCTTTTTATCTTGAAATATTGCTATTTTTCAGTACCATTTACACATCTATAGTTTCTAAACTGCTGATGCAACTTCCCAGCATATGTCTATATTTATAGCTTACAGGTTACTGCATAGGAACAAGTTTTGACAAGTATTATACATTTCAGTTCCCACCATTAAACAGCAGCCACTGCTGCAGTCTTCTTTCATTGGGTTTATATTGTAATGGTCCCCTATTCCCATATCCTACTCTTCCCTGATCTTCTATTATCTAATTTCCACAAAGCCATCCATCCTTGGTCAGTGCTGTCTTGAAAAATGTGAATTTGTCTGAGGTGGGAAAGATACTACAGCCAATAAGATGCTTTTTTTTTTTTTTTTTTTTTTTTGCACCACGCAATCCACCAGGTTTGATGGTCCCAGACGACTCCAGGAGTGATACCTGAGCTCAGAGCCAGGAACAATCCCCAAGCACAGGCGTAGCCCAAAACTAAAACCAAAACCAAAGAGTGGATTTGTCTCTATCACTCTTCAAAATTAGCCAACCCAGGAGTTTTCAAATTTCTATCAACCCATCATCTCATTATGGTCCCCAAGGCTCTACATGATCTTATTCCAGATCACCGACTACTCTTTCTTCTTCTCCACTAACTCTACACTGACCTTTGTGTGGTTTATCAAAGACACCAAACACACCCTCTCCCATGAGTCTCTATACTTTGTGTTCATAGCACAAAGAACCCTCTTCACCCATATGTTTCTCGTGACTCATACTCATAAGTCTTCGGTTAGATTTAAGTGTATCAGAGATGGCTTTTCCTGATTCCATAAGCAAACTCACCATCATCACACTCAATGGTTTTGCCTTGCTTTTCTTTTTCCTCATAGCATTAATCACTATCTGACATAATCTATATGTTCAGGCATTTGTGGTTTTCATGTCACCACTAGAATGCAAGCTCATAAGAGGAGTGAATATTTTTATTCAGTTGAATCCTCATCACCTAGAAAAAGGTAACTTATAAATGAATAAAATAATGCAAGTTATAGACGCCCTACTAGTAAGTACCAGAATTAAAAATAATTTCAAAATATAAAATTGCTTATAAAGCAATATTGTTTACTTTTGCCTTATGACCGTTCTTATAACTTTATAATCATACATTTCACTTTATTTATTTTGATTACAAGACATTTGAATTTTTTTGGATTTTTGTTTTGCTGTGTGCTGAGAATTAATCCCAGGACCTCACACAAGCAAGACAATTGTTCTACTGCTAATCTTACTTTGCTTTGTAGATAATACTTCACATAAAAGATAAAGCTATGGGCGTGGGACGGGCACAGAGGCCCAGCTCTGGGCAACAAAGCTGAACGGCTCCAATTCCAGCAGGTACAGCCCGCCCCCAAGGGCCTGGGTTCCTCTCTGGGCACGCGCAGCTTGAAACAGCCCCTAGACAGCCGGTTTTCAACCCCTGATCCGCGTGGGACGGGCACAGAGGCCCAGCTCTGGGCAACAAAGCTGAACGGCTCCAATTCCAAACAGGAGACCTTCCCAACTCCTCGCCCAGTGCCAGGGACTTTTTCCGGAGCCGCGGCCGCTGACGCGGCCGCGAAATATTTTCCCACTACATATGCCATAGGAACCATAAGCTAACTTCTTAGATGGAAATTTCTCTATTTTAGCTCAGCCACTAGAAACACAGTTGCCAATAACTCATAAGCCTATCTTAACTCACACTGCATATCAAGCAGAATAGTAACACTGAACGTGAAGGACTAAACCACACCTCTCACAATGGTAAAGCAACGCAAAAGCCCACCAAACATTCATATTGAAGAGTCTAGCCCAGATGACACCAACAGTACTGTAGTGTTAGACAACCTCTCTGACAAGGAATTCAGAAGGGAGCTACTTAGCATGCTTAGGGAATTAAAAGAAACAATGGAAAGCAATGCCAATAGAAGACAAGAGGATCTGAAGGCAGAAATGAGGAAAATGCAATCAGAAATGTCAGACCTGAAAAATCTCGTAGGCGAATTGAAAAGCTCAGTGAAAGGCCTCAGCAGCAGAGTAAGAGCGGCTGAGAACAGAATCAGTGAGCTCGAAGATGAAGTTCAGAGACTCTCCAGAAAAGAGCAGAAAATGGAAAAGAGACTCACAATTCGGGAACAGATGGCAAGAGAAGATCGTGATGAAGCCAAGAGGGGTAACATAAGAATTATTGGAGTCCCAGAGGGACAGGAAGAAAACCTCAATGAAGAAGAAACTGTCAAAGACATCATTGTTACAACATTTCCAGAGCTGAAGAAAACTTGTGACCACATTCAGGAGGCCCGAAGGGTACCAGCTAGAAGAAATCCGAAAAAAAATACCCCAAGACACATTCTGATCAAAATGACCAAAACCTTAGAAAGAGACAAAATTCTGAAAGCAGCAAGATCGAAGAAAGAAATCTCTTACAAAGGAGCATCCTTAAAATTCACAGCTGATTTTTCTGATGAAACCCTCAGGGCCCGAAAACAGTGGTGGGACATAGTAAAAAAACTCAATGAAATAAATGCCTCCCCCAAAATACTTTTCCCAGCAAGACTCTCATTCATAATAGAAGGAACAACACACAGTTTCACAGACAAACAACAGCTCAGGAACTTCATAGACTCAAAACCATGGTTACAAGAACAACTAAATGGGCTACTTTAAGGCAAGAAAGGCCCCTCAAATACACCCAATTTTAACAGAACAATGGGACAAAATCCCATAACAATAATCTCTCTCAATGTCAATGGGCTAAATGCACCAATTAAAAGACATAGAGTGGCAGGATGGATTAGAAAATTGAACCCAACATTCTGCTGCCTGCAAGAAACTCATCTCAATAGTCAAAGCAAACACAGACTCAGAGTCAAAGGCTGGAAAACAATCCTACAGGCAAACAGCTCCCATAAAAAGCAAGGGGGAATACCCTGCCACAGAGGCAGGATGGGACGGGGGGGGGGGGGGGGGGGGATGAGGGGGGGGGGATGCTGGGACCCATGGGGATGGATGACGGGCACTGGTGGAGGTATGGGGACTTGATCATTGTATAACTGAAACCCAAGCACAAAATTTGTAAGCCTATAACTGTACCTCATGGTTTTTCACTAATAAAAAAAAAAAATATAAAAAAAAAAAAAAAAAAAAAAAGAATTATTTAAAATACAAGCCTAAACTGCATAAAAAAAAAAAAAAAAAAAAAAAAAAAAAAAAAGCTGGGGTAGCCATCCTTATATCAGACCACATCGATTTCAGAGTGAGGAAGGTCATAAGAGACAGTGAAGGCCATTTCTTATTGATCAGAGAATCTGTACAACAGGAAGAACTTACAATAATAAATGTATATGCACCTAATGAGAGACCAGCAAAGTACTTAAAACAACTACTCATAGATTTGGAAAAAGACATCAATAGCAACACAATACTAGTGGGAGACTTCAACACTGCTTTGTCACCTCTTGATAGATCAACCAGACTCAAGCTTAGCAAGGACATACTTCATTTGAGGGAAACAATGGAAGAAAGGGACTTAGTAGATATATACAGGACACTTCATCCACAAAAAGCTGAATACACATTCTTCTCAAGCGTACATGGAACATTCTCCAAGATAGACCACATGCTGAGCCACAAAACATGCCTCCATAAAATTAAGAAGGTAGAGATTGTATCAACAATCTTCTCAGACCATAATGCGCTGAAATTAGAAGTAAATCACACACAAAAACAGAAAACTAAATCAAACACCTGGAAATTAAACAGTGCACTATTGAACAACGAGTGGATTAGACAGGAAATCAAAGAGGAAATCAAAAGATTCCTGGAAACGAATGAAAATGAGAACACGAGTTACCAAAACTTATGGGACACAGCAAAGGCTGTGTTAAGAGGAAAGTTTATAGCTCTACAAGCATTCCTCAGGAAGGAGGAGCGAGCACACATAAGTAACCTAACCTCACAGCTTAAGAGCTTGGAGAAGGACCAAAAAAAGGAGCACAACCCGAACAGGAGAAAGGAAATAATAAAACTCAGAGCAGAGATTAACGAGATGGAAACCCAAAAAACAATCCGAAAGATCAATGAAACCAAGAGCTGGTTCTTCGAGAAAATTAACAAGATCGATAAGCCTCTAGCAAAACTCACAAAGAAAGGGAGAGAGAAAACCCTAATAAACCGAATCAGAAATGAAAAGGGGGTCATTACAACAGAAACCACAGAAATTCAGAGGATCCTCAGGGAGTACTTTGAGAAGCTTTATGCCACGGAACATCAAAACCTCGAGGAAATGGATAAATTCCTAGACTCCTACAGACTCCCAAGGCTGAACCAAGAAGACCTGGAATACCTGAACAGACCTATCACCATCAAGGAAATTGAAATGGTAATAAAAAGTCTCCCCAAGCACAAAAGTCCTGGCCCGGATGGATTCACTAGTGAATTCTTCCAAATCTTTAAAGAGGACTTACTCCCAATGCTCTTTAAGCTTTTCCACGAAATTGAAATATCAAAAACACTTCCAAACAGTTTCTACGAAGCAAATATCACACTGATACCAAAAGCAGACAGAGATACCACAAAGAAAGAGAATTACAGGCCGATATCCCTGATGAACACAGATGCAAAGATCCTCAACAAACTACTAGCAAATAGAATCCAACTACTCATTAAAAAGATCATACACCATGACCAAGTAGGATTCATCCCAGGGATGCAAGGATGGTTTAACATTCGGAAATCAATCAACATAATCCACCATATCAACAAAAGAAAAGATAAAAAGCATATGATCATATCAATAGATGCAGAGAAAGCATTTGATAAGATCCAGCACCCCTTTATGATGAAAACCCTAGCCAAAATGGGTATAGAGGGGACCTTCCTCAACATACTTAAAGCCATCTACCACAAGCCTACAGCAAGCATCATCCTCAATGGGGAAAAACTGAGAGCCTTCCCTCTAAGATCAGGGACGAGACAGGGATGCCCACTCTCTCCACTGCTGTTCAATATAGTACTGGAAGTACTTGCAATAGCGATTAGGCAGGAAAAAGATATTAAGGGCATTCAGGTAGGAAAGGAAGAAATCAAGCTCTCACTATTCGCAGATGATATGATACTCTACTTAGAGAACCCAATAACTTCCACCAAAAAACTCCTAGAAACAATAGACTCGTACAGTAAAGTTGCAGGTTATAAAATCAATACCCAAAAGTCCATGGCTTTCCTATACGCAAACAGTGAGAGAGAAGAAAGCAACATGAAAAAAACAATCCTGTTCACAATTGTGCCCCAGAAAATCAAGTACCTAGGAATCAGCTTAACTAAGGAAGTAAAGGACCTGTACAAAGAAAACTACAAAACGCTATTTCAGGAAATAAAAGAGGACATGAGGAAATGGAAAGATATCCCCTGCTCATGGGTCGGGAGACTTAACATTGTCAAAATGGCAATACTACCGAAAGCATTGTATAAATTCAATGCAATCCCTATAAGGATACCCATGACATTCTTCAAAGAAATGGAGCAAACACTCTTGAAATTTATATGGAACAATAAGCCCCCACGAATAGCTAAAGCAATTCTTGGGAAAAAGAAAATGGGAGGAATCAACCTCCCGAACTTCAAACTGTACTACAAAGCAGTAATAATTAAAACAGCCTGGTACTGGAACAAAGGCAGAACTGCAGACCAATGGAACAGGGTTGAATACACTGACATCTCTCCTCAATCATATGCTCATCTAATCTTTGATAAAGGTGCAAGTAATGTGAAGTGGAGTAAGGAAAGCCTCTTTAATAAATTGTGTTGGCATCACTGGACGGCTACATGCAAAAAAATAGGCTCAGAACTCTGCCTAACACCATGTACAAAAGTAAGATCAAAATGGATTAAAGACCTCAACATCAGACCAGAAACCATAAGGTACATTGAAGATAAAGTTGGCAAAACCCTCCATGACATTGAAGCTAATGGTATCTTCAAAGATGCCACGCCACTGGCCGAGCAAGTGAAAACAGAGATAGATAAATGGGACTATCTTAAACTAAGAAGCTTCTGCACCTCCAAAGAAACAGTGACCAAAATACAAAGACAGTCTACAGAATGGGAAAGGATATTCACCGAATACACATCTGACAAGGGGTTGATATCCAGGATATACAAAATACTGGTTAAACTCCACAAGAAGAAAACATCCAACCCCATCCAAAAATGGGGCAATGAAATGAACAGAAACTTTCTCAAAGAAGAAATCTGAATGGCAAAAAAGCACATGAGAAAATGCTCTACATCATTAATCATCAGGGAGATGCAGATCAAAACCACAATGAGATACCATCTCACACCTCAGAGACTGGCCCACATTCAAAAGAACAAAAGCAACCGATGCTGGCGTGGATGTGGCGAGAAAGGGACACTCCTTCACTGTTGGTGGGAATGTCCACTGGTTCAGCCCTTCTGGAAAACAGTATGGACGATTCTCAAAAAATTAGAAATTGAGCTCCCATTTGACCCAGCAATACCACTCCTGGGAATATATCCCAGAGAGGCAAAAATGTATAGTCGAAGTGACATCTGCACTTGTTTGTTCATTGCAGCACTCTTTACAATAGCCAGAAACTGGAAGAAACCTGAATGCCCAAGAACAGATGACTGGTTAAAGAAACTTTGGTACATCTACACAATGGAGTACTATGTAGCTCTTAGAAAAGATGAAGTCATGAAATTTACATACAAGTGGTACAATATGGAAAGTATCATGCTAAGCGAAATGAGTCAGAAAGAGAGGGATAGACATAGAAAGATTGCATTCATCTGGGGGATATAAAGTAACAAAGTATGAGATTAATACCCAAGAATAGCTGAGATCAGCACCAGGAGGATTACTCCATAACTTAGAGGCCAGCCGGGTATCCTAGAGGAAAGGGCAGTTCAGATAGAGAAGGGAGCACCAAATAAAGGATGTTTGGAGGATCCTCCCAGGAGGGGAGATGCATGTCGAAAGTAGACTATGGACTGAACATGTTTGCCACTCAATGCCTCTTTTGCAGACCACAACACCCAAAAGGAGAGAGAGAACACAGGGGATTGCCCTGCCACAGAGACAGGGGGGATGGGGGGATGGGGGTGGGAGGGATATTATCCATGGTGGTGGAAAATGGGCACTGGTGGAGGGATGGGTATCTGATCATTGTATAATTGAAACCAAAGCACAAAAAATTGTAAATCTACAACTTTAAAAAAAATAAAATAAAATAAAGGGAAAAAAAAATAATCACTACAAAGACAGATAAAGTAAAGAAAAATTGGTTTAAAAACATTATATCTCATTATATTTCCCACCGTGGTGGTGGGAAATGGGCACCGGTGGAGGGATGGTATTTGATCATTGTATAATTGAAACCCAAGCACAAAAATGTGTAAGTCTGCAACTGTACCTCATGATGTCTCACTATTAAAAATTTTTTTAATAAAAAAATATTTTCCTTCTCAGAAAAAAAAAAAAGATAAAGCTATGTGGTTTGGTAACAGTATAAAAATTCTAATGATTTTATGCACATAACATCAAAGTAATAAGACTACAAAATTTGCAAAACGTACTATAGTCCATAGACCATTATTAATAACTTTGCCTCCAGATGTGATTTGGGTAGAATACTCATTCTTAAATTGAATTTCAATCATTCCATCACGAAGTGCAATCAGGAACCAAGAAGACCGATCTAGAGATTCTGCATATAGGATAACACCTTCTGAATCATATGTGCGGAAATCAAATTCAGCAGAAAACCTAAACAGACAAAAAGAGAACCTTAACTATGAGAACACAGAAGGCTTATGGCATTTTTATTTTTTCCTTGTACTGTTAAACATTAATATGGATTGAAAGAGTCAATTATTCCATTGCCAGGATTAAAAAAGAGGGTAAGGGCAGAATTAGACTTCATGTATTATTTTTGGCTCCATGTGTATTTAGAATCAGTATATTATATTTTCTTGATTATTCTTGGAGTCATTTTTCCTGGTGAACAGATGGTTGGTAATTTTTCATCTTTTTCTGGCATTTTTAAAAAGGAATTCCTTCTAGTGTTGGGGTTAAAATATATATGCACAAATATCAGGCATAGTATACTTCTCTCCATACCTTTTATAACACTATATAATCTGACATTAACATTTTTTTGTATCCGTAAGTTATTAGTAAAAGATGTTACTGTTTCATGACTGGTTTATCCTCAAAAAGCATACTTTCCGTATGATTTCATATATGTAAGGAAGAAATCTCTCAGAGATCTATTTTTTAAAAAGTGTCTGGATGATTGCAAACATAATTAGCCTCCATGTGTGGTAAGGAAGGTAAAAAAGTAAAAAAGTAAAAATGTATGTTAGCTTGATTTCAACAGTATTACGAAACTCTAGTATTATGAAACTCTATATAAATCACTATACTAAAGTACACGAACAAGAATTTAAAAGATATAGTCTGGGACCAGAGATATAGTACAGTGGGTAAGATGTTTGTCTTGCATATTCCAACCTGGGTTCAATCGGCACCACATATGGTTCACCAAAGCTCCACCAGGAGTGATCCCTGAGTATAGTGCCAGGAATAAAATCCTCAGGATAGTCAAGTATAACCCTCTCACCCACCAAAAAGGACATAAATAAAGGATGTAGTTTGATTAAAATGTTTAGGATGTGAATTCTAACTGCGATTAATATTCTAGACATATATGAAACTGCTATTAATATTCTAGACATATATGAAGCTATTTCAATACACATAAAAATTAACATATATTAAAGTTTACACAAAACCACTAAAATCAAAATTATTTTAAAGACAAACAGGAAATAGAAATATAAATGTGATTTTTAATGGAGGCGACTTTTCGTTTTTGTATGTTATAGGACTATAATATTGGTTCTCAGGGCTTACTCCTGATCTGTGCTTTGGGCCATTCCTGGCATAGCTTGGGGACTATATACAATGCCTGGCCTGTAATAGAACCTGTGGTCAGCCACATACAAAGCAAGCTCCCTACTAACTACCTTTGTCTCTGGCCCCATGGAAGTTAAGTTAAAATAAAGGTAATTTCATTTTAAAAGGCAGGTTTTTCTATAAGTATCAAATAAAGCAGAAATAATACCAGTCTTATTCTCACAAATAATAGCAATAAAATTAAAGGGATTATTAATAATGTCGCACAACTCCAAGAAAATATAAAAAAGTTAAATGTACAGAAAAGTGTGTTAGACAGTTAACACTATAATAGGAATTCACTAAATTCATATTACATATATGTTCAAAGAACTCTCTTGCCCTGGAATAGGACTTCTAGTATATCTCATAATCATCACATTTTGCTGATCAGAAGGCTTTATTATCCTGCCAAAATCTAAATCTGTGCATGTTCATTATCTTTCAGAAATGAATCCTATAATGGATAGTGATAAATTATAGTGATAATTTCCTTTTTCTTGCAAAATCATGTTAATCTACGATCTGCAGATTTTCTTTATAGAATACAACAGCGTACAAAACAGAAAGTGAATTTAACTTTAAGGTAGGAAAAGTGTTTGATCATCACAGAGATGAAGTAATTTTGGAGCAAAAGAGAAAGGAGGGAAGGAAGGAAGAGAAGGAGGGAGGAATTAGGGAGGGAGGGAGAATTTAAAAAAAGGAAAAAAAAGAACAGTACCAGAGAAGGAAATAGAGAAGGATGAGGGGGAAGAAAAAAAGAACAGAACCAGAACTGGAAATAAAGTTTAGAAGTAGAGCACATGCATTAATTCCCAAACAAGCCAGGCAAGCACATGCACAAACACACACACACACACACACACACACACACACACACACACTGTAAAAAGGAAAGAAAATTAAAAGAAATGGACTAGACTACTAGCTGTTTAGTGTGTTGTTTACACAGGTGGTCAGTTTTGCAACTTTATCATATTTTCATTTAAGATATGTGTACATTTCTATGTATATAATTCAATAAAAACTTTTAACCAGAGAATAACAAAATTAAATATTAATTTTGTTTTTGGCCTATTTGATTCAATTTTAGAACATCAAAAGACTCTACGTAATGAATACCCTTGCAAGTGCCTGAAGGTTCACAGTAGTTAAGATTTTTCTCTCCGATTTGTTGTATTCTCATGGTAAGGAAGGGTTGTCTTTAATGTACATACTAAAAGATAATACTTACTCTGAGATGTTAAAAAGAAAAATATGGGCTCAGGGGCAGAAAATGACATAGGCGCACAATTATATCAGTGTATCTAAGAATAAGTATCAATGTTCCTTAATGATAAGATTTTGGTAAAGAGGGCTGCATTATTAGTGATCACTCATATCTAATAAAATCTGGATATTTATGATTAACTAAGACATTCAAAATTTTGGACTCTATAATCAGTCTCAAAATACTTTTTCATTATTCCAACAAAATTCTATTTTCTTTTATCTAGCTCCAACAATAGATTGCTGTGAGGAATTCTGATAAAACAAAGAAGATTCAGAAACATAAACAATACTCCCTCTTGAAGTCCACCAAGATACAAGAATATATTAAGTATTCAGATAGTCAGTTAAAATCATGTAATGAATTTATTTAAATATTACTGGAAGAATCTTTTCAAATTTTCCTCACTAATTATGAATACAATTATATTATAAAAGTAACACACTAAGCTTTTTCTTATTACTTTGCTTTTAAAATGTTTAAAGAAGAATAACAATTTTCAAAGGTAGTAAGTATACTTTCTCACCTTCTTAGTTTAAATGAGTTCACTATAAAACTTAAAGTAGAGAATAAGGTAAAAATAATCATAAGATCAGCTTAGAATCAACAAAAAATATTTTTAGCATGAAAATTATATGTCTCAAGTACCAAATTAACTTTTGGGTTCCCCAAATCATCTAATTTATGATATACTTAAATGATCTGATAAATAATACAGCATAATACACTCAAAATCTTTTCACTTCCTTTACTCCTTTGGTCTTTATCTGAGTACCTCTGGAAATTACCATTGGTTTCTTACCTGGTGGTTTCTGGCAAACGAAACTTTAAGTATAAAACAACCGCTGAAAAATGCTCTGCCAGATAAAGTAATTCATAATTTTTTTCAAGATTCAAAGAAAGGCATACTGGAATATCCTGGAATAAAAAAAGGAAACAATCTCATTAAAATTCATAAGTTATTGCTTACTGTTTGTGCTATTATATATAACCTTCTCAAATTTCTAGGTTCTTGTTAAATGCATCTTCTGTAATACATACACACACACACACACACACGCACACACACAAATTAAGAACATCTTCAATCATAACAAAGAGCATATTTTACTTTCTTGGGTACTCCACCAGGAATATGTGGACAAATATGTGAAGATTTCTCAAAAAATTAAGAACTGAACTTAAATATGACATAAAAATTTCACTTCTTGGCTTCTACTCCGAGAGACCCAAAGACGCTGTTTGGGGAAAAGAAGAAAACATTCATACTCCTATATTTCTTGCATTGCTAGTCATAATAGCAAAGTTATGGAAATAATCCAAATGCCCAAGAACAGTTGAGTGGATAGAGAATATATGCACAATGGAATACTACTCAATTATGCAATTCTCTGCTCCATGAATAAAATTAGAGGCAATGTAAAACAAAACAAAACCAAAAAAAAAAAACTTATGCTTTGGGCCAGATAAATTGTACAGTGGGTAGGGCACTTACTTTGCAAACAGTGAACCTGAGTTCAATCCCTGGCAGCCCATATTTTCCCCAGAGCTCACAAGAAGTGGTCCCTAAGCATAGAGACAGGCTTAAGCCTTAAGTACCATGTGGTGTAGCCCTAAGACTACTTTTGTACTATTGTACTACTATTGTTTCCTTTTTTTATTCCAAGTATATACCACAAATGAGTGAGATCGTTGAGTATTTGTCCTGCTTCTGACTTACTTTACTCATTATCTTCTTAAGCAAAATTGGATGGAATTCTCCACTTCCATCAAGTTGTATTGAAGTATAAGGTTTCCTATTTCCTTATAGATGAGTAATATCCCATATATAAATATATAGGGATATATCAAAAATTTATCCATTCATTTATTATTGGGGCTGGAGCGATAGCACAGTGGGTAGGGCATTTGCCTTGCATGCATCCAATATGGTCGACCCGAGTTCGATTCCTCCGCCCCTCTTGGAGAGCCTGGCAAGCTACCGAGAGTATCTCGCCCGCACGGCAGAGCCTGGCAAGCTACTCGTGATGTATTCGATATGCCAAACACAGTAACAACAAAGTCTCCAATGGAGACGTTACTGGGCCTGCTCGAGCAAATTGATGAACAACGGGAGGACAGTGACAGTGACATTTATTATTGAACTCTTCTTTCCATATCCTGGCTATTATACTTAGTACTTCAATGAACACAGGTATTCATATATCTTTTAGAATTAAATTTGAGGGGGACATATGCCAAGAAGTGGAATTGCTGGAAATCCTATTATTACTTTGTTTTGAGAAATCTCTATAAAGTTTTCCATAGACTGATCTAAAAGACATTCCCAGTAACCATAAATGTTGTTTTTGTTTGCTTTATTTTTATTTCTAAGTTTTGGTCTTAGGGTTACACCACATGGTGCTTAAGGCTTAAGCCTGTCTCTATGCTTAGGGACCACTTCTTGTGAGCTCTGGGGAAAATATGGGCTGCCAGGGATTGAACTCAGGTTCACTGTTTGCAAAGTAAGTGCCCTACCCACTGTACAATTTATCTGGCCCAAAGCATAAGTGGTTTTTTTTTTGGGGGGGTTTTGTTTTGTTTTAAAAAAGATCCATACAACATTGGTTGTTTTCAGTATTTTTGGTACCCTATCACTGGTGTGATATATACTATCGTTGTTCTGATTTGCATTTCATTGTCAACAAATGATGGTGAACAGTTTCATATGCCTACTGGTTATCTGACCATTTCTTGAAGTGTCTGTTCATCTTCTATTCCCATTTTTGTTGTTGTTTGGCTCCCTAAAAAGTTGAGTATCACTCTCCCACCTTCCGTGGCTTGCTGGAAGGGAAAGACAGGTGAAGCCATTTCTTGTATTGTTCTTTCTGATGTTGAGTTTCATGAATGTCACATCTATCTTGTAAATTGACCCTTTACAAATATTCGCAAATATTTCCTTTGCAAACATTTCCTCTCACTTAATAGGGTAAGTTTTTATTTAAAGTTCTTATTTTATATTTGGATTTGTTGGTGGTTTTGCCATACAAAAACATTTTAGTTTGAAGTAGTTCCATTTGCTTATTTTTGTTTTTATTATCTTTGTTGACAGAGTTGATCACTGGAGACACCTCTGCAGTACATATCCTGGAGATTCTGCCAAATTTTTCTCAAGCTGCTTTATGAATACTGGTCCTATTTCAAGGTATTTAAATTCCTTTTATTGAATTTTTGTGTATGGTGTGAAATCCAGATACAGATTCATTTTACTTTCCTTTTTGCATGTGGCTAGGAAAACATCATTTAAAGGATGGATTCTCATAATTGTGAAGTAAATACAAAATATGAAAGGGTGGGTTGAAAAGCCTATCTAAGTCCAATCTAAGTTCAATCTAAGTCCAAAGGCAACCAATTGCAGAAGTCCTTCTTGTTTGGGATGCCAGGCAGGTCTTCAACTGAACTGATGGAATTCACCAACATTATAGAGGAAATTAGTTTTACTCAAAATATGTTAATTATATTATTTATAAGGATCATATAAGTAAGTGATCATTGATATAAAGAGAGGAGTTCAGCAGGGCAATACCATTTAACTGAAACTCTTCAGTGCCACCCTCAAGAACGTCATGCGATGACTGGAATGGGAAGGAATGGGAGTGAAGAAAGAGGGTTGGCAACTACACCACCTCTGCTTTGATGATGACATTGTTCTAATAACACCAAACATTAGCCAAGCAGCACAAATGCTGGACGACTTCGACCGTGAGTGTGGAAAGGTCGGACTACAGCTGAATCTTACGAAGACAATGTTTATGAGAAACAGCCTCGTTCCTGACGCCCCATTCACTCTCAATGGAACGACCATCTCCGAATGCAACAGCTACGTGTACCTAGGTCAAGAAGTCAACATGACAAATGACCTGGCACCCGAGCTGCGCAGGAGGAAGAGAGCAGCTCGGAACACCTTCAAGAGCATCGAAGAAATAGCTAAGAGGACGAAGAACCTCCAGCTCCGGGCACATCTCTTTGATTCCACTGTTCTTCCTGCATTAACATATGGCTCAGAGACCTGGGCCCTACGCCAACAGGATGAAAACACTATTCGGGTCTCCCAAAGAGGAATCAAAAGAGCTTTGCTTGAAGTATCATGCTTCACTCAAGTGAGAGAAAGAATCCGGAGTTCTGACCTCTGTCTACGATCAATAATCAGGGACGCTGTCTCCTTTGCCAAGGCGTCAAAAATCAGATGGGCTGGGCACGTAATGAGATTTGGAGTCAACCGCTGAACTAGAGCTCATTCCCGTGGATTCCACGGGACATGAAAAGATCGCATGGTCACCTACCTACGAGACAGACAGACTTCTTCATAAAGACCCTGAATGAATAGTTTGAGGCTCTCCATGTTCCTGGAGCGAGCAGACGCCACTGGGCTACATTAGCACATGACAGGGATGAATGGAGACGTTACTGACGCCCGCTCAAGCAAATCAATGAGCAATGGGATATCAAGTGATCAAGGGATCATATCAAAAATACCTTATGGAAATTTTCAAAATTTGACCAAATATCTAGTTCAGTCACTTTGACACACAAAATTAACCATACAAGAGGCTGAAGTGATAGCACAGAGGGTAGGGTGTTTGCCTTGCATGTGGCCAACCCGGGTTCAATTACCAGCATCCCATATGGTCTCCCAAGCAGTGCTAGGAGTAATTCCTGAGTGCAGAACCAGGAGTAACCCCTGTGCTTCGCCGGGTGTGACCCAGAAAGAAAAGAAAATTTAGCCGCACAAATGTGTTCAACTATAACTAAAGGCCAAATCCAACATGAAAAAACTTAACAGTTTTCTGAAGCTTTTTAAAAATTAACTACATTTTAAAAGCTCAGGTCAATCAGATTGTGATTTAAAAAAAACTGTAAGAAACATTAAATGACCTAAAGTGATTTTTTGAGGTTTTTAATGCTTAATTTTTAAGAGCTAGAGTGATATTGGCATATTGGGCAGGGGATTTGCCTTGCATGCGGCAATCCCTGATTTGATCCTTTGTACCCCATATGGTACCCCAAGCACACCAGAAGTAATCCCTGAGTACAGAGCCAGGAGTAAATCCTGAGCACCGTCAAGAGTGGCCCAAATGCCCCTTCCCTAGTGTTGGCCCCCCAATGCCAACAAACACACAAATTCAGATTCTGCAGATTGAATCCAGAGTCTTGCATATGCAAGCTAGAGTTACACAAAGAACTACTGTCCCAATCTTAAAGGGACTGAACTTTTTAACAATCGGTGGCAAAGCACTTAGTGTATTTAGTGGCTCAAAAGGAGCAACTTTCCGAGTTTTTAGCCCAAATTTCTTTTGTCATGAACAACTTTTTAATCTGATCTAATTCCATTTGTGTTTTTGTTGTTGTTATGACTGTCTTTGTCAATAGACTTAAATCTTTTAAGATACCTCTGAAGTTCAAATATTGAGGGTTCTATTTCTGCCTCCCTGGATTTTATAGATTTGGGGGGAATCATGAGGTTTTTTTCAACACAATTTAAATTAGCATTTGTGAAAGGTGTGAGTTATGAAGCCAGTGTCGTTATATCCCTCCCTTCCTTCTTTCTTTCCGAATGACTACCCAATTTTATCAATACCATTTGTTAAAGACTTTTTTCACCCCTTTTTTTCTCGCTCCTTTATATTAACTGTCCATAAAAATTAGGGCTCACCTTGGTATTCCATATACCATAAATAACTGGGGGAGGGCTGCAATAACTTTTTATAAGGCCTCGGGTGAGAGTAATTTAAGCAGTGTTAATTCTTTTAATCTATGAACATGGGTCATTGTTCTACTTCCTGGCATCCTCTTATATTTTTTTACAATGGTGACTTACAGTTTTTAATGTACAAGTCTTTCACATCCCTTGTTAAGTTGATTTCGAGGGAAGTGAAGCATTTGCATACTATTTAAAATGGGATTCCTTCCTTCCTCCCTCCTTCCCTCCCTCCTTCCCTCCCTCCCTCCTTCCCTCCTTCCTCCCTTCCTTCCTCCCTTCCTAATTTGCTAATACCAGTTCTGGGACTGAAGTTTCACACCAAGATCTGGATGGGTGGTGGGCTGATTCCTGGTGTATCTGCTCTCTGCTGTGGCCTCTGGAATGACACCTCCCTCAGGAGTGGCTGCTGATCACTGTAGCATCTGTACTGGGTCACCAGTTCTGCGAACCTTTCTGTCATGGAAGGTGCACACACAAAATCGAGCCTCTGTGGGGCCTTTGTGCTCAAAGTCCTCCATCTTAGGCTGGCACCTATGTCTGGGTCTGACATGCCTACACTGACAAGTTTTCTTCAGCTCCGAGTGGCTACAGCTACAAAGTTTTCATACTGTACACCAGCTGGGAGCCTACGGTTATGGGCCAAGGCTGTGACCACTTAAGAGTGGTGCCAAAGTTGGGACCCATTCAGTAGGGTCAAGACTGAAACTGAGCTGTGTGGAATTAACCTCCAGAATGGCTTTCCTGGATGCGACTGCTGTAGCCACAAATGCTTTGTTGAACTTGACAAACCCCAGTGCCCTTTACTGACTCAGCAAGTTTGGATACAAAACTGAGTTCTGTGGAGAACCTTTGCACTCAGTATTCCAGCATGAACTTATCCAGAGGGCTGGTGGCACATCAGCTCCGTGAAGAAGCCTTTTGAGACAGAGCTGAGTTGGTAACCCTGTTGGACCAGGTTCAGGAATGGCCATGTCGGGCTCAAGGAAACCTAAGCCTGTTCCTTCAGTTCAGGAGTGCCGGTATAAAGCTGGAGGGCTGTACATCCTTTGTGTTCCTGTAAGGGCGAAACTGATGCCATGACAGGTGGCAGAAATCAGCAAAATCAACTAGGCCTCAGGTTCAGTTCCTGGAACTGAAAGAATCTCGGTTTCCCAGCAATGAAACAATGTGTAACTAGCCAACCTCTACCCACCTAGGAAAGTCCCTGGGTTCAATCAATCACTATGTCCCAGTCAAAATGGCCCAGAAATTGCCTTTTGTTAACACTAAAAGAATGAGTAGTATATGAAACCATAAATTGTTAGTGGAACTATTTAACTATTGCCTGACCACTGTTACCCTAGACACTTGCCAAAAACACCTTTGTTTGGTAACTAAGATTTCTTTCTGAAACAATAAGGCATGTACCGCTTATGTAATCAAACCCTATATAAACTGCTTGCTGCCTGAAGTCGGGGTCACCATCAAGAGAATGCTCTGTGGGTGAGATAGCTGACCCCAGTATACTGGAATAAAACTCCTACTGCTTTTGCATTATCAAGTTAGTCTCTCTCTTCATCTCACCGCTTGGGAACCCATAGTCCCGGGCTTAACATTCCGCACCCTCCCACCTCAGATTGGTGTTCTATATTTGATACCAGCTTGTCAGTCTCTTTTCTCCTCCAGTCTCTATTTCTCCTTCTCCCCACTCAGAGGAAGCGCTCCTAAGCTCTGAACATCTGAACCATTCCACATTTCGGTGGTTCCGAGTTGAGCCTCCCTACAGTAATGGGTATATTCCCCAGTGAATTTTCTTTTGTTCAGAGGGGAGGAGAGTGAGGGAAGTGGATTGGGCCACACCTGGTGGTCCTCATGAAACACTCCTGGTTCTGCTCAGGACACACACATGGATGTGCTGGGAGACCGTATGTGCTGCGGGGATCAAATCAGGTCAGCCAGATGCAAAGCAATAGCCTTATCCCTGTATAAGTTCTCTTTCTTTCAGTGAATTTTTAGTACTCCTCCCAAGATATTATGTTTATTTCAGTTTTTTTGCACTTTTTATGATGAAGCACTCATAGAACTGTTCCTTTTAACCTATCTCGGCCACACCCTAAACCCCAACTCTTCATGAGAACCATTTTTATTTGAATTCAGAAATAGATGGCAGACTCAATACACCAGTGAACAGCACCTCTGTTGTTTACTTATCCATCTATTACAAAAATTTTTCTGAGCAGAAAATAAGAAAAGTGTTAAAAAAGTAAAGAAAATTCTGGGAAAGCTGGGTAGGATTAATTATAAATTACCTCTGTCTCCAAGACATTTACCTTCAAAATAATTTAGTGTCAGTAAATTAGATATTTATTTTTTTCTAAGACTAAAGATGAATGTTAAAATAGAAAACTTGTGTGAATTTAGTCAGAAGGATAGTTACAGGATGACCTCCTTCATCTGTGGAATATAAAGTAACATAGTAAAGAAACAAAAAATTCTCAAAAGCATCAAAAACTGAGAACTTGTCTTTAATTTTTTTTTCTTTTTGGGTCACACCCAGTGATGCACAGGGGTTACTCCTGGCTCATGCAACTCAGGAATTACTCCTGGCGGTACTCGGGGGACCATATGGGATGCTGGGAATCAAATCTGGGTCGGCCATGTGCAAGGCAAGCGCCCTGAACTCTGTACTATCACTCCAGCCCTGAGAACTAGTCTTTAAAAGAAGCATATCACTCAGAATGGATAAGAAGGGACAGGATGGCTGAGGTGAGAAGGAATGACGCTGGGAAATAGTGAAGGAAACATTCTGTTGAAGATGTGGTGTTTGTGGGTTTTTGTTCTTTTTTCTTTTCCATGAAACCCTGTCATTATCAATACTGTAGATCATAAGTACTAAAATAAAATTTAAAAATAAATTTAAAGACTTTTCTTAAGTAGATAGGGAACTGGAGAGATAACACAGCGGGTAGTGCGTTTTCTTTGCACGCGGCCGACCCGGGTTCAATTCCCAGCATCCCATATGGTCCCCTGAGCACCACCAGGAGTAACTCCTGAGTGCAGAGCCAAGAGTAACCCCTATGCATCGCCGGATGTAACCCAAAAAGCAAAAAAAAAAAAGACTTTTCTTAAGTAGATAGGAAGTTTGCATACATAGTGACATTTTAATAAGTCCATTTGCATAGTGATATTTTCTAGGTCCATAAAAAACTTCTCATTTCCTCTTATAATTTCAGTAAATATATTTAGAGGTAGTCGGTGTTGTGTAACTACGACAAATACTAAAATACTATGGAACTAATTCACAAAATAAACATTTAATCAGCATGGCATTTTAATTAGGAACTATAAAAATTACTGCTATGCTAACTGGTTTCCTCTACTTATTAAGAAGGTAATGTAATATGGAATGCTACATTTAAGATTTTTGTATACACCATTAAATTGCTATTTAGGTATTTTTAAGTCTGTTTCATGATTTCATAAAATCTCACGTTCACTTGTAAAAAATAAAAGTGATGCAAATATTGAACTAAGGACCACAAACATGTGATCTTTTCTTCGGGAGGAGAGGATCAGCTTCAGATGTAGACCTCTTGATAAAGGAAAAACAAAAACGTATACCCGACATTCCATTTCCGCATCAATTATGAATTAAATCTGAGCAAATAATTATATTTGGGAAATACAGGCACAAACTTGACTCTCTGCAAACTGCAATTTTAATTCAACTAAGACTCTGAGAGATGTTTTCTCCTAAGATTAGTTTGTTGGGGTTTGTTTACTTGAGATAACGTTAGTTTATGACTATTTAATGAGCACTCATGCAAGTACCAAAGGCATGATCAAACTTGTCAGAGTAGAATAAAGAGAGCAGTTACTAGAAAATGTGTTTACTAAAGTTTCTATGGAAGATTTCTTACATCTTAAAGGTACACCTTACAATTTTTAAACCTACAGACTACACAAAGCTGAGTTCTGAACTCTTGATTTCACATGAAGTCTTCTGTTTTTTGTTTTTAACCTAGACATAAAGTACTTTATGTTTATGATTTACAGGGTCACAGTCAATAATTGTGACAATTAGGCTACTTAAATCAAAAGCAGTTTTAGTAAAATATCTGTATTTTCCTGATGAGCATCAAGTATGTGGAAAAAGTACCTGGGTCTCTTACTTTAGAAAAGAGATTGGAAGTTTAGCACTGTGAAGTGTTACCTCACAACTCTTCTGATCTTGAGCAAGTTTGAATCCTTTCTTCCCATCACAAGAACAAGAGTAACTTCCTGGATAATTGACGCATAGTTGAGAACATATGTTCTCTGAGCATTCATCCACATCTGGGATAAAAGAGAACATAAACCTTAATATCCCTAAATGTTCAATCTGATGGAAGTAATAATTAATTTTCATGAGAAAATTTAATAAATAGATCATATAAAAGATATTCCTATGACATCAAATTGCATTTCAATACTTAGCAAGAAATTTAAATGAGCTACAAGTGTTTATTTAAGCTCTATATATGAATGAGATCATTTGCTACTCATCTTTCATTTTCAAATCACTCCACTTAGCATAATACTCTCCAATTCCATCCAACTTGCAGAATTTCATCTTTTCTCTTTGCTGAATAGTATTCGCACGTGTGTGTGTGTGTGTGTGTGTGTGTGTGTGTACACCACAACTTCATCATCTTTATCCACCAATCTATTGTTGAGTATTTGGATGGTTTCCAGATCTTGACAGTAGTAAGTCGTGCTGACATAAACAAAGGTGTGCATATAACTTTTTGAATCAATGTTTTTGTGTCCTTTATGTAGATTCCTACAAATGAAATAGCAGGATCATATGAAAATTCTGTTTTACATGTTTGAGAAGTCTCCAAACTGTTTTCCAGAGATGATGACGCATCAAACAATCACACAAACAGTAAATGAGGGTTTCTTTTTTACATCATTCACTAGCACTTATTGTTTCCAATCTTTCTCACAGAGCCCATTTTCACTGGTGTGAGTTGATGTCTCATTTTCATTTTGGTTTTATTTCCTCAATAATAAGTGATTATGACACATTTTCCATGTGTCTATCAGTCATTGTTATGTTTCCTTTGAGAAAATGTCTATTCATCTTCTCTTCTCATTTTTAATGAGTTGAACTGTCTGTTAAATTGTTAAGCTTGAGAGTGCTTCATGATTTCAGATATTAGTCCATTGCCTGAAGTATGATTTGCAAATATTTTCTCCATCAGTAAGGTGTCTTTTTATTTAAGGTCTCTTTTCTTTTAAAGTGCAGAAACTTTTTCATTTGATGCAGGTCTGTTTCTTTCTGCTTTTGTTTTCTTGTCAATGAGAGACAAGAAAGTCCTGTCATTTACTTTAATGAATTTTATGGAGACACACTAAATATTGGTCTTTAATTCATTCTTATTGATATTTTTGTAGAGCATGACTTGGGTCTAAATTCTATTTTGTGCATATGGCTAACCACTTTTTCATTTGTTGAAGAAGCTCTTCTTGATTCACTTTAAACTGCTCACACATTCGAGTATTTATCTCTGGAATTTCAATTCTGTTCCACTTGTCTGAGAATCTGTCTTTGTTCCAGTACTTACATTTTTTTTTTAATTACAACAGCTTTGCGTACTGGAGAGACAGCACAGCAGGTAAAGCTCTTGCCTTGCATGCAGCCAATCCAAGTTTAATCCTGTCATCCTGTATGGTTCCCTGATTTCACCTGGAGTGATCCCCAAGTACAGGACCATGAGCAAGCCCTGAGCACAGGTGTGTATGGTCCCCAAAACAAAGTAAAAATTAAAATCTGTAAATCTAATGCTTCCCAATTTTTTTCCTCAGGATTTTTTGAATATTGGGGTAGTTTCAAGATTTCATATGAATTATATGCTTTTTTTAAATTTCCTTAAAGAATGCCACAAGAATTTTGATGATTGAGTTGCATCTGTAAAACCACTGTGGGAATTATGGATATTCTGACATTGTTGATCTTATCAATTTGTGAATAAGGAATATGTTCTGGTGTTCTGTGTCTTCTATTTATTTTCAAAGTGAATTTCAATTTTCACTAATATTTCAGCTCTTTTGTTTGACTGACCCCCAAACCCTTTAGTTTTTTTGGCAAATCAAAAATAGTGTAGACAAAAGTCTATGTCCTTCAATTGGTGAAAAAAGGCCACTGACATTTAATTAAATTACTGAAATTAAGTGAATCATAACCATGTTTATCTTGATTCTTAATCTTCATGTAGTCTTCATTGGGCTGGAGCAATAGCACGGTGGTAGGACGTTTGCCTTTTACACGGCTGACCTGGTCGACCCAGGTTCGATTCCTCCGCCCCTCTCAGAGAGCCCCAAGCTACCGAGAGTATCTCGCCCACATGGAAAAGCCTGACAAGCTCCCCGTGACGTATTCGATATACCAAACACAGTAACAAGTCTCACAATGAAGATGTTACTGGGCCCGCTCAAGCAAATCCATGAACAATGGGAGGACAGTGCTAAAAAATAAAAGTCTTCATTAAGACTTTATTTACCATTGATGAAAGTTTCTTCAGTTTATCCTGAACACTGTTTTAGTGTTCATGAACAACTTCAGCTGCTGTTTGTCAGTGAAGTCTGTGCCACTCCTTCAAACTTGAATGATAATCTAAGTGAATAGAGTATTCTTGTTTAAATGCCTAATTCACTTACTGAATTAATATCACACAATTTACTCCTAGCAGTTAGCAAATTTCAAAGAGGTTCTTTCGTAGTGTTTTGTTTTGTTCTTGCTGCTCTTAGGATTCTATTTCTATCTTTGGCTGTAGACATTTTAATTATCATATGGGCTGAAGTGATAGCACAGCAGGTAGGGCGTTTTCCTTGCAGGTGGCTGACCCGGGTTTGATTCCTCCATCCCTCTTTGAGAGCCCGGCAAGCTACCGAGAGTATCCCGCCCACATGGCAGAGCCTGGCAAGCTCCCTGAGGCATATTCATATGCCCAAAACAGTAGCAACAAGTCTCTCTATAGAGACATTACTGGTGCCCACTCGAGCAAATTGTTCAACAGGACAGTGCTACAGAGCTACAGTGCTTGATGACTTTCTGTTTAGGTTGATTCTGTTTGGGACTATTTGGGCTCTCTGGTCCTGAGTATATAGGTTGATCATCAGGTTGGGGAAACTCTACAAAAACTGATTCTACATTTTCTTCTTTCATTACTTCTGGAAATTCTATAATTCAGATATTGTATCTTTGGTGGCTGCTTCATAAATCTCTGATGTTTTCTTTATTTAAATTTTTTTCTTAAATTTAATTTTAATTAAGAAGCCATGATTGGGGCTGGAGCAATAGTATAGCGGGTAGGACATTTGCCTTGCATGCGGCTGACCCAGGTTTGATACACAGCATCCCATATGGATATGGTCCTATGAGCACTGCCAGGAGTAATTACTGGGTGCAAAGCCAGGAGTAACCCCTGTACATCACCGAGTATGACCCAAAAAGCAAAAAAAAAAAGAGGAAGTTAAAAAAAAAAAGAAACCATGATTTACAAAGCTGTTTATAATAGTTTGTAATAGAATTATTTCATGTATACAATATTGGAACACCAATCCCACTACCAGTGACCTCAGAGTCCTGGTCCCTCTCATCCCCTAGACCACACAGTTGGCAAGCATATAACAAATTTATTTTATATTAATTGCTCCAACAAAATTTAAAGAAATGCAGATAGAATGATCAGAAGAAAAATCAACAAAAATAAATTTGCAGTGATTATTTGCTATATAACTTTAATCTTTGTTAATTTAGTAGAGGACAGCCATACACACCATTAGTGAGTACCATTTTAATGCCACATGTTGGGAAGTTTCTCCTGTCCTTTAAAGAAGTTCTTTTAAACCTTCTTGAAAATTTCATTTCAAGACTATTAATTCACTGAGGAACATTTTGCCAATCTGTGAAGTTCTGTATAGCTTCTTCAAATATGAATGATAATCCAGTTGAATAAAGCGTTCTTGGTGAGGTGTTGTTTGTAGAGTTTTTGTACCATATCTATGTTCGTCTGACTTGTCTCATTTGATAGATCTGCCACACATCTTATAGATTTTTCTTTGTATGTAAATTCCTTTTATGATCTTGCCACTTTCAAGAGATTTTTTTCATTTTGAGTATAACTGGTCCTGGAGTTTTCCTCATTGAGTCTATTTTGACTAGCCCTCAGGCCTCTTGGATCTCAGTGCCTGTAAGTCTCAACTCTGGGAAGTTCTTATTGATGATTTCTTTAACTACTGTTTCTTCACATTTGTCTTCCTGTTCTTCAGGGATTCCAACTGATATATTTATTCCTCTGCTTCTGTGAGTCAGTTGCTTGTTATTCCTTCTGTTGTCTTTTTTCAATTCTCCTTCTTTTTCTTTGTTGAAGCTCTCTTGTTTTGTTATCTTCCGTTTAGTTGAATAGCCTAGTGATTGTCACTTTGAATTCTTCATCAGGGAGAACTGAGAACTCTTGAGTATTTGGGGCCTTGACCAAATTTTTGAGGTCACCAATTAATATGGGAGGCTTCCTATGCTTCCTCATTGAGTTTGGTGTGTGGTAGCCTGACTCTCCATTTTGCTCACGGGAGCTAAAGGCATAGGGGTCTGGACTGGTGGGGGGATATGGGCAGGCCTACCAGGTTGCCACACCCTTATCTGGTGTAGAGTTGGGTCTGGGGTTGGTCACCCCAGTAATTTTTACTGGCAACGAAGTATATTTGATGTACAGAAAAGCAATATCAGTTTTGGTGAGTGCAAGAGAAAAAAAGGCATCAAATTCTTCAGAAGGACACGAAAGATATTTAAAGATATTTTGAAAATAGTATTTATTCAAACAAATACACAGCTACAGAAATAGATTTAAGGATCTCAGGGCTTGGGAGAAGAAGTATAGAGTACTTATTGCTTAAATACTTAGAGTTGCTAGTTAGGATTATTAAAAAGTTTTGGAAACAATGGTAATGGCTTTATGATAAAGCGTACACCTAAAATGTTTAAAAAGGGATGATTATTTATTTTGCACAGTAGATTATAACTACTGTTGATTTATTTTATTTTACTCATTTCTGTTTTGGGGGTTACATCAGCTATGCTTAGGGCTTACTCCTGGATCTACCAACAGGGATAACTCCTGGTAATATGGTGCCAGGATCAAACTGTGGTCTTGTATATGTAAGGCAAGCAACCTATCATTATAATCTGTCTCCAGACCTGATATAATTCACTTTATGATACTGAATGCATTTTAAACTTTTTAATTTAAAGGATATATGAGATATCATATACATATATACATGTGACAACTGTGTGTGTGTGTATATATATATAAAAGTAATTAATGATTAAATTTAAAAAAAAACAACCTAGAAGCCTCTTTGGCGCCCATATGTCTGAGATACGTACTTCCTTACTTTAGGGTACATTTCCCCATTTTGGGAAAATGGCCTATACATCCATACTTAGGATATATACTTAGTTTTTTCCACTCAGGAAAAGTTTGTATTCTCTCTTAAACACAGATCTCTTTCTCCACCCTCACATTTCTATAAATTTATTTCAGCAAAGCTATTTTACTTTCCAAAAAATCTGTAACATATTAAAAAAATTATAAGCAGCATGATTGTAATCAAATGAAATAATAACAAATCCAAATGGCTCCCAAGTCCATAGGGATTATTAAATTAATGGTATTTCTCAAATTTGTGGAGCTTCATTAGTTATCACTTGATTATAAGATTTTTTATAAATATTTCATCATAACAGAATAATTATACATATAAAGATCCTATAATGCTAATTATTCTAAATCTGTTCTTAAAATGACCTTTCTTTTCTGTATAACAAATAACATAGTGTTATATGGACAGAAATTTATTAGAAAAACCTTAGGTTTCTAACCACCAACATTATACCACCCCCATGACTTTTATACTATCTATATTTTCCATACTGTCCTTCTCCTTCCAACTTGTAATTCTCTTCTATCTGTGAGTTTTGTTTAAACGTTGTGACTATGTGGTTATTTTGCTTTTATCATGCATATATAGGTTAGGGGAGACTAGAAGTGCATAATATTAAGCCTGAGGATCATGTGTCTCACATATCTTTCCTCTGAAAAGAAGCCAATGATTACCCCATTGGCTGAGCCATACCACAGACTTTGCCATCTTCAAAAATAGGATTGTTCATCTCAAACAAAAACAGTGCTTTTAATATGGAATCAGGTTTCAAAAATACTCTCTTAACCATCAACAATTATATCATCAAAACTCTACCTTCACACGTTTTTGATTTGGGACTGTATCTGTAGCCTTCAGCACATTCACATTCGAAGCCTCCTGGGAAGTTTCTGCACACAGCTGTGCCACAAATGTCTGGCTTTAAAAAGCATTCATCCACATCTATAAAGGAAACCAATATATTAAAGAGCATTTTTCTCATGCCAGAAGATGCTAGCAAAGAACCCTTGATTTGTGTTTCCTGGATCTAGTTTATGTAATAAGACAACAAAGTAACCTTGGAATTACAAAATATTAAATCTATCATTGTAGTTTACTTCACTAAATATTATTTCTTTATAAAAGGCATAAGGAATTTGATTAACATTTACCATATTCCTTGTGTTTATGAAAAAACAGGTTTTAGTCATTCTTTTATCTACTAGAGTATAATATATAATAAATGACCATATTATTAATAGAAGTTTATGAAATAAAGTTTCAAATGAAGATTAAAACTTAATTATCACAGATATAAATAAATAAGAATGAGATGGCTCATAAGACTTTCCTTTCTCCTTGAAAATGGACAACAGCTAGATCTTCATTCTTTCATTATTGCCTAAAATAAATCAATTTAATGTGAGACTGAGTAAAGTGTCAACATATTTATAAAGCTGAAGCTAATAGAAAAGACCTTTCAGCTCTAAGTTACCATTCCAGAATTTTATATAGGAGACAAGAAACAAAATATTCATTGCAACTGATTACTACATAAGCACCTGTGAGAGAAATAGTTCAGAGAAAATTGAAATTACCAGTAAAATTTTCTATTTGTACTCTCAGAATAAGGCAAGCGAAGAATAGAAAATTAAGGTCAGAGAGATAGGCCAATGGTTAGCTGTGCAAGCTTTGCATGTCCAGGAACTAGGTTCAATCCTGGGACTATTATGGAGCTGAAGAGCTAATACGGTAAATAGAGTGCTTGCTCAGCACGTGGCTGACTCAGGTTTGATCCCCGGTATCACATATGTTCCCTTGAGCCCCATCAGGAGTAATCCCTGACTGCAGAACCAGGAGCAATCTCTAAACACTGCTGGGTGTGGCCCCCCAAACAAAATCAAAGCAAACAAACAAACAAAAAGACACACAAGTCCTAGGACTCCATGGTGCTCTAAGTACTACCAGGGTCAGCTGTCAGTGCTGCATACTCAGTGCCTGGCACTAAACCTCGGGTAGGCTGCTGGAGTAGCTTTCGGAGTTGTGTCTGAGCCTTCTGAACACTACTTAAGAGCACTCTCCCCAAAACAATAGAAAATGGATCTTCTATTTTAAAAAGTTAAAAGATGTCCACAGCTGGGCTGGAGCAATAGTACAGCAAGTAGGGTGTTTGCCTTGCACGCAGATGACCTGGGTTCAATTCCCAACATCCCATAGGGTCGCCTGAGCACTGCCAGGAGTAATTGCTCATTGCAAAGCCAGGAGTAACCCTTATGCATCGCCAGGTGTGACCCAAAACAAAGCAAAAAAAGAAAAAAACAAAGAGTTTTCCACAGCCTAATAAGCACACCCTGCACCCCCCCCAAACGAATGCAACCAAACTCAAGTAATAAAGAAATATTTCTGATCTTGACTATATATATATATATATATATATATATATGTCATTATCCTGGGTGTGACATACTACCATAGTTTTATAAAGTGAATAAATTGGGCATAGGGTACAGAAACTAAAAAATTGCTTTTATCGTTTACAATTTAGTGAAATAATTATTACCTCAAAATATTTCATTATTTAAAAAATGTCATAGGACTAAAAATAATTCATTTGTGGCATATTGAGGGAACTATTAAAATCATATGAGTTTAGGTTATAGCACTTTGATTTACAACTCTAATGAAAAGGTCCATTCTTACTTTTTAAGAAATTTACTGGCAAAATGAATCCAAACACAATGACATCTTGGCAAAGGCCCGATAGTGACAGTTGTACACATATTCTTCTAATAGTTCTGTACTCTAACACTAAGACTTTATGGATAAGGATTTTATAAATAAACACATAAAAATCTATGTTCTAGTCATCTGTGGCATTCACATTTATAAAAAAACATTTGTTATCATTTATATACTATACTCACTCAATTGGTAAAGACCACTTTTATGGAGGGGAGAGTTTGGTTTTAGGGCTATACCCAGCAATGCTCAGGACTCACTCCTGGCTCTGTGCTTAGGGATTACTCCTTGAGGATCTTGCGGGATGGATACTACAGAATGCCGGGGAACTAACATAGCTGGCCACATGCAAGTCAAGCTCCGATTCACTCTACTAGTTTTCCAGCACCTAAGACTACATTTTAATTAATAACATAGTCACAAATGTTTTAAGACAAAATATTTAATGTTTAAAAGAGCATGCAGAATATTATTTGCTTACGGAATGTAAAAAAATACCCTGTATTCTTAAAGTTTTTACTAACTAGAGGTCTAATAATTTGGTTTCTCGTAGTTTTATTATTTTATCATTTGTTTAAAATACTATAGAATTTTTGAAGTACAATTTTCACCTCTATTTGCATGCAAGACTCATCACACCATCAAAGTTTCATTAACATCCCATATTCTAAATTTTTAATGTTAAACTTTCAAATAGGCAAGTAAGAAAGAAACACGATTGCAAAATGGACAATGATTTAGAAAAAAAATTGACAGTTAATACACTTTATTTTAGAGTATTATAGCACCATTTTAAATAACATTATAGTAAACCATAATAAACACTAGAATGCTGTGGACAGCCCATTATTTGAATATAAATTACATTTGTAGCTTTACCAAATGAATAGAATTAGGCAAAACTTTATACTTGAACTTAAAATTGTTTCTACCTCCTAGTAAGATGAAGAAGAGGGGCTGGAGCGATAGCACAGTGGGTAGGGAGTTTGCCTTGTAAGTGGCCAACCCAGGTTCGATTCCCAGTATCTCATATGGTCCCCTGAGCTACTACTGGGAGTGATTCCTGAGTGCGGAGCCAGGAGTAACCCCTGTGCATCGCCAGGTGTGACCCAAAAAGCCAAAAAAAGAAAAAAGCAAGATGAAGAAGATATTGAGAAGAAAAAAAAAACAGGAGGGGCTGAATAAGGAGGTGGAGGTGGAGGAATAGAATTTGAAAGAGGAGAAATGGGGATTAAGAAAAGAAAAGGGAAAAGGATAAGGGTAAGAAAATAGGGACTAGGTGGAGAGAGAAGGAGGGAGAGGAGAATGGGAGAGAAAAAAAAAGAATGAAAAACATGCCCCAGTTTTAAGAGAAGTAAAACTTAAACTGTGATATTTCGTTTTTAAGCCAAGCATAAAGTCAATGTGAATATTTGAAGATATTGATATGACAGCTGAAGTTATCAAATACTGTATCACTGTCATCCTGTTGTTCATCGATTCCCTCGAGCAGGCACCAGTAACGTCTCTTTCGTCCTAGCCCTGAGATTTTAGAAAGTGTCACAGTCGAGGCTCTTTCAGGGTCAGGAGAATGAGACCCATCATCATTGTTACTGGTTTTTGGCATATTGAATACGCCACAGGGAGTTTGCCAGACTCTGGCGTAATATCAAACATCAAATACTAAGAACATTATCTAAAGTAAGAATGTTGAAATTGGGTTGAACTGGAAAGCTAAAGAAAAACAAAAGAAATACACTAGTAAAATGACATGTCAAAAAATTATAGTAATAGGGATTAATTCAATATCAAGAAAAAAATAAGTTATGACCAAGAAAGTAATCTTAAAAGCATAAAGAGAAGGAAAACCAGATTTTTATTTCTCCCAAGACCACAACAGGATGAGGCAGAAGATGAAAGATTTTATATTAGAGATTGGAAAGGTATTTCTGATAAGGAAACATAAAATGCAGTGGAAAAAGTTTTTAAGGATGCTGTTGAATTTCTTTATGCAGATGCTTATCTCATTGACATAAACAAAGTAATATTATTACCTGAGAAAAGTATAAACAATAATTTTGCAAAGACTATTACATGCGTTGAAACTCGACTAGTCACTACATAACGAAATAATTTCATGTGCACATGTAGATGCACATGCACAAAATAACAGAATGTCTACAAATAATAAAAAAAGCAATAAGAAATCAATAAAATATTCTTTAAGTGGCAAAATTATAAGGAAGTAAAAATGCACTTTCATGATGAATTAAGATGGATAATAATATACATTTATCATAAGCACTTAGACTAGAAAATTTTTCTCTCACTTTCTTTAAACACCTTGGTTCACAAAGTTGTTCATGATGGTTTGTTACAGGCATTCAATATTCCACCACCACTGTCACGTCCCTCTAGCATTGTCTCCATTTCGCCAACCACACCTCAAGCCCGCCCATGTAGCAGGCCCACAATAATTTATTTTATACTGCTTGTTACCACTAACTGGCTAATGCAATGGTCAAGCAATATTTACATACAAAAAAATTTTGTGAAAATTATTGTATCTGATCATGAGACATTAAGTCCTTGTCTGAGGGTTTACTTAGCTGTTGTTAGGAGGAAAGTCTTCTGTGTTAATATTTTTGTTAGTCAAGATTGTGGCTTCTATGTTACATCCCATTTAATCTGGTGTGCTACTACTGGAATGGAGTTTGGAGATGTTCAGAAAATCCAGAATATTTAGCTGGGCAGTCCAGCCAGAGGTGTGGTGGGGCCTTTGGGGTGTGGGAAGAGCTGTTGGAGCAGGAGTTGGTCTATCTTTTGTCAGGGCAGAAGTTGGCCTATTCCCTCTATATTAGAAAAAATTTCAAGAAATTTTTGGAAGGGCTATACAGATAGTACAGTGGATAGGGCACTGCCTTGCATGTGACTCAGTTAGATTAGATCCCTGGCACCCCATATGGTCCCTTTTGCCCCTCCAGGAGTGATCATTAAAAATAAGACCTAAACACAGCTGGGTGAGGCCCCGAAACATTCCTGGGAAAATTCCTAAAACTAAATTTTGATCTCACTCACTAAAGACCCTTTTAATTATAGCTTCTTGTTCTTACCTCTACATCCTTTTTGATTTGAAAGCATAAGAAAACCACTTCTACAGGAACATTGGTAACTTCCAGGTGTATTATCACAAATCTGTTCACAACCTCCATTGATATTTGAGGGATCTTTGCATTCATTTATATCTAAAAGGGGGAATCAATTAGATAGTATTTAGACTTCAGATAACTTTTCCCAAGGCCCATCCAAATGACTCAAGTGAGCTTAGAAAACATACCAAAGTCACACAGCTCTCCTTGCCAGCCAGGCTTACAAATGCAAGTGAATGTAGCTAAGCCATCTTTGCACTTCATATATCCATCTTCACTGCACGGCATTGGATTGCACTGGTCAGGAATGGCTGAAGCAAATAGAAATCTAGTTCTTACCACATGCCAGAAATAAAATGGAATTATAACCCCTCTAATGTAAATCCTGTGCTGAAGCATTATAATTAATAAAAAAAATTAAGTTCCTTCCGGCAAACAATACTTTTTCATTGAAAAGGTGAATTCATTCGATAAACCATTATAATTATTTTACAAAAACAAACTACTTTTATACTCGCAAGCATGAATAGTGGTTTTAATTGTAACAGACTTCTATTTACACATATTTCCTCACTGGATCCTAAAAACATTCCATGACATAGGCAACAAAAATAATACTATTGAAACTATCAGTTTAAGCAGAAAAACAGAAGTTAGGGCTTCCAATTTGGGCAAAATATTTAACAGGCATCATGTTTGTCCTCCTGATTTTAAATAAATAAGACCTCTGGTCACATAGATGGAACAAAGGTTTTAAGAAAGGACAAATGGTAGCAGTATTTACTAAAAGAGAAAACTTTCTTCACAAAATGTCATAGACACTTTAAGCTGATATTTATTTGTGGTCTCTCTCTCCTCCCACTAGACACAGTGAAAGTTCATCATTTCCTAGATATGGTAAATAATTTTTCTGTTTAAAAAATAGAATGGGGGGGTTGGAGCGATAGCACAGTAGGTAGGGCATTTGCCTTGTGCGTGGCTGACCCAGGTTCGATTCGCAGCATCCCATATGGTTCCCCAAGCACCACCAGGAGTAATTCCTGAGTGCAGAGTCAGGAGTAAGCCCTGCACATCGCCGGGTGTGACCCAAAAGCAAAAAAAAATTGTGGGGGGCAGAGCGATAATATAGCATGTAGATGCTTGCCTTATATGTGGTGGAACGGGTTCAATCCCCTATAACCCATATCGTACCCTAGGAACTACAAGAAGTAATTCCTGTGTGCAGAACCGGGAGTAACCCCTGAGCATCACCAGGTGTGACCCAAAAAACAAAAATTAATTATTAAATAATAGAATTGGAGGGAGCAACTGTGCAGCAGTTAGGGCATTTTCCTGCATATGGTTGACCTGGGTTTGAACCCCAGCACCCAACATGTTCCCCTGAGCCCGCAAGAAGTGACCTCAGAATTCAAAGCCAGGAGTAAGTTCTGAGCACTGTCAGTATAACATTTTCCACTTGTAGATCCCAAAAGGAGAATATACAAGGTAATATTATGAACTATTATTCAACCGACATTTGGTCATACTACATGGACATGCAAGAACAGCCAAAATAAAACTGCTAAAATTAAAATTCTGAAGTCTATAATGATTAGCTTAATTTAAAAAAATAAATAAAACAATTTGAGTGCCAGTTAAAAAATTCCTCGAGTAAAACAACAGCATTTGCATCTGAAAACTGATCTTTCAAATATGATTTTTAAGAAAACCTCTTTGTTGAGTTGCAAGCCATAAATGGCTTATTCATGGAGTTTTAAACAACTGCATACTTTACTTGCACACCTCACCTGTGTTTTGTTTTTATGCAAACAAAGTAATTTCACAAACTAGAGTCCACAGTTCACATGACATAATAGGGAGCTGGAGTGATAGTACAGTGAAAAGGGCACTCGCCTTGCACACAGTCAGTTTAATCCCTGGCAACCCATGGGGAGCCCAGAGCTCACTAGGGGTGATCTCTGAGAAGAGAACCAGAAGTAAAGATTGAGCACTCCCATGTGTGGTCCCAAAACAAAAGCAAAACAAACATACGACATAACAATGCACACGCATGTTTACTATCCCTTATCTTTATAAAAATGAAAAATAATATAACTATGCTTATTTATTCAGTCAGATATTTTCATCTAAAACTAGGTTATTTTTCAGTTGTGTCTTTAGAATCCTCTTAATGAGTCATATAAAAATCAATTAGATCATCTATGAGTTGAGTTCATTTTAGCCAAAATACAAAAATCTAGAACCAAAATATATTCAACTCAGTATTATTCACAATATGAATTCATCAGAAAAAAATTTTTACATAGAGCCAGTGACTTATATCCCACTACGTGCAGCCAACAAATCTGACCACTTTTGTCCATTGTAATTTGGAAAACCAGGTCATTTTATTTTTTTTTAACTCCATGGTTGATAGGATTACCATTGACACAGTTCCTTAGTTCAGTAGCAACAGCTTTTTTCGAAAGTTCTTTGTTGGACAATCCAGCTCTGAAGGAGCCAAGACAAACTGCAAATACAAACAAAGGTAATTTTTAGAATAGTCACATTTAATTTTACTAGAAATAATGGTAGCTATTATCAAGAGAAAAAGACTAGTTTAGATCTTGAGGCTGTACAGGATTCAGCATTTAACCTATCAATCATTAATGCATCCATCAACCTTTTTGAAAAATTAAAACTCCACAAGAAAAACTTTAATCAATGCAGTATTGTGAAAAATGTTATGGAAGCTTCTTCTCTTTGGAGAATAAATACAAAGCCAGAAATGAAAAACATCTGGAAATAGCAGAGAAATTTGTGGTCATGCTTATCTATGTTAGTTCTGCAGGAGAGATCTAAAGTAATCTCAAGTCTGTAAAATAGTGCATGCTCTCAGAAAGTACCTATAATTAAGTCAAAAGAATGAGTTAGTGTTTCTTGTTGCTGTAGGCAAGTTACATTCTTATACTGCTTCATAGATAATAATGTAATATTATTTTCCTAATGTCTCAATAATATACAGTAGCTTGACTTTATTTTATTTTGCATCCTACACTGTGACATCTGACATAGCAATCTGGTGGAAATGACAACTAAAACAGTAAAGATAAAATACCAGGGGTCTTTAAAAACTAGCCTTCACTGAATACTAGCAGCAAAACTTTTCTGAATAGATACCACTGTGATGTCATTATACAGATATAGATAAGAGCTAGAGTTGAGATATAAATTAGTTCACTATCAGAGCAACATACTGAAAAGATGCTGTTTTGGTTATGTTATATGTCACTATATCACTGTCACTGTAATCCTGTTGTTCATCGATTGCCTCAAGCAGACCCCAGTAACGTCTCCTTCATCCTAGCCCTGAGATTTTAAAAAGTGCCACATTCGAGACTCTTTCAGGGTCAGAAGAATGAGACCTATCACTGTTACTGGTTTTTGGCATACTGAATATGCCACGGGGAGTTTGCCAGACTCTACCGTGTGGGCAGGATACTTTTAGTAGACTGCCAGGTTCTCCAGAGTAAAAACTAGACTATAAGATGTCGCACGGCCGCGAATGCTTCCGGGAGCAGGGTTTTATAGTCAATACCAAATATTTGTAGCTCAAAATGATCATTGTATTTGGTACAGGATTTGTGAGATAAATTTTGGGAAAGGGTTCATTTGTACCCTTTCTCTCTCTTCATGTGGGATCAGCTGGGATGGCTGCATGAAGAATCCACCACCACGGGTTCTTCTCTCACAGGCTTCACTGTTCAGAGTCCCAGTCATCCTACATAGTTATGGCATGCTCTGGGTTTTTCCCCTGGACCGAGTTTCTCTTACTGGTTTCAAATTAGGCTCTTCTTTCAGGGCAACTCACTTTCAAAAGGAAGAGAGCAGAAACAGCCTAGCCACAAGAAGGCATTTTATCACTCCCATAGTATTCTGTTGATCAAAGCAGCCCAGTGTTCACCCAATTCAAGTGAAGAAGAGGGTAGAAAACATATTTCAACTGGTGGAGGAATGGGTACTCAATCACTGTATAACTGAAACCCAAGCACAAAAATTTGTAAGTCTACAACTGTACCTCATGGTGTTTCACTAATAAAAATTAAAAACAAACAAACAAACAGACATATTCCATAGTGATGGGGAACAGCAGTTGATACTGCAGAAGAGGGGATGAGAAATGTGCTGGCAACCATCTTTGGAAGGAAGATTCAATTTACTACTGAAAGGGCTTTCTTGTGTATTAGTTCTATTTGTCTATTAGAATACTCAATTTACTACTGAAAGGCTTATTTGTGGATTAGTCCTAAGATGCTCTGAAAAGTTATCACAATCACAGTGACCAAAAAGAACCAAAAGATGTTGTATTGCTATTGTTACATCAATATGCTTATATTGATATCTAAAACTAAGGTGTTAGAAAAACATGGGTCCTTTTGAAAGGCTTTATGGAGAATACAACTTTTCTGCCTTTTAAATTATTTTTGTGTGTATGAGGGGACTATACCTAGTGATGTTCAGGGGTTGCTCCTGGCTCTGCACTCAGGAATTACTCCTGGCTGTGCTCCAGGGACCATTATAATACACTGGGAATCAAAACCCAGTCAGCACCATGTTAGACAAATGCACAATGTATTTCTGGCCCTTTTCCTCCCATTTTTTGGCGTTGAGAGGCCTTCTGCACTCTGGGATCATGGACCCATTCTCATAACAATCCCAACAACTACTACCAACCCTAATTTCCTGCTTTCCTCATTTAAGAACCCTCACCATTGAAGGAATTCAAGTAACAGACCCAGAATAATTTCCTGGACTTATTCTTACAAGCCCGTTTCCAACACAACATTCACAGATTCTGCAGAAAAACATTGACATCTTTGGGGTGCAGAGGAAACACATTAGTCAGCCTACCTTGGGAGGTAGGAGTTCCTTTCCATGGGAAAAACACCTTAAAACATATTGGTTATATTAGGGGCACAATGAAACCTAAATGGTTTTAGAATTTCAGTATTCTTTAATATTTTTTTTATAATTTGCAAAAATTCCTTGGTCTAAATTTCAGTGAGATACAGAAACTGGCTTTGATTTAAGTTTTAGGTGGCTCAGTATTTATTTGTGTAATAAAGTTCTGTATTCCTTCCTGTGAAATTATAGATATATATTTTTCTAAGAATGCAAACATATTAAGATTCAAATTTTATTTTCATATGGCTGTTTATAATATTTTACATTCGTTGTTTAATGAGTATTTTAAAATAATGTATTAGTATATTTCAAGCAATAGCACAGCAATTAGGGCATTTGCCTTGCACATGGCTGACTCTGCAGACCCAGGTTTGATTCCTCCACCCCTCTGGGAGAGCCCAGCAAGCTACCGAGAGTATCTCACCCACACAGCAAAGCCTGGCAAGCTACCCGTGATGTATCTGATATGCCAAATACAGTAAAAAGTGTCACAATGGAGTCATTACTAGGCCTGCTCGAGTAACTCGATGAACAACGGGAGGACAGGGGCAGTAACAATTTATTATGACTATTTTATGGAAATAAATACAAAATATTTAGTTTGATAACATTTCCTCTTTTTCAGTTTGTATTCTGTTATTTCATCTTTTTCTCTTTTGCTTTTCCTTTATGTTCTGTTCTTCTCACCAGAGGTCAACCTAATTTACTAATCTTGACTAAGTATAGAATTGCATTTAAATTTTTAAATTTTACATTTAACTCTACCTATTTTTATATGTCTTTTTTTATGGGGAGGATTTGGATTTTGAGGCCACAACTGGCGATGCTCAGCACATAGTCCCTGTGCTCATGGATCACTTCTGGCAAGCTCAGGGGACCATTTGTGGTGCCACGTACTGAACCTGAGCTGGCTATGTACAAGGCAAGATTGATGCAAGATGGCCATCTAGGTCTTTATTTCCTATTTTTCATTATTTATTATACTTTCTTTTAATTTTTTTCTTGATTTTAATGGTTAAGTCATTTCCCAATTATTCTGATATGAGTTCTTACTGCTGTCTCACAGTCAGTACCTCAATTCCCACACATACTAGGCCAATTCAGCCTTTAGGCTATCAGGATTGCTCATATTTTTTTTTCATTTTATTTTGCTATTAATAGTGCCTAGAATATTATTGTTGCACTTGAGATAATTTTAAGAATGTTATTGTTGCACTTGAGATTATTTTAAGTCAGCAGTCTAAGCTATGACAATTTATCAAGTGCTACATACTAATAGTTACTTCCAATACTTCTATTTAGGCAGAAAATTTAATATACCTCCCAAGAAATACCTCTCCCATTGATATAATCACCCATTCTATCAAACAATATCATAAGGGTTTATATAAGACATAGATATATTTATTGTTTTTCAATGAAAACAAAATTGCATAAAAACATATTTATATAATAAAATCCAGATTCCCTTTTTTGTCAAAATTTCATGTTTTCAGAAATGTACACGGAATTAAGAGATAGACTGAAGTAATCTCCAAATTCCTGGAATCATAAATCTAAACACTATCCAAAACCTATGGAAGAGTGTAGTAATTCTCGTTTCAATGTATGGAACTCCCTGCTTATGCTGTAGTCATTAACAGAAGTACTCTTATGTTTACAGACAGAATTACAATGTGTTTTTTTTTCTAAATGGAATCACTGACCTGTATAAAATATATACATCAAATGTCAGAAAAGTTTAGTTTAGGCAAAGTGCTTCTTTTTTATTGTCAACAGCAGAGTTCACTGCATATGTCTACATAAAAGTAAAGATCAAAATACAAAATCTGAATAAAAAAATTAGTATTAGGCTAGAGCAGTAGTACAGTGGATAGAGTATCAGTCTTGCATACAGCTAACATGGGTTCAGTTCAACCCTCAGTACCATTGTATGGTCCCCGGAGTCTCGCCGGAAGTGATCCCTGAGTGCAGAGCCAGGAGTAAGCCCTGAGTGCAGCTGGGTATCAACCCCCTTCCAATAAATAAAATAACAATAAATAATAGTCTATTTTTGTTTTATAACGAGTCAGTAAAATAATAATACTTTGTGTTTAAAGTAAGTTTGATGCTGTTTTAAAAATCTAAAAACATATACATGCTTATATGAAATTCCAAAACACTCTAAAGTCAGAAAGTATAGTGCTCATTTTAATACAAAACATGAAAAGTAAAATAATTCGCTTATACTAACAAAGTACAAATATTCTGACTGTTTTGTTTTTTTATTTTTTTACATCTGCCAGGTTTTTTGTGGGTTTTTATGGGGTTTTTACTGCCAAATAAGATAGGCAAAGAAAAGACAATCTAAATAGAGTTAAGTAAAGGAAGTTGATAGGGATAAGGGGAGGAAAAATAAATATATTTTATCTATAAAACTTCTCCATGACATTAATATTGTACTAAAATATTCATTATTTCTATTCAAACATATTCTGTGACTGAAAGTATGTATCTTCTGGAAAGCTGATACCTGTAAACACAGCCTTCATTCCACGACTTTAAGAAACACAGGCTAAATTCAATTTTAAAGCAAGTTTATAAATTTTATTGACTAAAAAATATCTCATTTATATTATAAAATACTTAAATTCCTACTTAGCATTGAGAAACTGTGATAGTTATGACGTTCAATCTTCTTTACGCTTTTTGATAGAGTTGGGGTTGAGCCACAACCAGGGATGCTTAGGGTTTACCCTGAATTTGTGTTCAGGGATCAGTCCTGGCTGTGTTTAGGGGACCATATGCTGTGCCAGGCATTGAACTAGGGTTGGCCACAGGCAATGGTGGTGTCTTAACCTCTGCCCTACCTCTTTAGCCCCCCTCTCCACTTTAAAAGTAAATATTGGTGTACCAACTTCTGCACTTTAACATTAAATAGTTGTTTAGCTTTGAGATGTGAGTTTTAGCATTGTGAGTTTTAGCTTTGTGTTAGCTTTGGAATGTGAGTCAGGTACAATGTTATTGTTGTTATAAGAAAAGGCTTTATGGTAGACCAGAGAGATAATATAAGACTGAGCGTTTGCCTTGCACATGACTAATCCAGGTTCAATTCCTGGCACCAAAGATGCCCCCCTACCTCCCAAGACCACCAGGAGTGATCTCTGAGCATGAGCTGGGAGTAAACTATGAGTACCGCTGGGTGTGCTCCAAAAATAAACCAACAAAGAGAAGGAAGACAAGGTTTAAATTTGTTTCCAGATCTTAGGACTGGGGTTAGGAGAGAAGAAAAAAAAGAGAAAAGTTGTATGGCACGAGAAATACCCTAGAGTGCAGATGCCCCATGTTTGATCTCCAGCATCAGTGAGCCAGAAGTGGACCCAAGTTCAACTGGGTATAGTCACCGCCAAAAAAAAATTATAAAGGAAAACAAAAATCTTCAACATTATATGTATAACTAACACATACTATGTTTATATATTGAGTTCATAAATCTTTCTGAGAAAGACATAAGAATAAAAAAAAGAATAAATGTCAAAAAAGCTCATGATCATTAAGAAGCCATGTCAAATTTGTCTTCAACTCTAAATAGAAAACAAATTGCATATAGGAAAAAGTTTTACTACCAAGGTGATTGTAATTACATTGGAGTTAATACATGAATAGAGGGTTGGACTGGATCAAATATAAGTTTGCATCCATCTCTAAGATTATATAAGTATGCTCCTTTGAACTTACCTAAGTAATTTGGATAAAAATAATCCTAGAAGGAAAAAATAACAATATTTTAGCAAAAATAAATTTTATGTGGACTTAAAACTTACTTTTATATTTTTTTACATAAAGAATACATATAAATTACATATAACTGTTGTTAACATACTACAACATTTATTCTATAATAAATATACCAGGAATAAACAACTAATAGCATTAAAACAATAAAATGCAAAGGTGTAAGACAATATTAAGCAACTAAATCGCTAATTTCCACTAACAAATTAATTTTCTGGCTCCCAGGATAGTTTACAAAAGCTTTCTGAAGCTACAGCATCTACTATATACATATATAATGCAAAGCAATAGTAACATAAGATTAGCTAATGAGAAACAAATACTTCCTGACAAAACTGTAATCAGATACATTATATAATTTTATCCAGTTGTAGACTCAAAGTAACCACTCTTTTCTCTTGTGATTTAAATACACAACAGTTATCTACTCTTTTTTTTTTTAGTGAAACACCATGAGGTACTGTTACAGACTTACAAATTTAAGGATGGACTCTCACACTGAGGAATTCAGACAGCAGTGTTGTTTTTCACAGAACAAAACTCAAGAGGAGCGGCAATAGTGAAAGGTTGAAAGGAGAAGATATGGAAGAAAAGTCTATTTTAGTGATAAAGGAGGTAAGTAATGGAATGGTGCTGAGGAATGTCTATATTGGGATTTTTACAAGGACAGGAAGTGACTGATGTTGCATAGAAAAATAAAAAGTAGGGACTGGTGAGGTTGTCTTCTGAGGTTCCTCGCCGGGGCCCCTTGGAGGGGAGCGGGTTGAGCTTTCCTCCCCGCCCCCACCAGGGCTCTGGCAGCCGAAGACCTCCAGGACCAGCCACCACCATGCTGAGACCACTCTCCGCACACATGAAGGTACTGGCAGAGGGACAAAGCCACGCGGGCTCCGGGGCCGAGATTTCCAAGCCTACTCGGATTGGAGTCGAGCATCCTCCACCCAGATCCTCCAAATTCCAGTAGGCGGGGGTCACACCCACCACCTGGCCCCCTGGCGCTGTGTAATCCCATCAGCAGCCAAGACTCAGAGACTATAAAATCCAGATCCCGGAACCGCGCGGCCGACATCTTATCAGGACATCTTTTTATGACATCTTATTATCTCATTCCTACTTTGGACAAACTGGCAGGCTATCGAATGTAGCCTGCCCACAGGGCAGAGTCTGGCAAACTCCCCGTGGCGTACCCAATATGCCAAATACCAGTAACAATGATGGGTCTCATTCTCCTAAAGAGCCTTGAATATAATCTCAGGGCTAGGATGGACTGGGGACTGCTCGAGGCAATCGACGAATAACAGGATGATGAAATGAAATGATGAAATGGTGAGGTTGTACGGTGGTAGAGTGCTTGCCTTGCACACAGCTGACTTGGGTTCCATTTCTGGCACCCTGTATGGTCCCCCAGCACTGTCAGGCATAATGACTGGAGGGAGGGAGGGAGGGAGGGAAGGAAGGAAGGAAGGAAGGAAGGAAGGAAGGAAGGAAGGAAGGAAGGAAGGAAGGAAGGAAGGGGAAGGGAGGGAGAGGGGGAGGCGAACTAAATAAAATTACTAAGGTAGAAAGAAATCAGATAAAACTGGATGTTAGAGTCAATGTAATTCCAGGTATAATTGTCAACTGACTTGTAGAGTTGTGTCTCAGATAGAAAGACCTTCTAAACTTATAAAGTTACAGTGAATAATTTCTTACTGAACTATGTACAGGGTCTCCCAAGTGATGCTTGAGGGATGGAGAGCACATCCGACAATTCTCAGTGAACACACAGGGAGTCCAATGAGAAGTCCTGAGGAATCAGTGCTGCCGGGGCCCAGCAGTGCTACAGTGCTGGGGATCACGAGGGCCACATCTAGGGATACTCAGGGGTCTCTAGGGCTACACCTAGGGATTCAGGGTGGGAGACAAGTGGTGCAGGGGAGGGAGGGAGGGAGGGAGGGAGGGAGGGAGGAAGGAAGGAAGGAAGGAAGGAAGGAAGGAAGGAAGGAAGGAAGGAAGGAAACAGACAGAAGGAAAGAAAGTTAAAATCAGTAACAGATTTTTTCTTTAACTTTTCTTGATTTTATTTAGAGGTCACACTCAGCAGTGCTCAGTGCTTACTACTGGCCCTTTGCTAAGGGATCATCCAGCTGGTTCACGGGGACCATATGTGGTGCAGGAAATGAAACCACAGTCTGCACTTGTCAGGCAAGCACTTTAACCTCTGTGCTATCTCTCTCTGTTTTGTCTTCTTTTATTTCATTTCTCTTTATTTCTTCCTTATGGTATCAGCTGATACTGTTGAGACCAAAGTGAGAATAAATTAGAGAAGTAGAAGCAGGTAGATGAGCTTCCATTCTTCACCATCTCCCCTCCTCATCGTGATGACTGCCATTTGCTACTCAAAGGCTAAACTATTAGAACATATAAATAGTACCAGAAACAAATACTCAAGAATGTATATGAATGTAATTAAAAAAATGAAGTCTCAGTCATGCAGACTTTTCTTAAGCTGTTCTAGCAAAAATAATACAATACAATACAATAATACAAATAATACAATACATATCTAATACAGTATAGTATTGTATTAGATAATACAATAATTCAATAATACAAAATAATACAACAATCTAAAATAATTGTATAATATTATTATATTGTGATTAATATATACACAAATTTATATTATTAACAAATAGAATCACATTATTAACATATAAAAATAATACAATAAAAAATAGTTGGGATGAAAAATAGACCAATCAAGAATGGCAGAGGGTTTACCATTGTTGAAGCCTAGGAAAAAGGGTGTGGAAGTTTATCATATTGTCTCTACTTTGGTGAATATTTCAAGTTTACATGATAAAAAAGAAATGTGTAAATATATATATCATGTGTATCTGTTTCCATCAGACTGCTAAATAGTAGAAATACAATTGGGCCTTGTCAATAGCTTATCCTAAAAAGCAATAAAAATGAAAGAAAAACTTTTAAATTTCACCTACTCCCTCTCACCCACTATTAAAAATGAATGCCTAGGTTGGGAATGCCTTTGAACCTAGGTGGAAGTAGGTGGCGGTAAAAAGGATCAAAGAGAAACCCCAAAGAGAAAGAGAGTAACTAAATGATTACTGAGTCAGACAAGATCTCTTTAAAGAAGGGGCTTCCACTTTCTTAACTCTCATCTAGTATCATGAACTCAGAGGCCAAGGCAAAGGTAAAGGAGTTATTTGGTAATGCTTTCTCCCTCATCTCCTCTTGGATATTTTAGAGTTTATCTCAGAAAATACCTGAGGTATCCTGAGGTTTATTAGATTGAATTCTCAATGTAGTGCTCATCCTCACTCTTAGAAGTACCGTTTACACACTTGCTTCTTGCGTTGCACAGGACATCTTAAAACTAGCATATGTCTAAGGAAAATTAGTGGACTAAAAATGAGGTCCAGGGGGTATCCAGATTTCTCTGCAATGCTCAGAAGTCTTTCTGATTAGATTATTTTCCACTAACTAGGAAAAATTTATTTATTAAAAATATAAATTCTAGCCCAAGAGTCAGAATAGGCATAGATACATCTCAAGGTATATGGGGTAAATTAAAGTATACTCAGGATACATAACATTGAAAAGAATTCATCACTATACATTCACTAAACACCTACTTATGTACCATGTTCTGGATTATCAGGTTTCTTTTTCTATTACGTGGCCAATGTAGAACTTTAATAAAGCATAATGACAATGTAATAACACATACACACACAACACACACACACACACACAATGTACATGAAATGAGTCCCTCGTACATCCAAAACCACCAAATTCTGGTGGAGATTATTTACAAACCCATTTTGTAAATACTATTTGCTGATAATAAGGTTGAACTAAATTATACACTGGTCAGAATATAATGCCTTTGGCAACAGTGTCTTCCTAACAAGTCCACCTTCCTTTGAAGATATTTCCTCCTAAAATGCTTCAGTGATTAGAACTGGAAGGAGATACACACAATTTAACTGCAACACAGACACAATAGAACACAGACTCAAGCTGCTTAGGTGTGCTACGTTAATAGTTTGCATGAATTCTTACTGTTTCAGGATGATTTTCAAAGATTTCTCTGGCTTCTTCTTTATTACAAATTTCTTCAATGCATTCTCTTTCAAGGTTGCCCTCTCTGGCTTCTTCCAACATAGAGTTTGCACGACGTTTCCTAACTAGGACTTGGGAAGCATCCTGCCTGGATAAAACTGAAGGAAAAATGAAATTAATGTGAACAAATACTTTATTGTTTTAACTAAGATGTTATATTATTAAACAAAGAGAATTATTTAATAAAATAGCATATTTTATAAATAAAATGACAAAATCCAAAAATAAAATAATAAACATAATGATAAAATACTTATTAAATAATAAAATAACAAAACCTGATCCAAATAAAATAACAAAATCCATTGCATATTGGATTAAATGTAATTTACTTTTAAGGTATGGAAATTTAAAATAGTATCATTGAAAGGAGAAAAAAATATGTATATGTGCACCTTGGTTAATAACTCTGAGTAGAATTATTGCGCACTACAGCACTTGTACAAAGATCTACAGAAATTATTCAAGTTCATGCTTGAGTTCAAATTACCAAACAATACTTAATGCTTACTTTTTTATGACTACATTGGATAAAAAGAATTAAGCTATGTCAGAAGTCATAGCTACACCATCTTTTAAGCTAGAGTAATGAACTTTCTTAATGCTAATGATAAACTTCCACGACTCTACGAGAAAAGAGAAACACAGGAGGATAAATCAGCAGAAGGGGGGGGGGAAGACCTTATACAAAGCGTAAAGGACAGGAAGTAAAGGGAAAAGAAAATGACAACTTCAACTATCTTAACATTTTTAAAAGTTGAAACGAATAACAAAAAAAACATAATAAATTCAACACTGAGCAACAGATTTAAGGGGGGGAAAACAGCATCATAAAGAAGAGATAGAAACAATACCAAAAAAGCAGCAACTTTTTCAAATTAAAAAGTAAAATAAAAAAAAATACAGGAAGTGGCTGAACTTGAGAACCTGTATTTGTACCCTTCTCAGATGAAGGTAAACATATATTAAAACTTGCATGGTTACACAGAAAACAACCTGAAGCCCAATTAATTTTATAGGAAAGGGACAGAATAAGCTTTTAGATGGATTTGAGATAGAGAAACCCTCACTAAAGGACACCCATCACAAGGAAGAAGCTGCAGCAAGCAAGAAATATCTAAGAGGTTGCACTCTGCCCAGGGAATAAATAGGGAGTGGGTTACAAAGAACACCCACACCTCAAATCTACAATCTTATACTTAAAACCATTTACTGAGAGACAAATTTTAGAGCAAAAAAGCGGAGTCAGAGTCACCTATGAGTGTCATATTAGTCATCTTTTTGCTAGCTGGGGCCTGAGAGATACTTATCTTAAACCCAGCAGACAAAATTCTTAAACCCAGCAGACAAATCTCAGTCCCCATCTTACTGCTACTAAGAAAGCCACAAAGGCAGCTCAGATAGAGAAGGGAATACCAGGTAAAGGGTGTTTGGAGGACCCGCTCGGAATGGGAGATGCGTGCCGAAAGTAGACTATACACTGAACACGATGGCCACTAAATACCTCGATTGCAAACCACAACACCTAAAAGGAAAGATGGGTTGCGGGTGGTGGGAGGGATACTGAAATCATTGGTGGTGGAAAATGGGCACTGGTGGAGAGATGGGTCCTCAATCATTGTATGACTGAAATGCAAGCACAAAAGTTATAAGTCTGTAACTGTACCTCATAGTGATTCACTAATAATTTTTTTAATTTAAATTATAATGAGAATACTAACACATAAAAATTTGCATTTCTATGTAAAGTGATGAACATGTGAAATCTGAAATTAAAGTGCAATATCATAAATGTTCGTCCAAATTAAAATATTCAGTGGTAAAGGTGACAAAATAAATAAATAAATAAATAAATAAATAAAGCAGCAAAGTACCACCAGTTAGCAAGGGCCCCGTTGTCTGCTGCAAATTCTTTGTTGATCTATGGTCCGCCTACCCCTTGCTCTGTTAACCCCAGAGGACACGTTCTATGACTAAGCGTCCAGCTTCCTCCACAGACTTTCCTGATATGGACTCCCTAGCCACCTCTCCAGGTTTGCCTGTTGAAGCACCGGGAGTCTAGAAGATCAAGTGACAGACCAGGTCCACTGAAATGTGATGCAAAACACATGCAACTTCAATCCTCCTGATGTTTCCCAGGTCGGCTTGACCCTAACATTGTATGTGTTGCATAATCCTCGTTATGACAAATATGCCAGTGGTCATAGAGATCTGAGTAGTGCTACACTCACTGCAGGGCACGCACATAAACTTGGAAACATTACTGTGACCCGGCACTTGGAATCACGAACACCCAGAATTGGCAGGACTTGTTTGAACATGGACCCTCTAATCAAATCCTCTTATAGCACCGTTATCAAGAGACAAAGGGATGAGAAATCAAAAAGGCCTGGAAAGAATTCCAAGTATATCAGAGCTACGGGAAATCCCTAATGAAGACCTCAAAGGATGAGCACAGATGATACTGAAATGAAAGCAATGTAAGAGAACTTCAACAAGGACCCAGAAAGTATGAGAAGAATTCAAACAAAAGTCATAGAGGTGAAGGGGACAGACACACTGGGCCTGGGGGGTGACTCAGAGGCCAAAAGTCCTTGCTTGCAAATGTTAGTTCATAAGTTCATCTCCAATATTTCCTGCCTATGTCAAACATGGTCTCTTCCGCTCTACTGTTTGGGAACTCCAGTTAAACATCAGGATTTGCAGTCTCTACCATACACGCAGGAACTTCAGCTTCATACGCTGAAGCTAAACTTTGAAGTCCTTGATGAGCACTGCAACAAAAGTATGTGTGAGCAAAGCAGCCAAGAGTATAACACATGGCAAGAGTGATTGGGAGATCCACAGCAATTCCAAGTGAACACAACCAGATTGTGTACAAGCACCAATAACTAAACAATGGAACCCCTTGCACATGTCCAGCACCAAATTTAGTTTTGTGTGTCTCCTGGCAAGCACCATGGCCAAATGTACAAATTTGCGATGAGATGTACCTCTTATACCACACCCAAAAGTGAAAGCAACACAACCGAGTTTGTGTGTACCCCCTGCTCATCCAACAATTTGGACTCCATAAAGAGAAGTTAGGGGAAAGTTATGGAAGAAGAGGGAGGTGAAGAAAAAGAATACAGAAGAGCAACTAAAACTTACACAGAGAGTTTAAATAAAAGATTATTAAACCACCAAATATTAAAACAGTGAACTCGAAGATAATATTGGAGGAAAGTATCCAAAAGGAGCAGCAGGGAAAAAGAATTTTAAACAAGATATTAAAGAATTTAAAAAAATATATTAAAGAATTAAACTAAATATAATATAAGAGCAAGGTGAGATAGGATCAAGATGAAGAACATTTGCTTATAAGAATTCCAGAAAGAGATGTGAGGAGGCAGAATTTTTCTTTGAAGATATAATAGCAAAGGAATTTCCCAAGTTGAAGGCAATAGATACTGGAAGTTGAAAGAGCTATAAACAATACAGTTCAAATAGAAGTATACAAAGAGTCAGAGATAAAGAAAGAATCCTAAAAGAAGATATGACTCTCATTAGTGCCATTGGTGAATTTCTCCACATAAACTCTAAGGACTTGAAGGAAACTGCATGATATATTCACAATATTGAGTGAAAAAAGACCTTCCAAGACCACCTATTGATGTATCCTGCTGATACATCACTTACGTTTGAAGAAGTGACAAAAAGCTTTATAGTAAAGAAAAGAATTCATTGCCACTAAACCAACTGTGAAATAAATAATAAAGGAAATTCTATAAAATAAAAGAGGGGCTAGAGAGATAGCACAGCGGGTAGGGTGTTTGCCTTGCACAAGGCCGACCCGGGTTCAAGTCCCAGCATCCCATATGGTTCCCTGAGCACTGCCAGGAGTAATTCCTGAGTGCAGAGCCAAGAATAAACCCTGTGCATCGCTGGGTGTGACCCAAAAAAGCAAATAAATAAATAAAATATAAAATGTATTTATTTTTTTGGGCCACACCAAGCTGTGCTTATTCTTTACTCCTAGCTGGTTTTGTGCTCAAGGATCTTTCCTGGGAGGGTTCAGTCGTCCATGTAAAGTGCTGAGGATTGAATTTGGATTAGCAGAATGCAAAGGAAGTGCCTTACCTCCAGCTTTAGAAGGAAAGTCTTATTGGGAAGTAGCAAGATATCTAAAAAACATAGTGTGTGGGAAAGGAAGAGACTAATATTGAGCACTCATGAATTGACTTAATAGCTTTCCATCAAAAGTGGGATCTATGGTGTTGGAGTGATAGTACAGAGGGTAGGGCTCTTTGCCTTGCACAAAGTCAAAATGGGTTCATTCTGCTGCACCACATATGATCTGCTGAATCTGACAGGACGGATCAGAGCCAGGAGTAAGCCCTGAGTACTGCCAGTTGTGTCCAAAAACAAAAAAGACTGAATCTAAACTTAGAACCTAGTCAAAAAAATTTGGGGTTCTGGTAGCCTCAAAACAAATGTGTGAGGAAACAAACAAGAGGCAAATGAAGCTTGATGACTACAGAAAAGGAAGGTAATGGAGTATAAGGGAAGAGAATGAGACCAACAGGTGAACAGGGACAAAATATGTCCCAGATTTACAGAAAAAATAATAAATTTATTAACATTTATAATTCCACTAAATTTCATGACCTAAATTCATGAATCAAGACTCAGAAACCACAAAGTGGATGGATCTCTTACATACACAACACCCGCCCCCCGCCCCCGCCGCCACACACACACAATCCAACTTGAAGCTCTCTACAAGAGAACATGCCTTAGATAGGATTATGAAAAAAAGGGGTGGATAAACCACAACACCCTAAAGAGAGAGCAAAAAGGAATGCCATGCCACAAAGGTGGGGGGTGGGAGGGTGGAGGGTGGGAGGGCTACTGGGTTCATTGGTGGTGGAGAATGGACACTGGTGGAAGGATGGGTACTTGATCATTGTATAACTGAAACCCAAGCATGAAAGTTTGTAAGTCTACAACTGTACCTCATGGCGTTTCACTAATAAAATAAATTAATAAATAAACAAATTGTTGGTTTGACTTCCAAACCAAAAATAAAAAAACAGGGCTGGAGTGATAACGCAGTGGGTAGGGCATTTGCCTTGCATGTGGCTGAACCGGGTTCAATTCCCAGCATCCCATATGGTCTCCCAAGCACCACCAGGAGTAAATCCTGAGAGCATGAGCCAGGAGTAACCCCTGTGCATCACTGGGTGTGATCCAAAAAGCAAAATAAATAAATAAAAATAAAATGGGGGGTTATAATAAAAGATTTAAAAGCAAACATACATAAAAATGGTAGACAAAAGGGGCAGGTATATTCATGCCTATGTCAGATAAAATATATTTCAAGCTAAATATGAAAGGTAATGAGTAAAAAGAGACATTATACAATGAGTTAAATCTCAGGGCTAGGATGAAGGAGACATTACTGGGGCCTGCTCGAGGCAATCGACAAATAACAGGATGGTCGTGATTCATGATTCGTGATACAATGAGTAAGGAAAGAGGTCATATATATCTTGACACTTAACATATATACACCAAACAATATACCAAATATGTAATATATAGTCATTTATATTTATAAATATATATTTATATATGAATGTTTTATATAAATATATTTGTATATAATATATATATTTTTAAAGCAACAAATAACAGAAATAATGACTAATGAGAGACCTCAACAGCAATACATTTGTAGTAAGATATCTGATCAATGCACTCAGCTGAATAAACAGGTCAACAGACATAAAATCAACAAGGAAACAACAGCCTTATGAAAAACTGTTTATCATCACGGATTATCGGGAAATGAAAATCAAAGCAATAAAGATATATTACCTCACACCTGTTATAACATCAAAAAAGACCAGAACAACAAATACTGATGTGAACATGGACAAAAAAAGTCTCTACTGTTTGAACCCCATCAAATATGGTGTGTAATTATGGAAAATGGGTAGGGAGTGTCTTATGATATGTCCAGGAATATGTTCACTCATATGTGAGGCTTGGCCTGAGCATGTGGAAAGCAGCCTGAAGCGAGGCAGCAGTTGGTAGTGGAGGGGCTGGGGCTGGGTTCCTTGGGGCGGGGTGAGATCACTCCCTGCCCCAAGGAACGCCAAGGGAACATAATCTTAGCTAATGACATTCAACAAAACATTAAGAGTTTTTGGACCAGGGATATAACTCAGTGGTAGAACACTTGCTTTTGTACTATACCCTGAGTTTATTCACCTGCATCTCCCCAAAGGAGGATTCTACATTATAAGCAAGAAGATTTATTCCAGGGATACAAGGATAACTCAAAATATGCATATCATTTCTTGTGATAGTGTGGAAATCTTCAAAACTAAAAAATTATCATATGATCCAACAATTCTATTTCCAGGTACATACTAAATGAACAGAAAAACATTAATTTGAGAAGATACATGCACTCCTATGTTCACTGCAGTGCTATTTATAATAGTCATGACTTGGAAACTACACCAAATGACCAGTGACAGATGAGTGGATAAATGAGGTCCTTGGGGATTTTTCTCCTGGCGGTGCTTGCGGGACCCTTCAGTGTTAGGGATCAATCCTGGAGCTCCTGTGTGCAAAAGAGTTGCTCCTAGTCTTTGAGATATGTATGTTAGTCCTCTAAACTTTTTATTAAGTTCACATCGGTTTACAGAGAAAAATTGGTGTATGTTTAAAGAGTACAATGCTGTGACGACAATTATGCAGGTAAATAGAAAAATATTACAAGTAACATAAATAAAAGATAAAAGAATACTAACCAGTCACACAAACATTGCTAAAGAGAAATATTGAAAATCAGATAAAGAAGCACAATGTATCTTTTTATAATAAAATTTACAAAATAAAAAAATGTCTTTGATGATGCTCAGATCTGCTACCTATCCATTACTAATTGCTGCTTCTCAGAAGATATGAGTTTTATTGCCTCCACTGATGAGAGAAGTACAAAGAAAACTGCTACAACTCTGAAGGAATAATAAAGCCAACGATAAGTTAATTTTATCTAAATAAATTTAAATGTGAAATTTTTATCTTATTAAGTTTCATCCTAATATTTTAATTGGTCTGGTACTTAATAACACTTGAATTATATATTATTGCATTTAATCTTCACAAAATAAATATTAAAATATTTATTGAAAATAATAAAATACACCGTAGGATAAAATCACTATCCCCCCATTGTCCTACTGAAAAATTTGAAAAAAAGTGCATACTGAGGTCACAGAACTAGGAATGGTGTTAATGTAACAAGAATTTCAAAATAATCTTTTTTGCGGGGCCAGAGGTAAGGCACTTCCTCTACAGTCCTGTTTTGATCCTTGGCACCACCTATGATTCTCTGAGCACTGCTAGGAGCAACCTCTAAGCACAAAGCAAGGAGTAAGCCACACAAAGCATGGCCCAAAAACCAAAATAGTAATAATAATAATGAAATAATCCCTTTAGTTTAGTGCTCAATTTCCTATGCACTCTGCTATTCAAATGCTTAATTTAACAAAAGAACTACATAGCCTGGATTGATCTTACGCAAGATAATATTATTTGTCATATAAACTTATCCATCTAATAGTGTGCTTTCAAAGGAAAATTTTGACATCTCATCAAAAATATATGTGTGGAAATCCTATTTATGATTAAAATCCTACAATTTATGAATCCTACTATTATGATTATGTAAAATGTAAAGGGAGTTTGCTAAAGGAAATAAGTCATCTAGAGAAAGACATATATTGTATGAACTCATATAAGCTGGAGCGATAGCACAGCGGTAGGGCATTTGCCTTGCACGCAGCCAACATGTCGACCCGAGTTCGATTCCTCTGCCCCTCTCGGAGAGCCCGGCAAGCTACCGAGAGTATCTCGCCCGCACGGCAGAGCCTGGCAAGCTACCCGTGACGTATTCGATATGCCAAACACAGTAACAACGAGTCTCACGATGGAGATGTTACTGGGCCCGCTAGAGAAAATTGATGAACAACGGGAGGACAGTGACCCATATAAGTTTAAAAAATAATAAACAAGGTGTGGAAAGAAGGACAAAACTAATAAAAAGGATCAGACTTGTGGTTATCAGAGGCAAAGGGTAAAGCGAAGGGCAAGGGTTGGAGGAAAGAGTCCCCAAACTAAAATTACCAGTTAGAAGATAAGTACAGAGAGTATAATATACAGCATCATAACTATATATAACAGTATTATGGATTCTAGGAGTTCTCAGTGCAATAAAATGTTTTTGTTTCTTTTTCTTTTTTTAATTATATCTATGAGATAATGACTATTATCTGATTTTTTGTAATGATTTCACAATATTTTAAAATCAAACTGCATTGCTATATATCAGAATTTTTCAGCAAAAGATGTCAGTAATTTCTTAATAAAACTTGGGCCTGGGGGAGAAAACAGCATGATGATATCACAGATCCAAAAGCACTACAGAGACAAATAATGTTTAGAATTGCTTTTATAAGCTGATTCAAGGTCTGTCTGCTCCAAAACATCTTACCCCACAGTTCCAGCAAGTTTCATTAGTCATCATGATTGGAAACAACTTAAGCATGTGAATGTTGTTTTTGCATTGTCCTTTAATCCTTATCACAAGTTCTCTAAGTAGAAATTAGTCTTCTTTTTATATGCGAACAAATCAAAATTCAAGAAAATTGGATGTTTACCCAATTCCCAGCGCTGAATTCTTTCTGCTTCCAAAACTTTTTTGCATCACTGCATAAGAGTCAACAGTTTGTTTTTCTTTTCTGGGTTAAGACTTCCAAGAAAGGTCCTTGTTCAAACCCAACTATGTTACTTGAAAAGTATTACATCCAGATTAAAATTTGATGTTATAATATTTAATTGTATTTTTAAATGAGAAGTATGACTGTATCTGTTTGATTTTTTTTTTGTATCCCTACTTTTAAATAGGGCTCCAGAAGATTAGATAATTAGGCATAACCATTACCCACACTGATTGCATTTTTTTTTTCAAAATTGTCATCAGAGCCTTCATCTGTTCTCTTCAGTATTTTTCTGTGAGCACAAAACTTTTATTTTTGGAGCATAAACTTGACTGTTTTATCTTCAAAGGTAATATATCATTATATTTTTATTTTATTATTATTTAAATATTATATATTTATATAAATAAATAAAAATATATTGTATATATTATACAAATAAAATATATTCTATAATATGCTTTAGCATAGAATATATTTTATTGCATATTATATATAATTATTACATAATTATATACATTAATATTGGACTTCATCTTCAGGACAGTGAGGTTAGCATTGCTTCTCCTCATAGGCACGGTCTCCAATCTTCGGTTCAGTTCCTTATTCCAGAGGGAGGTCTAGTCCTTGATCCTCCATATGCACTTGGTTTCCAAGCTTCCTATCCTCTGCTCAAGGTGGAACAGAACCACAGAGCTTCAGGCTACTTCATAATGATCAGTGTGATGAGGGTGAATAGTCCAAGAGCTAGGATAGCTCGGCTTCTGATCTCTTCCATTCTAACTGCTAATTCTTTACAAATGCATTTTTATATTCCTCTTTTCAAAAATCTTCTTGATCTACGTTCTTCCTTCTGCCTCCTTTTCTCCAGCCCTGCATTATCTAGTATCCCAGGTATGAAAAACTGCCTCTTAATGAGTATATGTATCTGTGAGTCATTGACTAGCATATAGATTGGTGTTTGAACCTTTGTTTCTGTTTTAGTGTAGGATGAGATTAAAAAAAAAGTGGCTCTCAGTGTTCAAAGAGAGAGAACAAATAGATAAAACTTCGAGATATAACTGTGCTTCAGTTCTTGAAACGGCATATTTTTTCTAATTAAAATTTTTCCTGAGGAAAAATTGAATGCAATAGTTAAAAATTAATAATGACCAAAGCTTATAGCCATGTATTACAAATTTTAATTAAACCACTTATTCAATGTGATATCTTACATTTATCAATAAAGATTTCTGTCACAGAAGATTCAGATGAATAATGTTTGAAAATATCAAGAAAAAAGAATAACACAAAGATTTTTTATTAGCCATTTATCAACATGAATAATTATCAATAACTTTCAGAAAAACTTGTTGGCTAGTAGAAATGCTATGTGTGTACTTAAGATAGAGTTTAATTTTTAAACAAAGTTTGTAATAGATGTTATACTTAAGTTTTGTCTATAATTCACACTGAGGACAAGGCAGCTAAGGAACTGATTCTCCAATTATTATGGTAGGGGTTAAAAAATGTCAGAAAAAGTATTTTAAACAAATAAACCATGATTCTTTTCTTGAAGAAAACTGAGCAATAAATAAACTCGTGAGCAATGTGTTAAGAAAGCAAAAATCATGAGATAGGTATGAATAAGAAAGAAAACCAGAAAATAATCTGGTAGTTATATGTTATATACATAAAGGTGAGTTCTAAATAATTTGGCCTGTAAAGGACAAGGATTGGTCTTTAGCTGTAAGAAAGTCACTGGGGGTCATTATCATTGACCACCTACTCACCCATTTTATAACACACTGATAAATGTGAATGGAAACAATGCCTGAACTGAAGTGAAAGAAACCTCCCCTTACTCTGAAGAATGCAATTTTAATTTCAGATCCAGCTCTAGAAAAAGAAACAATAAACCAAACTTACTGCTCTTGCCTCTCCTGCCCCCAAATTAAAACATTTGATTTAGTCTTAAACTAAGAAAGAGGTGCATATAGTTATTCCTTCCAAATCAACAAATGTTTTATTTTTTGGGGGGGTAGGGGGGTCACACTCAGTGATGCACAGGGATTACTCCTGACTCTGCCTGCACTCAGGAATTACTCCTGGTGGTGCGGGGGAGGGGGGGGGACCTTATGGGATGCTGGGAATCTACCCCGGGTTGGCCATTTGCAAGGCAAACGCCCTACCCACTGTGCTATCGTGCTAGCCCTCAACAAATGTTTTTAACCATATGACAGAACAGGCAGCTTATTATAGAAAAGGGAACTATATTGACCATTTCTATTTAATGACTCACTTGCTTGCTCTTGTTCAGTGATAAGTGAGGGTACATTATTTGGAGGTTTATATTTGGGCAAGATAAAAGAATTTTCTGAGCTTTCTCTTTTCTTGTCTTCACTTCATGAAAAGCTAGCCATATCACTTGTGATCACAACAGGTGTCTCTTTAATACATGCCGTAAGATATTCACAGATAGCTTTAGCTCCTACAAACTGGAAAACCAAAGCACCCATTTGATTTGATGAGATGTTTCAAGAGATTACAAATAGTAAATGTTTGTTTTGGGCTGGAAAGAAAGATGGCGGCCGCACGGGAGCCTTGTGGACAGCAGGTTTGAGCTGCGGCTGGAGGCGGCAGGGACCTCATGGGAAGGGGGTCGTAATGGGCAGTCCTTCACGCCCGACCGAGGTCGCCAGCTGCCCCCCACGAGCGGCTCTCCGGCACGGCCACGACTCCAGAGCACAGAAACCAATCTCTTAACTATCTAACTTTTAGTAGAAATTCTTCCAGGGTTAATAAGTAAAATAGCAGAAATCCAAAACCGCGCGGCCGGACATCATTTTATTCTTAAACCAAGTTGTAGAAAGCAAATCATTTCACAACGCTGTTTCAGCATGTCTGATTGTGGGGGGGGGGGGTCGTAAACTCTAAACAATAATTGTGCATCTTCTATCGAAACAATGTATCTAGTCAAAGTAGATAGAGTATTAACTAGAACTCATCTGCCTCACAGGAATTGGGAGGGGTGGGAGGTGGGGTTCTATTGGGGTTCGCGGTTAAAAATAAGTATTGGTAAAGGGAAATGTGTTTGATATTTACATGACTGAGACCTAAACCCGAAAGCTCTGTAACTTTTCCCACAGTGATTCAATAAAGAAATAAATTATTAAAAAAAATGTTTGTTTTTGTTCTATTTGACCTATTTTTTTTAGGATTGTATCAATATTCTGGTTCACTGGCCCTGTGTCTGTTTATCAGTTTAAAAAGCAATGGGCAAACTGTTCTGAACATTTTTAAGGGTGACAATAAAAGAGTAGGCCTACTTCTGCAATTATGTCTCCAACTCTTGCACTATTTCAGAGTTCTGCCTAAAAGAAAATTTTACGTGTCCTTAAAGACTAGAAAAAGGCTTTGGATCTCAATTTTTTCCCTTTCGACCGTAAGCATATTATTATTATTATTATTATTATTACTATTACTTTTATTATTTCTTTTTGGGTCACGCCTGGCAATGCACAGGGGTTACTCCTGGCTCATGCACTCGGGAATTACTCCTGGCAGTGCTCGGGGGACCATATGGAATGCTGGGAATCAAACTCAGGTCAGCCGTGTGCAAGGCAAACACCCTACCCGCTGTGCTATCACTCCAGCCCCAGCATATTATTTTTAACTGCTCATTTGGAATTAAGATTATTTTAAAAATTGGTGTGTCACCTAGTTTTTTATGACTCGCTACTATTTCTGTCCGTCTTTTAGAATTCCTTGCTGACTTTGCAAAAGCTATCTCAATAACAGAGGAATAAATTGATAACCTTTAGGAAAGGAGAAAAAAATGACTAGTATGAGAAGAAAAATAAAGCATGCAATTAGAAAATGGTAGCTTTAACACATAAATACTCAAGAGAGCTGAATATTTCTAAGTCCCGCTGTATATGTAGCAACATTCAGTCAGCATAATAAACATCAGTAATTATCTGCTCTAACAAAATGTTACAGACTGACGGAACATCTTAAGCAACAGAAAATTATAGTTTGTGGGCTCAGAAATTCCAAGGTGATCAAGGTTCTGGAAGAACCATTCCTGGTGTTGCAGTCTTCCGACTGATTATATCCTCACATAGCATTTCTCAGGGGATGCAAGCATGTATGTGTTCAGTGAAAGAAAGAATGAACTCTCCAGTGTCTTTTCTTGTAATACTAAGGATCCTATGGGATCAGGGTCTCACTCATACTACTCTTAACTTTAGTTAGACATCCTTAGCGCCTCCATTCAGATATATTAAAATGGAAACTAAGAATTCGCCATATGAATTTGGTGGAGCACAAATATTCTGAGAGATAGTAGAGCAGGTAGGGTATTTGCCTTGCACACAGTTTATGAAGGTTCAATTCCCAGCACCCAATATAGTACCCAATCCCACCAGGAGTTATTGCTGAGCTCAGAGACTAGAGTAAACCCTCAGCACTGCCAGGTGTGGTCAAAAATTGCTCGAGGCCCTCCCGTTGTTCATCGATTTGTTCGAGCGGGCCCAGTAACGTCTCCATTGGAGATTTTATTGTTACTGTGTTTGGCATATTAAATACGTCACGGGGAGCTTGCCAGGCTCTGCCATGCGGGCGAGATACTCTCGGTAGCTTGCCGGGCTCTCCGAGAGGGGCGGAGTAAATGAACTCGGGTCAGCCATGTTGGCTGCGTGCAAGGCAAACGCCCTACCACTATGCTATCGCTCCAGTGGTCAAAAATAACTGTTCATAATGTCTTATAAGTTAAAACACAAATGCTTTTCTTATTTTTAGTTACTGTGGATGAAAAGAAGTGTGCCCTTTTCTTTAAGGACACATTTCAGGTTAATGATGTCAGGGAACCGTCTCCTTTAGGTCCAATTAAAACCATAATAAGAAAAGAAAAATATAAGGATAGAGCACAAAACTTGAGAAAACACTAAGAGTCATTATTAGACTCATGGTTTCAATAAATTCCTTAAGTTTGAAAGCAAATGCAGATATACTGATGGGTACAACAAAAAGAGATGAAGCTTTTGTTTAAATGAGGGAGCTTATAAGAATGTAAAGCAAAGTGTTACATTGCTTTCTGACTAGTGGACTACAAATGTATTTTTAAATGCATATGTCACTGTCACTATCCTCCCGTTGTTCATCGATTTGCTCGAGCAGGCCCAGTAATGTCTCCACTGGAGACTTTGTTGTTACTGTGTTTGGCATATCGAATACATCACGGGGGGGCTTGCCAGGCTCTGCCGTGCGGGCGAGATACTCTCAGTAGCTTGCCGGGCTCTCCGAGAGGGGCGGAGAAATCGAACTCGGGTCGACCATATTGGCTGCGTGCAAGGCAAACGCCCTACCCACTGTGCTATCGCTCCGGCCCAATGTATATGTGTTTATTCAAATTATATTCCAATAAATGTGGTTTGTTGGAATACTTTACACATATTAGAGAATCAGTAAGCTAATCTAAAGAAGTTAATGATGTAAAGAAGTTAATAAGATAATGGTTATTAGTATATAAAATGAGCTAAAATACATACAGCTAATTTAGAAACAAAATCACTATAAATATTTTCAAAAATCAATACCAGTGATAGAAAGAAAGTGAGGAAATAGTGACTTCTGGAATAAACTATTTCTAAAGGTTCAAATAAGAATTAAGTAGAAAAAAAGGTGAGTCTGTGAGAGTAATTCTTTTCAAATAGAAACAAGATAAAGAAAACATTTTCCTAAAGTTAGGTAAAAACTTTATAAAATAGGTATAAAACTCATTAAGAATGGGGCTGGAGTGATAGCACAGCGGGTAGGGGGTTTGCCTTGCACGCAGCCAACATGGCCGACCCGGGTTCAATTCCCAGCATCCCATATGGTCCCCCGAGCACCGCCAGGAGCAATTCCTGAGTGCATGAGCCAGGAGTAACCCCTGAGCATCGCCGGGTGTGACCTAAAAAGCAAAATAAAAAAATAAATTTAAAAAAAACCATTAAGAAAATAAAAATACACCCTTCAGAAAAATGAGATCATATTTTCATCTACAGAAAGTTGTAATTTTACCACTTTGTGAAGATTTAAGTCTATGAAAATTTAAAGATTTCTATGAAGATTTAAAGTTCTTGAATGTTTCTTTAAAAAGTCTATTCTCAAAAAATGGTGGAAAATGGGCACTGGTGGAGGGATGGGTACTTGATCATTGTATAACTGAAACCCAAGCACAAAAATTTGTAAGTCTACAACTGTACTTCGTGGTGTTTCACTAATAAAAATTTTTTTAAAAATGGGCAAAAGGACTAAGAAGAATTATACTGATGACTAAGAATGGGTAAAAAGTGTTTCTTATTACTTTAGTCATCTGTAGAAACACTCAGGTTCTGGTTAGATGAGTATTTATAACATGTAGTATAAATAAACATACTAAACCAAGGGGATTTGAATAAATATGCTTATTAAACATGGTAATTTCCAGATACTAGAACTAATGACAACTTATTACATGTCAGGAAAGGGAGTAAACTAGGAATGATATGCATGAGAACTCAACTTTTCAAAGATAACATTATTAAATATTGTGCATTTCCTTTATTCTTTCTTTTGTTGCTGCTTTGTGTATTTTCTTTCATGTTTACAGCACTTCACTTTCTAAAGCTCAAATTGATATTCAAGGAAATGCAAAATAGTAACAGTTTTCACAACATGTATAATTTGAGCATTAGCTATTAACATTTTTTATCTTGCTACATTACCTTCCATTAGCGTAGTTATATTAAGTCCCCATCTGGTATAATAGTAGACATAATTAATTATGCCTATAACAAATGTTACTCAGATCATTAGAAATTCACACTTATAACTATATTACTAAGGGTCAAATAAAATAATTATATGTGTACTTCTCTTGAAAAAAAAGCCATTAATCTAATCTGAAAGGAAAAAATATTACAGACACAAAATGAACCAAAAATTTCATGTACTTTCTTGGATTAGGGCCTTTGTTCTACAAGCAAAGTGAGTTTCATTACTCTCACCTCATAAGGTAAGAATATGCATTCCTTTACCATTGATCACTTTTCTTTTCAAGACACTGGAGATGACATGTAACAGATGGTATAACTAAAAATGGAAGGCATTTATACAAACCACATTAGACTTCACGTGACTGAGAAAAGACCTCTTATTTTATTAAGCAACTATATTCAGAGACTGGACTGATTTGAAGATTTGGTAACTAAAAATGTTATCATTCCAACATATTTTTTGCAAAAAAGTATAAAATTATGAAATACTTTATTTAAAGTTCACAACACAGAGCATTTAATACTGCATTAATTTATCCCCTCATTTCTAAAAATCAGAGAGCTCTAAAAAAAAGCAAAAAAAAAAAATTCAGATGAAACAGAGTACTCCAATTTATCCCTTAAATAAAAAAGCAAGAAACCAAAAGATTAAAAAGAAAAGGCAAATGATTTTTTGTATATTATACAACAGGAACTCAGAAAATAATTTTATAAATTATCCTTTAAAAATCAAAAGAGAGGAGCTAGAGAGATAGCACAGCGGGTAGGGCGTTTGCCTTACACGCGGCCGACCTGGGTTCGATTCCCAGCGTCCCATATGGTCCCCTGAGCACCGCCAGGAGTAACTCCTGAGTGCAGAGCCAGGAGTAACCCCTGTGCATCGCCAGGTGTGACCCAAAAAGAAAAAAGAAAATCAAAAGAGAAATAGGGCTGAAGCAATAGTAGAGTGGATAGGGCTTGCCTTGCATGTGGTGGACCTGGATTCAATCTCAGCACCCCATTACAGTCCTCCTGATTCCTGAAGGGAGTGAAGTGATCCCTGAGCATAGGCCAGGAGTAAGCACTGAGCACTACTGGGGTGGTTCTCCCAAACCAAAAATAAATAGATAAAATAACAGAGAAGTAAAAGAAGAAAGCATTATCAAATGTCAATCCATTACTATAAAGAAAACAAGCTAGAACAAAAGGAAGAAAATCTTATAATATGTTCTAAAGAGCCACTGGATAAATCATCTGGCATGGGTGGGGAATGAAGGTGCTTCCAGACAAAGGGACTCTCCTATGAAACGGCCACAGGAAAAGACCATTTTAAAGAGGGAAGCAGAGAAAGGTAGCCTAGAAGCAAAGATCTGGAAATCTCCATGAATCCTGTATGCCAGGTTTAGGTTTTAGAAACAGAAGAGACAAAGGCATCAGCAGAACCCTCCTGCAGATCTTTCGGAAGAAAACTACCATGCTGGAGAGAGGCCCATATGGTAGGAATAGCTGGAGTTTCAGGCTCCTACTCATACAGCGGCCGGAAAATGAATTCTTCCAGGGAGAGGACACCACCCACACAGTGGAAAGCAAGGCACAGAATCTTCCAAAGAAGAGTATAGATCATCTCCCTGAGCAGACAAAAACACATAAACAACAGTCTGAGAGCAAGAGCCAAAGGAGGATGTCATAAATGCCAACTCAAGTTTGAAACCAAGAAAGTCAGGTAAGCCTGAAAGACAATATACTCCTGTGCCTGTCTTTTAAATATTATTTGGCACATATGCTGCACTATCACAGAACAATGTACGTCAACATAATGTAGAAAAATGGAGATGTGACTGTGACAGATCGGCAGGAAGTGTGGACATCCCTGGTAAATACTAAACTAGAAAGTAATCTCACTGCCTCTCTGGGTGTGGCTCAATGTAACCTATGGAGGGGGTTCTTGGGAGTCTATACTAATTATCTGCATTATTTATAGTTATAACAGGCACAAATGATATTTACTGGAAGAAAGGTGTGTGTGAAAGTTTTACAGGCAATAATGATAATGTATTGATTTCTTTTATTTCTGCTTCCTTCCCAACATCTTTTCCTTTGTAGAGGCTAATTTGAGAAAGTTGCTGTCACAAGACTCCAAAGACAAGTTGAGACAAAGGAGGAAGTTTCTTTCCTAGGAATTAAAGCAGAGAAACAAAGGACCAAGGCAGTTCAAAATGAGTCATCTTTTGTCAGCTCTAATACAGAAAACCCATGAGTTCCTCCCAGTAAATACCCAAGTCCCTGACCTAGGCCTGGTTATTCTGCAGTTCATTCAGTGGCCTTGCAGTGAATCAGCTTCTTCCTTTCTTCCTCTCTCCCTCCCTCTCCCCTCCTCTCTCCCTCCCTCCCTCCCTCCCTCCTCCCTTCCTCCCTTCCTTCCTTCCTTCCTTCCTTCCTTCCTTCCTTCCCTCCTTCTCTCCCTCCCTCCCTCTCTCCTTCCTTCCTTCCTTCCTTCCTCCTTCCTTCCTTCCTTCCTTCCCTCCTTCTCTCCCTCCTTCCCTCTCTCCTTCCTTCCTTCCTTCCTTCCTTCCTTCCTTCCTTCCTTCCTTCCTCCCTCCCTCCCTCCCTTCTTCCTTCTTCCCTCTCTCCTTCCTTCCTTCCTCCTTCCTCCCTTCTTCCTTCCTCCCTTCCCTCCTTTCCTATCTCTCTTCCTCTGTCCCTCACTCCCTCCCCTCCTTCCTTCAAACATTCACAATATTGTATCTAAGAAATTTTGACATGTTTTATCAGGACTCATACAGTATTTTCTCATATTTTGATAGCTTAAATATTCATATAAATCATTCTAAGAACTATTAAATTTGACCAAAACAAGGATCTATTTTGAAAAGCTTTTCTGTTTCATAACATAGACATAATAGTACAAGAATATGGTATACGGTTTTGCTGATGTACTTATGGTTGCTGTTGTTGCTAAGCAAAATACAGAAATAACCTTTAACTCTGCTACCACCAACTTCAATTCTGACCTAACCTTGGTCAAATATCTCCATCAGTGCCATATTTGGGGCTCTGGTAGAAAATGAAGTTTTAAAAAGAGAAAGATAGAGAGTAAAAGTAATAACTAGGGGAGGAACAAAGATAAGCAAGAAAAGGGAAGAAAAAAAATATCTGCGATATCAAAAATAGCATATACTTACCAGAAATGAGAGCCAAATTAGCACAGGAAAGGGAAACATTTCCTTTCTCCTATTTCACTTTACCATAAGCCCTTAGTGAGAAACAATATAAAATATGCAAACATATTTTATACCTCTACCTGATGGATAGATAAACACAGGTATATAGTAGAAAAATTCTGGGAAATCAACTAACATCTTTAAATAACTTATTTTTAAAATGATGAACTAGAACAATAACTAACATGATTGCTCGTGTTTTTCTCTAAATAGCAAAACAAAAACAAACTGTCCTCCCGTTGTTCATCGATTTTGCTCTAGTGGGCCCAGTAACATCTCCATTTTTTTTGAGACTTGTTGTTACTGTGTTTGGCATATTGAATACGTCGCGGGTAGCTTGCCAGGGTTTGTCACTACATTTATATGTGTTAAACACTGGGGCGATAGCACAGCGGTAGGACGTTTGCCTTGCACGCAGCCAACATGGCCAACTGGAGTTCAATTCCTCCGCCCCTCTCTGAGAGCCTGGCAAGCTACCGAGAGTTTCTCGCCCGCAAGGCCGAGCCTGGCAAGCTACCCGTGACACACTCGATATGCCAAATACAGTAACAACAAGTCTCATGATGGAGACGTTACTGGGCCCGCTGGAGCAAATCGATGAGCAATGGGAGGACCATGACCGTGACCAAACACTGAATTAATAACCAAATATTGGGCTTTATTTCTATCTCAAATTTAAAATCCTTTTAAGTAAAAAGATTCTGCATCTGTCTCAATCTTATCAGTTAACATTTTGATCCAAGTAAACTATTTAAAGAAAACTGTGTTATATGTTTTGGTTTTGGCCACACCTGGTGATGTCCTGGAGTTACTTCAAGCTCTGCACTCAGGAATCACTTGTTGGAAGTGCTCAAAGAAAGAACCATATGGGAGGAATTGAACCCAAGTCAGCCATGTTCAAGACAAACACCCTAGCCCTTGTACTACAAATATTGGGTTCTATTTCTATCTCAAACTTAAAATCTTAGTAAGTAAAAGGATTTTGCATCTATCTCAATCTCATAAACTGTCATTTCGTAAGTTTAATACAGGGTCAACTCTTATTATATGATAAACTTATAGAATGAATACATTCAATCAGTGTCAATATACACACACACATACAACACACACATAGACAATATTTAACTCTGCCTAGAGTCAATGAAAATGTAACAACTATAAAAATAAAGGTCTTCGCCAGGGATAATTCCTGAGCGCAGAGCCAGGAGTAACCCCTGTGCATTGCTGGGTATGACCCAAAAAGCAATAAATAAATAAATAAATAAATAAATAAAGGTCTTAGGAACAGCCAATGAAAATAGTAATTGCAGCTCTACAGGCACAGGTTACCAAGAACAAAATCATACAGTCCTAATTAGCAATATAAGTGATGAGTTAGTGCAGGTTGTGGATATACAGGCTCAATAAAAATGCTGAAGTCCTGCTACTGTATCTCTTTAATATAAGATCAACAAGTAAGGCTTTCGCCCTAAATTATCTCACATATCTTGATCAGCAAAGTAAGAAGTAGTGGACTGTTAGAAAATTACTATTTTACGCTCCTGAAATTGCTCTTTGAAAGTACCCATTGGAGCTTCAGGCAGCCCAAAAGTCATTTGTAATTCAGAATTTATCTCTTCCATATCATTTCCTGAGAATAAAATATAGCGCAAGTATTTTAATAAATCAGTATGTTCAACTTTAGAAAATGAGCAAATCGACTGATGACTAAGCGTACTAACAACATTGATATTAACTTATATATTTTTCAGAGTAAACTCAGCAGCCTGCCTTGAATCCAAGCAAGGGAACATAAGGAGCTGGTAATTCAAAGATAAAGTACAAAAACTTCACACCCACACCTCAGATCAGTGACACTGGGTGTCAAAAACCTCAGTACAAAATGATCTGAGAAATGCAATATTCAACAATCCTTTTATTTCAAGATTAGAAAAATGACATCTGCCTAGGGCTCTGCAAAAACCCTACAATCATTTGTGTGTCTATGTTGCGATAAGCAAGCCAAGGTCAAAGTCCAAGAAATTGCAAAAGGGAGGCAGGTAGCGGGGAGGGAGGGAGGGAGTGCAGGTCTGGGACCTGCAATTTACAAATGGAAGGCGGTGAAAGGAGCCTTCCCCCCCCCCCCCCCCCAAATCTTAATCCTGCAACGAGCTCTCTCGCGTGCGGTCCGATGGGGGAACAGCTGGATGCAAAGCCGTAGGTGTTCTGATTCTCCCAGGATAACTCCCTCAGCCCCAGTTTCTCGCCTCTAGGTCCTTGCCTCTCCCGGCAAACCCCACGCGATTCCCAAAGTCGGGCAGTTCTTGCCCTGCTGTGGTCCCTGCACGCAGCCCGGTTGCCCCGGTGCTGCTAAGGAGGCACTTCGGGGAAACTTTGCAAGCGGGCTGAGGTTCGTAGAGGGTGGCCACCCCACCTCCGGCGCTCCTGCTCCGCGGGAGCTCGGTCGGGGAAAGGCGGACGGGATGCCCGATTAACTCACAGTTGGCCTCGGAGACGACGATCACGAAGGCGAGGCAGGGCAGCAGCGCCCCGCAGCGCCCACCCGGGACCCTCATGGCGAAGCGGCTGGGAGCCGGAGCGCGGGCCGCGCGTGTGGGAGCCGCCAGCCCGGGCAGCCGCTCTCCAAGGACTGCTGCGCAACGGAGCAGGCGGGAGCGGCCCGAGCCGGGGGCGGAGGGGACTGCCCGCTCCCAGCCCCCAGCCCTGCAGGGGAAGTGATAATGAGGACATTTCCAGGAAGCTTTGCGGTGCGGGAGGCTGGGCTCTGACCGGTGGCGGAGGCCTAGTAGTAAACAGGGCAGAAACGCCCTTCCCAGCCCGTGCCCGCATGCCCGCAGCCCTTTCCTCTCACTCTCTCTCTCTCTCTCTCTCTCTCTCTGGGAAAAAAAAGCAGAGTTTCCCACGGGCAAGGGTGCATCTAGGGACCTGAGAACGTCGAGGACTCAGAGGCCAGGGTGTCAGTGAGCAAGCTTTAACGACTAGGCCATGGTGGGCATCAAACCTCTCTTGCTCCCCTTCCTGGGCTTCTCTCTGCCTTTTCCCTTCCCAAGACCCAAGAGTGGGTTTTCCTCTTTGTCGGGCTAATATTAAACCAAGAGTTTCAAAGAGACCAACGCAAACCATCAGGTCCTCCAGAGAGAGGGGAAAATGTCCCGAGGCTGCAGGGCAGGAATTATTTCAGAGATGTTCCAAGATGCAGACCACCGTCATGAACCCCGCTGATGGCCAGGTCACAGCCTCAACACTGCGATCCTCACCCTTCACTACCCCCTTTCTACTGCTCCCCATAATTTTGGCTATATATATTATATATATATATATATATATATATATATATATATATATCTCCTTTCAGAACCCCTAACCCCAGCCTGAAGGGTTGGCGGTAGGGCGTTGTAAATCTGACATCTCAGATTGTTCAGTACCTGAACTTGTTTTTCTTCCACCAGCACTTGTCTGTCAGATAATTGGCTTTTTGCCTGGCCAACCACCAGTGACAGCTTTGGAAGAGATGAGGCAGGTAGGAGGCTGTTGCAACCCAGATGGTTCAACCCTCTTGGTTCTCTATGTTAGGAGTGAGGCTCAGTCAACCACCATAGAGATTGGGAATGGTCGGCCCAAGACTGCTGCTTACTAGTGCTCAGCTAAGCCTGTAGGTGCAATTTTTTAGTATCCCAACACTTGTTGAGCCCTATTAGGAACCCTCCCTCTTTTTCCGGTCACTGCAGTTACCCAAAGAACTACATTACTAAAGGAAAAAAAACGACCTAAGTTGATTCACTCTAAACCTGGTAAGTCCCTGATGTGGAGAACCAGAAATCGTATCCTTACTATTTAGATTTTTTTTTTCTGTTTGTTTCGTTTTGGGGATCACACCTGGTCGTGCTCAAGAATTCTGCCTGACTTTGTGTTCAGGTTTCACTGTAGGTTTTGTGCCCAAGGATCACTCCTGGCAGTGCTCAGAGATTGGCAGCATGTAAGATAAGCATCTCTCTGGTTCATTTGAATTTTTCAGTCCTTTGAGACACTTCCATCATCAGATGAGAAAGATTTGGAGACCTGTATCTGACTCCTCTATAGGAGGATTGAATTTGAAAAAGCTCCATTTGGATTTGAATTTGGTTTTATTGGTTCTTTTTGCTAATGCTATTAACAGGGCAGCATTAAGTATCACTGTGTGTGTAAAGGCCCACTGGGGCATGTGATCTGATGTGATTATATGCAGTTATGAATCTATGATCAAAGAACAAATTTTTTTTTTTACTTCAATGCGAAATCTAAAAATTCACCAATAAAGTAAGGGACCTGGGAATCTCTCATCTGAGAAAACACCCTACTTAATTGGACAAACAGGGCCTGAAAACACTGCACCATTTATCTGAATGTGTAAGGGAAGAAATCAGTATAATCTTAAAAGAACACTTGGGGAATTTCTGTTTGTTTTTATGTTCATGTTTCTTCTGTACTTAGGTTTTGCCTTCAAATAGAATTATTAGAATAATTGTTCCAAACTTTTCGTAATCTGGGGTAATTTATGATAAATTTTAAAAATAATTTAAATAATTTTAAAGACAATTTAGAACATATATTTTTTGAATTTTAATACTGGGTATCATAACTATGTTGTTCTACCGTTGATAGTTTGGCCAGGAATTTGATCATGCAATCTCATGGAAGAAATAAATGGCTTTTTTTTACTAAAGTTAATAATAAAGTTTCAATCAATAGCTAAGTCACATTGCTAAAATAAATTTGGATTTACTTTTGAAATTGGGAATTAGATTTATAGTTAAAACATGCCTATGACATCTTAAGATCATATTATAAAAAAAATTCAGAAAATTATAAGAATTTATTTGCATTTTTCTGATCTAAAGCATGTGGTTATACCAACACTTTTTTACAATTGCTTAATTTTTGAATTTAAAAATTACAGGCTTGAATGTACACTTTATAAGAATTCTACTACAATTAATAAATATAAGAAAAACAACTCTGAATCTAGCACTAGTAAATATATGGTCTTGTTAGGAAAAGTATAAAGAATATAAATATTTTGTTTTTAAGAATGAAATAATTGTTTTGAGGCAAAACTGGCTATGTATGGAATGTAATGAATTCACATAGAACCGTATGTGAATGTAAAAGAAATAAACATAGGTTTTATAAGAAAAAAATCTAAAGAAAAGCCACACTATTGGTCAAACTGGATAGTATTTACTAAATTGTATCACCTACTTTAAGTTATAATATCTATAATATAACTCTTGTGAAACTAGATTGTCATTTCTTTGGGCAGCCTGGGGAGGAGTGAGAAGGCATGGGAGGGGGGTGGGTCACAGGATGGGAGAGGTTTGGGTCATACCCAGATGGGCTCAGGACCCTCTCCTAGATCTGTGCTCAGTGATCACTTCTTACACCGATTCAAGAATCTCTCCTGGCTGTGTTCAGGGTTTATTCAGTGCTGAGTATTAAAAGCAGAATCAGCTGCATTCAAAGCAAGCACCTAAACCCCTGCATTATCTTTCATTTCTTTTCTTTTTATTATTTTGCTGAAAAAGTTTATTGCTCCTACCACAGCCCCCTATAGGGGCACAGCCATCAGGGAAATGACATGAACAGTTCCTGCCCTGCAGCATTCTGGGGCCAAGACGGCTTGGTCCACAGCAGCTGCTGCTGAAGTCAAGTCCATGTAGAGAGCAGAGTCTTGCCGGAAGGTCAGCCACTTTGTACAGGAAGAAGATGCTCTATGTGTCCTCAGATATGAGGGCCACCAGGAAAGTTGAATTTCACGATCATCATTCTTAACCCTTTTTGAAACTGAGACAAATTTGAATGCCATGGTGGTCTTGCTTTGGTGCCATTTTCAGCCACATCTTGTATGACGTTGTATACCACCCAGGAGACAAGTATTAAATATGGAAAGCTTAATGAATTTGTGTGTTATCCTGCTGAAGGGCCATGCTTGTCTTCTCTGTATCATTCCAGTTTTAGTATATGTGCTGTTGGAATGAACATTACCTTTCATTTCTTATATCTAAAACAGGACAAAAGTTTTCTTTTTTTTTTTATTAGTGAGACGCCATGAGGTAGTAATAGACTTACAAATTTTGTGCTTGGGTTTCAGTTATACAATGATCAAGTATCCATCCCTCCACTAGAGCCTATCCTCCACCACCACGGGTCCCAGCCTCCCTCCCACCCCCCATCCCTCCATCCCACCCTGCCTCTGTGGCAGGGCATTCCCTTTTGCTCTCTCTCCTAGGACAAAAGTTTTCTTGACTGTGATCCATTCTTAATAACATATTATGAATTATCTAAGTAATTTTCCTAGAAAACAAAGATATCCTGTGTTATCAGAAAAAATTCATTTTCCCAAGTAAGCCTACTATTATTATTAGGAGAATTGATTTTTTTATAAGCATGGAAAGCTTTTAAATCGCCTTTGAAATCTTTGCCACATTTGTTGAATGGATAACTTAGATTTTTTTCGAAAATGATCTATATAAGTATGTTATCTTTTAATATCTATGACAAGGCATAGGTATCAAAATTCTAAGAAAAAGGCTAGAGATATAGTACAGAGGGCAAGGTGCTTGCCTTCCATGTGACTAATACAGTTTCAATCCCTGCAATTCCATATGGCCCCAGGCCCTGCTAGGAATGAACCCTCAACAAAGAGCCAGCAAAGAGCCAGGAATAAGCCCCACGCACTCCCAGGTGAGGTCCCCAAATAAACAAACAAATTCTAAGAATGAGGTCTTAGAGGAAAAATGTGGGAAATTGTAGAACTCTAAGCTCTTAAGAAACCCAGAGGCTGGAGCCACAGCAGGCAGGGCATTTGCCTTGCACGGGGCTGACCCAGGTTCAATTCCCAGCATCCCGTATGGTCCCCCAAGCACTACCAGGAGTAATTCCTGAGTGCATGAACCAGGAATAACGCCTGTGCATCGGCGGGTGTGACCCCCCCCTCAAAAATAAATAAAAGCCATAATATTTTTCTTTCCTTTATGGAGAACTACATAAATATTAGTCCAATTTAATAAAGTGAAATGTCAGGGAATATTGGCAATAAAGAAATGCATTTAACTATCATATATGTGTGAATATTAATGAGCATTCAAAAATATGTGAAACCTGCTAAGAGTCTATTAATATGTCCTGATTAGTTGTGGCTATTATTCTAAAGTACTGGGTGCTTCAAAAGAAAAGAAAAACATAAGAACTGGTTTTCAATAAACAGCTTGCCAACTGGGAAGGTGGACCAGGAGAGCAATGGTACAACAATGGGGGAGGGAAGTGGTCACTCTGGAGGAGGGAAAATTGCTGGAAGGTGGTAAAGTGCCATGCACAAACCTTATCAGTAATAGTATCATAAACCACACTGTCTAAAACATTTTTAAAAAGTTGGGTCATAGAGGCAGGCTGAGGAATGGGAGGGAAACTGGGAACATTGGTGGAGGAAAGTGGACACCAGTGGAGGGATTAGTGTTGGAGCATTGTAGGCCTGAAACTCAATCATGAGTAACTTTGCAAATCATGGTGCCTCAATTAGAAAATTGAAAATTAAAAAAAATCATGTTGTGTGCCTCAAATTGTACAAATGTCTTTGTTAATTGCACTTCAATAAAATTTAAATTTTGATGACTTTAGAACTTTTTTTGCCATTTACAGAAGTTATTTGTTTACTATTCAGAATAATTCTTAGAATTAAAAAAAAGCATAAGAATCCAGGTTTATTATGGAACTAAGACAGGAGATTGAAGTGTAAAAAAAAATGAAGTACAGGGAGGGAAATAACATAGAAGGAAAGAAATCTGGCGTAGGGGACATAGTAAGAAGAGGCAGACAGAAAGCAATGGGAGACAAGGGTCAATTTACATGAAAAAATGCTCATAATCACTCGTGACTCCAGAAATCTAAATCAAGACAACAAGTATATATCATCTCACACCAGTGAGAGTGGCACATATCAAAAATACCAGAAACAATCTGTACTGGAGGGAATATGGTGAGAAAGGAATTCTCATCCACTGCTGATAGGAATGTAACCTGGTTCAAACCCTGAGGAAAATAGTATGGAGAGTTCTCAGTAACTAAGAGCTGTCATATGACCTGACAGTTCCGCTATAGGTACATATCCCCAGGACATGCATTCATATTGACCTTTGCATTCCAATATTCACTGCAGCACTTAGTACAATAGCTAAGAGATGAAATCAACCTAGGTGGCCAAAACAGATGGATTATGAATATGGGGTGTATACATACACAATGGAATATATGCAGTTTTAATGAAAGATGAAATAATGCAATGTGCTACAATTTGGATGGAACGGGAAGATATCATGTTAAGTGAAGTAATCCAGAAGAAGGATAAATAAAGGATAATCTCACTTTTCTGTGGTATATAGAATAACAGGATGAAGAAATGCAATAACATCAAAGAGGGTTTCCTAGATCATCCTTGACTTCAAAGTATAAGGGGGGAAAGAGACCTGGTAGAGAAGGTGTTGGGATCGGGAGTTCCCTAGCCCTGGGAGGCAAGGAGAGAACAGATAGACACAATTCCTGCAGGAGTAAAACGAGGTTTATTTAGACCAGCGTGCTGGGGCTCCACAGCATACCCCAGAGTGGGCAGTGGCTGAGAGCCCCGAGCTTCTTCAAAGGGGATCTTATATAGGCCTTCACTGGCTGTTACAGCAAGGCCCGCACATTTCATAGCCAATAGATTTGTAACAACATATACTTTCTTTACCAATCCATTTAAAAGTACCTCACTCCTTAGCCTGTAGATTCAAAGATCAGCATTTATGTACATCGTACATCGATTGTCAGCACAAGCAAGGTTATAGCCGGAATCATTAAGCCTTAGGTAATCTCCCTTGACCATCCACATTTTGAGTTACCCAAGTCTGCAGGGTGCTTTAGTGAGACAATACACTCCAGGAAAGGGCAATTTCCCCTAGCCACTGCATCCTGAGTTATCCTTTACCCAAATCTGCAGGGTGCTTTACTGAGACAATACATTTCAGGAACAGTAAATACACCTGAATCCTGTCACACTTGGTTTAGAAAGAAGTTATGCCCTGTTCACATTCCAAGTCCCTTCTCCCCCAGGTACAAAGCAGCCAAGCAGTTTTACAGAAAGCAATGTTGCAAGTTAGCTGAAGCACGCAAAAATTTGATGCCCTAATATGGATTCTTTCAAAGGAAACCCAGGGTCAAATTAAGAAGAGGCAGATAGGAAACAATAGAAGAGTAGGGGCCAAGGGTCTCAGGTACGTTGGTGATGCAAAGGAGTGGGATAGCTATATATCCAAACCAGAGAGTCAACAACACCGAAAGCATTTAAACTGCAAACTTTCAAAAGTCTCAGTCAAGGTTAGAAGCTAGGGAAGGATGATGGGGGAGGGTAATCACCTAGGAATACTGGTGAAGGGAAATTGATACAGATTGGATTGCTGCAAAATGTTGCACATCTAAAACTCAACCATCAGTAACTTTGTAAATCACAAAGCACAGGGCTTACTCCTGGTTTTGCACTTAGGAATCACTCCTGGCAGGTCTCAGAGGATCTTATGAGCAACAGGGAATCAACTCAGGTGGGCTGCACTCTAGGTAAGTGCTTCATCTGCTATACTATCACTCTGGTGGCCCAGATTACAAATATCTAATAAAAAAACCTTCTAAAAAGAAAGAAATGCAGATATTGTAAGGGGTGTCTAAAGATGGCTCCTGGGAAAGACAAATGACTCCTTAGCCCTGAAATATTAAAATTTCAACAAAGCACAGTGAAAGAATTTATATGGTTTTCTCTGTACTAGCTGTGTTTACATAGCATAACTAACCATGTTTATAAGAAGTAAATTTGATTAACAAATAGGTTATTTTTACAATATTTGACACACTTTGGAGGAAAGAGTAATGAAAATTAACAATTTTCTGTAATTATATTTTATAGGCCTCAGATAATTACTCTCTTAATAATTTTTGTAGATTATTTTAACCCATAAACCAGAATGGATACCAGATTTTTTCTAGTGTATTGACTTATTTTCTTAATTGAGTCACAATTACAAAGATACACAGTTACAAAGTTGTTCAGGATTAGGTTTCAGTCATACAATGTTCCAACACCCATCCCTTCATCAGTGTATATTTACCGCCATCAAAGTCCCCAGTTTCTCGCCCTCTTCCCACCTGCTCACCTCTATGGATACCAAATTTGCCTGACACTTGATATATATGATTTCCTAAGATTCAATATTAATGTTTTTCCTTTTTGTCTTACACCGATTAAGAGAAAAACTTCATTTTTGAAAACTGTGCAAGCTGGAAAATGGAGAACTTGGTGTAAATCTCAAAATGATCATCTAAATGATGTGTCTGGACAAATGTCCTTAAGATTTTAAAAACTGATTATGGGAATTGAAACTGGGTAAAAAGAATTAGGAGAAGAAATCAACATGGGCAGTTAAATAAGCACAGAGGAGCACCTGTCTGCAGTAAACACATGACATTACATGACACCATTACTTGCAGGTTCATGGATCTGGTTTACAAACCAGGTTTTTAAAATACCAGCTGGAATCTAGTCCATAATGGAATAACATTAAAGTTTGCCTGTTTATTTTATTAAGAACCATCCTAACTGACATTGGGAAAACTGGTGGGTCCTATACAAAAATTAATTAATTAACTAAAAATCACTGTATCACTGTCACTGTCATCCTGTTGTTCATCGATTTCCTCGAGTAACGTCTCCTTCGTCCTAGCCCTGAGATTTTAGAAAGTGCCACAGTCGAGGCTCTTTCTGGGTCAGGAGAATGAGACCCATCATTGTTACTGGTTTTGGGCACATTGAATTCACCACAGGGAGTTTTCCAGACTCTGCTGTGTAGGCAGGATACTTTTGGTAGCCTGCCAGGTTCTTCAGAGTAAGAACCAGATAATAAGATGTCCCAGCTTCCGGGAGCTGGGTTTTATAGTCTCTGGGTCTTGGCCGTTGATGGGATTACATGGCGTCAGGGCAGTTGGTCAGTTGGTGGGTGTAACTCCTACATACTGGAAGATGGGGGATCTTGGTGGAGGAGGCCCAGTCCCAATCCAAGCAGGCTTGGAGATCTATGCCCCGGGTCCCGCATACCCTGGGCTCCTCTGCCAGTTTCTTCATGTGTGAGGCTCATTTGAGCGTGTGGAGAGTGGTCTTAATTAAAATAAAACAATTAAAATACATTCTTGATCAGAAAATTGTCCAATGTGCTAAAAAATATGTTTCTTCTCCTTCTTTTATTTTTAGTTTTGGGGATACACCTAGCAGTACTCAGGACTTAGTCCTGGCTCTATGCTCAAATGTCACAACAGTGCTTGGAGGACCATACTGTGTGCCAGGCAAGTGCCCTACCAGCTATATTATAATCCTATCCTCAAAACATGTTTCTTAGTAGACTCTAATGTCTTACTTAAATTATTATGCAATAATAAGCCAAATATCAAGTTAAATTTAGTATTAATAGTTATTAATGGTTTTTAAAATATACTGTTTGTTAAAATTTGCCAAAAGAATGATTAACAAATGTTTTCTCAACAGAAAGTTAGTGAAGATTTTTGTATCTCACCATGGAACCACTGAGCCCTAGTATAAGAAATTACTATAGGGTTAAAGCTTCTGTGTTGACACTTTGTTAATAGAGATTGGATGCCTTCTATATTATATCTAATCCAATCTGGTATGGTACTCCTGGTTTACCAGTATTGTAGAGTTTGAGAAGCCACTCCAGGAATTTTAAATGAGGTGATACAACTAAAGTTAAATTTTTAACTGGGTGATATTTGGGGGCATGTGTGTGAGATTGCCTCGACTTCTGGAAGTGCTGGGAGAAGGAGGGATGCAGCCCATCCCCACTCCGTGAAAACCTGGATATTTCGTCACAAAATCCACATACCTGAGTTTTTTAGCAGGTTAATTTCTGGGTGAGGCTTGTCCTGAGCAATGGAGTCCAACTGGAATCATGGAAGCAATTGTGGAGTGTGGGAGATTTTGGCTGCCGGGCCTTTGTTTGGGTGGGTGCTCACCCACCTCTCTCCGAGGTACCCTTGATGAACTCACCATTGCACAGGGTCTGGAAGAATCTCTATATCTTGTTGATCTCTCTTGAGATTTGTTTATGAGCCTCTCCGTCTGCCTCTTTCTAAATTGGCTTTTGCACTATGGTTTACAGTACCATGTTAAACATAGTACTTTACCACTTTTCAGCACTGCCTCTGCTTCCTGGTTAAAAGCTTTCCTCTATCATAGTAGTTGCCCCCTCCCTGTCCTAACCCCCAAAACCCCCAAGTGGCATGTTTCCTAGTGAAGGCCGGTTCTCATGTCTGTTTCCATTGTCTTTGGGCATTCACTATTCCAACATTATACTTCTTTATATTCCTCAAATGAGAGAGTTAATTCTGTGTTGGTCTTTTTCTTACTAACTTCACTCAGCATATTCCATTAAAGTACTACCAAACTGCTAATTTTATCTTTTCATATGGCTGAGTATTATTCCACTATTCCATTATATTTATGTACAAAGTTTCTTTGTCCAGTCATCGTTTGTTGGACAGTTAGTTTGTTTTCATATTTTGTCTATTATGGATAGTACTTCAAGGAACATGGGGGTACCAATCTCTTTTCTCCATTTTGTTTTTAGGGCCTTGGGGTATATTCCAAGAAGTGAGATTGTTGTGTCGGATGGAAGTCAATTCCTAGTTTTTCAAAGGAAGGTCCACATTGCTTTAGAGAAAGTCAGGACCATTTGGCATCGCCATCAACAGAGTATCATGCAGCCTCACCAATACTGGCTGTTCTTGTTATTTTTGATATGCCAGTCTCTGTGCTGTGAGTTTATATCACATTGTTGTTTTGATTTGCAGATTAGTGTTGCAGAGCACATGTTCATGTGTATTTTGGCCAGTTATATTTATTATTGGTGGAAGTTTTTTTGATGAGGTTGGATTTCTTTTCTTGTCAAATTTTTCCAGTGCTTTATATATCTTTGATATTAACCCTGTGACACAATCTCCTGCCCCCTGCGCCAGGCTGTCTTCACCGGGGACCTTCAGAGGGCATAGACTGAGTTTCATTCCATGTCCCAAGCAGAGCCTCTGCAGCTGAAAACTTCCAGAACCCAGCCACAGCCATGCTCAAGGTCACTCTCCACATGCTCGGACAAGCCTCATGCATGAAGGAAAAGGCAGAGGAACCCAGGTATGCAGGACCCGGGGCTGAGATCTCCAAGCCTGCTCAGATCGGAACTGGGCCTCCTCCACCCAGATCCTCCATTTACCAGTAGCTTGGCAGTCACATCCACAAACTACCCCCAGCACCATGTAATGCCATCAATGGCCAAGATCCAGAGACTATAAAACAAAGCTCCCGGAAGAGAGCGATGCAGTTTCTCCCTCTTGGAGAGCCCTGCAAGCTACCGAGTGTATCCTGCCCGCATGGCAGAGCCTGGCAAGCTACTCATGACATATTTGATATGTCAAAAACAGTAACATTAACAGGTCTCATTCCCCTGATCCTGAAAGAGTCTTCAATATGCCACTGGGCTATGCTAGTACGCGACAGAGACAAATGGAGACGTTACTGGCGCCCGCTCGAGCAAATCAATGAACAATGGGAAAACAAGTGATCCAAATGATTAATCCATTATCAGATAAATTATGGGCGAATAATCTCTTCCATTCTGTGGACTGTCTTTGGATTCTGGTCTTCATTTAAAGATAACTTTAGCGACAATGTCAGCTACATAGAAGAGTTCTGAATATGCTTTCCTCTGTGTGCCTTATGGATTAAGATCTATCAAGGTCTTTAATAATTTTTAATTTGAATTTTGAATATGGAATATAAGAAGTCTGAGTTCTCTTTTTCTGCATGTAGCTACCAGTTTTCCCAGCACCACTTGTTGAAGAGACTATCTTGCTCCACCTCATTTTTTTTTTGCTCTTTTATCGAAGATTAATTGATCAAATGCCTGTATCTGATGGTCTGTCTCTGTATTTTCAACTCTATCCCATTGATCTGAGGGTCTGTTTTAATTCCAGAACTGCAGTATAGTTTAAAGTTGGGGAAAGAGATGCCTTTCATCATTTTTTTCCTCCAAGAAAGCTGCTTAGATTTTAACCAAAACTTCCATGCCACCCTTACCCACTCAGTTTCTTATCTCCCTGTTGTTTGCATTTTTATTGGGATAGTCCCAGAAAAGTATTTTTTAGGACGAATTTGACTTTGAAATGTTTCCAGTGTATACAACTATATTTTGAGAGCCAACAACGGAGTCTGGTGTATAAACATTCAATTCATTGAAATTTAATAAGACAGACCCATGAATATTTATTACAAAAATTAAAAAAATAATTTACAGTAGTAAGATCAGGGCACATTTTATTTTCCTAAAATGTGAATTTTTTTTCACAATAGAATTAAAATATTTGGTTACACAAGAGGAAGAGGGATGAGAAGAGGGGTGAAGGAAATGAGGGGAGAGAGAGAGAGAGAGAGAGAGGGGAGAGGAGAGATGTGTTTGCCATAGAGGCAGGCTGAAAGATGTGGAGCAGGATGGAAACTTGACTTTGACTTTGAAATGTTTCCAGAGTTTACAACCATGTTTTGAGAGCCAACAATGGAGTCTGGTGTTGGTGGTCAGAAATGTATACTGGTGAATGGATGAGTGTTGAAACATTATATGACTGAAACCGAATCATAAACAACTTTGTAACTGTGTATCTTACAGTGATTCAATAAAAAAAATAAACAAAATAAAATAAAGAAACTTTAAAAAAAATTAAAATATTTGGTTAACTAAAGCCAGTGGTCAGGCTAACATACTTAAAATATTGTCATTGAGATCTGATCTTATTTTATTAGTTTATCTTTGCTTATATGTTTGTTTAGATAAGAGTGAATTACATGGTTGTACTTAAGAATGTTTTCCTTAAAGTGTTTATAAAATGCTTCTTTTCCACCAGGGAATGATTAAAAACCAACTGACATTTATAAAAAAAAAAAGATAAAGGACTGGAAAGAGAAACGAAGTGGCAGAGCACAAGACTAGAAAGGATGGCGTCTGAGTTGATTCCTTGATATCCATATGTTCCCATTATTCTGGTGGATGTGGTCTCTATATAAAAGGAAAAAAATTCTTAGATAAATAAAAAATAGATGTCATATGATTCAACAATTCTAGACATATATCAAAAGGAAGTATGTTAAAGAGGCTTTTGCACTCCTATAGTAATTTCAGCATTAGTGCAATTGCTAAGATATGAAAATAACATAATTGTCTGCAGATTAATAGAATAGAGGGAGAGCTCTAGGATATTCTGCGACAAAGTAGCACAGTTCTTGTCAGCAGTTGGAGTAGGGTAGGGACATTTGGAGAATCTGATTAAAGGGTACAGATTCCAAGTAAGGAGTTGAATAAGTTTGAAGATAAAATGAATAACTTAATGACTACATTTATTTATACTCTATTCACTGTCACTGTCCTCCTGTTGTTCATCAATTTGCTTGAGCGGGCCAGTAATGTCTCCATTGTGACAATTGTTACTGTGTTTGGCATATCGAATATGTCATGGGTAGCTTGCCAGGCTTTGCCGTGAGGGGCGGAGGAATCGAACCCAGCTCGGCCTGGCTGGCTGCGTGCAAGGCAAACGTCCTACCGCTGTGCTATCGCTCCAGCCCTATACTCTATTATATACTAAAATTTTGAGACTATTTGAAAAAAATGAACAAGCATAGGTCTTAATTGTTCTCACACAATAGCTTGGTTGTGGTTGAATAGTTTTATTTATAAATAGATGTATTTATAGATCATGTGATCACATAATATATTACAAGTGAATTTTATAAGTGAATTTTACTTCTATAAAGCTGAGATAGAGAGGAAAAGCCAAGAAATATTTATTATGATATTTTAAAGATATAACTATACACACAAACACACATATCAGTAGGACTTTGGAGGCAGCTGTCTCCAATGCATTGGGTCAGTATTCTATGCCATTTTAATTCTATAGGACTTCAAAATTAACATAGGCATCTACAATTACCATTGTTAGGAAAGAGAAAACATAGAAATTGTCTTTCCTTCCTTTTATTTATTGCAGCCTACACCTGGCAGTGCTCAGAACTTAGTCTTTTCTTTTTCTTTTTTTTTTTTTTTTTTTTTTTTGCTTTTTGGGTCACACTTGGCAATGCACAGAGGTTACTCCTGGCTCATGCACTCAGGTGTTACTCCTGGAGGTGCTTGGGGATGATATGGAATGCTGAAAATCGAACCCAGGGCAAGGCAAGGTGTGCAAGTGGTGGTGGCTGGTCCTGGAGGTCTTCGGCTGCCAAGACTCAGAGACTATAAAACCCAGCTCCCGGAAGAGAAGAGTGCAGTCTGCTCCCGCATCTGACTGTCCTCACTGGGGCCCCTTGGAGGGGAGCGGGTTGAGCTTTCCTCCCCACCCCGACCAGGGCTCTGGCAGTCGAAGACCTCCAGGACCAGCCACCACCATGCTGAGAACACTCTCCGCATACCTGAAGGTACCGGCAGAGGAACAAAGGCAAGCGGGTCCCGGGGCTGAGATCTTCAAGCCTACTAGGATCGGGGCTGAGCATCCTCCACCCAGATCCTCTGAATTCCAGTAGGCGGGGGTCACATCCACCAACTGGCCCCCTGGCGCCTGGTAATCCCATCAACGGCCAAGACTCAGAGACTATAAAAACCAGCTCCTGGAAGAGAAGAGTGCAGTCTCCTGCCCTGGCGCCTGGCTGTCCTCGCCAGGGCCCCTTGGAGCGGAGCGGGTTGAGCTTTCCTCCCCGCCCTGACCAGGGCTCCAGCAGCCGAAGACCTCCAGCCGAATTCAATATAGTACCATGGAAACTATAAATTCATTTAGGTTCAGGTGTATTCATGGAAGATAAAGATACTCCAAACTGCTAAAGAAATATCACATAATAAAATCTCTTCATCACAGAAGTAAAAATTTAATTCTCCAAGAGAACATGTATTTAAAAAAAATCAGAGAGAGATAATATTATATATATATATATATATAATTTTTTAGTTTGTTTTAGGAGAGGCTGGAGCGATAGCGCAGCAGGTAGGGCGTTTGCCTTGTATGTGGCTGACCAGGGTTCGATTCCTCTGCCCCTCTTGGAGAACCCAGCAAGCTACCGAGAGTATCCCACCTGCATGGCAAAGTCTGGCAAGCTGCCTGTGTTGTATTCGATATGCCAAAAACAGTAACAACAAATCTCACAATTTGTTGTGAGATGTTCCTCGAGCAAATTGATGAAAAATGGGAGGACAGTGTTTTAGGAGGGATTCATAAGCATTGCTGTTCAGGGATTATTTCTGACTTTGTGCTTAGCAGTGTGACCTCTGGTGATATTCAGAGTACCACATATGGTGCTTAAGATTTGAAGCAGGGTTAGTGGGTTGCATGGTTTAATCTCTCTGGCCCAAGGCCACATCTTGAAGCTGGATGAGTGAGATCAAAAGAGAACCAGAATAATACATAATTATTATTCTGTTTCTTATCAGTGAAATCAAAAGAGAACCAAAATAATACATAATTATGATAGGTAAAATAACTATTCAAAGACTTTTGAATAGTTAACTGTACCACATGGTATTAAATGATGAAAAAAATTGAAAAATAGCTTGATACTTAGGAAGCCAAAAATTACATATAAAAATGCATTTTTAATGCTTTGATTGGATAAAAAAATCAATTGTAGTAATTGATAAAAAAATGAACAACAAAAATAGTGCATTAGAGTTTGTGAATTACTAAGATAGTGATACAGGTATGAATGTCAGAAATTAGCAAAATAGTACTATCTTGGTGTAGGATAACACTGTTCTGTCCTTCCTGCATAACCTCAGGAATAGTTGATAGTTTATTGGACTGAGGAAAAGAGAAAAACACCTTAAGAGGTATCTTGCCCTTGAGCAGTCAGAAAGGGCTTTCTTATGTTGATTTGGCTACCTGACTGGGTGGAGTGTCAGCCCAGACTAGAAGGGAGCTGGAGAATGAAAGAGCAGGGCTGAAAGATGGACTACCGAGAGACTAGCAAGGAGAACGTGTGCTTGAGAGAATCTAGGCCCTCCATAACATAAATTTCTTCTATGGGATAAACTTCCTTGTAATAAACTGCTACAAAGATCAACCGGTCTGGCCCTCATCTCTTCCTTCATCTGCCCTTGGCCAACAGCCGTCCCGATGCAGGCCACACACAGCAGCTCTAGGGCACCGAACGCCGGCAGTGAGATAGAGCTGTCCAGAAAGCCTGCGAACACACAACCTTCAGCGTGCGTAGTTTTTTATACCTTGGCTTATAGTTAAGAACCATTTTCTGCACTATCCTCTTACACATACCTCACCCTGGGTTTCTAAGCAAAGATTCAGGGATGAAACAGGAGGTTTCATATATAGGTAGAATATATAGAAATTGTTCGATCAAGGAGAAATTATTAAAATAATAGGGTTTCAGGAAAGTTAAAAAAGTTCAAGGCAAGGAGTTAATCTTGGAAGGAGATCTTAAAATATTAGAAAATGAGATGATACAGGAAAAGCAGGGGTGAGGAGAATTTGTCAAGGCATCATCTAACTTTATGTTCCCCACAGATTTATTGCAAAATAACAGATTACCGAGGTGGAAAATGACAACAGTGCATAAGAGCACTAGAAGTTTAGAGAAAGAGACAAAATGATAATTGCTTTAAATGTTTATAGGGTACGTGATATCAATTTTAAGATTTATCTACTATGCTAGAATTTTCACTTGAACTTTAATTCTCTCTTTTTATTATTTCAGCATACCTAAAAAGTATGTACTTTCAGTCTCGTTCTGCAGATGGATACTTGTGTTCAGGACACAAACAGTAAGAAAAATATTTGAGTTTTAACTAAGATTACTCAAGAACCCACTGTGCGGGCCCTTTGAGTGGATGAAAGGTTTTAACCTCCTTATATTATATATAGATAGATATTATATACACATGTATTTGCATATATACATATAATTATATATACACATAATTATAAACTATATATTATACTTTATTCTATAAAATAAAAAGTACTTTAAAATTTTAGAATTTAGTTCCAAATTATTGCTTCCCTCTAGATAACATGGGCTTCTCAGTTTCTCTCTCTTTTTTCTCTCTCTGTTTCTCTCTTAAACATAGTTTTAATATGTGAAATAAATAGAAGCAGAATACAGTCCCCACCTATCATGTACTTAGTATAAAAAGACATGGAGATGTTTAACTCTAAAGCAAAAACTTGTTATAATATAGCTAGGTGTTCACAATCCCTACAATGCAGAAACCATAAATCTAAATAAGAAATGACAAAATCATGCAGTTTGCTGCTACTGGATGAATCTGAAGACTATTATGCTGAGTGACATCAGCCAAAAGGAGATGGACAGATACATCCGAGGGATATAAAACAGCAAAGGAAGGAAATAACAAATGACCCCAAACAACAGAACCTGTGAGCTGAGCTTATCATGATTGGAAGGTTGAGGTAAAGGTAAAGGTAAAGGTCCTCCCGTTGTTCATCCATTTGCTCGAACAGGCTCAGTAACGTCTCCTTTGCAAAAACAATAGCATAGGATATGTCACAAACAAAAAACAAGCAAAGAAATGTCCAGGGAAGAGTGCACATCAAAATTTTAGTTCTGCTTATATTTGACTGGTGAGTGTGAAATTGTATTTTCTTCATCTTGTTCCTTTTTTTCTTTCACATTGTCTGCAGGAACTTTTCATTTCATTTCATTTCATCATCCTGTTAATCGTCGATTGCCTCGAGCAGGCCCCAGTAACGTCTCTTTCATCCTAGCCCTGAGATTATATTCAGGGCTCTTTAGGAGAATGAGACCCATCATTGTTACTGGTATTTGGCATATTTGGTAGGCCACGGGGAGTTTGCCAGACTCTGCCCTGTGGGCAGGCTACATTCGACAGCCTGCAAGTTTGTCCAAAGTAGGAATGAGATAATAAGATGTCATAAAAAGATGTCCTGATAAGGTTCCGGGATCTGGATTTTATAGTCTCTGAGTCTTGGCCGCTGATGGGATTACACGGCGCCAGGGGGCCAGGTGGTGGGTGTGACCCCCGCCTACTGGAATTTGGAGGATCTGGGTGGAAGATGCTCGACTCCAATTCGAGTAGGCTTGGAGGTCTCGGCCCCGGAACCCGCGTGGCTTTGTCCCTCTGCCAGTACCTTCAGGTGTGCGGAGAGTGGTCTCAGCATGGTGGTGGCTGGTCCTGGAGGTCTCCGGCTGCCGTAGCCCTGGCCGGGGCGGGGAGGAAAGCTCAACCCGCTCCCCTCCAAGGGACTCCGGGAAGGAACACCGAGGAGCAGGGGCAGAGACTGCACTGCTCTCGTCCGGGATCTGGATTTTATAGTCTCTGAGTCTTGGCCGCTGATGGGATTACACGGCGCCAGGGGGCCAGGTGGTGGGTGTGACCCCCGCCTACTGGAATTTGGAGGATCTGGGTGGAAGATGCTCGACTCCAATTCGAGTAGGCTTGGAGGTCTCGGCCCCGGAACCCGCGTGGCTTTGTCCCTCTGCCAGTACCTTCAGGTGTGCGGAGAGTGGTCTCAGCATGGTGGTGGCTGGTCCTGGAGGTCTCCGGCTGCCGTAGCCCTGGCCGGGGCGGGGAGGAAAGCTCAACCCGCTCCCCTCCAAGGGACTCCGGGAAAGAACACCGAGGAGCAGGGGCAGAGACTGCACTGCTCTCGTCCGGGATCTGGATTTTATAGTCTCTGAGTCTTGGCCGCTGATGGGATTACACGGCGCCAGGGGGCCAGGTGGTGGGTGTGACCCCCGCCTACTGGAATTTGGAGGATCTGGGTGGAAGATGCTCGACTCCAATTCGAGTAGGCTTGGAGGTCTCGGCCCCGGAACCCGCGTGGCTTTGTCCCTCTGCCAGTACCTTCAGGTGTGCGGAGAGTGGTCTCAGCATGGTGGTGGCTGGTCCTGGAGGTCTCCGGCTGCCGTAGCCCTGGCCGGGGCGGGGAGGAAAGCTCAACCCGCTCCCCTCCAAGGGACTCCGGGAAGGAACACCGAGGAGCGGGGGCAGAGACTGCACTGCTCTCGTCCGGGATCTGGATTTTATAGTCTCTGAGTCTTGGCCGCTGATGGGATTACACGGCGCCAGGGGGCCAGGTGGTGGGTGTGACCCCCGCCTACTGGAATTTGGAGGATCTGGGTGGAAGATGCTCGACTCCAATTCGAGTAGGCTTGGAGGTCTCGGCCCCGGAACCCGCGTGGCTTTGTCCCTCTGCCAGTACCTTCAGGTGTGCGGAGAGTGGTCTCAGCATGGTGGTGGCTGGTCCTGGAGGTCTCCGGCTGCCGTAGCCCTGGCCGGGGCGGGGAGGAAAGCTCAACCCGCTCCCCTCCAAGGGACTCCGGGAAGGAACACCGAGGAGCGGGGGCAGAGACTGCACTGCTCTCGTCCGGGATCTGGATTTTATAGTCTCTGAGTCTTGGCCGCTGATGGGATTACACGGCGCCAGGGGGCCAGGTGGTGGGTGTGACCCCCGCCTACTGGAATTTGGAGGATCTGGGTGGAAGATGCTCGACTCCAATTCGAGTAGGCTTGGAGGTCTCGGCCCCGGAACCCGCGTGGCTTTGTCCCTCTGCCAGTACCTTCAGGTGTGCGGAGAGTGGTCTCAGCATGGTGGTGGCTGGTCCTGGAGGTCTCCGGCTGCCGTAGCCCTGGCCGGGGCGGGGAGGAAAGCTCAACCCGCTCCCCTCCAAGGGACTCCGGGAAGGAACACCGAGGAGCGGGGGCAGAGACTGCACTGCTCTCGTCCGGGATCTGGATTTTATAGTCTCTGAGTCTTGGCCGCTGATGGGATTACACGGCGCCAGGGGGCCAGGTAATATTAACTCCTGGGAATCTGCTTTCTTGACTCAGTTGCTCTTAGTTCCTAGCACCCCAAAAGCAGGGTCCTGATGAGGTCCCGCGGGCTGCGCGGTCTCGGCCGCGGCGGCGGCGGCGGTGGCGGCGACCCCCGCCGGGGTCATGATCCCCCCCGCCCCGGGCGGCTGCAGCAGGGGTGTCCGACCCCCCGGGGGGCCCGATCCGCCCGCGGCCCGCCGCTCTGGGGCTGGGGGAGCGCGGGCCCGGGCCCTCCTCTCCCCCCGCCCCCGCCGCCTCTCGGCGCGGCCACCGCCGCCGCTGCGAGCCCGAGCCCTCGAGGCCGGAGACCCGGCGGCGGCAGCGCGGCCTCAACTTTAATCTGTAATTTTTGAAATAGTCACTTATTTGCCTCTTCCCTACTGGCAAATATCATAAATTCCATTCCCCAGTTTATGTAACAAAGAGTCAACGTTATACAGATTCAAGCATATGAACTCTCATATGACCTATTGAGATAGTTACAAGTGAGTCTCCCTTGTCTTTAACTTACAGTAATTGCCTCAGTGTATTGTTTCTGTAGCCGTGCAGCCAGAGTCTGTGGGACTCCCACAGGATTGTCATCCCTGCTGCATAAAACAAAACCAAACAAGTACAAGATCGGAGATATGTGCACCTCATCTGGAGATGGAGACAGACGAGGATCAGCACCCTCAGAGGATAACACACTTTAGACAGGTGTACGTGTAAGTCTGGCCTGAAACCTGTCAGGGATCCCTCCAGTAGCTCATCTCCGGACGCTCTCGTTGCCTAGTTACAGAAACTTCCATCATCTCCGTCTCCACCTCCTTCTAGGCCACGCCTCTTTTTTTCCCCCTTTCTTCTCTTGGGCTGGGGCGGGAAGCTAAAACCTTTCAGCCACTCAAAGACCCTCATCAGCAGATCCTCGAACGATGATTGGCGCAGGGCAGGGGCGTTGCTTGGGGGGCGGGCCTTCCGCGCCCGGGGAAACGTCAGCACGTTGACGCGGGGGTTTCTATGGCCGGGTCCCGCTAACCGTGCTCGGGCTTGTGTGTCTGCGTCTTTAGTCGACTTGCCCCGGGCTCCGGGGGCGATCGCCGCGCGCTCGCGGGCCGGCGCGGGGAGCGGGGCTTGGCGCTTGGTCTGACCGCCTGCACCTTTTCCTGGCCTCTCCTTTGGTTTTATCTGTTTCGGAAGAGCCCTTTGGGGGGGATTGTTTTTCTTTTTCTTTTCTAAGTCGACGGAGGCCCCCGGGGTTCGGCCTGGGTCACTAGGGGCTCCATCCTCTCTCCAGCATCGAATGGGAGGCGGCAGGAGGAGCGGCCGGGGGTGTCCAGTCTGATGGCCAATTGCTGCAGCTGGTTCAAGCAGTGGCGGGAGCCCGTCAGGTAAAGCCAGAACCGGTTGAACTGTAGGGGACGGTGGGTGGCGGTTCAGGGACCGGCCGGGCACCGCCTCTCCCCTGCACCGGGGCCTTTGCTCAGGCCTCCAGGATGCTGTTTTGCTCGGGGTTTGATTTGTCCCGGGAGAGAGGGGGATAGAATTTTTTCCAAAGTTGGAGAGAGAGAGAGAGAGAGAGAGAGAGAGAGAGAGAGAGAGAGAGAGAGAGAGAGAGAGAGAGAGGAGAGAATTCATGATTAGAAACTATTCCTTGTCTATTTCACTCCTGAAGCTTTCAGAAGTAATGAGAATTAATCATAAAACAAAAGAGCAGACACAAGGGATGCAGTTTTCATCACATCCGCATGCCCCTCCTTTCCTCCCCCCCCACCCCAAACAAACAAAAAGCCTCTATTTTGTTTGAGGACTCGGGCTTGAAATCTGGCTCTACTACTTAATAATTATAAGATCTAGCCACCGGGGGCCCCACCTTCCTTATATATTATGTAAGGGCGAAACTACCTGTGCCTAAGGAGTGTCGTAGTAATTGACAACTGCTGGCAACGGTTTTATCTGTTGTATGTATAACTACTATTTCCATTTGTAATCTCGTTCATAATCCTTTTGCTTTCAAGATGCTAGTTTTTCATCTTTCATCATTTCGACATGCTATTACTACTCAATACCTGTTATTCACTTATGCATACATTTCTCAACAAGCTTTTTTTTTTTTAAAAAAAAAAAGCACAAACCAAGCTCTGTGCCAGAAAGAAGTCTGTGTAAATGATGCTTTTGAAATTGATGTATAGTTCTACTGGCAAACAAGTATCTGGTCTGCTACTCCTTGGAGTGTTTATTTTCTGTGCTTTGTCTCTGGAGTTAGGTCAAAGGTAAATTAAAACAATGTCTTATTAAAAATTGATAACAAAATAACATATTGAATTGAGATTCTTTGTCTAATATCATAGGTTTTTGAAAAGTTTATTATGTAAAGGAAAAAGTATCAGTCTTTTTTTAGTTTGATTTTGTTGAAATAACAGCCTTTGCATATATTGTGTTAAAATGTAATGGCAAAATTAATTTTGATGTTTGTTTTCATTTTAAAAAGTGTTGTTATGAAAAAGTTTCAATTAGAAAATTTGAAACATGTGGCTGGCATTGTATTTTCTTTGGGCCTCTACCATCCTGAGGTAAAGTTTCTTAAACTGTGGGTTGCAACCTCAAATGAGGTGGCATCATTTTAAAAAGTTTATTTTAAAAATAAATTTCTTTATGATTTTTATAAGTATTTGATTTGTATTTCTATTTTATATAACTATTCCTGGGGTGAGCATCTTTATATATCTTTATCTTTACATACCTGTATGCCATAAGTAAACATCATTCCAAATAATGATGGATAGAATTCATTGTCACTTAGCTAGAAAACAAGTTGGACATTTATTGTTTAAGTACCTCATTCAAGCCCTGGCTTATAATAGTGGTTTAATAAGTATTTGTGAAATGTTGTTTGTGTTTGATCACTCCTTAGCAACAATCATCTTAAAGTAAAGAATATTACCAAGTAATTCAATTTACTGGAATAAATCAAGGGTGAGCAACCTGAGTTTTAAAAAACACTATCATATTATGTGCCTTTTTTTTTTGGTCACACCTGGTGATGTTCAGGAGTTACTTCGACTCTGCACTGAGGAATTACTATTGGCAGTGTTGGCAGACCATATGGGATGCTGGGGAACAAACCCTGATTGGCCGCGTGCAAGGCAAATGCCCTACCCACTGTACTATCACTCTGGCCATCATAGTATGTACTTTTATGATGTAGTTAGTACTTTTAAGGAAAACATTTTTTTTTTTTTGCATTTTAATTTTTTTCTCTTTTTTTTTTTTGACTTTGGGTCACAGTTGGTGGTGCTTAAGCCTCACTTCTGGTTCTGTGCCCAGGAATCACTTCTGGCGGTGCTTAATGTAGTATATGGGGTGCTGGGAGTCAAACCCTAGTCAGCCATGTGCTAGGCAAAAGCACAAGCTGCTGTACTATTGTTTCCATGCCTCTTTCTGTAAAATTTTTAAAATAAAATCTCTGCTGCTCCTTAGTGAAATTGCTTTATGTTTTTTTTTTCTTTTTCAATTTGTTTGCAAATGTGACAATTGATTGTCAGAGAAAAGAGGATTATTTCTAACACTCCAATATAATAATGCCTTGCACCCTTTGGACTTACCCATGTGTCCTCACTTAAATTTTCTCCCAATGACTTATTCTCGAGATGGATCATGGATTAGATATACTATTCAGAATATGTAAGAAGGACAAGACAGGAGCCAGAGATCAGGTGAATCACCAGTCCATACCAAAGGTGAGGACAGAATGCCAGAGAATTCAGTAGCCTCGCTACTGATCAAGCTGTATACCATTGTTGAGTGCCAGTCAGAAACCGAACCTGTCCCTTTCAGTCACATAAATCAATCTTGATAGACAAATAAACAAGGCCTTACATAACAGTGCTTTGCCTCTGGAGAAGAAATGTAATATAGTGTTTGATCCCCTCCTTTGTCATTGTTGTTATTTTGGGCCACACCTGGCAATGCTTAGGGGTTACTTCTGGCTCTGCACTTGGGAATTACTCCTGGTGGAGCTTGTGGGACGAGTGGAAAATCTGGGTTTGTTGTGTCCAAGATGAGGGCCCTACCCGCTCTACTTTTGCTCCAGCCCCTGTTCCCTTCATTTTAATTGAAGTGCTGTGACTTACAGTACCATTATCATTAATGCATGTGTAATTCTATCATCGTACCCACGATCAGTGCCCACTTCCCCTCTGCCAGTGCCCTATGAAGTCCTCCCATTCATCATGCTTTCTTCTTCGAGATAGTATAAAGATCAAAATTAGGAATTAACTTTGGTTTTATCAAAGTTAAACCTTAGTGATCTATTTATATTTTTTCGGGGGGATGGGCATTGAGCTTGGGGAACACACCAGTGGTGGGCAGGATCTGCACTCAGGGGTTACTCCTGACAGGGCTCAAGGGACCTTCTGGAGTGTGGGGGATTGAACCTGGGTTGACCGTTTGCAAGGCGAGTGCCCTACCCACTGTACTATCATCCAGCCCCCTAAGGCACAGTCTTTATTCTGAGTTCATCAGTTTTTATATTGTTTTCCCCCCTTTATTTCTTCCTTTCTAAATATCTTGATCATGGTATCTTCCCTACCAGCTAAATATTTAGTGTCCAGTCTGGGATTCCACTTTGCACAGATCATACTCTTTGACCTCCTCTGCGTAACATTTCTTCAGTCTTTCCCTATATGATAAATGTTTGATACTTTGTTGAAGAATACTTGCCAGGTACTTTGTAGACTACTTTTCAGTTTGCCTGTCTAGTGTTTTCTTGTGATTTGATCAAGGTATTGTTGATTATAAGGCAGAATACCAAAGAAAATGTTTCCTTGGTATATTGTGTCAAACTGTGTGTGATGCTGAAAAGTGATATGAATAATAGTAACTTTGACCACTTGGCTTACATTGGTATCTGCTGGATATCTCAATGTAATATTTTGAGTCAAACTTAATTGCACTTTCACATGCCCCCAATTCCTTGTTAAGGGTAGATAATTAATAATTAGTAGCATTTTGAGTGAGAAAATCTCTGCAAGTACTTGATGCTTTGCATATAGTAGTTACTAAGTGGTACCTGTGGTCCTAGGAGGCAAGTGCCAATTAGTAAATTACCCTCCTCAATTCACTTTGTACTTACCAATTTAGATATCCTCCCTTCATCCCTTTTCTATATTAGTAGAAGAAAGGATCTTTTTTTTTTCTCTATCCAAGTCTAATTCTTGTCTGTGCTCTACATTCTTTCCATTCCATTGATTTGAAAATTTTCTTTCATTTCTCATCTTGGTAGATGCCAGAGATCACAGAGAGAACTAGAATATAAGAATAAATAAACTTTTATTTAAGTCTGCCACATTCAGACTTGAATAAAGTCTTTAATGGCTGTACTATCTTTCCAGCACACCACATGCATAATTTGCAGTTTTTCTTTGCTCTTGTTTCTTAGACTTGTCCATCGTATTTGACTTATTTCAGAGATTTCAGTATATCCATGAAACCTCAACAAATAAAATACTGTCCATAATTGGTATAGACTATGAGTCTAAGGTAAATACCAAGTTCAAAGGGTTGAAATGACAATGTAAAATGTCTCATTAACAAACCTTCATGTTGATTACGTATTGAGATAGTCATCTTTAAGATATTTTGAGTTAAATAAAATATGTTCTTAAAGTTAATTTTACCTGTTTAATCTTGTACTTGGCTATTAGGAAATTTAAGATTATATATATGGCTCATATTACATATCTTTCAGTAATATCGAGTTGTCCTATTCCAACTGAACTTTAATTTTACCCTTTAAGTCTTTTTTTCTTCTTCTTATTGCGGTTACAGACTTTACAGTAGCGATCATATGTATGCTTTTGACTGCTTCACACCCACCAACAAAGTGGCTGTATCCCATCACTACTGTCTCTAGGTCCCTTGTCATCTGCCCCTCCCTCTCCTACTCTGTTTTCTCATTTCTGTTTGTTGCTGGCCAACTTCTTGTTGGCAATTACTTGCATGGTCTATATAAAGATAAATGATAGGCTAAAAGAACTTTGAACTATCAAGACATGCTACATAAATTCAAAGCTTTGTGTACTGCAGATGTTGGCAAAAACTGAAACCATTTATTTCTGAGTTGCATAATTTGAAGCAGTTACCAAAAAAGATACTTTATTTTCTAAAAACTTACAGTGTTGGGCTGGAGCAATAGCACAGTGCATAGGGCATTTGCCTTGCACTCGGCGGACCTGAGTTCAATTCCTCTGCCCCTCTCGGAGAGCCCGGCAAGTTACAAAGAGTATCCCGCCCGCATGGCAAAGCCTGGCAAGCTGAATTCAATATGCCAAAAACAGTAACAACAAGTCTCACAATGGACATGTTACTGGTGCCCGCTGGAGCAAATCGATGAACAAAGGGAGGACAGTGCTACAGTGCTACAGTGTTTTGATATGTTCATCTCTTCCGTGGAAAATACTCAGTGCTGCAGTCTCATTGCTCTCATTTCTTTTAAACTACAACTTCAAGGTGTTTCGGGTTTCATTCTCTCCTTTTCTGGGCTCTTCTCCTATTGGTGCTCTTACTGGCTTCCCTTGATCTATTTTCAATTGTTTTAACTACCACATTTTGGTCTCGGAAAACCACTCTGGATCTCTCTGCCAGTTCTAGTCTTCAACAGTGAGAGGAACACCATGCCGACATGGGTAAAACTGAACTCACTCATCTTCCTCCATAATCTGCCCCCTGCCTATCTCGCTGGTCTGATCCTGTGAATGCTATGTCTTTAATTTTATGCCTAAGAAAAATGGCTGTTGTTGAGCATTGATTCTGTAGCTCTGTCATTGTGTATTCATTTGTATTAATTTCTTCCCACATGTTCATTCATGGATACTGTTATTCCATTTTATCAATAAAATTTTGAGAAAGTGAATATGTCTCAGACCATCTAGCTTAGAAGTGGCAGGTCTGGGACTTGAGCACACTTCTGCCTGATGCCAAGTTGTGGCTTCCGTGAGAGTGCTCACAATCCCTATTATATTATTTTGAACTAGTATAAATGTACTGTACTTTGCTCAGTATCATAATGGCCTCTCCATCTCAGCCTAGAAAATTTGATCTATCATTATAGCTTCAGAGATTACTATAATTAAAGTGAAGTGATCGCTTTTAACTTCTGGGAGGATCACATGAATAAACATTAATTATTTTTTAATCTTGGTTCTTTTTCTTTTCTTTTTTGTTCTCTGTTTTCTGTGCTGAGAAGGACTTCACGGATGTGAGGCATGTGCCTTACCACTGAGGCACATTTCTTACCCAAAATAGGATTTTTAGTTAGAAGTATGTTATATTGAATATGTTATATTGAATTATGACTCTCCTGAGTCTAACAAGTGTGTTTTTCTTTTGTGGAAGGCTCTCTTACTAAGGTGTGCTCTTAACCCCAAGTTTAGCAATTCTTTCTTTTTTTCCCTCTCAGGAATGATTGAGACACCTTGATTTGCAAAGTTGTTCATATTAAAGTTGTTAGGCATGCAACATTCCAACACCAAACTCACCACCAATGTCCCCTTCCCCCCTACCAGTATCCCCAGGTTCCCTCCCACCCTTCAGCCTGTCCCCTTGGCAGGTACATGACAAATTTATTTTATATTTCGTGGTCCAAGAAAGCTTAAATAAGTGGAACATAGAATTATCAGAAAGTAAATCAAAAACAGTAATGAAGTGATGATTCATTGCTATATGTTTTTAACTTTTCTTAATTTAGTTGGGGACAACGATATGCACCATTAGTGAATGCTGTATTCAGTACCATATGATAGATAAGTTTCTCATATCATTTAAAGGAGCTCTTTGAGCATTTCTTGCAAAACTAATTTCAAGACTTTACCAGAGTTGTTGCCTCTCCATAAGGCTCTGGGTAGTTCCGTCAGATCTGAATGATCATGTAGCTGAATAAAGTATTCCTGTTGAGAGGTACATTTCATTTAGTTTTTGTACTATATCCTTCCATATTCTTTTGGCTTGTAGGGTGTCATTTGATAGATCTGTTATACATCTTATGGGCTTTCCTTGTATGCAGGTTTCTTTTTTTGATCTTGCTGCATTCAATATTCTCTCTCTGTATTTGGATTTTGTCATTTTGAGTATAATGTGTCTTGAAGTTTTTCCTATTTGGGTCTATTTTTCTATTTGGTTCTATTTTTGGGCCTCTTGGATCTCGTTGCTTGTAATCCTCAAGTTCTTGTCAAAGCTCTTGACCACAATTTCTCTAATGATTATTTTTTTTTTTTTACAGTTGCCTTCCTGTTCTTCAGGGGCTCTGATGATTCTTATATTGTTCCTATTGAACTCATCCTAGTTCTCTGGTATGCGTTTCATTTTTTCCCTCCAGACTATTTTCTACCTTCTGCTGTTTCTTAATGGTTTCCTCCTCCTTATCTTCAAACCCCTTGATATTTTGCTTGGCTTCTGTTATTCTCCTATTCAAAGTGTTAATTGACTTTTTTTTTTTTTTTTTTTTTTTTGCTTCTTGGGTTACACCCACTATGCACAGGAGTTACTCCTGGCTCTGCACTCAGGAATTATTCCCAACAGTGCTCAGGGTACCATATGGGATGCAAGGCAAATACCCTACATGCTGTGCTATCACTTCAGCCCCATCTATTGACTTTTTAATATTACCTTCTGTGTTCTTCATTTCTGTCATTTCTGACTATAGTAGTTTTTTTCATTTCACTCTCATGTTCTATGCTGATTTAGCTTTTGTGCTATTGTTTCTTTGTACATCCTCATCAGAGTATCACTAAAGATGCTGAGGGCTTATTGGTATTATTTATGTTGTTGGTGATACTGTTTTTATTTACTGACCTTGGTGTGCTTCTGTGTGTGTTCCCCATCGGTTTTTTAGTGTTCTTGTGCTGGAGGTGTTTGTAGTTAAACCACACCTGCCCCACCCTCTCCCCCAGAAGATACAGAGGGATTAAGCTGGAGATTTCTCTCTGTCTTCTCTGCCTGTCTTCACAGAATGACAGAAAAAAAGTAACTGAGCAGCATGTCATTTTGTTGAGCAAATCTCACTTGAGGAGGTGTGGTTTGGGACCTTAGTATGGTGCTGTTCTGTGTGCATACTGCAGTACCCACCCTGTAGGGAGGGACGCTGACTCCCTTTCAAAACTGGCCTGGTGATACCAGCCAGAGGCAAATCTCACCGGGTGGGTGGAGCACCAGGCTGATGCCCTGAGTTTAGCAATTCTTTGTCCTGCCAATTCTTGCTTCCTTGGCATAGTTTCTTCTTATATACAGTATTTTTAGTCTGGGATTTTTACCTGTATCATTCTGTATTCCCTTGCATGCAGATTTTAAGCATTTAGCTGAGGCATCACCTTATGCAAGAAGCTTTCCTAGTACTTCCCCCTAAATCTCTAGACTGTTCTTCTTACTCTGTATTCTGTTTCATCTTAAATATACAGATGAGCATTTTAAACTTGCAGTGTCACTGTATATTGGTATTTGTTTATGCTTTCATTATTCTCATGAAGGATGAACACTGGGGTAGAAACACTTAATTACAGTGCTTACTCACTTGGTCACCCTGCGTGCACATTTGGTTGGTCGTGGTGCTCTCTGGGAGTTAAAACAATTTGTTTTGCCTCTAGGATAAAAAATGACAGTGTCACCCCAATTGCACTTGAGGATATGGACAATGCCAGGGATTGAATTTGTGAACTCACTCCTGTCAAACTTTGGCTTCCCTTCCTGTAGTCCATCCACTCCCATAAACTCCCCTTCCCTGGAGTTTGTATTGAGGTACTGTGATTTACAGTACTGTTAATGGTGGAATTTCATACTTAGTGTTCTAATACCATACCTGTATGTCAGTTCCATCCACCTATAACCCATGAACCTCTCCTATCTTCTTCATCCCCCTTGGTAAGCTGAGTCCTGTAGGCCACTTCTCAGGTTCTATTGCCTTTGGCCATTTGTTAATTGCCAGTAAATTTATTTATAGCCCACATATCATTCTGTATCTATATCCTTCTGATTGGCTTGTCTCAGCATAAAACCCTGTAGCTCTATCTATATAGTAATAGATTGATGATTTCATCTTTTCTTATTGCTGAGTAGTATTCCAATGTGGTTATATACCACAATGTCTTAATACTGTAAATGGTTGACTTTATTGCAAGTTCCAGACCTAATAATGCTATGTATATTTTTTCTTTTTTCCCCCAAAGAACTAACCTATGGCAAAGTAATACACTTGGACAGTAATCATAAGAATAGTTGATCTGTAACCATAGGAATATTTGTTCAGTAGCACAGCGGGTAGGGCATTTTCCTTGCACAAGGTCGGCCTGGGTTCGATTCCTCCGTCCCTCTCGGAGAGCCCAGCAAGCTACCGAGAGTATCGTGCCCACATGACAGAGCCTGGCAAGCTCCCCGTGCGTGGCGTATTTGATATGCCAGAACAGTACCAACAAGTTTCACAATGGAGACGTTACTGGTGCCCGCTTTTGAGCAAATCGATGAACAGTGGGAGGACAGTGCTACAGTGCTACATAAGTATAAGAGACACTTTCATATTTTGTTTGTCATTTAGCATCATTGCCAGACTGTTGCCAGTCAATGATAGCTGACCATGTTTTAGGTTTTTGTTTGTTTTTGTTTGTGGGCCCCACCAGGAGTGCTCAGGGGTTCGTCCTTGTTCTGCACTCAGGAATTACTCCTGGCAGTGCTCGTGGGACTGTATGGGATGCTGAAATCAAACCCAGGTCAGCTGTGTACAAGGCAAGTGCCCTTCTGTTGTACTATCTCTCAGGCTCCAATAACTGACCTCATTTTAAAAATGCTTTAAAGAGATGTGCATTTTAACATAGATGAGATAAATGATGAATTTCACTATTTCAGGTATTGCATGGAACTTTGAGTCTCTGGTAATTGGTTAAACCCATTTTATTCTGAAAGTATAAATTTAATGCATAAAAGTTATTAAGTGTTGTAATTCATGCTGTGGCTTTTATTTGTACTGCTAATGTTATGTTTTTTCATTAAGTCTTTAATTACTGCAAATTTTTAATTAAGGCCGTGTTTTCAAGCATATGACATAATGATCTTAAAATTAACCACTTGCAAGTAGTAAAATAAAATGAAAATCCAAAGAGGCTTATTTTGTGCCTTCTCTGAGTGATTATAGTTTTCCGTATGTGATTCTCAGACTTGAATGACTTTATTTGTTTTAATTTAAACTTTTTCCCCCTCTGGCTTTTGTTTTGGGTCATACTTGGAGGTGTTTAGGGCTTACTTACTTACTTGCTCTGTATTCAGGGATCTGTACTCAGGGATCTCTCCTGACAGGGCTTAACCATATAGGGTGGTGGGGATCAAAGCCTGGCCAGTTGCATGCATGGCAAGCACCGTACCCTACCTACCAGCTGGTACTACCTTTCCAGCCCCTGAATTTAATATCTTATTAAAGATATTAGCAAAAAAAATTCCCTCTCTGTTTAAACTCTGTGATTTACAGTTATTCATAATGCATTCATTACAGGCATTCAGTATTCCAACAACAATTCCACTACCATTGTCACCTTTCCACTTTCCCAACCACCCTTCAAGCCTGCCCCCATAGTAGGCCCACAATAATTTATTGTATGTTGCTTGCTCCCACTAAATGGCTAATAAATGAGTAAACAATATTTGTAAGGAAGATTTGTGAAAATTGTAACTCACCATGGAGGCATTGATTCCTTGTCTGAGGGTTTACTAATCTGTTGTTGCAAGTTAAGCCTTCTGTGTTGTTTTTGTTAGTCAAGATTGGCTGGCTTCTGTTATATTCCTATCCAATCTAGTCTGCTGCTATTGGGAAGCTAATATAGTAACGTTTGAACATGTTCAGTTTGGCTGCATGCTCCAGAAAATCCAGAAAATTTAACTGGACATTCAGGCTGGAGGCATGGTGGTAGCTGTTTTGGGCTGTGAATGTGGCTGCAGGTGCTTTGCTAGGGCAGGGACTTGGTCTTTTCCCTTTCTGAGATTAGCAAAATTTTCAAGGTAATAGTGAACATCCTTTTTACCTAGCTCTAATGTTTCAAAAATGTAGTAATTATGAACAAGCTTTTAAACATTTCCTTACTGATATTCTGCCTTGAACAGGGCGGTGTGGAGTGGGGGTGAGGGAGTGGTTACCTGTGTAGTAGAGAATGAGATGCCCTTTTCCTTGCAAAGGTACATTTGAGATTTTTTCTTTGAAAGACATGATGCTCCCAGGAACTCCTGTCCCCATTTTTTGTATAAATGTGGAATAGTCTTCCTTGATATCTGAATACAGTTGCCCGCTATTTCTTTCTATGGCTACTTACAATTTCTCTTTACAAGTTATTACACATAATTGCTTCTCTAAAACCTGCTTTGTTGTAAGGCCACACAATTTATGGGGATAGTAATTGTGGATGATGTTTATTATGTATGATGATGGGTAATTAATCAATACAGAATAAATTGTGGAAACAAGTAGAAAATGAGAATTTGTTCTCAAAAGAAAACTTCTTTTGGCTGAGGTTGTTTGAAAACAGTGTAGATACTGAAATTTAAATAGAGAACAATTGATTTAACATTGATACTATTTTAGTCTTATTCATTTTGTAGTGACTTGAATTATCTAGATGTTATTTAAAATGCTACATTATGCATTTGTTTTGGAGAGACATTTATGATATTTTGTTTCAGAAATTATTTTGTAGTTATTATTTTGTATTAAATTATACTTGGCAACTTCCTTGAGAAATAAATGTTTTTATTTTCTTTTTGGGTCACACCCAGCTATGCTTAGGGATTATTCCTGACTCTGCACTCAGGAATTATTCCTGGCGGTGCTTGGGGGACCATATGGGATGCCGGGGATCAAACCCAGGTCAGCCGTGTGCAAGGCAAACGCCCTACCCGCTGTGCTATCACTCCAGCTCCTAAATGTGTATTTTTTGTAGCTGAAAATGCACATAAGATATCCTTGCCTATAACAGTTAGTTTGATCTTGATCTCAAGAACTCTCAGTTTCTTAAAGTCATGATCTCTTGGGATTTCAAACATTTCTGTTGATGCCACCATCACCTGAACGGCACAGGGTCTGGATATGCGCCTAATTGTGATTGACTTTATTTGTTATTGTTGTTGTTTTTAGAAAGTAGAAAAGTGTATTGGAAAATAGAAGGAAGAGGAAAAGTATTTCCCTCAGGACCATATGGGATGCTGGGGATTAAATCTTGGTCTGTTTCATATAAGGCAAGCACCCTCAATGCTTTACTATCTGTCCAGTCCAAAAATAATCTTTTTTGCCATCTAAGATCTGTGTTTAAGTTTCCCTTAGATTGATTGGCAATGAGGATTGACTGCTTGATGTAAACCCTGGAGCCTGTACTTAAGTTTTTTTTTTTCCTTTTTTATAATTTTATTTATTGAATCACTGGGTTGGAGTGATAGCATAGCGGGTAGGGCATTTGTCTTGCATGCTGCCCATCTGGCTGACCCAGGTTAGATACCTCCACCCCTCTCGGAGAGCCCGGCAAGCTACAGAGAGTATCTCGCCTGCATGGCAAAGCCTGGAAAGCTACCCATGACATAATCAATTTGCCAACCACTGTAACAAGTGTCACAATGGAGATGTTACTGGGCCCGCTCAAGCAAATGGATGAGCAACAAGAGGACAGTGACAGTGACAGAATCACTGTGAGAGTAGTTACAAAGCTTTTGAGTTAAGTCTCGGTCATACAATGAGACACCCATCCCTTCACCAGTGCCCATTTTCTAACACCAAAGCCCTCAGTATACTCCCCCTCCCACACCCTCCCCCTACCTGTGGGGTAGATGATTACCCCATTACTTTCTCTCTACTTTGATTACTTTCAATATTTTGACACCAGACCCACCATTATTATTTGGGATTTTACCCCAACACTCAGATCTGCCAAAAAGGCAACAGAAGACAGTAGAGAGTTTTTTTTTTTTCTATTCCTGGTTGTGAATAACATATGATTGGCTGCAGTAGTGGACGTGTGAGTTTGGAATTCTGAAATTTTAACAATTAAATCTGGAGGGATTTCTGCCAAAACCTGCTGGGTTCCGAGATTTGTTCCTGACTCTCTTGGATCATGGTCGTTAAGCAGCTTGATCAGGAGCCAGAGAGGCCGTTTGTGGGCTGCAACTCAGGGTCTCGTTGGGGCGGAAAGAAAAGGGCTGGTTCCACCCCCATCCTTGAGGCCCTGAGAGGCTGTGTGTGGGCAGTGACTCGGGGTCTCATTGGGGTGGGGAGGAAAGGGCCAGCTCCACCCCCATCCCCTGAGGCCCTGCATGTCTCGTCACTTCGGGCCCAAACCTGACTGTCCATTGGCCTCTGGAAGATGGCGGCCACCAAACCGCCAAAGGGGAGCGGGCGAAGGGACAACACCATTTACCCCCTGGGTACTCCAGTGTTGCAGGGACCGGATGCATCTCTACCAAAAGCCGCTGGATTCCGAGATTTGTCTCTAAGTCTCTGGGATCGTGGCTGTTATGCAATTTAATCAGAAACCAGAGAGGCCTTTTCTCCAATTATATAGCTGAGCCAGAGGTAGTTTGTGGGTGTGTTTCCCACATACCTAACTTTTGGCCATTTACTTTCTTGGTCAATTTTACCCCAACTTTTTGGGGTCTGGCCAGAGGCACAGCAGCAATTTTGGGGTATCTGGAAGTCTGAAGGCGCCATCAGGCTGCTGATGCACTCACTTCACAGGTATAGATTGACCTGCTGGTAGCACCATATCCCCTTGTATTTAAGTTTTTAACTTATCACCTGGGCTATGATTTATCTTTATATTCCCAAAATTTATGGTGCCAGTGTAGTGTCTCACCTTTATAAGCCCTGAGAACAGAAAAGAGCTTTTGAGATACACTGAGATGCCAAATTAATAGGATCATTATAATAAATAGGTTCCTTTATACATGTATCTGTTTTAAGAAGTCCCTAGGAGTGAATTAGGGGTTTGATTCTGAGTTTGTAACTGAATCATTGTGTTATGTTCTACAAATCTGGGTTTATGTTTAATTGAAAACTTGAACTGGATTGTCTTTTTTCCCTAAAGTGTATATTATTATAAACACTTGACCTTTTAAATAATTATAGGAACCCCCTTCAAAATCTGTTAGCTTACTTAAATTACTTAAGTTACTATAATACTGTACTCTATTTAAGGCTTATGCTTGATAAGATACTGCATGGAAAAAGTTGAGCATACTAAGTCTCTTTATACCTAAGCAAGGATTCTTATGTAATTTAACAAGAACAAAGCAGACTTGAGATTAATCATAGAATTTACTTTGCTGGAAAATTGAGTCTTTAGCCATGATAAGTAATTCACATGTTAATATCTTTCTAGCTCCCTCCTTTTCTCTCTTATTTCCCTGATTTCTCTTTTCTTTGGAGTATCTGGTATGTAATTCCCCCTTACTTGATTAGAGGGCAAACGATGACTCCTTAGAGGTATTTTTATGAAATTTGCTTTTTGTCTCTATATTTTATTCATCATTGTACTCCCTGGCTTTGAAAATTATCTTGTCCATTAATGTTGCTAGGATGAATACATTTGCATTTACTATTTCTCCTAATACAGGATTAACTGAGAAAATAATTTCTAAATTTCTGTCTTTTAAGAAAGGTGACACTTGTGATGGTGGGACTTGATAATGCTGGTAAAACAGCCACGGCAAAGGGAATCCAAGGAGGTAAGACAAAAGTAATAATGATTAAATTATTTTGGGTTATTTGTCACTTCATTGTATATTGAGTGGGGACAGCAGAGAGTGTGCAGCCCACTACTTTACATTCTTTGTATCCTGTGACTTATATTGTAAATATATTGTGTTAATGCAGCCATGTTTGATTTGAATAAAAGTAGAGATGCAGGTGCACCTTGAAATTTTTTTCACATCTTCAAAACCCTTCTATCTTTTATACCAGAGAGTCCCAAACTTACCTGGCTTACCTACTCCCTTTTCAGGAAAGTGTTACTCAGTGCCCCCTGCACATCAGCCTTTTGTGGCAGTACAGAAAGTACCTCCGAGTTGCAGCTGGGGCTGCTGATTCCTCCCTCCCTCCCTTCCCCAGGTGGGCAGGGATATCATCCACTTGGGAGGACAGTCGGAAGACAAGAAGGGGAAAAAGAAAAGAAGGCATATCCCTCCCTAGAGAGTGGCCTTCTTTTGTTAACCTTCTTTTGATAAGAATTTGGTGACATAGCTACTACAGTTAGATGAAAAGGAGGTAGAAATATACTTGGCCAGTGTTTGTATTTATTTAACTGTCGTTTAATGTAGTGCAATATAATGTAATGTTAAGTAATGTAATGTAATGTTAAAGATTTTAAAGCCTCAGTGCCATTAAAGGACTTTCTGCCTTTGATAATATATTACATTGGATCTGATATTTTAGTCATTTTAGTTTAATGTTTTATACAAACAAATAGCATAAATGTAATTCATAATTAAGCATAATTCATCTAAGGGTAGGGGTTGGGAAAAACATGATTTAAATTTATTCCTGAAAATGAATGTTACAAGATTAAGTAAATATCCAGAAGTTGGAAGCTTTTATTTATGGAATTTCATGACAAAAATAAATGAATACTTTGCAGAACTTGCTGTTGAAAAATAGCATTTCATGAAACCAAATTAATTCTACTATGTAAATAAGATGCGTGTATTATTGCCTGTGCATTCTTCTGAAACCATTTGTTATCTCGCATCCTACTTCACATCAGCGCAAAGGCACAGCTGCTGTCCTCTAAATGAGAGTTTTGCAAAACCTTTTGTTTTGTAAATTTAGTAAGTATTTTAGGCTTGGAGGATCATAGTCTCTGTCCATATACATGCTTCATACATATTACTATGAAAGCAATCATGGGCAACATGTAACAAATGAGTTTAGACATATTTCACTGAATGTTTGCTAGACATTAAATTTTACCTTAAGAAAATTTATGAAATACTATTGTCTTCATGGTTTTGCAAAAGGTCAAATGTATTCATTGTGATGGATCATATCATTTAAAGATCTTTCTTGTATTCCTTTGAAGCCATAACAAAGAAGCAGACACCTCAGGATCTGCATATTAGACCATCAATTATGTTGCTTGGACTTGGAACATTTTTCTTGTCTTCTATTTTCTATCACTGCATGTCCATCAGTTCCTTTCCTGAGTCTTGATAATAATCACAGTATCACATCATGAATAAAAAGGTCTCAGCTTTATTCAGTTTTGAGGACTGAAAATAGTTTTGTTTTATCCTTCAGCATATTACTGTGATTGATTTCTTTTTTTTCTTTTTGGGCACACCCGGTGATGCACAGGGGTTACTTCTGGTTCTGTACTCAGGAATCACCCCTGGCGGTGCTCAGGGGACCATATGGGATGCTGGGAATTGAACCCGGGTTGGCTGCTTGCAAGGCACATGCCCTACCCACTGTGCTATTTATTGCTCTAGCCCCTGGACTTTACTTCTTTCATCAACTTTTGTATGGCTGCCAAGTGATTGCGTTAGCTGAATCAAATGAAACTTCATTTGTTCTAACAAAATAACAGTGACTTCAGTTTGCTTTAATACGAAAATGACAATAGATTAACAACATAGATTTTGTTGATAGAATAAAGCAGGTTTATTTCAATCTCAAATAGTACAGGGAGAAATAGCCCAGAACTGACATACCGGGTCCTTGGTATTGAGGACTCAAGTTTCTTCTCTTATTTGCTTTGCCATACCTCGTGTTCTCTCTTACATATATGGTCTGAGATGATCATGCTCTTGGAATGAAGAGGTAAAGGGCAGAGGAAAGTCATCCTTCCCTTCCCTTCCCTTCCCTTCCCTTCCCTTCCCTCCCCTCCCTTCCCCTCCCCTCCCCTCCCCTCCCCTCCCCTCATTATTTCTTTCCAAATACCACTGACTGGTAACCAGTCGTCTTCTGAAGTCTCTTCCTGCTAGCTTGCATTAGTTACTGAGACCAGTTATGCACATCTCTTCTGAATTGTGGGTTCAAACTTCAGAGTTTTAAAATTGGTAATTTGAAATTGGCCAGGTACAGAAGTGTGATTTACAAAAGGGTGACTTGGTAATCTCACTGATAACTTTATAGGGAGATAAGTCACTTGTACTCTGTCTCTTGAATGCTTAAGTCTGTTTCTCAGTCACTCCTAACCCTAGCATCAAATGTCTTTGAAATCTACTTTCACACAATATTAAATATTTTGTAAATATGAGAATGATTAGACTGTCTAGGTAAAAATTATTCAATAAAACTTTCTGCAATGATGAAAATGTTCTATATTTACTCTGCCTGCTAGGGTGGACTGCACAGTAATCACATGTGGATTTTCAGCACTTCAAATATAACTAGTGCAATTAAGGAACTAAATTTTATTGAAAATTTTAAAAGCTGCTTGTCATTTATGTCAAATATAATAACAGGAACTCTGTTGACGCTGTATTGCTGAAAACTAAGTTCAGTGGGGTAAATTTGGTTGTGAATTCCAGTGATAAAGAAGGAATGAAAGTAATGGGCTTGGGGGGCTGGAGCAATAGCACAGTGGGTAGGGCATTTGCCTTGCATGCAGCCAACCCAGGTTCGATTCCCAGCATTTCATATGGTCTCCTGAGCACCGCTAGGGGTGATTCCTGAGTGCAGAGCCAGTGCATCTCCTGGTGTGACCTGTGCATCTTCTGGTGTGACCCAAAAAGTTAAAAAAAAAAGTGATGGGTTTGGTTTGAACTTTTTTCTCAACAATCATTGTGTCACCAGGTTCTGTTAATCTTTCATGAGTTCTTCCCTTCCATTTCTCTGTCTTTGAATACTTCTTTGAAAAATCATGTTTTCATTCAATTCTAGAGACTATTCCAGGGTGAATCTTCATAAGGCATTATAGTAATGGCCTTGATTCTATCACTGATGTATTGAAATAGATTGCATTCCCATGATCTGTTATGTTCTTTAGTCAAATTCTTCTGGGTTTGCTCCCACTACATTATTTAGAGCTAAGGGGTCCTGACACAGGGACTTCACTTTAATTTCCCTCCTAGCCTGTCAGCAGGAAGGTGATTCTCAATCAGTGTCCCAAGAGTCAGGTGCAGCTCCGTAACAAAGCAGTCAGGTCCAGGAATCAACAGCCCCAGCCCGAATTCTTCCTCTATAACTATAGCTCCTCACTTAACCATTAATAGCTTATTTTGCTTCTGTAACTTGCTTTTGCTGACCACAGCCCTTTTTCCATTGTATCATTGTCTAATTAGGATGTGGGTTTTTCCTTTTTATAAACTCTTCCTTGACTGGGATTGAGACCCATGTTCTTCTTTGGGCCACAGGCTTCTGGAATGATGGATCTCAATTTGGCCTCTCTGAATGTGGCCCTCATCTGTTTCTCTTGAAACTCCCTTATAACAGTTCTGCTTGTTTACATTGTCGTCCATTTATCATTCTCAATACTTGGATTTTGATCCCTCTTCTACTGAGTGAAAACCTCCTTTTCTTTAAAGTACAGTCCTACCTCCCAATTCAAATCTTTTTTGAACTCATAATTATTCATTATATCTTGGTAGTTATCATTCAATCTTCTACCTTTGTTATATCGTCAGATACAGAAGTCCCAAATGAAAATTTCTATTGTAAATTTACAGGAACATCCAAAATGTTTTCCTCTAGAAATGATAAAATCTATTTTTTGTGTTTTCAAGCTACCTTCAAGGCTCTTTATTTCAATCATAGTTTTAATTTAGCTAATTAAAAAAAGAGTGGTCTTACTCTTATTCTTTGGTTCTTCTGTAATCTCTTCCTATTTAAATGCTCATTTTAAAAAATAATTCCATAGAAATTGTAACAGTTCTTGGGGATGTCTGTTGTTTCAAAGGACTGAATATTTTATTTTTGTAACTTGAAGGGATTAAATAGCCTTAAAGGTAAAAAAGTACATTAATTTATTCTTTTTTACAGATTCTAATTAATTGTTATATGATATATATTACTCAGGGTGCTGGGGTTGTGTCAGTAAAAATGAAAAACAAACAGCCAAGAAATTTCCAGCTATCTGAAGCATAAATTCTTACTAGAACCTCAATGGCATCTAACCTTCCACCAATCCAATATCCTTAGATGTAATGCTTATTTTGTAGAAAAATGATAAATTTTCTATTTTGTACTAAAGTGTGATAAATAATTTTTACGGCTCTTAAGTTTCAAAGTTAAGGTTTTTCACTTATTCTAATTTAAGAAATATATCCTTTGAAACAGAACATCCTGAAGATGTAGCACCTACCGTTGGATTTTCCAGAATTGACCTTAGACAAGGGAAGTTTCAAGTCACCATATTTGACTTGGGAGGTGGAAAAAGAATTCGAGGCATCTGGAAGAATTACTATGCTGAATCATATGGGGTAATATTCGTTGTGGATTCCAGTGATGAAGAGAGAATGGAGGAGACAAAAGAGACAATGTCAGAAGTACTCCGCCATCCTAGAATATCAGGAAAGCCTATCCTGGTGTAAGTATCATTTAGTGTCCTTATAGACAGAGGGCAGAAGCCTTAACCAATAAAGAAATTTTGTTACAAAACAGTGAGTAATCTAAAAATTCATAAAATGCATGTAACTTTGCTAGTGTAATGAAAGATATGTGGCATTTAGTGGGCATTCCAATTTAATCAGCTATCATTAGGATGCTGTATATAAGGGTTAAGGTTTGGGTTTACATTAAGAAGACTTTCAATTAGGGGGACTGGAGTGATAGCACAGTGGGTAGGGTGTTTGCCTTGCATGCGGCCGACCCGGGTTCAATTCCCAGCACCCCATATGGTCCCTTGAGCACCACCAAGAGTAATTCCTAAATGCAGAACCAGGAGTAACCCCTGTGCATCACTGGGTGTGGCCCAAAAAACAAAACAACAAAAAAAGAAGACTTTCAATTAGGAATTTAATTAAATTCTCCTTGGAATTAATATTTAAGCTCATATTTAGCAATATACTTTTTATCAGTTCTGCAGTTTTAAGGTAGTCTGTTACCAAGCAAGGCTATATCTTTCTAGTTTTTTCTCCCTTCATCACTATCACTGTCACCCCATTGTTCTTCAATTTGCTTGAGCCAGCCCAGTATGTCTCCATTCGTACCTGTCAAGTGCAAGTGTAACCCGATGACATATTGTGGGCTCCTTCAGTGTCAGGGGAATGAGGACCATTCATTGTTACTGTATTTGACATATCGAGTGCGCCACGGTTAGCTTGTCAGGCTCTGCCGTGTGGGCGGCCTACTCTCAGTAGCTTGCTGGGCTCTCCAAGATGGATGGAGGCTTTTGGGGCAGCCTCAAATCACCTTTACAGGTGTTCCTAGTCAGGCATATAGGTGGGTATGATATTCTCAGTAGCCTGCCAGGGAGGTTGGTTTTATAGTCTCTGGATGGCCGTTGATGGGGTTACACGGCAGTTGGTGGATGTATATCTCCTTTCATATGACAACATTTTAGTTTTCATCATTGTTCTCTTTGTCTTGAAGAGTTTTTGTTTGAAAGATTTAAAGAATGGTTTATTTTTCTAATGCAAAACTTATTTCATGATACTTATTTTTGGGCTGGGGCTATAGCATAGCGGTAGGGCGTTTGCCTTGCAAGCTGCTGGCCCGGCCGAGCCGGGTTCGATTCCTCTGCCCCTCTTGGAGAGCCCTGCAAGCTACTGAGAGTATCTCGCCCGCACGGCAAAGCCTGGCAAGCTACCTGTGATGTATTCGATATGCCAAACACAGTAACAACAAGTCTCACAATGGAGACATTACTGGTCCGCTCGAGCAAATCAATGAACGAGAGGACAGTGCTACAGTACTTATTTCATGATTTTTATGACTACACTTCCATAAACTTATTATTTGCGCCATTATTCACTCTAACCTACTTAACATTATTTTGTGTAGGTCCCTAAACATTTTTTATTTAAATTTTAAAAAATTTAGTTATTTTACAGAATAGAAATTAAAAAAAAATTTACTTAGGTGTTCCGGGAAGCTAGCGAGAGTATCTCACCCCCACGGCAAAGCCTGGCAAGCTACCCCTGATGTATTCGATATGCCAAAAGTAGTAACAAGTCTCACAATTTGTTGTGAGACGTTACTGGTGCCCACTTGAGCAAATTGATGAACAATGGGAGGACAGTGCTACAGTGCTACAGTGATAGGAGCAAAAGAGGAAAACGTGTTTAATTGAGACCATGGGCTTTTACAGAGTGGAAGAAAAAGTGGAGGCAAGAAATGTATGTTTTAGAGAGAACATGGGCTTCTTCAGAGTGGAAAAGTCCCCTAAACATTTTTCTTTAAATAAAGTAATGGAAGATTTTTGCACTACTTGCTTGCCCTTATTGCATTTATGCATGATAAACACCAGGTGGTGCTATAACAGTGAGATAGAGTAAAGTGATACTAGTTTAAATCAGTGGATTTTAACTGTTGGTCCACAGGGTTAAAAGGGTCAAAATCCAGAGACTGGTGCTGATTCATAGATATAAAAATACATTGAAAATTCTAGGTTAAGCTGTTCCTTAAAATAGTTTATTTGCTCTTAAAATTGAAGTAAAGAGAATATGTTCCCTTTCCATCTTATTTTCTGTTTTTCTTTTATTTTTTTTTCCTTTTCTTTTTTGTCATTTTGAACCACACCTTAGCAATGCTCATGGGTTACTGACAGTGCTGGGGGACCATATGGGATGCCGGGGATCGAACCCTGGTCGACTGAGTGCAAGGCAAACATCTGACCCCCTGCCTATTGTTCTTGTGAAAGACATTTTTATTTTTATTTTTTATTTTTTTATTTTTAATTTTTTAATTTTTTTATATCTTATTATCTCATTCTTACTTTGGACAAACTGGCAGGTTACCAAATGTAACCTGCCCACACGACAGAGTCTGGCAAACTCCCCGTGGTATACCCAATATGCCAAATACCAGTAACAATGATGGGTTCATTCTCCTAACCCTGAAAAAAGCCTTGAATATGGCACTTTTAAAAAAAATCTCAGGGCTAGGACAAAGAAGACGTTACTGGCACCTGCTTGAGGCAATCGAAGAACAACAGGGTGGTCGTGATTATTATTTTTTTTTATTATTAGTGAAACAGCATGAGGTACAGTTGTAGATCCACAAATTTTTGTGCTTGGGTCTCGACTGTACAATGATCAAACACCCATCCCTCCACCAGTGCCCATTTCCACCACCATGGGTAATATCCTCCCACCCCCATCCCGCTCATCCCACCCTGCCTCTGTGGCAGGGCATTCCCTTTTGTTCTCTCTATTCTTTTGGGTGTTGTGGTCTGCAAAAGAGGCATTGAGTGACAAACATGGTCAGTCCATAGTCTACTTTCAACATGCCTCTCCCCTCCTGGGAGGATCCTCCAGACACCCTTTATTTGGTGCTCCCCTCTCTATCCGAGCTGTCCTTTCCCATAGAACACCCGGCTGGCCTCTAAGCTATGGAGTAATCCTCCTGGTGCTAATCTCAGCTATTCTTGGGTATTAATCTCATATTTTGTTATTTTATATCCCCCAGATGAATGCAATCTTTCTATGTCTATCCCTCTCTTTCTGACTCATTTCGCTTAGCATGATACTTTCCATGCTGTACCACTTGTATGTAAAGTGAAAGACATTTTTAATTTCTAAAGACTTGTTCTATGGTTAGTTGAGAAACTTTAAGCAGTTTTTCAGTGGTCCTCACTAGTTAATGAATATTTTAAGTGAGGCATTTGGAAAGTTTCTTTACCAAAGGTAAAACTTTATGGGTTATTTAATGGCAAAGCTTGTACTATTTATTTTTTTATGCATTTGAACAGATAAGTTTTTGATGTATATGATAAATTCTCACCTTTATGAATCTTAAGGAAAATATATTTATATATAAAAACATGTATTTATATATGTGTATATATAAATATATATACGTATACTGTCGCTGTCACTGTCCTCCTGTTGTTCATCGATTTGCTCAAGTGGGCTCAGTAACATGTCCATTTTGACAGTTGTTACTGTGTTTGACATATCGAACATGTCACGGGTAGCTTGCCAGGCTTTGCCATGCAGGCGAGATACTCTCGGTAGCTTGCTGGGCTCTCTGAGAGGGGCGGAGGAATCGAACTCAGGTCGGCCATGTTGGCCGCTTGCAAGGCAAACGCCCTACCCGTTGTGCTATCGCTCCAGCCTGTATACATATACACACGTATATATTTATACATGTGTCACTGTCACTGTCCTCCTGTTGTTCATCGATTTGCTCGAGTGGGCCCAGTAAGTCTTTATTGTGACACTTGTTACTGTGTTTGGTATCTCAAATAAGTCACGGGTAGCTTGCCAGGCTTTGCTCTCAGCTTGCCAGGCTCTCCGAGAGGGGCAGAGGAATCGAACCTGGGTTGGCCAGGTTGGCTGCGTGCAAGGCAAACACCCTACCCACTTTGCTATTGTGATTGAAGTTCATCAGATCCCATAATTTAGTCTACAGATATTTAAGCAGAAAGCCAGGGAATTCAGAAGTAAAGAAGTATTGTTTTTGATGTTCTTATGTTTTTCATTTGTTTTGGAGCCACACCTGGCTGTTCTCAGGAATCACTCCTGGTAAGCTTGCATTTCCATATATGGTGCTTGAGATCAAAACCCACTGGGCAGTATGCAAGGCCTTACCTGCTGCTTAAATAAGTTTTAAGGAGTGTTGATCAATTATAAATAATTGTCTGCTTTTTTTTTTTTTTTTGGGTCATACCCGGTGATGCTCAGCGGTTAATCCTGGCTTTACACTCAGGAATTACTCCTGGTGGTGCTTGGGAGACCATCTGGGATGCTGAGAATCGAACTCCGGTCGGCCGCATGCAAGGCAAATGCCCTACCCTCTGTGCTATAGCTCCAGCCCCTGCTTTTCTTTTTTAACCAAGTAGCTACTTAATTTATTCTTTAAAAAAATATTTTGTTGTTTTCTCAAATTAAGTTTCTGTGATTTATAATACTGTTAATTATGGCTCTCCCTGCACATAATTCTAATTCACACCCATTGCTCTCTTCTCCAAAATCCTCACTGCTCCTGTCTTTCAGTCTCTACCTCTCCCTCCCCCCACCATCACCGTTGTGTAGACCAGTTCTCATTTTGACCCTTTGTTGATAACTTGCTGTGTATCTTTAAGTCCCACATGTTTATTCATTTGTGCAGACATTAATTCAACGTATTGAACATCCACTATATGTTGTCCATTGACAGAGGGTAGGGGATACATTTTTGAACAAAAGGAATGAAAATATCAGCTTTGCATTTTAGAATGTGAGACTTTACAAAAGTAGTGTGTTGTACATTAGGTAGTAAGTATAGTGAAAACAAAGCAGCTTCAGGAATCTTGTGGTGGTGGTGGTGGAGATTTGTTACTTTTATAAATAGGATCACCATCATAGGTCTTACCAAAAAGAGGGCATTAGAGCTGAGTCAAGTCTTGCATATATTATTTGGAAATGCCTTAAGGAGTGAGCTTGCAAATGGCAAATGAAGAGCAATGGCAGTGATAGAGTTATGAAATAACTGTCAGAAAGAGACTTTTTTTTCACTTGAATCACCATGAAATAGACCATCACAAAGCTAATCATGATTGGGTTTTGATATGTCTGATATTTAGTTTTTGTCAGCTCTCTTAACTAAATTGGCTGAATTGAGGAAAAATCCACAACTAGTTGTTCCACTATGATAACCTCTTAGTGAGATCCCATGAGGATTTGAGAATTAATAATGACAGTATAATATGTTTATACATTATAAGGGCTGGAGCAATAGCACAGAGGGTAGGGCGTTTGCCTTGCACGTGGCCGACCCGGGTTCGATTCCTCCACCCGTCTTGGAGAGCCTGGCAAGCTATTGAGAGTATCTTGCCCGCACAGCAAAGCCTGGCAAGTTACCCATGACATATTCGATATGCCAAAAACAGCAAGTCTCACAATTTGTTGTGAGACTTTACTGGTGCTCACTTGAGCAAATCGAAGAACAATGCTACAGTGCTACATTATAAAAGGATTAAGTTAGCCATTTGACCAGTTTTTTTAAAGCATGAGTTACTTTTACTTTTTGTTTCTTTTAGTACCTGCTTTCAATCCCTTTTCACTTCTCTGCTTTTGTTACTGATAAAAGTAGTCTCCTTGCTAATAGTCTTGTGTGTTCTCCCAATTTCTGCATATTGTAAATGTGCATTGAGCTTTTTCTTTTTTTGATGTTTTATAAAATGACCAAAAACTGGTACATGATTGTTAAAATAAGAGAAACAATATGAGACTGTATAAAGGTATGAGAGTGCCCAAAGCATGCTCACGTTTCTTGGTAATTGCTCTGCTTCAAAGCTGGGGCTTAAGGTGCTGTTCAGGCTGTGTGTGTGTGTGTGTGTGTGTGTGTGTGTGTGTGTGTGTGTGTGTGTGGTGGGGTTGAGATATCAGTGCCACGCCTTGACATTGTCCTATTCTCCAGGGCTATGCCTAGTGATGCTCCAGCCTATACATACAAGACAAATGTCTTAACACTGGTACTATCTCCCCAGCTCTGAGAGCAGTTATAAGATGCAAAGTTAATCATTTCATTGTTTCCTTGCTTAAAGCCCTTCAGGTTTCTTTTATAGCTCCTTACAGATTGTTTGTAATTGATATGCCCTTAGCATCTAGAGTAATGCCTACCTCATAAGACCAATGGCCATTGAAAAGTTGCCAGGATGGTAAGTTGGGTAAAACTCCACATTTTAGTAGTAGTGCAAGGGGCCAGGGCTATTGGATTGTGGAGAAGTAGGGATAGAATACTGCTAGTAGGAGACAGATTATGATGCATCTTCTTGTACACAGCACCTATCTTCCTGCCAATAGACGTCTGGACCTCTGATGTGTGAATTCCAATTATAGTATCAACCTTCTGATACTTGTCAGAACTTAAACTAGTAGGTTTAAGAGTCACAAAGCATCTCACTTAAACACGTGAATAACTTTCTCTTCCCTCCCTCCAGTAAATGAGCAGAGAACAGCAGAGCTCTGGGAAGGTTGTGGTTGATCATTAAGTTACAACTTGATCAAACCAGGATTTATTCTTGTTTGTGGGGCACAAATAGATAACCACAGTGGCAGTTCCTGAACTTGCTCTATTTGGCATGCTTCTGCACAGAGCCCGGCAGTTTGGGTCGGTGTAAGTGAAACCTATGCCAAATTTCACTTTATGTCACAGGCATTAGAGTTCTCTTAAAAGATAATTGTGAATTATCACTCATCTGCTCCCACATTTATCATCTTTACTCTCTCCCAACCCAGTCCAAATCTCAAGCATCTCTTATTGTGACCACTGATTCAGTCTTATACTTGTTTTCTATGCTTTATTTTATTTGGTTTTATTGCTTGGAGATTATTACTTCCTCTGTTACTCAGGAAACAGTGTGGTGATGGGAATTGAACTCAGAACTTCTGTATGCAAAATATGTACTCTTACCTTTGAACTCTCTTTTCAGAGCCTTATATTTTGTACTTTAGTGCTTGTCCTCGGCTTACCTCACACAAATCTAACCTACTCTTCATATAGTAGAACGGGTGTTCTCAGCTGCAAATTCCATGACATTATTAAAAACATAATTTTGCATTTATTATACTTTGAGTAAACATAGACCTACATAACTCATAAAATCCTTTGGTTTGTTCATTTGTTTATTCTGGGGGCGCCACACCTGGTGGTTTTCAGGACTTACTCTTGGCAGGTCGCAGGGGATCATATGCGGTGCTGCAGATCAAACTTGGGTTTGCCGCATGCAAGGCAAGCGTACTATGCACTGTGCTATTGCTCTGGCCTTTGACTCCTAAAGTCTTAAACCTTTCTTAACCATAATATCATCTCTGACCTCATTGCTCTTTTTTCCCATTCTGATACAATGCTATGTGCTCATTTTTCTAGTTGAATAAGTTATATACTCCTCAGGGTCTATGTATTACTTGTTTTGTAGGACATACCCTTTCTTGGCCTCATTATTCAGATGTTGCTACCTATTGCCTTCCAGGGAAATCTTTATTGACCTGATCTAGAGAAGCTGTCCTGGGACTGCAGAGACAATACAGTGGGTGCAGCACTTGCCTTTCATGTGGCTCAAGTTTGAGCATCAGCACCACATTTAGTCTCATGAGCTCCTCCAGGAGTGATCCATGAGCACAAAGCCAGAAATAAGCCCTGCGCGTAGCTGAATGTGGCACCCAGACCAAAAATAAATAAGTAAATAAATAAAAAATAAATACATCATCTTAACAAGTTCCAAATTTGCACTTTTAATTCTCTGCTGAGAATGTGCCATTATCTGGTATTTGTGTTATTTGCTTACTCAACTAGAATGTCAGCTCCATAATTTCATCCCCGTATAAGTTCAAGCTAGAGCCCTATTTCATAATACAGGATTCAGCTTCTCAAGAAAGTGATAGAATTTCCTTTTATTTTGATGTCATCTGCCTATCATCCTGACCTGTAATTTTGGGTGTTGAATGAACCTAAAGCCAAGAAAGCACTGCTTTAACTTAGCTTGTTAGGCTTGATCTAGATTCAACTCCCAGTTACCAGCTAGATTGTGCACAGTGTTTTTTTCCAGGGTTTATTGACCTATGTTAACTGATCTCCTCTGGCCATGAAATATTTGATATTGCTTCTATTTTGATTTGGCTTTAATGAAGCGTGCTTTGAAAGTCTTTTTTATTCACTACATCCTTTGAAGATCTTTTTTCTTTCCTACATTCAAATGAGGCAAAGAAATTGTTTAATTTCTTACTGACATTGGTATGGTACTGGAAACTGTAAAGTTGTGTATTTGTGTGTGATGCCTGACTAGAAACAAGACACTCACTTTATGTTCAGTAGTTAACCTGTGAACTTAAAGCTTACTATACTGTTTGTAGTTTAATAAATGAAGAGTTGTTTTATATTCACTGTCTTGGAAAGCTCTGTAAATCTAGCGTGTAACAACTACGTGGGGATTATCTGACTAGCAAATGATAAAGGTGAATATGTCTATAATATAGAGAAAAAATTACAAGACATTAATCTATGCGATAGCTTTCTTTTTAAATCTGGGAAATCTCTAGAGTAACTTCTTTATTTTGAGCCACACCTGGGACAACACCAGCAACACAATACCCTACAAGGATTTCTCTTTTTATACTTTACAGCTAGTCCAAATTTCTCTTTAGTAGTGTTAACATATTCCTTTGTACCATTCATTATCATTTCAATATTGTTAATGCTTTCTCCTTGCTCCTCTACTAAAAGAGATATCTGGATGAATAGTTCCCTTAAATCCCTTATTTGATTCTCCAAATTAACAAGTTCCTTGTGTCTTTGTTCAATCTCTGAGAGTTGTGCTCTAGTGATATTGATTTCTGTAAGTAAACTTTCATTAAAAACCTCCCATTTTCCTTGATGAAGCATATCGTTTACTTCTTCCTCTGACACTTCCTTTCCTGCTACTTCAAGCTGACGGAAAATAAATGTCTTGCATTTCTCTTGCTTCGCTGCTATTGTGTCATTGTACGTGTACATAGTTTGCTGAAAATGGCGAAACATTGCATCATGCTGAGATTTAAGTATTCTTGTCACCACTGACGATGGGCCATTTTCAACCTCTGACTTTTTAGCTTCCTTGACTAAGTCATCCAAACCTCTGTTGATGTGTTCTGCTTGATTTTTGATTGCCTTTGTAATGCTAGACTCTCTCTTGAGTACACTAAACCTCCTCATTGAAGCCATCAGACGTTTCTGTTGCTGCCCAAATTTTTGAACATCATCAGTCAAATTGTTGATACTTTCTTTTAGTTTTTGGATCTCTTGTAGGTGTCTCTCAGCTACAGGCTCTCTTTCATAAATAACAGCTTGCTGTAGAATCGTCCCTTGTTCTTCTGCTTCAGTAGTTGACACAGGCCTATTGCTAGAGAGTTCAAATTCCTTTGTTGTTTGTTTTAGTTCCTGTAGTCGGTCTTTCATCTTCCCTTTTCTTCTAAGAAGCAAAGTGGATTGTGTTGAACACAGACAAGTTTGGTATTTTCCTCCAGTAGTAGTTGACTTCACATAGCTAGGTTTATCCACCAAGGAAATTTGATTTCTGAAAAGGGGTAAAAAGTGTCGAAAAATCAGTAAGAATTGCCTTATGTTCATTGAAATAAGAAAACCAATGTAATATAAATGACAATTTACTTTGGATAATGGAGGGCTACCTTGAGTCCCATTTAGCTGAGTAAAGATGCTGAGAAAGGTAATGAATAGTGATTACTCAAAATAAGTTCTTCATTGTTATGATAGTGCCATATATCATTTTCTTATTACATTTTCTTACTACCATTTGTATCTTAGAGTCAGAGAAAGAGAGAGAGAGAGAGAGAGAGAGAGAGAGAGAGAGAGAGTAAAGAGATTAAAGTGCTCATCTTGCATGCAGCTGAACCTATTTCAATCCCTGACACTTTATGATCCCCTGAGCATCACCAGGAGTGATGCTCCTGAGCATGACTGGGTGTAGTCCAAAGATAAACAAAAAAATAAAGAGAAAGAGATGGAAAGAAAGAAGGATGGGATGGAAGGAAGGAAAGAAAGAAAAGAAAGGCAGGGAGGGAGAATGGAAGAGAGGGTAAAGGTAAGAGGAAAATGGTGGGGGGGAGGAAGGGTAGAGAGAAAGAAAGAGGGGAAAACAAAAGTCAAAATCTTAGAAAGGGACGTTGACTGACCATATCTTTAGATTTCAGGAAAAGGACTCTGAATGTGAGTTTATTACAAAAAACAGTGTTCACCGGTCATTTTTCCTATGTAGCATTAGAAATATACTATTTTTTTCTAAATATATATAATTCAGTTAAACCATAATAAATGCAGTCATGAGAATGATACCATATGAGAACTTTATAATGTTAAAAATTAAAAATTTACAGACAATATTTGACATGGATATTTTCTTAACTACTACATATATTTTAAACATTCTTAATTTCATTATGCTAATATCTTATTCTTAGCATTATTTTGTAGAAATATTCAAGCTTAGAACAGAGTTTTATATATGTTCATATTAAGTAGCATTTTTATTAACATGAAAATATACTTATATAAATTCTTGAAGGTACTGATAATATTGACATAACTTTGTGTGCTATCTACATAGGATCAGTTTGATGTAGATAATTTCTATAAAGTGGAATGTCCACTTCATAGTTATATAATGATGTTCATTTTTATGAAATATGAAAACTATTACTTTGTAATAGTTTAACAATATTTCTTGATTTAGACATTTTATAGTATCTTTCTATATATTTTCCAGTAAAAAATTGAGGCTGTTTGGAAATTACAAGTAATTCATTAAAACATAAATAATAAGTATCAATCAGATTAAAAGATCTCTAATGTTATACTCTAATGCTCCGGAACTCAGTGGTTGATATGTTTATGCAAATATTTTCATTAATTATTTAGATGTTTTCATAAAAGACTAGTTGAAGTACAGAGTTGAGATTCAAAGTTTGGATTACAATTCTACCAGTATCAAAATGTTTAGCCAGTATAGATAGGAAATATTGCTCTAATAAGTTCTTTAACACTTTAATGTCTAAAAAAATGGAAAACCTTCACTGTCACAGCAGTACTTATGAAAATTACAGGAAATTGTGATTAATTGCATGCTTTTTATTGAACTATCTAATTTCATAATGATATTGTGATAATCTAAATTGAGAAGAAACATAGTTGCTATGTGATATCTAAATTGAGAATAAACATAATTGCTATACTTCCTTTGATAGTCAGAGCAAGTAAGAAAAGAGACCATTGTTTTGAGTATGATACTTTGAGATGAATGTCATAAATTAGGTATTTCCAAACTAGCAGAAGGGAGACTAGAAGACCATATTATATAGAAAAAAAATTAGAAAAACAAGAAATATTTGTCTTGGAAAAATAGAATATATTCATAAGGAATATATGAAATTTCTTTCTAAAATGTCTAGGTCTGTACATATTAAAAGGATTAGACTTACTTGGCATAACTCCAAAGCACAGTGGTTGGAAATTACATACAGAGAGGGTTGATTTGCAAAAATATAAAGAAGACTTTCCAAAGAAATAAGAGCACTGCAAGATGGAATGAACTTCTCCAGGAGGTAATAAGCTTGCCATCAGTGAAGATTTTCAAGACATTCTTGTTTTTTGACCCAGTCAAAGATGTTTTAGAGGTGATACCTGTGTTGCAAAAAAAAAAAAGTTTAAACAGTGTTCTTATAATATTCCTCTAGTTTTAGCAATGGATATTTTTCTTAGGAGGAGGTAGTAGGATTTATGATATTAATCCACTAGTAGTTCTTAACACCATTGCTTCTTGAAACACATATTTATTCTGCATTTCCAGTTTTTTCTCTTTGACTCTTCCTTAATTTTTTTTCTGATCTATCTTCCTTACCTCCAAATACTAACATGCTTCCATCTACAGTCCCCATGTTATCTAGCATGATATTCCAGTTTTATGCACTTGAATGCTGTCCACTAGGTGATAATGCTGTCCGCTAGTCGAGACTGCTCTTCTGCTGTCTACTCTCAGCTCCAATCGGACAGTTTTTCCCAAACCAGCCCCTGATTTTTCCCAGCACTCTGAACTTTCTTTCACAGTAAATAGCAGAATTATTCAAATTGCACAGATTAAAATCATTTAAGTCATTCTTGGCTACTCATATTTTTGTCCTTCTATATTTCATGTCCAAATCAAATAAATTGTTTCAGCCATTTTTTTTCAAGATATAATTGAGTCCAGCCATCTCTTAGCATTTCACTGGTCTAGTCACCATCATTTCTCATTGCAGTTGTCTTTTGCATTATGCATTCTCCTTTTCTGCCCTCTTGTCCTTTTGCTCTTCACACAGATCCCAGTTAGAATGTGGAGCAGCGTGCCATTCATGTGCCTTAAAGTTTTTTCATACAGCTTTATTTCTCAGAGGAAAAGCCAGAGCTTACTAGCTTCTGCATGAGTTATCACCCTCTTTTTTTTTTTAATTTCTTTGTATTTCTTATATTCCTCAAGTGCCTTCTGCATCCTCTTTATATTTCTTCTTATTCAGGTCTTGCAAGAAAACCTGCTTTTAGAGCACGGTTTCTTAACATTTTATATTTTAAATGTTTTTCTTTTGTAGTGTTAATTTGGGACCCGGGACTGAGATCTCTAAGCCTGCACGGTTTGGGACTGGACCTGTCAGTAGCTAAACAGTTACACCCTCCAACTGCCGTGTAACCCCAACAAAGGCCAGGATCCAAAGATTATCACAACAAGCTCCCGGGAGAGCACAAGGCAGAGTCTCCTACCCTGTGTCTGACTATCCTCGCCAGGGCCCAACAGCTGAAGACTTCCAGGCCCCAACCAAGGCCTTACTGGAGCCACTCTCCACACACTTGGATAAGCCTCAGACATAACCGAACTGGCAGAGGAACCCAGGTGTGTGGGACCCGGGACTGAGATCTCTAAGCCTGCACGGTTTGGGACTGGACCTGTCAGTAGCTAAACAGTTACACCCTCCAACTGCCGTGTAACCCCAACAAAGGCCAGGATCCAAAGATTATCACAACAAGCTCCCGGGAGAGCACAAGGCAGAGTCTCCTACCCTGTGTCTGACTATCCTCGCCAGGGCCCAACAGCTGAAGACTTCCAGGCCCCAACCAAGGCCTTACTGGAGCCACTCTCCACACACTTGGATAAGCCTCAGACATAACCGAACTGGCAGAGGAACCCAGGTGTGTGGGACCCGGGACTGAGATCTCTAAGCCTGCACGGTTTGGGACTGGACCTGTCAGTAGCTAAACAGTTACACCCTCCAACTGCCGTGTAACCCCAACAAAGGCCAGGATCCAAAGATTATCACAACAAGCTCCCGGGAGAGCACAAGGCAGAGTCTCCTACCCTGTGTCTGACTATCCTCGCCAGGGCCCAACAGCTGAAGACTTCCAGGCCCCAACCAAGGCCTTACTGGAGCCACTCTCCACACACTTGGATAAGCCTCAGACATAACCGAACTGGCAGAGGAACCCAGGTGTGTGGGACCCGGGACTGAGATCTCTAAGCCTGCACGGTTTGGGACTGGACCTGTCAGTAGCTAAACAGTTACACCCTCCAATTGCCGTGTAACCCCAACAAAGGCCAGGATCCAAAGATTATCACAACAAGCTCCCGGGAGCGCGCGGCCGCATTTGCGGCCGCGCGACTATTTATTTAATAATTTTCAGGATACCTTAAATATCCTTAAATATCCAATCCACACGGCAGAGCCTGGCAAGCTATCTGTGATCTATGCCAAATAGACCAATTTGATATGCCAAATCCAGTAATAAATGGATCTCATTCCCCTAGCCCTGATTATGCAGAGTCGAGAAGGATATGGAAGGAGAAGCTGATAAAACACCAAGGCAGACATGGGCTGCCAAAACGCAGAAAAACAAAAATGATTGTCTGTACTTTTAATGCTCGTACGCTGGCATCTGCTGCATCCATTGAAGACCTTATGGTACAAGCACGAAAGATCAAGTACGACATCATTGGTCTGACCGAAACGAGAAGACATCAATCCCATCATGCTGTTTTCGACACTGGAGAAGAACTGTTCCTTGGAACATGTGATAAAAGAGGCGTCGGTGGTGTCGGTATCCTTGTCAACACAAACTTAGTCACAAGCATTGATTCATTTGAATGCCTAACAACCCGAATCGGACCATTACACTTGAATAAATGTGGCTCACTACCGGCAGTTTCTATCTTTGTTGTCTACGCACCAACATCCAGTTATGGTGAAAAAGAAACTGAGAAATTCTACATGGAGCTGGAGAAATTCTATAAAGAAGATCACACCTTCTACAAGATCATTGTCGGTGATTTTAATGCCAAGATAGGACCAAGAAGATCAGTCGATGAACTCCACATCGGAACCCATGGCCTGGAATGGAACGAACAAGGTGACAGACTGTCTGAGTTCATCATGTCAACCAAAACCTTCCATGGTAACTCACAATTCCAAAAGGCTGAATCTAAACGTTGGACATGGGAGTCTCCCGATGGACGGTTCCACAATGAAATAGACCACATCATATTCAATCGGCGGTTTTGCCTAACCGATGTTGCTGTTGTCCCAAAATTCCAAACGGGATCAGACCACCGTCTTCTTCGTGCAAAATTCTACCTCACAGAACGAGGAGAAAAGAATGCAAGGTTTAAGAAGAAGACTCCCAGAACAACCACCAACTGGGAACTCTTTGGCTCTGTTGCAGCAACATGGGAAGATGCCGTCATTGACAACATTGATGAGGAATAGGATCGAATGATTCAGCACCTCCATGATTGTGCAAGGAATGCCAAGAGAGAGATAACCACAAAAAACCGTCTTTCTTCGAACACTCTTGAACTTATTCGCCAACGTGGCGTGGCACGTGCCTCAGGCAACCACAAGCAAACGTCCGAACTGGCAAAACAGTGCAGAAAAGCCATCAAGGATGACCTCAAAAACAGGAGAGCAGCAGTACTGGTAGATGCAGCAGAAGCTGGGAAAAACATTCGTAATGCCCGCCTGTCCTTCACCAACTACAAAACCAAGATGACTGCCCTCCGACATCATGATGGATCTATCACATCTTCCAGAAGGGCAATGGAGAAGATTATTCATGAATTCTACTCAGATCTCTTTAATAGCCACATCCACTTGCCCACATACCACATACCACATGATGGATATGTCGTTCCCAATGTTCTCCCTTCCGAAATCCAACATGCCATCTCGTCGGTAAAGAAACAAAAAGCACCTGGCCCAGACAAGATCAGACCTGAACACCTGAAGAACTTACCATCAGTACTCATCAATACATTAGCTCGACTCTTCACACGCTACCTGTCTGAATGCAAGGTTCCATCCCAATGGAAAACCAGCAAGACTGTACTACTATACAAGAAAGGAGACATCCACGACATTGGCAACTATCGCCCAATCTGCCTATTGTCTGTCATCTACAAACTATTCACTCGAGTCATCCTGAATAGGATTAGCAGAACACTAGATGAAGGACAACCATGTGAACAAGCTGGATTCCGAAAAGGATTCAGTACCATCGACCATATCCACACAATAACCAAGCTCATTGAGGTATCTCGGGAGTTCAAGATGCCGCTCTGTCTAACGTTCATTGATTTAAAGAAGGCCTTTGATTCTGTTGAGACGGAAGCGGTCATGGAAGCCCTAGCCAATCAGGGCGTACAAACTCAATACATCAGGATCCTTCGTGAGCTCTATTGCGGATTCACTACCAAGATCTCACCATTCTACAAAGAAGTAATCATCCATATCAAGAGAGGGGTTCAGCAGGGTGATACCATTTCACCAAAACTCTTCAGTGCCACCCTCGAGAACATCATGCGACGACTAGAATGGGAAAACATGGGAGTGAAGATAGATGGTCGGCAACTACACCACCTCCGCTTTGCTGATGACATCGTTCTAATAACACCAAACATCAGCCAAGCGGCACAAATGCTTGCGGACTTTGACCGTGAGTGTGGAAAGGTTGGACTACAGCTGAATCTTACGAAGACAATGTTTATGAGAAACAGCCTTGTTCCTGATGCTCCATTCGCTCTCAACGGAACCACCATCTCCGAATGCAACAGTTATATATACTTAGGTCGAGAAATCAACATGATGAATGACCTGGCACCTGAGTTACGCAGGAGGAAGAGAGCGGCTTGGAATGCCTTCAAGAGCATTGAAGAAATAACTAAAAGGACAAAGAACCTCCAACTACGAGCACATCTCTTTGATTCCACTATTCTTCCTGCATTAACATATGCCTCAGAAACCTGGACCCTACGAAAACAGGATGAGAACACTATTCGGGTCTCTCAAAGAGGAATCGAAAGAACTATGCTTGGAATATCACGATTCACTCAAATGAGAGATAGAATCCGGAGTTCTGATCTTCGTCAACGCTCAAGAATCAGAGACGCTGTCTCATTTGCCAAGATATCAAAAATCAGATGGGCTGGACATGTAATGAGGTTTACAGACAACCGCTGGACTAGAGCCATTACTGATTGGATTCCACGAGACATCAAAAGATCACGTGGACGCCCACCTATAAGATGGTCAGACTTCTTCGTCAAGACCCTAAATGATCGGTTTGAGGCTCTACATGTTCCTAAAACGAACAGATACCATTGGGCTACGCTAGCACGCAACCGGGATGAATGGAGACGTTACTGGCACCCGCTCGAATAAATCGATGAATAACGGGGATTAAGTGATTAAGTGATTAAGTGATAAGTGTTAATTTATTTTCCCCACCCAAAACACTAACCCATTAGTAAGACTGCCTTTGGTTTGTCTAGAACTGCAATCAACTTTACTGGCTTTAATGTTTTTTTTGATACTTGTTACTGTTTAGCATATTGGTTATAATTTATTTTAAACTATTGCCTATATTCTCTCTTAAGTAGAAGATCTATGAGGGCACGTGTCTTCATTCATTCTGAAGCCTACTACTCTGAGCAGTCTCATTCATTCATTTCTTGAATTGTGAAATTAGCTCTAGATGCCTCATGCTTACCTGAACTTTTTTTTTTGGGGGGGGGGCGGTGGGAGGGGAATCACACCCAGTGGTGCTCAGGGTTTATTCCTGGCTCTGTTTTCAGGGGTCATTTCTTGCTCTGGGACCATATGGGTTGCTGGAGATTGAACTTTGGTTGACCTCATGGAAGGCAGACACCTTATCCACTGTACTATCTTTCTAGCCCCTTCCTTGAGCTCTTAATATTTGGCAAACATTGTTGTATGTTGTTTATTCTTATAAGAACTCAGAATTAAATAGTATGTGCTCTTTGTTTCACAGATATTAAAATTAGTTTTTGAGCCTAAGTAACTTAACTCATATTACAGATCAAGTGTAGAAACTCTGGCCTGCTATATTGTTTAGCTTTCCTCAGTGGTGTCAGATGACCCAAAAAAGATGAGTTCTAAGAAGAGAATGTTGAGTTAATGAAGTGATTGGGGAGGAAGCAAGATTATAAGAGATAAAGCCTGGAAAGCTGCTTTTGATGGCTCCTTTTATAGATATTAGAAGTTTATACAAAAATATTTTTATATATCTGCATTGCTGGATATTTGAAGTATGGGGAAAATACTGGTTGGAAGCATTGAAGAAAGAACATGTCTTCATTATGTATAATGTATCTTTCTGCATTTTAAAATTTCTTACTTCTGGGGCTGGAGAGATAGCACAGTGGGTAGGGCATTTGTCTTGCACGCAGCCAACCTTGGTTCAATTCTCAGCATCCCATATGGTCCCCTGAGTACCGCCAGGGGTAATTTCTGAGTACATGAACCAGAAATTACTTCCCAGCATCCCATATGGTCCCCCGAGCACCGCCAGGAGTAATTCCTGAGTGCATAAGCCAGGAGTAGCCCCTATGCATCACCGGATGTGACCCAAAAATCAAAGAAAAAAATTTCTCGTTTCTGCATTTCTAAAAATTAGTTTTCTGACATTAAATATTTTAATTCTAATTACTTGTGGTCTTCTGTTTTTCTAATTATTTGCTAAGTAAGTAAGGGCTAAGAAGAGAGGTCAAAGGAATGGAGGCATGTTGCAGGGTTGGCTTAGACCCCTAGCACCACATGCTCCCCAAGGAATCACCTCAAACACCAGAGCAAGAGTATTCTTTGAGCACTGCCAGATGTGCATGCACCCATCCCCACCAAAATGTTAAAGATTTCTCTGTCAATGCAGTTTGTAGAAATGAGACTTTGAATCTAGGAAAGGATGATTTTATCCCCTTTTCCCTTTTCACCTTTTCATTGTCTTTGTTCTACTTGCAGGACATAGTTTCTCTGCTTTAGAAGTGGAACTTATCCAAATTAGTAGTTATCAATAATGGGAAAATAATAAGATATGATATTAAGCGTTGAAGATTTGTGGAATGAAGGTGACCAGTCAATGATGATAATAAGAAGGCAACATAGATCAGACTGCAAAATTTGGAAATAGTACTGGCCATAAGAAAAGAAAAAGCCATGGAATTTGCTGCTACATGAAGGGACCCAGAGGGTATCATGCTGAGTGAAGTTAGTCAGAGGGAGAAAGATGAACATAGAATTGTTTCTCTCATAAGTGCACCATAAGGAAACATAGTGGTGGCATAATGAATTTCGCAAAGGCAGTGGGCACAAAGAACCTGAGAACTGGTATTCAGTAGGAAGCATGCCACTAGGGGGGACCAGGGGGATAGGATAGAGGGGGGTCAGTGGCTGTGGTGGAGGGAAGTGTTCAACGTGGAGAAGGAAGTGGTCCTGAAAGGTGATAAAGTGTTGTGTGTGAAATAGTACTGTAAATCACATCGCAAAAAACGTGATTTTTAAGAAGTGCCTCTGTGAAGCTAGGGTGGGAAGCAGATGGGGGGAGGGGCATCCGTAGAGGGAAGTGGACACTGGTGAAGGGGTTGGTGTTGAAACGTTGTATGCCTGAAAGCCAATCATGAATAACTTTGTAATAACAAGGCGGCTAAATTAAAAAAAATGGGAATAATACATGGACATACATTACTTATAACATTTTTTAAAATATAAACCAGTTTTAATTGAGAAAGACTTTAGTAGTAAAATAGCTAAATGTATAGAAACTTTGACATTTAAAAAATTCCTTTTAAACTTGTTTATGTTATTATTTTACTTTTTTAAAATGTTATTTTACTTTAAAGTTAAACAACTTAAATATACTTAGTGTAAAAAGTTAAGATTTTAATTGACAGATTAAAAGGATGTTCATTTTATATGATTTCACTTGGAATTATATGAATTTAGTTCATGAAGAATTTTGCCTGACATTTTATCAGGCTTCATCATGCCACAGGGCAGGGCCCTGAAACCTGGTTAACTCAAATAGTAAAGGTAGTTTAATCTTGCCAGCATTTCATGGTTTTGTGCATAGGACTCTGTTTTCTATACTGGGCTCTAGCAGATCTTAGCTCAGAGTTTCTGAATGCGGCAGGTTGACAAGGCAGCTGGAAGTACCAGAGACTCTCTCATAGGTATTAAAATGCTGTAGCCTGAAAATATTCATGTAATTTTCTTTTATAACTTGATTTGCAAAAGGAGGGGGACTGATGTGTAGTTACTTCTTGCTCCCTAAGCAGTGGGTATCCTAGATTATGTGTATTATATATGTAAAGCTGGGTTGTAGGTATGCTCTTTTGTATTCTGTGTTATGAATTACTTGATGACTGTATATTTGGATCTAAGGACATCAGAAAGATCTGGAACTAAATGCAGAAATGTTTATTCAGGCCATACCCTGAAAGCGGAATTACTATCGTGATTCATTATATACCTCTAGTTATTAGTGACCTTTTCCTACTACTGGTAGGGTGATATAAAGTCATTAGGCTGAATCATTGATCTAAATAGCTTCCTCTTTCTTTTTTTTAGTCTATTCATACTTCCTTATCTATATGTTCTCTTTGGAATAACCATGTTGATGCTGAAAATAAATTTGTTTCCAGAATACTTAAAAATCACATTTAAATGGCATTTTTAGAGATTTAATTATTATTTTCCTAAAGTTAATACATATGTTTAGTTTAAGAAGTGGCATCATTTCAAGGTATTTAAAGATAAAAATCTGAGTCTTGCCAGTGCTGCCCATTTATAGTTCTTCATTCTTAAAGGTGGTTATTTTGGCATCATAGTTTTTTATGTTGCTCTTAAATTCTGTCTTAAGTCAATATACTTCTTGGAGGTCTATCTGCTTTTTAAGTTTAGATATTATGCTGTATTTTTATCATGAAAGATTAACTTTTACTTTCATCTTCATTCTTCTTTTATTTCCATTCTTAATGTAGTGTTATATTACAGGTTTTGGTAAATCACTATTCTATCTTTACATTATTCTGATTCCGTATGTTTTATGCCTGAGCCAAATACATTATGTTTCTTTCTTTTTTCATATGATTATTTTTATTGCTTCTAGTCCTTTTCAGTGAACAAAACTTTGAAATTTATATTCTATGGAAGTCTTTTCATTATCAGATTTATGTATGTATAGAAAATCCCTCAAACATAAAATATAGTGTGATTTTTGTACAAAATGTGCACTCCTAGGTAAGCAACATGTAACCACAGATCAAGGACCACTAAGTTAAGTTATTTGGTAGTATTAATTACTTGCTTTTCATTGCTCATTTTATAAATATGTACTATTAAAACATTCTTAAATTTTTCAAATGAACTGGAAATGAATCATCATATACTTATATATGGCAGGTATCTTTTAATTTAATTTAATTTATCATTTTATCATTTGAGACTTCTTTTCTGAAACTTTTTGTGGTGGTTGTTGTTTTTGGGTCACACCCAGTGATGCTCAGAGGTTACTCCTGGCTCTGCAATCAGAAATTACTCCTGGCAGTGCTTGGAGGACCATATGGGATGCTCGGGATTGAACCCAGGTCGACCGTGTACAAGACAAACACCCTACCTGCTGTACTATTTCCTCCGGCCTTCCTGAAACCTTTTAATGTGACCTGATTTTCACATATGGCTGTTGCCTTGAGATATTTTTCATATTGTTTCTTCCTGATTCCTGGTTCCTCATTTCTCATTTCTATTTGTGGTTTCTTCCCTTGAAATGGGGATATGTTATTACTTGCTTTTAAAATGTGATAACGTATTTTTTAAAATATGATTTATCCTTTAAACTGAATAATACGTAATAATAATAGTGTGGGTAGATTTCTTTCCTTTTGGTCGAAGGGAGGCATACTCGGAAGTGCTCAGGACTTACTCCTGGCTCTGTACTCAGGGATCACACCTGGTATTACATAGCGACCAAGTGGGATGCTGGGAATTGAACCTAGAGTGGCAGTGTGTAAGACAAGTGCCTTATCCAGCCTCCTATCTCTCCTGACAGTGTATATAATTCTAATTTGTAAATTGTGTTTCTTCAGAAATTTTTTTTTTGCTTTGTTGTTTTCTAACTTCATTTGCTGCCCTTGAGAAATCTGGTAATTCTGAACACCTTCGTGTAATTTTTTTTTTATTGACATTTTTGAATCTTTTGGCTCTTCTCTGGTCCTGGTGTTAGGAATTTCACAGATATTTAGTGGCTTTTTGATCTGGAAATTCATGTTACTTGGTGCTTTGGCTCTCAATTGTTTTTCAAAGAACTTCATCTACCTTAGTACAGTAGATAAGGTGTTTGCTCTGCATGCAGACTGAGGTAGGGTAGAAGGGGAGTGCAGCGAGCTTCATTGCAATTTATGTACATAAATTTCTACTTCCTGATCTTGTACTAACATGGTACTATAGTCATTTTCCAGCTCCAGCATGTATAGCACATACACAGTGTATATAGCAGATTCACATCTGTTGTACTGTGTTGTTTTAAGTGACCCATGCTCCCAATAAATAATAAGAGGATAAGAAAAGCAGTAACAGTATTAGAGGCTCAAGATTTAGTAAGAATCAAAGTGAAACAATTTTAGATTATATATTCATGAGAATGAAGTCTTTTCTAATTCTAATATAATGACTAGGTATTCTTTAATAATTGTTAATGTTTATGGTTCTCAAGAACTACAATTTCTCTTGTATTCTTTGGTTAAATGACTAGGAAAAATTCTTGAAACCTCTCCATCTAACATTTTTATGGATGAATAATTTAAAATTAAAGATAAATGATTAGTGCCATCAAAAGTCCTTTTAGGTTTTTTGATTTCTAAAGAAATAAAATATATTTCAAGCCTGTATTTATTTATTTATTTTTAAGAAGTTTAGTGTTTGTAGAAGTTTATTTTATTTCATTTTATTTTTGCTTTTTGGGTCACACCCGGTGATGCACAGGGGCCATTCCTGGCTCTGCACTCAGAAATTACCACTGGTGGTGCTTAGTGGACCTCATGGATACTGGGAATCGAACCTGGGTCGGCAGCATGCAAGGCAAATGCCCTACCCGCTGTGCTATCACTCCAGCCCCAAGCCTGTATTTTATCGTAATATAACTTTGCAAAGTGCTTTGGTGAATTTTATGTCACTAATTTTGGTGACCAAGACTGTAGACTCTGACCATTGTAAAGGTTGTTTTTTTCCCTGAGTCTTTGTCCCTGGGAAACATTCTTTGAAGTAGAAGCACATACTTTCATCTTTGAGTAAAAGCTATATTTAGGAACTGTTCAATACTTATTTTATTTCACTCTTTCTAATATATTTCCAAGGTAAAACATAGATCAATTCCAAATCTCTTTTTTCTTTTTATGGATGATAACATTTAGAGATGTTAATTTATTATTAAATTTTAATAAATTTAATATTAATTTTATTAAAGGAAGGACTTGAGTTGGATTTCCTTTCAGTACTACATCACTGTCACTGTCCTGTTGTTCATCGATTTGCTCGAGCGGGCCCAGTAACGTCTCCATTGGAGACTTTGTTGTTACTGTGTTTGGCATATCGAATACGTCACGGGGAGCTTGCCAGGCTCTGCTGTGCGGGCCAGATACTCTCGGTAGCTTGCCGGGCTCTCCGAGAGGGGTGGAGGAATTGAACTCGGGTTGGCCATGTTGGCTGCGTGCAAGGCAAATGCCTTACCACTGTGCTATCGCTCCAGCCCTCAGTACTACATATTAAGGCATATATATTTTTTAACATAACATAATAAATAATTTTACTTTGAAATCAAATATAAGGATTATACTGTGTTATTTTATGAGTCCTAATTATCGTTTTAACATTTAAAAAATGTTTATATTAGCAGTACTATTTTACAGTATTTTGTTATTTCAGGTTTTTTTAGGAATATATGCCACTATAGCTCTTGGTTGTGGATAAATATATTAATGGATTTCAGGGCTGGAGCTATAGCACAGCGGTAGGGCGTTTGCCTTGCACGCAGTCAACATGGCCGACCCGAGTTCGATTCCTCCGCCCCTCTCGGAGAGCCCGGCAAGCTACCGAGAGTATCTCGCCCGCACGGCAGAGCCTGGCAAGCTCCCCGTGATGTATTCGATATGCCAGACACAGTAACAACAAAAGTCTCCAATGGAGATGTTACTGGGCCCGCTTGAGCAAATCGATGATTAACGGGAGGGCCTTTACTTTATCTTTACTTTACTTTACAGTTTCAGTGGGGAATTATATGCTACAAAGATGCCCAGAGTACCCTGAATTAATATTTTATACCCTGCTATTACAGGGGGTTGAACTTGGGATCAAAAACATGTAAGGCACTGAGCCACTTCTCAGCCCAGAACTGCCCTTCATTATGGAAAAAATACCATCTGTGTCCATTTTTGTAGCTGTCATGATAGGTACCTTGGAATTTGTCCCTCATTTTATTTTTTTGACCTGAAGCAAGTAACTTTCATATCATATAATCTTGGACAAGCTAACAGAATTTTTTCTGTCTCTGTATATAATAAACACCTATTTTCTATTTTTTTCTGACTTTAATACTTTTTTTCTAGGAAAATCAGTTTTAGTTTCCTATCATGCACAAACCCTAAACTTCAGCTTCTCTGGAAAAGTATATTCCTTGGTCAGTGGAATAAGTTCTAATTTTTTCTCTCTACTTTGATTATGAATGTGTTTTTCATTTCTGATAATCACAAGTGTCCCTTTCTCAAATTTGGAATGCAATAATGTAGTACAGATTATTTTCTTATGATTATATCAAGCATTTGTGTATATTTGTAGCATGAAGAAGGACTTTGAATATCTGTGTATCTGAGTGAAAGTCACAGTTGATTATAGAATTAACATCATCAATGTGTTCCTTAAGTCCTTATTTATCTGTTCAGAAATTGATTTACTTAGGTACTCAGGTGCACTTACATGCTGTGTTAAGAAGTAAGTCTTGAGCACCGCTGGGTGTGAACCCAAAACAGGCAAATAAAAACAAAACAAAACATAAACTTTTTTTGTAGATGCATATTTCTAACTATCACGGTTACGGTCCTCCCGTTGTTCATCAATTTGCTCGAGTGGGCCCAGTAACGTCTCCTTCGTGAGACTTGTTGTTACTGTGTTTGGCATATTGAATACGTCTTGGGTAGCTTGCCAGGCTCTGCCATGCGGGCGAGATATGAATAATAATTTTCTATTTAATTCACTTTTATATCATAAATTGGGCAAAGTGATATATACATATACATATATTAATATAAACTTACTTCAATTTAAAAGTTGAATGAGGCTGAATTAATAGGCATATATTATTAGGTTCAGGACTGGAGTGGTAGCCCAGTAGGTAGGGCTCTTGCCTTGCACACAAATGATGTAGGTTTGATCTCTGGCACCATATATGATCCCCCAGCCCTGCCCAAAGTGATCCCTAAGTTCAGAAGTAAGTCTTGAGCACCGCTGGGTGTGGACCCAAAACAGGCAAATAAAAACAAAACAAAACAAAACAAAAATATTAGGCTTATCCTTGGAAAGTCATTTAATGGCTCAGGCTTGTTAAGATGAGATCATCACTTTATGGACTCTCTTGTGCACCTAAAACTTAATGTCAGAATATTATCCAAACATATAAGCCATCTTTCAACATACTTATCTTACTGAATTTCTTTATCATTTCATATTGTCAGTATATTGTCATGTCAGCTTAACAGATATTTGTGTAAAGAACATTCAGATATGACCATCAGTTCCAACGATTTATTGTAGGCAATATAAAAGTAACTTTGTATGACTCAAAGAACACAAACATGGATGAAAAATACTTACTGCTTAAAAAAAATAGCCCATAGAATAGTCACGTCATAGATTTTTAGAAAGTAGCTTCTCTGTATAGATGCTGTGTTGATTGAAGTATTTAAAAAAACTTTTTATCCAACATAAAATGGAATATTGTTTTGTCTTTGTGTTTAAAAACATTGCAACAACTGCATAGATCACAGTGAAAGCGGTGATTATTTCTGAATGTTCACCTCTGGTTTGTTTAAATAAGAAAAATGAACATTAAAAATTATTGAAAATTACATATTTTCTAAGTTTTCTCATATTTTTATAGTGTAATCATCTAGTGCCTTTTTATCCTGTTTTTTGGTATGTATTTTAATTATACCAAATAAATTAATTTTATAATAATACAATTTTATTTAAATATTAAGACTTGTGAAATTTTAAATTGCATAAAATGAAGTATTCTATGTATTACATAGATAACTTTTAAGTGTATGCTTAATAATAGTCATTTAGATACAAAATGAGTTGCCAATATCTAATGTTGTTACAGTTATAAAATAAATTTGAAAAGACAAAATAGGTTTTGGTAAGCTTCTATATTGTGTAGTTTGAAAAGTAGCTGCTTGTATGTCTTACCTTAAATGATAATGGTTTATAATTTTTAACATAAAAATTATTTCTTTTGTTCTGTAACTTTAGTACTGTGGATATTTTAGTTGAAACCTTAGGAAAGTGAGAGCTTTGATATTTTAGAGTAGACCTTGAGTAGTCCTTTGAAACAAAATTATTTTCTCAGATCCTAAAATTAATTTAAAAAGGTTGTGGGAGGCAAACATTTATGACAAATTATCTTAAATTTAATGTTATGCATGTGTCAAAAGAAGGCACACCTATCTTTTCAGTGTTAAAAAGATAGACTGTTCTTTAAAATGAGCACAACATACTCTATAGATTTAACAAATGAATTTCAAGTCTTTTTACTATCTGATTTTAAATGTTTTAGAATAAAGGAAAAGTTAATATCTTTAGAGTGATAAAAACCCAAACTCCATTTAGCCTTTTGGTAGTATAAATGAAAAGATCAGCTGCCTTGTAGCCCAGACTTAACCTGAGCAAAGCAAGTAACTTGAATTCCCTGTTGAGCTAAATTAAAATGTTACAAAATACCAGATATCATTCTATGTAGGTCTCACATTTACAAGTGCAAAAAACAGTGGTTGATTTACCTTTGTGTCTTGTTCCATTTGTTGATTTTCCACCTGCCGTGTTGGAGTCTGCCTTTGAGAGAAAGCCTGAATATCATCTGTAGCGTTTTGACAAAGTTATTAAATCTCTCTTACAGTTCTCTCTGATAGTCTAATTTCTGTATGATTTTCATAATGTTAACTTAATTGAAAACCAAATAATGAAATTAAATAAGGTAGAGATAAAGTTGTCCTTTCGCTGTTAACAGCAAATGAGAAGAACAAACTGCTTACTTCACACCTGGAGAATCCGGTTCTGCCTGTTAGCAGTTCTTTATATTAAAGGAAGATCATTTTCATTGGTGCCATTGCTACCAGGAAGTCCTTGTTAAACTGCTTGCAGAGTATTTGCACTCTCTATAATTATAATCCTATATAATATGTAAAATGCATTACAATGAAAGGGGTTGTATCAAAGAGGATGGTTATTATTAGCTATCAAAACTTGCTAAAAATACAGATTTTGGAATAAACAGAAATAAAATACACTTAGTATAGAGGCATTTTGCTTCATTTATTTGAAAATGACTGGGACTGGGTTGGTCTGAAGTCCTGGGTTCAGTCCCTGGTACCACATGGTTCCCTGAACATGGCTTAATATGATCTCCATCACCCCCCTCTAAAAGTTATTCACTTATGAGCTGTTTTTAGAAAATCCCAATGAATTAGCTCATAAAGTCTAGAATTAAAACAGTAAGAAAAAGGCTCCTGTCTTTAAACAGTACATTCCATCATTCACTTATAATTACTTAGAATTTTGAAATAAATTTTTTCAATGATTTTCAATGTAGAACTAAACTTTTCAGTAATATTTGTTAAACTGTTTATCAGCCTGACAATATTATTATTATTACATAAAATATTTTCAGGGAAATTTAGAATTGATATTTGGTAAGCACACCAACTACTTTTACCCTTGCTTATTTTTTCTATCTGAGTTATGATTTGAGTTTGAGAGTAGGGAGGGATTGCAATTATTCTTTGATTTGCTGGTCCTACATTTTGTATTCTGCTCCCAAAACAGCTTCTCACCAATTCTTAAAGCTGTCTTTATAAAATCAAAATTGAGGAATCTAAAAATTCTTTATTGTAGGATGAATGAGATAGGACTCAGATCCAGTGAGCAGTTTGTACCTGTGAAAATCAACAAAGACTATTTCTCTATTTTAGGGTAATTTCAGAAATCACTCTTGTGTATTAAAAAAAAAAGGAACTTGATGGTGCCAGAAGATATAAATTATGCTAATTATTGAGGAAGAAAATAGGGTCTGCCCACCAATACGTAAATCAATTAAGAGCAGTGAACATTCATTGTATGCAGATGTGATCTTCAGAGATACTGTTTCCCCATACTTGTTTATATTTGAATTTTAAAATTTTAGTGAGACACCATGAGGTACAGTTGTAGACTTAAAATTTTTTGTGCTTGGGTTTCAATTATACAATGATCAAATATATTTTGATGATTGTTGGAGTACAACAAATTATTCTTGGGAGTCTTCAGAGGTTAGATAGATGATCCAATAAGCACCAGACAGATTGATACAGAGAAAGTAAAAAGAAATATATTAAAACGTATGTAACGCTTGTTAACATGGAAGAATCCCAGAAAATAAGTGATTCACTCACTTTGAGATTTCAGACATCATGCATGTTTTATTTAAACATTTTAATTTCGGTCAGTTGAAAGCGGTCAGCACATTTTGGAGTGATTCCTAGGGTTTTTATTTTCAAATTTGGTTTGTCATCATGCTGTTTCCTTGAACTGTTCCTAATTGAAGAATGCTTTTGAGTAAATAGAAGACTCTCCATATCATCAAAGAATTGCCCACTTACGTGGACACATTCACAGACTGGGAATACAAATTTGGTCAGATATCATATGTTAAGAATATGTGTGTTTTTTCACATGTTTGTGCTTTTAGATGGTTGTGATAGGATTAAAGTCTCCTGCATCAGAAAATGATGTAAGAAAAATTAGGGCACATTGTGAATGTTGGAATTGATGGCTGAAGGCTGTAGAAACTAGCCCGTATTTTCCACTTATTGATTTTGATTGTTGTTAATCTTTTATTATCTGATATCCTTTGATAGACCAGTTCTCTTGGGGAGAGTGGAGGACCCCCATCTGGTGGTGCTCAGGAGGCCATTACTTGCTGTGATCAGCCCTGGAGTCTTACATGCAAAGAAAGCATGAGCTGCAACCATTTGAAATATCTCTGTGATTCCTGTAGAGCAATTCAGAAAAACATTTGCTCTAAAGATAAAATAAAAATGATTATAATCTCTGATATTTTCTAAAGCATGTGTGTTTTGTGATTAGTCTGACATATTTGGAATGAAACAAATGATTATCATATTTTTAAGTGGTCATCTAAGTATGTATTTGCTATAAAGCTAATTCATTTGTGTCCCTAGGTTGGCAAATAAGCAAGACAAGGAAGGGGCTTTAGGAGAAGCTGATGTAATTGAGTGTCTGTCTCTGGAAAAATTGGTCAATGAGCACAAGTGCCTTTGTCAAATAGTAAGTTTTTGTGATTCTTTTGCCCTCTCAACATATTTTAGTTTTTGAAAAGATGATAGGAAATTAGGTGTTAAGACACTAACAAAATTTCATTAAATAAATATTCATTTATTTATCCAGAAAATTATATACTGCTTCGTTTTAATACTGTATTTGTTTTCTCTTTAGTGTTTTTGTTGAGATGTTACTGAGTTTTGTAAGATATTTTCTAACATTTTAGGATTTCCTTTTTGTTTCATTTTCTTTGTCCTACCGACTGGTCTTGTAAGCTATTCAATGTGTCATGTCATTAATATTGTATGAATCAAGAAAAAGTATAGGGTGGTGGGTGGGGTATGATGGGAGGGAACCTGGGGACACTGGTGCTGAGAAATATACACTGATGGAGGGATGGATGTTGGAATACTGTATGACTGAAATCCTATCATGAACAGCTTTGTAAGGGTCTTTCTCACAGTGATTTAATAAAATGGTTAAAAAATAAAGAAAGAAAAATTATAAGTAGAAAATTTTTTTTATTAGTGAAACACCATGAGGTACAGTTGTTGACCTTACAAGTTTTTGTGCTTGGGTTTCAGTTATACAATGATCGAGTACCCATCCCTCCACCAGTGCCCATTCTCCGCCCCCAATGATCCCAGTAGTCCTCCCGCCCCTCCCATCCCCCCATCCTATCCCACCTCTGTGGCAGGGCATTCCCTTTTGTTCTCTCTCCTCTTTTGGTTGCTGAGGTTTTCAAAAGAGGCATGGAGTGGCAATCATGTTCAGTCTATAAATAGAAAACTTTAATATATCTACAATGAATACTGAAAAATTATATCAGTTATCAAAAAAATTTTAAGAAAATAAATCATCTAATATTTTAATAATAATTTGACCGCTAATCTTTTATTTTATTTTATTTTTTGGCTGCTAATCTTAATAGATGTTTATTGCTATAAATTCCCTAGCAAAAGGACTGAAGGCTTCCTAGTATTTTTATTAAAATGATATATTTCTCCTGGCAATTCAATTTTATTTACCAATTTTGTGTTATACTGTCTCTCACAGTTTTAAGAAATTGTCCATAAACAGTTTCATTTCTGTGCAGATGTTAGCAATTATTATAAAGGTGAGTATTCCAAGTTAAGATAACAATGTTCATTAGTTTAAATGGGTTCATTTTGTTTATCAGTAATTATATGTAATTGTTTATGAATAGAATGTTCAGATAACTTATTTTAGATTAGTTTTATTGAGATAAGTTTTTATGTTTTAATCAAACTATTGTTTTTCAGGAACCTTGTTCAGCAGTCTTGGGATATGGAAAAAAAATTGACAAGTCTATTAAAAAGGGCCTTTTTTGGTTGTTGCATATCATTGCAAGAGATTTTGATGCCTTAAATGAACGCATCCAAAATGACACAACAGAACAACGTGCTCTAGAAGAGCAAGAGAAACGAGAAAGGGCAGAACGTGTGCGAAAATTACGGGAAGAAAGGTAATAAATAGGCTCATTTAATTGATTTCCTTTTCTTTATTTAATTCATTTTTTTCCTGTGGCAGTACTGTAGTTAACTTTTTTTGGGCAACTATTTCTCAGAGTATAGCTTTCCTTCCTCCCTCTCTCCCTTCTTCCCTCCCTCTCCTTCTTCCTTTTCCCATCCTCCTATCCCCTCCTCTCCTCTCTCTCTTCCACCTCCCCTTCTCTGTTTAGTGCTAGGGACCCAGGGTCTTGGGTTGCATGGGCTCTGCAGTGTTGCAGACTCATCAGGTCAACTGTTGTGGTGCTTGGGGTCATGTTGTTCAGGGAATTAAGCTTGGGTCCAGCATGTGCAAAACATGCACCCTGGCCCCTACCTCTTATTCCACAGGAATATATTTAAAACACTAGTTCTTAGTCAACAGGATGAATTTGCTACTCCAAGAATAATGGCAATTTCTAGAGAAGTTTTCAAAATTTGTGACAACTGATTGCGGAGGAGTGCCACTGGCATATAGTGAGTAGGTGACATTGGTTGCTGCTCAATACCGTCACACACACAGGCTTCCCTCCCACAGTCAAGAATTCTTGGGCCCTTTATGTCAGTGGATTCAGAATACTATCAGAAAAGATAGGTCATCCATGAAAGGATGAGTTGACTATTGTAATACTAGGCCTTCAACTAGTTTTGTAAGAAGGTGGACTTCGTACTCTGATTTTTTAAAATATCTTTTGAAAGTAATTTTAAAAATGCATGGCTTGAAAGGAATGAGTAAGAAGAGGCCATAGGGTCAGGGAGAAAGCTCAACAGGCACAAGGGAATGCTTTGCATTCAGGAGTTTTCAGTCAGTCCAGAACACTACTTGTTCTCCTGAGCACTGCTGGGTTTGGTTCTTTCCTGAAAATATAAATTGTGTGATTTCTTTCTAATATTCTTTTAAAAATTTTTTAATTTAATTTTGTTTTTGGTCACACCCAGCAATGCTCAGGGGCTACACCTGGCTCTACCCTCAAGAATTACCCACTGATGGTGCTTGGGGGACCATACGGGATGCCAGGGAATCGAACCCAGGTCAGCTGCATGCAAGGCAAACGCCCTCTCCGCTAGACTATCTCTCCTCACTGGCTCCCCTTTCTAGTATTCTTGGTGCTGTGAGGAGGTACTTAGTTTTATTAGAAGTTAAATTGATTACTTAATCCCCCCCAAAACTTTCTCATTCTCCACGGGATTGTTACATGGGTACAGGCAGGGGAAATTAAAAAAAAAACTTTAATTGAGCTCATGTTATCCTCCATCCACTTTCGTAATAATGATTTTCTAAGTGCTGTAATGTAATTGTAGTCTGGTAGATAAAAACCCACTAATTGCCCTTGGTGATGTCTTGTGATATCTTGTTTGCTGCCAATGGTATCTTCTGTCTGCTGATAACATTCATGTAAGTCAGAGATAAGACAAAATAAGACTCTGTCTTAATTATGGGAGAACCATATATCCAGAATTGCAAAATAATGTAAGTAACTCACTCATCTCTTGGTATCGTAGAGGGAAAATGGAAATAATTGTCTTTTTTATAGTTGTCAATATGGAAATACTGAGAGAAATCTTTTTTTTTTTGTTCTGTTTCGGTTCTTCTTTAGTGTAATTTTGGGGGTGTGTGTGGGGGGGCGGGGATGTTTGGGATTTTTGACCATATCTAACTGTGCATTGTTCAGGGGCTGCTTCTGGCAGTGTACTAGGAACCATATAGTCAGTCCTGAACCTGCACTTGAACCTGCGCTTGTCACATGCTGGGCAAGTGTCTTAATCTGTTACTGTCTCTCTGCCCCCCCCAAGTATATTTTTATGATATAAATCTCAGTACAGCCAATCATTCTTGAGAAACACCATTTATATATTCATACATGTAAAACACATGAATACTTTTCTCTTTTACTACCCATCCAAAAAATTTAAATTGAATAAATCACTTATTGTTTTCAAGTTTGTATTTTTCTCAAAAAGCTATTATACATCTTGGTATGGCAGACTTTTTAAAAAAATTAGTTTTTTGGGGGGGTGCACAACTGACTGTATTCAGGGCTTACTCCTGGCTCTGTACTCAGGAATCACTCCTGGTAGGTCTCAGAGTACCATATGAGGTACTAAGGATTGAACCCAGGTTGGCCACGTGCAAGGCAAGTGTCCTCTATGTCCTGTTGTATTGTACTGTTGCTCTGGCCCCTATAGCCGACTTTATGATATAAATTCCTTTCTCCTGATTTTTTATTAGGTATATCACTTTTAGTTTTGGCATCTTTTGTTGAGCAGATATTTAGTAATTTAAAGTATATTTAGAGAGAAGTGATGGCAAAATAAAATATTTTGCTTTCAATAAAATCCTTCTTAAGAAATATATTTATTAATTTGAGGTGGGGGTGGGGGGGCACACCTGGCAGTGCTCATCGTTTATTCCTGGCTCTGCACTTAAGGATGACTCTTGGTGCTGCTTGGTGAGCCATATCCGGAGCAGAGTCAAACCCTATTTCGCCAAATGTAAGGCAAGCACATTACCCACTGCTATTCGATCTCTTCTGCCCCATCTTAAGATATTTTTTGAGGAAAAGAAAAACATAGAATATAATTTTATGTGGAAATAATGCCAGTGTCAGGTCTCCTTGAAATTGCTTGCCAAATAAGTGGAAAATGTTAGGGATTGCTGTCTTGTCAGTATGTTTATTTATAGAGTGTTTTCACATATATTGTTTTATTTTTCAAATACATTCTTTTATCACATTTTTGGAATTTGAGAGGTTATAGTTTTGGATCTGACTCTCTTAAGAATTAGGTATTTGCCTAAGAGTACAATGGTAGTAAATCGTAGTTACCTAATTGGCTCTTGAATTTTGGGTGAAAACTTAACCCATTCCATTACAGGTAATGAATAAATTAATAATACATGTTGTCACAATAAATGTTGACATTGTTCTAGTATATTTTCATCTTAGTTTTAGATCAATGATACTGATTTTTTTCTGTTTTCAGCTACATATTTTAGTAGCTTATTACTCTCCATGGATAATATAGCAATAACTATAAATCAAAGATAGTTAATATTTTAGCAGTAATTAATGGGTCAATATTTAATATTTTGCAGGAGAACTTATTTTCATAGCCTTTTCCTTTACATACAACAATTGTTGCTAGTTTTTCCATATACACAGAGCCTAAGAAGAGGCTTAAGTAAGAATACTTTGTTTTGTTTTAATATGACCAAAAAGGACATGGTTGGTTTGGGAGTCATTTAAAAATACGGAAACATTTTTTTTGTTGTTTGTAATTTCAGGGCCATACCCGGCTCTGTGCTTTGGGGTTGTTCCAGACAATGCTTGGTGTTCTCTGTGGTACCCGGGATTGAATCCGGGAGTGCTGAAGGCAAAGCAGGTGCTCTGCTTGCTGAACTTTCTCTCTAGCCCCTACAGAAATCTAAACTTTGGACCACAGAAAGATGATTCAGCTCTTGGCTATATTAGATCAAGAAATCAGCCATAGGGAGTGCCACTCTTATTGGTATTTATTTCTTCACCTTAAAGTTCAACTGATTAATTTTTATATGGGGGTAGAGACCTGTTGGGAAATCAGTAATTCAACGTTATATCCAGATGTTTGTGTTTCTGTTTTCAGTAGCCTTAAACTGATCACATGTGTTCTTAAACATGGTCCAGTCAGTAACACACTGAAGATCACACCATGGTTTGGAAGCCGGCCCCATGTGCTGGGGGGAAAGGCAGTTAGAACGGAGAGGGGACCACTAAGTAAATGATGATTGAAGGGTTCGCCCAATAGGAGATATATGCTGAAAGTAGACCAAGGACTAAACATGATGACCTCTTAGTATCTGAATTGCTAATCACAATGCCCAAAATTAGAGAGAAAGACTGTACCTGCCACAGAGGCAGGGAGTAGGGTAGGATGGGGTTTGGCGGGTGGGACACTGGGAACCGTGGTGGTGGAAAATGGGCACTGGTGGAGGGATGGATGCTTGAGCATTGTTTGAATGAAACCGAATCATGCAAGTTTGTAACTGTCTTATGTGAGCCAATAAATTTTTTATATAAAAAAGAAAGAAAAAAAATAAACATGGTCCAGCATTTTCTCATGAGGAAATCCATTTTTTTTTTCTCAAACATCAGAGAACAGAGAACGCGAGAGCTGGCTGAACTTGATGGTAGCAGCAGTCTGGCCGAGTTGGACCCTGAGCCACTTGCTGGTAATCCTTTCCAGCCAATAGCATCTGTAATCTCTGAGGTATGGATGGTAGCAAATATATACATATATATACACATCTATTTTTATGTATCTTTAGTTACAAAGTTGCATGTTGAAGGAGTAAGGTGGGTGTTGGAAAGGAGGCTAGGGAAGAGAGAGAAGTATTTTGCCAGAGATTATTTATAACAGAAATGAAATGGTAGAGAAGGATGAAAATTTGTCTTTCCTTCCTCTTTTATTGTCTGATTAAGTTAAAAGATGACTTCAAATTTAACTGGGGATAAAAAAAATGAAGACTATAGTGACTATCATAGTAACTGGATAATTTTTATATGTATTTGATATAATACCAATGAATTTATATATTGTCTTTGTCACTATATTACTATTACTGTACCTTTATGGCAGAATTTCGTTCTTATGATGCATTAAAATCAATAAATATTTTCTACCTTTTCCTAGGCTATTAATCTTAGAAAGTATAATACATTCTCCTCCATCTGAATATCATTTAAATTATAAGAAGTTTTATCAGAATTAGTATTTTATGAGTAAGGAGTTTGCAGGTTGTGTGCACGTATGTGTGTCCCTTTGTAACTTGATTTTCATTTTCCACTGGTGTCTGGAGTTTCGCATTGACGCTTCTTTAATCAGCCTCATCAGCCATGCCTTCTAGAGGCAGCGCTTCATAAACTTCCTCTTCATTCACTGAGACCAGGCTTGCTGGTCCCCACGTGTTCTCTAGCTCTTCCCCTGTTACTGCCTCCTTCCACACAGGTACTCCTCTGGGAAGGTGAATGATTTCTTCTTTGGGGCTGCTGCTGAGAAGGGAGGCAGCTCCGCAGGTAAGAAGATGATTGGAGTGTTTTGGTAGTGTTTTATTTCGAAAAATAATTGATAACATGAGATCTTTGGTCTGAGGTTGCTAAAATACCACAACGTTAATTGTTCTTTATCTTTTTATAAAACCCATTTCATTGGTCTTAAACATGTGCTTTTTAAGTGCAGTAAGACCTTCTTTTTAAAAAAAATAATTTGAGCATTCTTTTCTTTCCCTCATATTAAATACTACGGTACATTTTATGTTGTTTTAAAATATTAGCAGAGAAGAAGAATATTACATCTGATTTAATTTTGAAGCATCCAATTTTTTTTTTTTTTTTTACTTTTTTTTTTATTATTAGTGAAACACCATGAGGTACAGTTGTAGATTTAGAATTTTTTGTGCTTGGGTTTGATTATACAATGATCAGATACCCATCCCTCCACCAGTGCCCATTTTCCACCACCATGGATAATATCCCCCCTACCCCCATCCCCCATCTCCCCCTGCCTCTGTGGAAAGCATCCAATTTTGTATGTAGAAGATAAACACTCTCCTTGTAAATATTGAATAATTATTTTACTATTTAGTAGATTGGTTATAAATTACCCAGAAGGCCAGAGAGCATCAAACAACAATGAAATCTTTTTGCAGTAAAATGATGTGAACAATAATGGTGTACAGCAGAATATGTGTACCTTACATTGAAAGGTCATAAATAATCGGCATGGGGGAAATACAGGTATTGTACTTTAGCACTGTAGCATTGTCCTCTCGTTGTTCATCGATTTTCTCAAGCGGGCTCAGTAACATCTCCATTGTGAGACTTGTTGTTACTGTGTTTGGCATATCAAATACATCACGGGGTAGGTTGCCAGGCTTTGCTGTGTAGATGAAATACTCTCGGTAGCTTGCTGGGTTCTCTGAGAGGGTCGGAGGAATTGAACCTGGCTAGGCTGGGCGGCAGCTTGCAAGGCAAATGCCCTACCAGCTGTGCTATCTCTCCAGCCCATTGTACTTTAAAATTAAGGTAATTTGATGAAGATGAAACAAATGTAACAAATTTCCTATAGACTTCTTTTTGCCAAATATACTTTACCTCCACATTACTCCTTTAGAATGTTTTCATTTTAGAGATGCATCTTATGTCCCTTTGATTTTTACCATAGACAATAAATATATTAGGATATAATTTCTGTATTAGTTTTGTTAATGATGAGACAAAGATAGAATAGACAATTAAATGGATCAAATAGTAAGTTAACATCATTATGAGCATTTAGTTTAAGATAATGATAAAATTTCGAACCTGAGAGGAAAGAGGACTAGAATGGAATCATTTAGAAAAAAGTGAAATCATTGAACATTATCTATCAAATTGATATCAGAAGACTGAAATATTTAATTTGGGATGAAGGGCCATACTTGTTTGTGCTAAGGACTCACTTCTGGCTCTGCACTCAGAGATCACTCCTGGCAGGTTTCCTGGACCGTTTTGGATGTGGGGGATCACAACTGGGTTGGCTGCATACAAGGCAAACTACCTTCCTGCTCTACTATTGCTCTGGCCCCAAAGCAAATAATTTTAAAGAGAAAGGACTTTTTAAAATACCAACATTTCATGGCATTTTAGATTACATGTATTATCTACATTTAGATAATTGTAGATTTAGATAAATGTAGATCAATATATGTAATCTATACTGAGAGTAGGAAACTTTGAATGGATAATCAAGCCATAAAGTATGAAGAGTGCCTAGATTTATCTTATTTTTATTTCATTTCTAAAGCACTATTTGATAAAATTAAATATAAGCACATACACCACAATACAAAACCCTAATGTATGATATTTGAGATTGGACAAAACAGAATGCTTCAAAATGAGAACAAATGAAAGTTGCTATGAAAGAACTCATACTCTCATAGAAAAGTGAGAACTGTGTTCCTCTGGATTGTGTTTGCTAAAGAAAAAATAAATAAGATACAGGTATTAATAGCTCATCTTCACTATTAAGGGGACATTAGTTAAAATTTGCATCAAATTAAATCAGCATTAAGGTAATTTTAATTTGGTGGAAATATAATAGGTTAGTAAAATATACATCATATAATTGGATACAGAGAAATGCCCCTCTTCCAATTACTTGCCTGGGCTATATTTTGTTTTTAGTATTTCTGAAAGTAAGCTTTTAGCATGTCACATTTTAAAATGCACAGCTCAAAGATCCAGTAACTCTACTATTAGGTATTTAGGTATTATTGTAATATGTTCTATTATAGCATTATAATATAGCATATAACCTAAATTATATGTAATATCATCTGTTATATAACATTATAATGTTATAATGTATTAATATAATGGTTTGTTGTTTATAATATATAAGTTTTAGGAATATAGTTTCATAAATGTATATAACACTGATTCAACCATTGTATTTTTGTAATAGTTATTTACAGCAGTTTAAACAATAGTTCTTTATTTGGTTGGGGGCACAGCTGGTGGTTCTCAGGGTTTATTCCTGGTTCTGCACACAGGAATTACTCCTGGTGAGCTTGGGGAACTATACGGGATGCTGGGAATCAAACCCAGATTGGCCTCATGCAAGGCAAGTGCCTTAGAGCCTGTACTATCTCTCTAGTCCCTAAAATAGTTTAATCGTTTAAAATAAAAAGTTAAAAATATTTTTTGTTTGCTGATTGAAAATTGGTAATATACATAATTGTATAACCATTCAAAATTATAATGGAATTGTTAAGAGTAATAAATACTAATGCATAATATAGATGAAATAGCATATAACTAATGCTTTACTATGTCATATGCTATTCTCAGAACTTCATATAGCAGTGACAAGTTAGTAAGTAAGCATTTAAGTAAAAACTTCAATGACATTTTGTTTGAAAATGCAAAAACAAGAGGTGGTCAGACATATGTTTGTGGTGGTGTCTATCTGTACGTGTGTGCAGTAAACAAGTGAAGCACCTCTTCATAATGATGTTCAGGCAGTGATCAGCTCTAGATTGTCAAATTACTGGTAATATGTGTTTTCTTTCTTTATTCTACCTGTGTTTTCTGAATGCTTGGTAATTTGTTTGTTTTGATGATTTATTCAATGAACAGTTTACAAATAGAAATATAGTGCCTGAAGTACCAGGATGCTTCTTGCTTGATTTCTCCCCCTTAAAACAATTAGATATTGCCATTTCAATAAAGATGATATCTTTCTTTTTTGTTAGAATGAAAAAAGACTTCAAAAAGAGAAAGCGAGGCAACATATGGAGAAAAGTAATGACACCTGCATTCAAAGACTTAAAATGGAGCATGAACAAACTGAGACACAAAGTCAGATCAGTGACAATAGCCAAAAAAACAGTGAGTTTGGAATAGTGGAAAATTACAAGGAGGCATTAACACAGCAGCTGGAGAATGAAGATGAGACAGACCAGCGGTCGTCAGGATCAGGCGGTAACAGTATAACACAAATAAAATATATTAACCTTCATTAATATGTATTTTATGTGTCATGATTATTTTCCTAAAAAAAAATACTGTTTTTCTCTTCAAATTCACTATTTCGGTCTTGTCATGGTTTTTAGTTAACCCATTAATTTGCTAACATTTTTTTCTACTTATAATTTAGTTCTTTGTACCATGAAACTCTTTTAATAGAAAATTTTCATTCCTTCAGTTTGATATATAGCATAGTCTCAGAAACCCTTTGAATGTATTTAAAAACCTTTAAAGCACTTGTTATTGCTTTTAAGCCTATTAAGATGACAGACAGTATTATTGCCTTTATTGATTTGCTTTTCCGATAGTGTCCAGACATAAGTAGTTGAATATGTTTGATTTTTTTATTTTTCAAAAAAGTCTGCTTATCAGACTTGAGTACGTGCAGAGGCTCGCGTCAGTTCTCACACTGCAGTGGCCCTCTGAACCCTTCCAGGAGCAAACCCGAATACTGCACTGTGGGTAGTCCCTGAGCACCGCCGTGTGTGAGCCAAAAACCAAAACCACAATCCAAACAAAACCCTCCAGTGAAAGCCTCCCACTACTCCATGGAGCCCACCTAGCACCATTTCTTCTACTGCCCAATCTCTTCCTCTCAGCTAACCTTACTTTTCTCACTATCTACTCGCTTATTTTCTCTTTATTTTCTATGTTAGTTTTTGCTTTTTGGGCCACACCCAGCGATGCACAGAAGTTACTCCTGGTTCATGCACTCAGGAAATTACTCCTGGCCATGCTTGGGGGACCATATGGGATGCTGGGAATCGAACCCCGTCAGGCCACGTGCAAGGCAAACGCCTTACCCGCTGTGCTATCACTCCAGCCCAGCAAGCTGCCGAGAGTATCTCGCCCGCACGGCAGAGCCTGGCAAGCTCCCCATGATGTATTCGATATGCCAGACACAGTAACAACAAAGTCTCCAGTGGAGACGTTACTGGGCCCGCTCGAGCAAATCGATGATCAACGGGAGGGCCTTTACTTTACTTTACTTTACTTTACTTTCTATGTTAGTTTTAATTCCTTGTTTGTATACACAAGTGAAATCTCCCAACTTACCTTTTTTTTTTTTTTTTTGCTTTTTGGGCCACACCTGGCGATGCAAAGGGGTTACTCTTGGCTCTGCACCCAGGAGTTACTCCTGGCAGTGCTCAAGGGGACCATATGGGATGCTGGGAATCGAACCCGGGTCGGCCACGTGCAAGGCAAACGCCCTACCCGCTGTGCTATCTCTCCAGCCCCACAAGTTTTTCCCCCTTCTGGTTTATTTTGTTTCACGGATTCTCAAGTTTCTTCCATTTTACTGCAGTTAGCATTATTAAAAAAACAAACAAACAAACATAGACGAATAGTATTGCATTGTGCATACATCACATTTTCTTTATACAGCTATCAGCAGACTTTTTTAGAAGTTGAATATTTAAAAAAATAGCTCTTATACAGTGATTTTTCTCTTTAATATGTCAAATCTTCAGTTCATAATTGATCTTATCTTTCTAAGTGGTCATGGTACATAACAGGAATCACACAGTCTTAGAAACAGCCTAATCTGGGGGAACAGGGACCTGGGATAGAGCCTTACTTTCCTATCTACTTGATATATGTTACCTTACATAATTTTTTTCAATCTTAGTTTTCTCATTTCTAAAAGAGGGGTGTGTCCGCATTTTTCAGGGCCTTTATTTGTAATAAAAGCCAATCCAATAACAGTCTTATAAAACGCCTGACTCAAGTAAATACTCTTAGCCAGTGAGTTCCATTTGTGTTTTGGAATTTCTTACACATTTTTAGAGAACTTTTGATAATGAGGGTCTCAGGTATAAATGATATAAGTGAGCTCATATATAAATGAACTATCATGAATATTTTGCAATTTAAAGATAAGAGTTTGGAAGTTATATATTTTATTAGTAGATTAGGACAGACATATTTATACTCTACAAATCTGTTAAACAGTTATCTATTCAGTTAAACAGGATGTAGACTTATCCTTTCTGACATGAATTCATTGTTAAAGAGCTAAACAATTTAAAAATATGGTGTAGGAAGATCTAAGATAATCATAATAATGATTTTTGTAGGTGTAAAATAACATGGATATTCTTTTAATATTTATATGTGCATCATTGAGCATAGATAGGTTTATATTTGAGTGACATCTTTTTCCATATTCCAGAGGATTTTAAATCATTCTACGTATGTTCCTGAGACAATTGACACTTTACCTCTCTTTATAATTTTTTTTCAATTTCATGGAAATCCCTGTAGGTTAGACAGTTATACTGCCTTATGATATTTGGATAAAAGATGTTACTTTTGGAAGTTTTTTTTTTAAATACTGAATAATCTCAGAACTAAAAATTTAGGCTTTTATTGTTTGTATAATCTGTATTTTTTATATAACAGTCATTTAAAAAATTATCCTTTGTAAGACAGCTCATATTCTATTGGTAATAATTACTAATGTTTAATTTAAAGATACATGATGATGATATTCTAGTTGTATTTTTATAGAAATTTACCTCGATGTCATAAAAGCTTCCATGTTTATGTTCTTTTAGATAGCAATAAAAAGAAAACTAAAAAGCTAAGAATAAAAAGGAGTCATCGGGTAGAACCACTGAATACAGACGACTCTGTTCCTAAGAGTCCAACACCACCTCCACCGCCCCCTCCTGGTGAGTACTGAGTTTACGGTCACTGCTTTAAATAATGGTCAAATAAAATCACATAGGTTTCATTCAGTAGATTCATTATATTTTAAAATTTTTGAAAAAGTGTTCTTTGATGCCTCCATTGTTAAAAATAATCTATTCTTTTTTATATAAGAAAAACCATTTAGAAATTTTTTTATGATAAATAAGAACCTTATCCAAGTACTTCCTAGAATGTATTCAAATCTTATATGGAGTCCAGAACCCAGGTTTCTAAAGGACTTTAGTTTAGGCTTAGTTTAGGCTTACTAAATAGATCCTAATATGAGATTTAATTCTGAGAGTTAACATTTGGAATCAAGATATATGAATTTTTGCTTTATATTTTCAGTTGTTTCCTGCTTATACATTGATCTTAAGTTGTTATTGAGTATTGTTTGTAAAATATAGGAAGATTCTAACTGCACACTAATTTATAATGTTCAGTGCAATGCACACTACTTCGTAACTTTTAACATGCTCAGTAAATATTTAAATGAATATGTTTGTATCTTATAGCTCTGCTAAAATATTTTAGTTGGTTATGATTTTCTTTAGGAATGACCTTAAGATACATATATAATATTCAGTAAATACTTCTTTTAGTTTTTCATGGGGTTAGAATAGTAGTAAAAGGTGATATTTATAAAGTAAATGTAATAGATACAGTTTAAAGATATGAAAATTTAAAGTAGATGTTGCTTGTCTATAATTGTATTTTGAAATAGAAGTGATCCAAATAGAACTTGAGCTATTTGGTCTGTGTCCCTCAGTATTTTGAATTGAAATAGATTTTGATGTACATTTTGTGTCCAAGGAGATATCTTTTCAAAAGATCTAAGGAGTTATTTTTCAAAAGTGTTTTTTAATGTTTTTCTTTTTCTTTAGTTGTCTGGGGAACTCCCAAAGTCACTAGACTTCCAAAACTTGAGCCACTGGGTGAAACACGTCATAATGGTAATGCCAAAGTAACAGTTTTCAAATGTCTGTACATATTAAATCCACTTTTTCTTAACTTTAGTAGAGTACTTCATCAAACTTTTATTTTTGGAAGCCTTTTAAATTCACAGGCATTCATTTTCATTATACTTTTTTGTTTTTATTTTTTCTTTTCTTTTTCTTTTCTTTTTTGTATATTTTACTTCTACATAGTTTGATTTGAAGTTTACTGTGTGATATGAAGATAGAAACAATGTCACATACTTATCCATTGTATATTTATTCAAGTACTTATGACAAGGAAGATGCTAACGCAGTTTAAGTAAGTATAAGACATAATCATAGCAATATTTTTTTAAAACGACTGCAGGTTTTTTTATGTGCTCAGTATATTTACTGGTCATTCCACATTATTTCTTCTCTACTCCTAAAGTGATCTCCACTTGTTGAATATTAAAATGAAATGAACATCCTCAAAGTTGAAATAAGCAAGCCAAATAAAATGAGAAAGACTTTGTTAAGTGAAATAAAATGATTTTCTGTATCCCACCTGGGTTTGATCCCTAGCACATATGATCTCCTGTCACCACCACAAGTGATCCCTAAGGTCAGATCCAGAAGTAAGCCCTGAGCACTGCCAGGTGTGGCCCCTAAACAAAAAAAATTAAACTAATCTTCAGTTGATAATAGAAATTTGTCTTACTCAATATTTATCAGTACATTCTGATTTTAGACCATCAACATATTTTCTTTCAGTAAAATATTTCTAGAATGCTGAAGGATACTTATATGTATATTGCAGCTCAGCCATTTCTTCATTAAGAATATTTAGTTCCTCCTTTCAAAGTAATGTTTAGGGCCAGGGAAATACAGCATGTAGGGCACTTGTAATGTACACAGCCAATCCAGGTTCAATCCCTTGTACCACATGTGATCTTCTGAGCACTACATTCCTGACCCTGCACTCAAGGGTCATTTCTGACAGGCTCAGGGGACTATATGGAGTGCTGGGGATCTAACCCAGGTTGGCCATGTACAAGTAAACAGCTTACCAACCGCACTATTATTCTCGCTCCAAGGATTCCTTTGACATGATTTATCCACCTACCTTCTTTTCTAACAACTATTAGTTTGGTCTTAGAGTCTGAGAGCTTATTATTATTCAATTCATTTTTTTTTTCATTTTTTTAGTGTGTATACCATATATGATTGAAATTATATGGTGTTTGTCTTTCTTCATATGAGTTATTTCACTAAGCCCAAAACCCTTATGTCTATCCATATTCTTGAAAATTGCATGATTTCCTTTTTTATAGCTAAACAATATGCAATTGTGAATGTAATTATGTTTATGTTTATATGTGTATGTATGTACATACATCTGCTACTATTTCCTCATATACTTATCTGTCTATGAACACTCAGGTTATTTCCAACATTAGCTCAGTGCATGTAATAGTACATTTAATATAGAAACACATAAATCTCTTTAAACTGGTGTTTGTATTTGAAAATGTACTTGAGTTGAAAACGTGATTTTATGGGTTGAGTAATTTTAACATTATCCTACAGAATTCTGAAGCTCCCTACCTGATGACTCTATTTTTTTTTGCCTTTTTTTAAAAAAATAATTTATTTATTTATTGAATCACTGTGGGAAAAGTTACAAAGCTTTCAGGTTTAGGTCTCAGTCATGCAAATATCAAACACCTTTCCCTTTACCAATACTTATTTTTTACCATGAAGAACCCCAATAAAACCCCATCCCCCACCCCTCCCAATGCCTGCGAGGCAGATGAATTCTAGTTGACCCTCTATCTGCTTCGATTAGATTCATTGTTTCAATAAAAGATGCACCACTATTATTTAGAGTTTACCCCCTCCCCCCACATCAGACATGCTGAGAAAGCATTGTGAAGTGATTTGCTTTCTACAGCTGGGTTCAAGAATTAAATGTTGGTTTTGGATTTCTGCTATTTTGCTAATTAACCCTGGAAGTATTTCTACTGAGAGTCAGATAATTAAGAGATTGGTTTCTGTGCTCTGGAGTCGTGGCCGTGCTGGAGAGCCGCTCGTTGGGGGCAACTGGCGGCCTCGGTAGGGCGTGAAGTACGGACTGGAACGCCCCCCTTCCCATGAGGCTTCAGTCGCCCCCACACCCCCAACTCACACCTGCTCTCCACAAGGCACCCATGTGGCCGCCATCTTCTTTCCAGAGAGGAGAGGGCGAATGGGGCAACACCCTTTCCCCTCCAGGCAGACATGATGGCCTGGATTAATGCATAGTCCGTTCACTTTTCTGCTCCAAGCAGCTGGGTTCTGCATTAAGTCCTTATGCTTCTGGGCCATGGCCGTGCTGGAGAGCTGCTCGTGGGGGGCAACTGGTGACCTTGGTAGGGCGTGAAGGATGGATCGGAACGCCCCCCCTCCCATGAGGTTTTTGTCGCCCCCGCACCCCTGGCTCATACCTGCTGTCCACAAGGCTCCCATGCCGCCGCCATCCTTCTTTCCAGAGGGAGGAGGGCGGAAGGGAGCAACACCCTTTCCCCTCCGGGCAGACATGATGGCCTGGATTAACGCATAGTCCGTTCACTTTTCTGCTCCAAGCTGTTGGTTTCTGCATTAAGGATGACTCTATTTTTACATAATTTAAAACTTGTTTTCAAAAGAAAATCAGATAGGATTTGCTAAAAGTCAGCAATTTAATCTTTAGAAAATAATCATATAATTTGAAATTATATTAAAATACAATTCAAGTATATTTTGATTCAAATATATGAATGTTAAATTTTATTTGATTCAAATTTTAAGTATATTAATATTAAATAGCTCTTTAAAAATTTACTGTAATGACATTGTAGTTACTAGTGAATATTAAATGATTTTTTTTTTATTTCTAAAGACAGAAAAGTTTGTCTTTAGAATATCAGAATCATTGAAATGATGTTTCCAGTGAAACAACATCTGTTTTTATTTACTCTTAATAGTATTATTTTCTTATTTGTCTCTGGACTTGTGAATTTACTTGTGAAGTACATTTGGAATGTACTTTCAGTTAAAATATTGCTAGAAAACAGTTTTAATATAGGTGTATAGAAACATGCTTTTACAAGTAAATAGAAAACTAATTTGTGATATGACATTTTTCTTCCTATGAATTACACATTAGCTATTTTATATATGAAACCAGATAAAACATTGCTAATACTGAGGTTATTAAAATATACTTTCTGTCTTTCTGGGTATCCCAATGGAGAAGATAGTACTTCAGCTTACAATCCTATTAATAGTAGTCTATATTGATAAAATGATAAGAGTAGCAAAGACATTTCTGCAAATAGGGAGTTGGGTCAATGGTTAAAACCATTCTGTGTCTTTCACTTCTTTTATACTTACTGTCTTCCCCAAATTGGGGGGATACCTTGGGGTCTGAGGTTGTGACCATATATGGCCACATATGCGAGTTGCCAGGGTAATTATTAAACCAGTGCTGGTACCTCTGGGTGTGATTTTGATATGTTAATATATTCTAATGATTGTATAATGAGCTGAAGGTCACTCAGTGGTCACCTGAGATTGACCCGGAATTAAGTCCCCTGTTTGTAACAAAGGGACAGACCTTGTAGACAGTCATAGAACTATTTAAAATTAGGATTGGTAGCTCACTTGGGTTGGAGCGATAGCGCAGTGGGTAGGACCTTGCACGTGGACTTGCATGCAGCTGACCGAGCTGACCCAGGTTCGATTTCTCTGCCCCTCTCAGAGAGCCTGGCAAGCTACCCGTGAGGTATTTGATAAGCACAGTAACAAGTGTCACAATGGAGATGTTATTGGGCCCACTCGAGCAAATCGATGAACAACGGGAGGACAGTGACAGTGACAGCTCACTTGAAGCCTAGCTGGCAGACATCTAACTTGGGGCAGTCTGTTGACATTGCTTGCCCTTCTCCATCCTGTCTTATGCTTCCATGACCTTGCCCATATCATTAGTCAGGCCATTACCTAACACTATGACAATTCACAAAACTCAGTAAGAATTGGAATACTCACAGTAGTGCACAGTTAGAATACTGTGCACAAACTGTAGTCGTATCTAGGGTCACTGTCACTGTCCTCCCGTTGTTCATCAGTTTTGCTTGAGCGGGCCCAGTAATGTTGTGAGACTTGTTACTGTGTTTGGCATATCGAATACTATCTAGGGTAATGGTATTCAAATTGGATCTTCAAAGAGTGAGAAGAAACCAGCCGGTAAAAGCAATAGCTTATCTAAAACTGGAGAGTTTCAAGAAGGCAGAGCAACAGATTTTTTAAAGGGAAAGTTTTGAAAGGACATTTATTAATTGGAAAATAGCATAAAGTCATTTGTGATTAAAATTTAAATTATGGGGGGCAAAGTGGGTAAGAAAGAGGAAATTTTAGAAGTTATCCAAAGTGATGAATTTTGATTTGGGATATAGAGTCAGATTGTGAAAGTTTTACATAAATATTAAAATGTTGGACTTGGTATAATTTGTCAAAAACATAACAGTTCTAGTAGGGAAATAATGTTATTATATCTATTGTTCAAGTCACTTTTCCCGATAAGATGAATGTTGAGATAATATCATGGAATAGCTTACTAATATATTTATACATGTTGAATTAGAAATGACTGTAGGGTTGGATTGGGAGGCATTTTTTAGTGTTTAAGTGAGCCTGAATACTTAGGCTTCTAATGTGAACATGTAATTGGAATAATCTATGGTTTAGGTAGAGGTTTTTATTGTCAGGTAGACATTCATTTTGTTGATATGAATTTATCCCAGTGCTTTTGCTTTCAATTTATTTTTTCTGGATTCATTTTTCCCCCTATGCTTTCCATATTCCATCACATCATGAGAGTATCTTATAACTCTTTAGTTACATCTTTAAAAGATCTTGGTAGAGAAATAATGTATTGTGTAAAAAACCTTTCAACTTAATAATTGTTTGGTCTTTTTGGTTTAATATTTTCATAGATTTTTATGGGAAACCACTGCCTCCACTGACTGCACGGCACAAACCTAACAGTGATGCCCATGATGTGATCTCATAACTGTGTGGGTGAACTTTCTGAATTTCTGCACGAAGACAGGGAATGCCTATCTCGAAGAAAAGCCTGGACTGTGATGGCTGGGGCATTGATTTTGCTGGGCTAACAATTACAGTGAGGCACCAAAGACCTGGCTGATCTAATAATTACCTATCCATGTTCTTCATGTTTTTATTTTTTGAAGCAAAAAAAAGAAAGAAAAGAAAAAAGATAGCAAAATGACCAGCACATGGGATGAGCATTTGAACAACTTAGCAAGATTTAGTGTTGACACTGTTTTTTACATTCCACTCCTGGACGTAGTCCTAAAGAAAACTCTTCAGTAAAAGAGCCAATGGACTCTGTACAGATTCTTTCCTGTTTATTTAATATTCTTTTTTCTTATCCAAAAGCAGGGTTTTTATTCTTTTTGTTTTTGTTTTTGATAAGGTGCATGTGTACAGAGGAGAACTTTTAGGACTTTATAACTTAAATTTTTAACTTTTTATATTTTTCTAAAACTTTTTTAAAAAGAAATTTAACAGCTGTTGTACTGACTGCACTTTTCTATAGATACTTAAAAAATTGTGTCTGGAAAATGGAATTGATTTACTGGTCAAATGAAACAAATGGGATACATATTAATGTTACTTGTGGTAGGCTTTACAGTTAGTCTGTTCTTGAAGTGAGCATCTTACTTTGACCTAATTTAAAAATTAATGCCATTTAAGCATGAATTGTAAGATCTTTAATCTATCAAATTATGTGATTTTAAAGCATCACCCAAGAAGTGTTCAATTGTGCTGTTGTTATTGGTTTTCTTTGGTGATTATCCAAATGAAAGAATTGAAAACCTTTTTTGACCTGAATGGTTTAAAAAATTAAATGTTTTATAAGATATTATTAGAAACTCCCAAACAACAATTTTGAAGGTAATATACTCTAAGAGATCAATTTAATTCTTAAAAGTACCTGTTTTATTAGAAGTTAAAGTGATTCAAATTATTTTGCCTTGAAATTAAAGGTAGTTTTTAAAACTATTCTAGATTCAAAGTCTTGTGTTATACAACTGGGTAATACTTGGCTCCTATAGTATAAGAAGAAAAATTCAAAGTTACTTTCATAAAGAAAAAATTTCAAAATAGTGACCTAATTTAAAATAATAGCACTTTTTACTCTTAAGAATAGGATCTGTAGAATTATCTATATGACTTTTCGGTAAACTTTTTAGTTGCACATTTTGAGGAATAGATTTTTAATGTTACTTAATTGAAAAGGTATATTTGTATCACGGCTAAACAGTATAATTCCCGTAACACCTTGTTAAAACTGACCAGGTAGTAACTTTTATTGAAAATGACATATATTGGCCCCTGATATTCAAATAATAACATGATTAAATATTTGTCAGAGGATTTAATATGGTTATTTAATTAAACAATTGACATTACATATTTTATGCATATCTAAGACTCCTTGAACTTTCATTATTCAGTTCACTTATTGCTCTAGTCAGCATCAAGTATCTAGGAATTTTGTTCATTGAGGCTACTCAGCACGCTGAATAAAAACTTTATATCTTATGTTTAACTTCCTAACTTAAACTTGATAGTGACTGAAATGTGAGAAAAGCAAAACAAGAAGATATGATAGATTATAACTATAAAAACTTTTTGACTCCTTTATTAACATTTACATATATTATTTTTTGAAAGGGAAATTTATACTTTTATTATCTTATTTTCACCTACTCTCAAAGAAAATATAATTACAATATTTTTATTCCTACTAGTGGTTATTATAGCATACTATAATTCAGCTTATGTAATAAAAATAAAATTATTTTGAAATTAATAAAGCAGAATAAATGTTTTATATATCTATTTGTATCTAAAGTATTCTAAAAGTATTTTAAAGGCTGTTTTATAAATCCAGGTGAACTTAACAAGTATGTGCCTATTTTATTATTTGTTGCATTTTTATTCCTTATCATCATTATAACATTTTCAGACAATAAAAAAAGTTAAATTAGTATGCTTCTTCTTGTGTCATAATATCAGTCACCTTATTCTATGTGATTTATCTTTTGTTAATGGCCCAAAGATATGATTAACTCTCTGTACAATGATGTTTAAAATACATGTTTATATATCTATACAATATTGTGTGTAATCAAGTCTAAAACGTGCAAGGGAAAAACTCTGAAAAGTAAAGCGATGCCAATGATATTTTTTAGAGTACTCATAGTGTCTTTTTCTTGAGTGTGCAGACTTCTAAATTGTCCTACTTTATAATGCTGGAAGCAATTTACAACTTTGTAAAAGGCAATTAAGTACCATGTGTTTTGTAAGCTTAAAAGTAAATGCTCTTTCAGGGGCCAAATGAAGACAAATTATGTAAAGCTTCCTGTGAATAGCCAGGAGGCATTTATAGAATGTGCCATTAGAGGGCTGGAGTGATAGTGCAGGGACTAGTGTGCTTGCCTTGCATGCATCATCTATCTTTGATTCCCAGCACCACAGTCTCGAACATTGCTGGTTAGGGCCCAACCTCTGACCCTTGGGGTGGGGTGGGGGTAAATAGGCAGACTTTGTTTTGTACTTTGAGTACATCTTTACTGTGCTCTACAGATGTTTCACTTTTTACAAATGGAAGGATGATAAGCAAGTCTTATTATCTGTTTCTTCTTCCTGTAGGTTAGGTGATTTTACTATTTTTTAGTGTTCATGTACTTTTTAAAATTAAGGTATATTATTTCTTTTTAAACAGTGCTTTGCACACATAACTGGCTACAGTGTAGTACAAACCTAACTTTAAAGTTCTCTGGAAAAGAAAACATTTGTGGGATTTTATTGCAGTAACCCTCTTACAGTGACCTAGAACCAAATCTTCAGTATCTCTGATATTTTCCTTTAATATCTGTAGTTGATCTCATATTAAATGCTCATAATAAATCTCATATTAAATACTCTAACAGCATTTGATAGCTGATTCTATATAAACTATTCTATTCAGTTATACCTATTGCACACTAAAGAATTCTAATGCTTCTAGATATCAAAATTTTATCAAAAGCTAAACTGCTTATACAAATAAATACACAACTTACAATTTTGTAATTCTTGGCTTTCATGTCTAAGTAGGATATGCTTTTTTAAAGTAGGGTCTGCTTTACAGTAGACCCTTGGATACTGTTTATTAGGTAAAGGTAAGGTAAAGGTAAAGGCCCTCCCGTTGATCGTCGATTTGCTCGAGCGGGCCCAGTAACGTCTCCATTGGAGACTTTGTTGTTACTGTGTCTGGCATATCCAATACTCTCGGTAGCTTGCCGGGCTCTCCGAGAGGGGCGGAGGAATCGAACTCCGGTCGGCCATGTTGGCTGCGTGTAAGGCGAACGCCCTAAGACATAAATTTCACTCATCCAAAAATCAAAACATATATTTCAAAGTTTACATTAGGATGGTAGTATGGCTCAATATTGAAATCTGTTACCTTCTTGAGCAGAGTAATAGAAGTTGCTTCTTTAAGGAAAAGGAAAATCAGAAGTAAAATCCAAGAAAAATAAGAAAATCATTTGCTTGTTTAGAACCTGTTACAGTTTATGTGTAATGATGAAATAGAATATATGACCTAGGTAAATGGATAAGAGATCTTTGATTATTATGATCATACATACACTTTAGTTAAAAACTTAATTTTCTATTTAAGGTATTAGGTGGCTAGGGCTGCCGTAAGGGTACCAGACTGAGTAGCTTATCTCAACTAAAGAGTGTGACCTGCAGCAAACTTCTGCAAGCACCACAGCTAAAGGAATGCAAACCTTGATGAATACTGACCAAGAATGTGCAAGCACAAAGAACTGATGTGTAAATCCCAGAGAGTCCCACAGGTAAAAATGTACAAGCACCTCATTCAAGTATATGAGCAACCCCTTATTTATTGCAACTACAATAATGAAAAGAAGGTACTGGAAGTGAAGACATAACTCATATTAAAACCTCTAATTTCAAGATCAAAGATGGGCAGAAAAGTTTCTTCTTATTGTAAACACAGCCACCTAATTGCAGGCCCCATCGTCCTTTCTCTGTATCTCGGTTTGACCTATATTTCTCTTTTTCATAAAGACACCAGTCAGGCTGAATTACCCACTCTAAAAGTAGCCTTTTAATATGTCCCTTTGTAAAAATGATCAATTTCTAAAGTTACATTCTGAGATATTAAATATTAGGAAGTAAACATCTGAATGTAAAAGTCAGGGCTTGGGGTTATAGTAGAGTGGGTAGGACATTTGCCATGCATGCAGCTGACCTGGGTTCAGTCAATCCCCAGCACCGCATGTGGTCCTCTGAGCACTGCAGGGTGTGCCAAAAAACGAAAAATAAAGGTGACAAATTACAGCCCATAACAATTATATACTTGTTCCATTGCACTACTAGATTTACATGCTCCCTAAAAAATGAGTTAAAATTTAGATTAAACTATATTTACAAGCAATATTTACTTCAGGGGCTGGAGCGATAGCACAGTGGGTAAGGCGTTTGCCTTACACGCAGCCAACATGGCTGACCCGAGTTCGATTCCTCTGCCCTTCTCAGAGATCCCAGCAAGCTACTGAGAGTATCTCACTGGTACGGCAAAGCCTGGCAAGCTCCCCGTGGTGTATTCGATATGCCAAACACAGTAACAATTGTCACAATGCAGATGTTAACTGGGCCCACTCAAGCAAATCGATGAACAATGGGAGGACAGTGACAGTGATTTACTTCAGAGTCCTGATAATTATCTTCTTTATATTGCCTACACTGTGTTGGATGCCAAAAATGATAAAATGAGAGTGTCTGCTAACTACTCACCCCAAGTCGAAGTCCAATATTGTCTAGATCCAGTGGCTTAAGAAAAAATTTATTTTGATACCTATATCACACCAGTAAACAGACTGGCAGTTCAGACACCTGGGTAATTGTTGCTTTGTTTTCTTGCTTTGATAGCATATGTTTTAGGTCTTTCTGCCATCCATATTAAAGAGCTAATGCTCTGCCAGATTGAATATTGTAAGTAAGCTAGTTTCTTTTTGATAAACTTCTAAACTGATATTTATTTAAATATTTTGATATATTTGATTTACTCCTTTGTTCTTTCATATACCTTGCAAATATACTTCATATTAAGTCAAAAAGTGTAACATTCTCTAACGAGTATAGAAAACATAGAACATATAAGATCTCTAGGGGATGAAATGTAGACTGATTTCTTCCCTCAACATTCAAGAAGTTGCATCATTTAATTTCATGCCTTAGTATTCTATTTTGCACCAAAATGAAATTCATTTTTAGAATAGCGGGGAATTGACTTAACTATACTGAACTTTAACACTGGTGTTTTCACATGGGCCTAAGGCTTGCTCTGTAGTATATGTTTGTATTTTGAGCATCAAGGGCTTCAAAATGCAGAGTTTACACAGTGAATCGAGAAAAGTGGTTTAAATGTTCATTTAATAGCAGTCACCATATTACCGTATTAAGTATGGATTTTTTTTTATCTCACCCCCTCATTTAAATATTTTTAACCTCCTTTCCTAAGCACGGTAAACTGTTACAAAGAAGCATAATTATAATACTAAAATGAAAGTAAATAAACTGCGGTCTCAGATTAGGTATAATACTTACCTGAGAACCAGCTGCACTGCCTCTCGCAAAGCTGGGAGAGGGGTCTATTTTGGAGGGTCATGTTGCCTAGTTTGGAGGGGTTTCATATAATGAAATAATGATCATCACGATCATAATAGTGAAAATAATACACATTCTGTTTCCTAGTCTCTAGTTGCTTCCCTAGTTGCTTCCAGATTTCAATGAATTTAATCATTTAACTGCCTAGATTTCAAGAAATACTAGTGGTACTAATGTAGGAAATGACAGTGTCTGATTATTTTTCATCACAGCCATCCCTTCCTTTTATCTTGAGTTCTGAAAAGGGGCTAATAGGGGTGGCAGGAGTTACTCAAAATGGGTAGGTGAATTTGGTCACCGGGCTTTTCAACTGAGCCAATTTTGTTATTATTTTTTTTGCTTTTTAAATTTTTTATTTTTTCAAAGCTGCTAGTGATTGGATTTCAGTCATACAGTGTACTCACATCCATCCCTCCACCAGTGTCCATTTCCCAGCACCAGTGTCTCCAGGTTCCTTCCCTTCATCACCATCCACTGCCTGCCTTGTTCTCCTCCTCCTTCCTCCTTCCTTCCTCCTCTTCCTCCTCCCTTTTCTTTCTTCTTCTCTTCCTCCTCCTCCTCTTCCTTCTCCTTCTCTTCCCCTCCCCCTTCTCTCCCCCCCCCCCTTTCTCCTCTCCTCTTCGCATTATGGTTTACAAGAATATCCCTTTACTTTCAACCTTCAGCTCTCGTTCACGTGATCATTCCCAGCTATTATTGTCATACCGGTCACTGAGGCAATTTGATTTTATGTTTTGCTTTTTCTTGGGGGGGGGGGTCACACCCGCGATTCTCAAGGGTTACTCCTGGCTCATGCACTCAGGAATTACTCCTGGCGGTGCTCCGGTGACCTTATGGGATGCTGGGAATCGAACCCTGGTCGGCCGCGTGCAAGGCAAACGCCCTACCTGCTGTGCTATCGCTCCAGCCCCGTTGAGGCGATTTTAAAACAAACAGAGAACAAAACACTATTTTACTCTTTTACTGAACCTCGGATGACAAAGACTAGCCAGTCAAGTTTCGGGGCTGGACTTTTCCAAAGGCCGCGCTCACCAGCAACGGCCTCACCGCCACCTTCTTCCACCGCCACGCCCCAAAGGGCCGTCCCGGGGCCTTTCACGGCCTCTCGGTCCGCGGGCTAGAGTTCAGTCACGCCGAAAGGTTTTCTCGCGAGAGGCGGGGCCGGAAGTGGGGATGGACGCGAGTTCCAGCAGATGCCGGAAGTTGTGGTCGCGTCTCGGTTTGGTCGAGGGTGTCCTAAGCTGGCGTGTGCTGCAGACTTGCTGGTGGGATCATGTTGGTCCGGGTGAGGGCTGGGATCCGGTAGTGGGCTGGGCGCCTCTCACGGAAGCGTTCCCGTTTAGTGGAGCCGAAGGGGTGAAGGCTGGGTTGGGGGGAAAAGGGTCACTTCCCTGTTTGCTCAGTTTCCCGGCGGGAAGCTCCGGACTCGTGCTCCTCACCGCGGGGATTCCGGCCCCGCGCCTCTGCCGGCCAACTCGGGTTCCTCCTGTCCACGCCACGGAGCCCCGAACGCCGGTTCCTCGCGGACTGGCTCAGCTGCGACCCTCTCCTGGGACCTGAGAGTCGTGCTGCTAACCGACCTCCGAAAATTTCCCCGCAAATAAGCGGCATCCTAATGAATGAGCCGGGATTGCCCGCGAAGTGTCTGGGAAAACCGGCCAACTGAAATGTTTCTTTGGGAATGATTGGGGGCTCAATATTAAAGTTGTAAACATAGCTCTGGCATGCTCTTTGTTTTCCCTAAATCTAGCCTCTGAAGGCACGGATTTAAATTGGTCCTTTAACTCACCTTCTTCTGTTAATCTCTATATTATGCTTCAGTCTTTGCATCACGTTTGAGCAATAATCGTTTGAGGAACACCCCCCCTCCCCCATAAGAGTATCGTAATGCAATGCGAATACAATTATAGTAACAGTACAAGTGAGAAACTAGTCATTAACTCCCTTCCTCCCCACCCCACCCCCCCCCCCGCCCCGTATTATTTTTTTTAAAAGGGCTGCTGATGTTGAAGTTCAATAAATTTGTATTGGTAACAGTGTGTCAGCAGTTTTTTTTTTCTTCTTATTATCTTAGCTGAATAAAAACTCTGAGAGGAAGTTTGCAAAACAGATTTGCAAAGTTGTGTTGGATCATTTTGAAAAACAATATTCCAAAGAACTTGGAGATGTCTGGAATACAGTAAGGTTAGTATGATTGATTCCTCTCTTGATGCTTTGCCACAGAATGGAAGATAGAAGCCCTTTTGGGGGGAGGGGTTCTATGCAGGTAAAATATAAAGAATCTGAACCTGGTTGCCCTTTCCCACTGTGACCAAAAAAGGACAGAAATGAGAAGTCAGTCATATAAGAGGCTGGCAGAAAGGGGGGGGGGGGGGAACAACACTTGACAGTGACAGTAAGATGTTAAGCGCTTGCCTTGGGCTTTGCTTCTTGCTTTGCTCCTTAAAATAGGACTGCCTTCCACAGTGGCAGAATTAATTACACTGTGAGAGAAAATTCTTAACAATTTAGAAAATAGTTGACTGGTTTTGGAGATACAAAAGATCCTTAAATCTAGTTCTGCTTTCATCTCAGCTAAAGACATTCAGTAGTCATTCTTTCTTCCTGAGAGCTCTTGCTGACTCTTGAACACACATGCCTGCTCAAACACAAATTCTTTAAATGTGTTACACAAAACAGACATTCATTTTGTGAATAAGTAAAAAAAAATGGTTTGGATGTTTAATGAGTTTTATCTCTGGTCAGAATGTCTCTGTGGGCTCTTTATATTGAGCGCTTAGTAAGTACACCAGGTCTTTCGGAATATGAAGAGGAGGATTGTAGTCCTGTCAATTTTGCTTGCAGTTTGCTGCCCTGGTGTGTTTATATGGGAGCAGAGTTGTGATTACAGCTTTATAAGCTCCTATTTGCTAAGTATCATAAACCACGATGAGTCCACAGGTAATCTGATAAAAATAAGCAAACGTAACTTGTCTGTTCTAACAAAGCCTGAGGGTGTCAGCAAATACGTTAGAAGCCAGTTATCGACTTCATGGTGGTAAGAGAGGAAAACCAAGTGTTTTGGACTGAGAGACAAAGGTACAGAGTTAGGGGCAAAGCACAGTAAATTTTGCTGAGTGGGGAAAATTCCATTGCTCTTGAATATCTAACTGGGTTAGATGGTGTTTACTCTTAGAAACTTGCAAATCTTGTTATATGAAAATATACTATGTGTGTGTGTGTGTGTGTGTATGTGTGGCAGTACTAGTAGTCCACAAGACTACCTATAATTGTGTTTCCGGACAACATGGAAGGATTCATCCCAGGGCCTCTGATGCAATTCAGGTGGTCTGCCCCTTGGTCATATCTCAGGCATCAGATTGTGGTTTTTATTTCAAAGCACAGTTTGAGAGCGGCTGTCTTCCTTCACAGAGAACAATGAATAGTAGTGTGTAATAAATCCACGTTCCTGAAAGGTTTTCATAGTCTAAGTCACAGTTGTTACAGCCTTCTTGTGCCAGGCAGTCTTTTGCTTCTCATTTGTTTCACCTGAGGAAACTGCACAATATAAGGAACTTGCCCAATTGTGCCCAAATTCTTTGACTCAATAAAACTTCTATTGCTAACCTCTATTCAATATGTCTTGCGTATCTGGGATGTCATTAGGCATACTTGGATGATTTTTAAAAAAAAATTCAAGAAGGTATATTGTCTTCAGATTTTATAGTAATTTGAGTACTCATTGTCTAATGAGTTATTTTTCTGTTTAATGTGCTCAGGCAGATTTATAAATTATTATTTGACCCTAAACAGAATGAGCAGCGAACCTCAACTCCATTTAATTAGTTGTTCCTTCTGCTTCACCTACCCTTTTGTTAGATTTTCATGGTAATTTAAGTTTTGCATAAACATGTGCTAAAATTTGCCATAGGCCAAATAAAGACTTTCTCAGCTTTGAAATTCTGAGCATGGAAGGTGGCATGGACATATTAAAAAAGGAATATTTCTCATTTTTAATAGTTTATTTGCAAGGCATAACATCATGCCTAGCTAATCTGTTTGCTTCTAGAGAGAGGCAAGTGCATTTCTCACCTATGTAGAAAATAATTTTTAAAAATTAAGTTTAGTTTTCTTAAGTAGCAGGGAAGATTTAGCATTTATTTTTAATTTTTTTTTTTTATTTATTTATTGAATCACTGTGGGAAAGGTTACAAAGCTTTCAGGTTTATGTCTCAGTCATGCAAATATCAAACACATTTCCCTTTACCAATACTTATTTTCTCCCATGAAGAACCCCAATAAAACCCCACCCCCCACCCCTCCCCGTCCCTGTGAGGCAGATGAATTCTAGTTAACACTCTATCCGCTTTGATTAGATTGTTTCAATAAAAGATTCACCACTATTATTTAGAGTTTCCCCCCCCCCCCCCCCCAAATCAGACATGCTGAAAAAGCATTGTGAAGTGATTTGCTTTCTACAGCTGGGTTCAAGAATTAAATGTTGGTTTTGGATTTCTGCTATTTTACCTATTGACCCTGGAAGTATTTCTACTGAAAGTCAGATAGTTAAGAAATTGGTTTCTGTGTTCTGGAGTCGTGGCCGTGCTGGAGAGCCGCTCGTGGGGGGCAACTGGTGGCCTCGGTAGGGCGTGAAGGGCGGAGCGAAACGCCCCCCTTCCCATGAGGTTTTAGTCGCCCCCACACTCCCGGCTCATACCTGCTGTCCACAAGGCTCCCATGTGGCTGCCATCTTTCTTTCCAGAGAGGAGAGGGCGAATGGGGCAACACCCTTTCCCCTCCGGCAGACTTGATGGGCTGGATCAACGCATAGTCCGTTCACTTTTCTGCTCCAAGCTGCTGGGTTCTGCATTAAGTCCTTGTGCTTCTGGGGCCATGGCCGTGCTGGAGAGCCGCTCGCGGGGGGCGACTTGTGACCTCGGTAGGGCGTGAAGGACGGACCGGAACGCCCCCCGACCCATGAGGTTTTAGTCGCCCCCACTCCCCCGGCTCATACCTGCTGTCCACAAGGCTCCCATGTGGCCGCCATCTTTCTTTCCAGAGAGGAGAGGGCGAATGGGGCAACACCCTTTCCCCTCCGGCAGACTTGATAGCCTGGATCAATGCATAGTCCGTTCACTTTTCTGCTCCAAGCTGCTGGGTTCTGCATTAAGTCCTTGTGCTTCTGGGGCCGTGGCTGTGCTGGAGAGCCGCTTTGGGGGCAACTGGTGATCTCGGTAGGGCGTGAAGGACGGACCGGAACGCCCCCCTTCCCATGAGGTTTTAGTCGCCCCCACACCCCCGGCTCATACCTGCTGTCCACAAGGCTCCCATGTGGCCGCCATCTTTCTTTCCAGAGGGAGGAGGGCGGAAGGGAGCAACACCCTTTCCCCTCTGGGCAGAAATGATTGCCTGGATTAACGCATAGTCCTTTCACTTTTCTGCTCCAAGTTGCTGGGTTCTGCATTAAGCCCTTGTGCTTCTGGGGCTGTGGCCGTGCTGGAGAGCCGCTCGTGGGGGGGAACTGGTGACCTCGGTAGGGCGTGAAGGACGGACCGGAACGCCCCCCTTCCCATGAGGTTTTAGTCGCCCCCACACTCCCGGCTCATACCTGCTGTCCACAAGGCTCCCATGTGGCCGCCATCTTTCTTTCCAGAGAGGAGAGGGCGAATGGGGCAACACCCTTTCCCCTCCGGCAGACTTGATGGCCTGGGTCAATGCATAGTCCGTTCACTTTTCTGCTCCAAGCTGCCGGGTTCTGCATTAAGTCCTTGTGCTTCTGGGGCCGTGGCTGTGCTGGAGAGCCGCTCGTGGGGGGTTATTTTTAATTTTTATAATACTTCTTTCCTAGTGACCATCTAAACATCTAAAGTTATTTTTACTCTGATTTAATGTTCTCTCTGCTGCATTCAGGTTTTTCTTCGGGTAAGCCTATATGGTATAACATTAAACTTCCCCCCAAATGCCATCATCTCAAACTGTACCGCTTTTCCCCAAGCAATAGTTTCATGTGGGTAAGCGTTTTCTGACAGCAACACTTAGTATACAGCAAACCTGCTGCTGTACACTCCACTCAATTAAAGCATCCTTGGTTACTTTCCTCTTTTGTCCTCTGTACCTTTCCTCCTCTGTAATAAAGACTGAGTAAACCTATATACCAAATCTTCCTGAGGCTCTGGTTGGTAGCCCTTCTATACATGTTGTCACAAATCTTTATTTTTATTTATTTTTTTTATTTTAATGTAGGAGTATTGCTATTTATTCAGCCATTGATTAGGCTGATTGAATTAGGCACGAACTCCACTTTGTCACAAATCTTTAAAAGGAAGTTTATCTTTGTCCGAGATTCTACCAGAGAGAGTTGCGAGCTTCATGTTTTGAACTTTTCTGCACTTGCATCTTATATCTCTTACCCTTATCTTTTTTTTTTTTTTTGTGCTTGAGTTATATCCAGTGATGCTCAGAGCTTGTGCTCAGGGATCACTCCTGGTTGACTTGAGGCTATATGGCACTATATGACACACTGGAGAATGAACTCAGGTTGGCTATATGCAAAGCAAGTGCCCTACCCTTTGACTATCTCTCTGGCCCCAGAATTCTTTTCTTTACCAGGTAATTTTGTTTTGTTTTCCTTTCTTTTCCTTTCTTTTTGTTTTTGTGTCATACCCTGCCATTCTTAGCACCCGGGAATTACTCCTGACAGTGTTTTTGGAACATATGGGATGCTGGGAATCAAAACGGGAGAGCAGTGTGCAAGACAAACCCCCTAACTGCTATACTATTACTCTGACCTGAGAAATTTTACCTGAGAATTTTCTTATTTCTAGCATTTTAATCCTCATTATTGTGTAGTGGGCTGGAGCGATAGCACAGCGGGTAGGGCATTCGCCTTACAAGCGGCCAACATGGCCGACCCGAGTTCGATTCCTCCGCCCCTCTCGGAGAGCCCGGCAAGCTACCGAGAGTATTGGATATGCCAGACACAGTAACAACAAAGTCTCCAATGGAGACGTTACTGGGCCCGCTCGAGCAAATCGACGATCAACGGGAGGGCCTTTACCTTTACCTTATTGTGTAGTTAGGCCTTTATCATTTCATAGCTCTCATATTGTAACTTTCATGTTCTTGTTTGCTTCCCCATGCACTGTCCTGCTTCGATTCTGCTAGGATTAGAGATTTTATTGCATCTCTAAAGGTCCTTTGTGCTTCTGTGATTGAATATGCTATTCCTCTGTCATGGATGGGTTTTAACCATTTCCCTTTATATAGTGGTAAAAAAGTGTGGTTTTAAATTCCAACTTTGCATATTAGCACATGACCTAGGCTAAGTTATTGAACGTCTCTACCTGACTCACCACATCCTTAAGTAATATATTTCCTACTATGTAAAAAATAGTATCTATTTTCTATAATTATTTGAAAAGATAAAATGAATTTATGCCAATTCAAATTACTTTAGACTATTTGACATATAGTTCTGATTGCTTTAGACTATTTGACATAATTCTTTGATTAGCGTTATCATTCTTTTTATTCTGTTACTGGTATTAGTCAGTTCTTGCTCAATCCCTCACATATGCTTTTGGTAAGATTAGTTCGGCTTTTTGTGTTCCCATTGCATTTTATTGATATGACTTGTAATTCTTTTGAGGTTATATTATTGTCATAATTTACTAAATATTTGTCTCTTCACTGACAAGTGAGGGTCTTAGCCTTTTTACCAACATGTATGTATGTAAGTTTGTATCTGTATATATGCCAGCATTGTAGTAGGCACTGGTTACTCAGACAGTTTATAGATATCCTTCCCTCAAGTATATATACAAAGGAGAATTAATTGGAAACATGTTAAATTCAGAAATTTTTACATGCGCTTGATAAGAGAATGAACAACAAAAACTGCCCTTTTAAATTTGACCTATGGAGAAAAATAATTTTCCCACACAGCTTGTGTTACCAGAATCTGTGAAGCTGGTAGAATGATCATTTGGGGAAAATAAGGGAACACACCTTTACATCACTTTTTACCCTTAGTCTGCAAATAAAGCCCTGTTGAAGGATTTCCTTTTAACCCATTTAAATCAGGTTAGAAACAGTGCCAACTGTGCATCACAGTTTGTGACTTTGCGTACTGCTTTTAAGTCTGTGATTCTAGCCTTGTGTGTGTATGCACACATATCCCTGACAGAGGGAATGCTGGTATGAGGTGTTTTGAGCTTTTTCTCCCTACCAGAAACAAACCTTCCATGAGGACTTCTTGTCTGGATACTCTAAACAGCACATATGATCATGGATTGCTCTTCTTTGAGAAATGAGGGACTCCGCGTCAAGGAATGGGAGAGCATCAGCTCATCTTTAGCATAGCCAAGGGATAGGGGAAAAACGGTTCTAAAGTGTACTTGGGCATAGGTCTAAGAATTGTGCCCTAGTGAATTCTTTCTTAGCCAGACCTACAATACAATTAAGTGAGTGCCCTCTGGTGGTTAATAGTAGCAATGGAATAAAAAGGAGTTCTGTTATTTTTAAGCATTACAATTTAAGCGATAGCACAGCGGGTAGGGCTACGTTTGCCTTATACGTAGCCAACATGGCTGACCCTAGTTCAATTCCTCCACCCCTCTCAGAGAGCCCGGCAAGCTACCGAGAATATCTCGCCCGCATGGCAAAGCCTGGCAAGCTCCCCGTGAGTATTCGATATGCCAAACACAGTAACAAGTCTCACAATGTTACTGGGCCCGCTCGAGCAAATCGATGAACACCGGGAGGACCGTGACCGTGACAATTTATTTACTTGCTTCTTCCTTGCTCCTTCACTGGTAAGTGGTGCTCTCAGCATTGTCTGGACACATGTGGCTGCAAAGGGATTAAGCTCATGGATTTACACTAATAAGTGTAAGTTATTGGTCATTAGACATTTCTGACACATTCTTACAGAATACCCAGAGTGTGTGAGGGTAGAAGTGCTATGTGAGCTTTTGACCTTGCTCAGCAAATGTTTTAAGCCACTGACCTTGCTGTTGCTCAGCAAGTGTTTTAAGCCACTGGACTATCTTGCGGACCCCTAAACATTAAAATTTAAATTGACATTGTAAGATGATATCAGTTCTGCCTAGCAAGTTCTACGCAAAATAAATTTTTTTGAGCACCCTTGGGTGCTAAGGGGTCAGTCTTAGTATGCTGGGGATTATGCAGTGATGGGATCAAACCTGGGCCTCCACATGCAATGCATGCCCTTTGAGCTATCTCTCCAGAAAAAGTGATTTGTATCCTCATAATTTAGATAGCATGGTAAGAAGAAATAGTGGGAGGAGAGATTAAAACAGGAAAGTTGGTTGAAAATTATAAGCAAGAAACATTGTATAATATACAGTTTTTCAAGGTGCATATGACACATTCAAGTCACAGAACTCCACTTAGAAATTCTCCACTTTATGTGTGTGTTTTAGAAAATTAACCCTGCTCTGTTATGTGCCTTAGCAGGCATGAACTCTCCTGTCATAGCTTTCTACAGTTTCTTCTTTCCCACTTTATATAAACAGGTACATTTTCACTATCCTGACTTCCAACCTGCATTTCAAAACCTCCAGATGCCAGACACTTGATGGTCATTGTAAGGGTAAAAGGAAATCACTATCTACTAATTCTTTGACAGATCAGATGGTTTCTGAGTTTTGCTTTCAACTAAAAGAACTCTAGTGGAATTGTCAGTGTACAGATAAATATTTTCGTTGGATTACTAAGGGATTTTGGAGTATAACTTTCCAATAAATGGCAGACATTGATATAAAAATATTTAATTTTCATGCATTTAAATGAAGACTTCATTTTCTAGCATTTACCAAAAGAACACAAAATAGGAATGAAATTGGTACTGGACTTTGGTTCTTTGTAGGTCTGTTATGAATATGAGAGCAAAAGCTCATATCAACTTTATTTTTAAAAAATATTTTATTTTTGGTTTTTGAGCCACACTGAGTAGTACCCAGGGCTTACTCCTGGCTCTGTGCTCAAGGACCACTCCTTGTGGTGATGGGGAAATCTTATGTGGTGCTGGGGATCAAACTAGGTCAGCTGCATGCAAGGAAGGTGACCTATCCACTTTACTACCTCTCTGGCTCATCAAAACTATCACATTTTCCTCTTATGTTTAATAGTTACCAAATCTGTAAGTTGTTTGATTAGTCTTATACTAATATATGAATAACAATTAAAATTTTATTACTTTAGTACTTGTGATTGAAGGCTACAGTGAAAACTATGTGAGAGAAGTGTTTTCTGTAACACTGTCCTTCCGTTGTTCATAGATTTGCTCGAGCGGGCCCAGTAATGTCTCCATTGTGAGACTCATTGTTACTGTGTTTGGCATATTGAATATGTCACAGGTAGCTTGCCAGGCTTTGCTGTGCGGGCGAGATACTCTTCGTAGCTTGCCGGGCTCTCTGAGAGGGGCGGAGGAATCGAACCTGGGTAGGCTGGGCCAGCCATGTGCTAAAGATGTCAAAACAAAATATACTGGGGAAGTAGAATGTAGATTAATGTATTTCTGTTCAAGAAAACTGCATTTTGTTTGTGTTGTGGACCTGGGAATCCAACCCAGGGCCTCACGAATATAAGATATGTTCAACCAGCTGGCCCACATCCCAGCCTGGTTCATGAATATTTAAGTGGAAAATAGTGGTTATCAAATCACTCTGGTATTTAGGTTATACTGGGTACACTTTAAAAAGTGATGTAATTTATACCTTTAATTTAATTTATATATTACATTATATGCATGCTGGGAATTACATTTTTAATCAAGTGAAGATTTTCATGTCAACTTAGAATAGCACTTTTTTTTTCCCTTCTCAAAATAGTATCAATGTTGTATTAGCAAAACATTGACTTGGTCACTGATCTTATAGGCTTCAGTTTTTTTAAAAAATTTTATTGAATCACTGTGAGATAGTTACAAGCTTTCATGTTTGGGTTACAATCACACAATAATCAAACACCCATCCCTCTATCAGTGCACATTCCCCACCACCCATATTCCCCAATATCCCCGGTATATCTCCCCTTTCCCATATAGGCTTCAGTTAATTGGCTGCTGGTACATTTGATCATCTAATCTCAGAGACCAGTAAAGGGTCATCTCATGACTTAGATTTAGATTTCTCATGATTTCTCATGATTCAGACTTCTCATGACTCCCTGGAGGTGGTATGAAATAAAGCACCTGGTTTATATCTTCTACTGTGCCCTCCCTCTTCCATTTGTTGGACTTCTTCTCCATCTTTTTTTTGGGGGGGGGCGGGGGGCTTGGCCATACCCTGTAGTACTTAGGGGTTACTCCTGGCTCTGCACTCAGGAATCATTCCTGGCAGTGCTTGGAAGACCATATGGAATTCCAGGGATCTAACCCAGGTTGACCTTGTGCAAGGCAATGCCCTATTACTGTACTATAACACTGGCCCCCATATAATTTACAGGGGTCTCTTTAAATGATCTTTTTGGTATGGGCCCAAAGATTTGGTTTTTCAGCCCAGTAATACTCAGGGGTCATGGGGTTCTAGGGATTGAAGTCAGGGCCTCACACATGTTAGGTTTGTGCTGTACCACCTGTGTTACCTCCACACCAGGCTCCTTTTTTTTTTTTTTACTTTTTTTTTTTTTTTTAAATTTTTATTAGTGAGACATCATGAGGTACAGTTGTAGACTTACAAATTTTTGTGCTTGGGTTTCAGTCATACAATGATCAAATACCCATCCATCCACCAGTGCCCATTTCCCACCATCACAGATCCCAGTATCCCTCCCACCCCCCATACCCACCATCCCACCCTGCCTCTGTGGCAGGGCATTCCCTTTTGTTCTCTCTCTCTTATTGGGTGTTGTGGTTTGCAAAAGAAACAATGGGTGACAATTATGTTTGGTCTATAGTCTACATTCAGCATGCTTCTTCCATCCTGGGAGGATCCTCCCACCACCCTTTATTTGGTGCTCCCTTCTTTATCTGAGCTTCCTTTTCCCCTAGCACGTGTGGCTGGCCTCCAAGTCATGGAGCAAAATTCCTGGTACCAATCTCTGCCATTCTTGGGTGTTAGTCTCCTATTTTGTTACTGTATGTTCCCCAGATGAATGCAATCTTTCTATGCCTATCCCTCTCTTTCTGAGTCATTTCGCTTAACATGATACTTTCCATGTAGTACCACTTGTATGTAAATTTCATGGCTTCATCTTTTCTAACAGCTACATAGTACTCCATTATGTAATTGTACCAAAGTTTCATTAACCAGTCATCTGTTCTCGGGCATTCAGGTTTCTTCCAGTTTCTGGCTATTGTAAAGAGTACTGCAGTGAACAAACAATTGCAGATGTCATTTCGACTATACTTTTTTGCCTCTCTGGGATATATTCCCAGGAGTGGTATTGCTGGATCAAATGGGAGCTCAACTTCTAATTTTTTGAGAATCGTCCATACTGTTTCCAAAAGGGCTGACCAGCCGGCGTTCCCACCAGCAGTGAAGGAGGGTCCCTTTCTCGCCACATCCGCGCCAGAACCGGTTGCTTTTGTTCTTGTGGACGTGGGCCAGTCTCTGTGGTGTGAAATGATATCTCATTGTGGTTTTGATCTGCATCTCCCTGATGATTAATGATGTGGAGCATTTTCTCAATGTGCCTTTTAGCCATTCGGATTTCTTCTTTGAGAAAGTTTCTATTCTTTTCATCTCTCCATTTTTTGATGGGGTTGGATGTTTTCTTCTTGTAGAGTTCAACCAGTACTTTGTATATCCTTGATATCAACCCCTTGTCGGATGGACACCAGGCTCCTTTCAATTCTCCAAATATACCATCCTTTTTCATTTTGCCCCAAACTTAATTCCTCTTTGTCTCAAAATTTAATACATTGGGTAATTAAAAAACAATAAATTAAAACACCCAGTGGTGCTTCTAAACTAACAATTCTTTCAAATAATAAGGTTAAAAGGAAATATGCAAGATTAACTTTCATTAAGAGATGTGAAAGAAAATTATTATTTGGATGAACATTGTGGCCAAGGTTTAGAAGAGTAAATATAAAAGAAGTTTTATCCTTAGATTTATTGCATTCAGTTTAATCCCTCTAAAGTTGCTATCTGTGTACACAAACATTTTATGAATCATTTGACTCAAATTATTTAAAAGAATAAGCACTTAAAATTGGCATTAGGAATTATGAAGAAAAAATCCAATTGAAAGTACATATTCTTTGTTGCCTAGAGGTTGTCACATGTAAGACATATCCACGTCAGTCTAGTCTCTATTGATTAAATTATATTTCTGATCATCCTTACTCTGTTACCACACGACTCAAAACCCTGGCAAGGCTTTTGTGCAGTTTGGAAGGTAAGATGGGAATGAACTGAGATAAGATTTCTAACAGCTAATAAGATTTCTAAAAGGATTTCCCTTTGGCGACCAGTTGGAAGCATTGGTTCCCAAACTGTGGTCTTCAAACTCACTAACATCACAAAAGAACTTGCATAATTTTAGGTTGTACATCAGCTTTACTGAATCAGAGACTGCATGTATTTAAAGAGGTTGTCATCCTCCAAAGCAGTGAAATAGAATCATTGGTGCCTATGACACACCATCAGATTAAGAGGCAGTGAAAGGAGAAAGCAGTTTCACATATTAGTTCCCAGTTGAAATTCACAGGGCACACTTCAAGTTGCAGGTGTTCCATTTCAATCCAGCCTTTTCTCACAGAGGCAACTCCAGGGTGAGTAGCAGCTGGAATTTATTTAATTGACCATGGTTAATGAGGCTTTCAAATAACTCAGCTAGAAAGGTCAGCTAGTAAATAAATTAAATATTTCCTGCTGTATCATCTGTCAGTTGACATGAGCTTCTGATTGTTAAGAGATCTGTTGAACTGAAAGGAAAACCAGGAAAATAACTGTTAGCTAGGGGAAGCTTGCCTTATCACTCCGTAAGTAATTTTTAAACTATTCTTGGTTTTGTATCATCTGAGACCCTGATTGCTTCATTAATTCTCTAACGAGTTCATTGTAGTTAGCTCCCCATAGTTTTATTTTTATGAAAGGAAATTTTTAAAACTGAATCTTCTATTTATTCTCTTTTGTAGAGACATAATGGGAAAATGTTGGCTTACTGCTGGTGTTACACAGAGACAGTTTCACACCTCTTATGACCACTCCACAATCCAGTGCCGAAATGTCATCCTGGTCCTTTGGATCCCCTTTCTTTCAATCCTCAAGCTCCCCTTCACCTTTGAAAACACTTTTACAGTCGAGAGTCCTGGTTTTCCTGTTGTTTGATTTTGCTTTTTTATAGCCCACATCTGAGTCAACTCAACAAATCTTTCTTTCCTGAGTTGTTACTCTTAGCATGACTTCTTCCAGTATTGTCCATGTTGATACAAAAAAGCAAGATTAATCATTTCTGACATATCCTTTGTATGTACGTGCCACGTTATTTTCTACTCATCTGTCATTGGATGATTAAATTGTTTCCTTAGCTTTAAATACCCCTTAAGGATAATATTTTTCATCTCTGGTTTGAACTTTTGACTCTTAACAAAAAACAGCCTTGTGCAGAAATCTAGATTGAGTTGATTATGATTAATTTTGAGGTTTGTTAAGTGGAGGCGGTTTCTTCTTGCATACTATACTCTTCAGTTCTGTTACTTCTGATTGTAGTTTTGTCGTTTCTGCTTTCCTATGTCTTTGTGTTTTATTTACTACTTGTGCCACTGTTACTTTGAGTTTATTAAACATTCTCAACCACAGTGTCTGTAAAGTCATTATCTGAGAAATTACGTGGCTGGTTAGTCCTTGGGGAGCCTTCTGTGCTATTATTTTCACTCACTGAACTTGGTAGGCTTCTATAATTGGCTTCCCTGCTTTATCTGCTGTGCTCTGAAGGCGAATCTTTGTAGTTATTGCTTGGGAGCTCTCCGAAGAATTAGTTGAGTGTTGCTCTTTTCCTTCTGTACCTGACTTTTTTGTTGCTTCTGGTTTGTGATTTTGAGACTTTGTGGATTATGAGACTAACTTCAATGCCATCTTGACTCTGAGCACTCCCTTAGCTGTGAATTAAAGCCCTGGGATTTCTTACCACCATCACTACCACATTATGGCTTTTCTGTGGGGAGTGAATGGTGCTAAAAAATGCACTGGGAGTGGCAAACAGAGCTCCCCTTTCTGAGTCTTGTTCACTGCAGGAGTTATGAGTGCGTGCAGTGTGAGGTGTGATGAGTGGAATTGTGAGGATACAAGCAGCAACAAGCAGAATTATGGACATGGGCTGTGGTGCAGACCTGCAGAGACATCAGAAGTCCAGCAAGGCGGCTTGAACTGAGGTGGAGGGAAAGAGGATCTGTTTCTGGTCCTAAAAGGCCCAGGGGTGGGGAGGGTATCAACTAGGAGGAGTTGGCCTTCACTTGGAAAATGTACAAGCAAGTAGAGAGGCCAAGGTGTGGATGTGGTATGCAGAGATGTCCTCAAAGCATATATGTATATATGTATCTATATGTATATATATGCACATATACGTATATATGCATATATACATATACATGTATATATAGGCAATACATAAATTGGCAATATATAGGCAATATAAATAGGATATATAGGCTATATATTTACACACACACATACATACATTCATAGATAGATAGATAGGCAAGCTGTTTTGCCACAAGCCACTTAGGCAGAGGCAAGTAAGGCAGACCTTTTCCTGTAGAATTAAAGGTCCTAGAACTTGGTAATCAAGACAAATACAACTTCCGTGGGCAAAATTCAATCAAAATGAAAAAAAAACATAATGAAAAAAAAGTCAAAGTTTTAAAAAATGACACTCTGACCTGACCCAAATGTAGCCTGAGACCAAAGGAAAAGTCAGTCATACTGATCCTGGCTCTGAAAAATCACAGGTAAGTCACAGGTAAATATTGTGTCAAACTAGGACCTCATTCACCTGGCTGGTAATCTAAAATTGTATCAGTTTGTATATTATTAATGCTGCTTTTCTCTTTTTCATTTTTTCATTTCTAGGGATATACTAACATCTCCATCATGTTGGCAATATGCTGTTCTTCTTAACCGATTCAATTATTCCTGTGAGCTGGAGGCGCATCTACGTTTGAGGGGCTATCATGCCCTCTTTCAAGGCTCCTTACCCTACTATCCCAAGTCAGTGAAGTGTTACCTTAGCAGAACTCCTGACCGAATGCCTTCAGAAAGACACCGAGTGGGACAACTCAAGAGATACTATCTCCTGAATGCTGCCTCTCTTCTCCCAGTACTGGCTCTGGAACTAAGAGATGGGGAGAAGGTTCTGGATATGTGTGCTGCTCCTGGAGGCAAATCCATAGGTCTGCTGCAGTGTGCTTATCCAGGTACTGTACTCTCACTTTAGTAATCCTCGACCTTAGCTTACAAAATGCTTTCTTCTCTGGGGAAAATGTGCAATTGTGCTTGTAAACTTTGAAAGCCTAAAAACTAGAATGTATCAGAAGAATGGAAATTTGAGCTGAGGAAATCAGTGTAATGAACATCTTATTTAAGGTACATAATGACTTCTACAGGCTGGAGCAATAGCACAGCGGGTAGGGCATTTGCCTTGCATGAGGCCGACCCGGGTTCAATTCCTCTACCCCTCTTAAAGAGCCTGACAAGCTACCAAGCGTATCTCGCCTGCACGGCAGAGCCTGGCAAGCTCCTCATGGCCTATTTGATATGCCAAAAACAGTAACAAGTCTCACAATGGAGATGTTACTGGTGCCTGCTCGAGCAAATCAATGAACAACTGAAGAACAGTGCTACGGTGCTACAATGACTCCTATAAGTAAAAAAAAAAAAAATTGGGGAACAAAATTAAAATACCTTGTGAACACAGATCTGCCAGGTAGTATGAATTCTAATATGAAAACCAGTGACAAAGGAAGCCAGTGACAAAGGTTTTTTTTTAAATTTTATGATTAGCATTAATTCTTGAACTCTTATTAATATTATTGCCAGTTTTGTTGCAACAAGAAACATACATTTAGCATCCTATTTTTTTATATCATCTGATTGTGAACTTTTAAGACAGTTCTATCCAACACTTGACAATTGCACCTAAAAGTTTAAGTTTTTGATAGTCTATTTAATAAAGAGTATTAACTGGCAAAATTGTTTTCATTATAACCATATATCTAAAGTATAATTTTAACATGTGGTGTGACGATCAAACTGGGTCGGCTGCATGCAAGTTGTTATGTTTTAACCCCTGTAAAAATCTCTGCCCCACAAACTAAAGATTGCCCTAATGAAATATTCTACAGTCTCATTTTCTGGAAAATTTTCTAGATTATCTCTTTTACATTCATAGTACATTTCAATTAAGAAAGTCCCATTTCAGTGTTTATGAGGGATGTGAGTTGAGTATGGGTTACTGTAATCTTAAAAGATTCAAAAGTCATTTTTTAAAATTTTTTATTAGTGAAACACCATGAGGTACAGTTGTAGACTTACAAATTTTTGTGCTTGGGTTTCAATTATACAATGATCAGTACCCATCCCTCCACCAGTGCCCATTTTCCACTACCACTGATCCCAGTATCCCTCCCATCCCACCCTGCCTCTGTGGCAGGGCATTCCCTTTTGTTTTCTCTCTCCTTTTGGGTGCTGTGGTTTGCAAAAGAGGCATTGAGTGGCAATCATGTTCGGTCTATAGTCTACTTTCAGCATGCATCTCCCATCCTGGGAGGATCCTCCCAACACCTTTATTTGGTGCTCCCTTCTCTATCTGAGCTGCCTTCAAAAGTCATTTTGAAGTGACATTACTATGATGTAGTAGTATGAAAATGATGCGATGAATGTTATTTATGTGTTTTTTTTTCTTTTGGGCTACACATAGTGAGACTCATGTCTCACTCCTGACTTTGTGCACAGAGATCACTTCTGGAGAGGCTCAGGCGAGCATATGGGGTGCCAGGAATCAAATTCTGGTCAGCAACGTAAAGGACAAGCACCTTACCTATTGCACTATCTCTCTGGCTCAATTTATATTTTTAGAAAAATTTTTAAAATATATGAATCAACATCCATTATACTTTTTCTTTTCTAATAGAGGATGAAACTTTTTTTGTTACTTTAAATTTCCCTGGATGATTTTTTCTTATGGATGGAGGAGATAGTGCCCAACCAACTGGATTTGGTTGGTTTGTTTGGTGGTTTTGTTTTCATAAATGCAAATGTCTTCATTCAAATACATTAGGCTGTAGTATCCCAAATGGATTTGGTTTAGTGCTCCTTTTCAGGAAAAAAAAATTATTCTGTGTCCCCTTGGAAATCTACCTTCTTTAAGGGAATGAATAGAAAGTGACTCCCAGTGGCACCCGAGGCAGCTTCTCACGCTTTTTTTATTCCAGCACCCCACAGGGGTGATATTGCTCACTTCAGGTAACAATGGTTTAATAAAGGGCTGGGCATTGTGCTATAAATGTTTCCCTAGTTCTCTCGGATCCTAACTTACAATGTCAGATCCCATAGATGTTTTTCATCAACTGCTATTTTTAAAACCTACTAGATGAGCAATCTCCAGGTATTTTTTTTTTTAAATTCTGTTAAGTCAAAGGATTGAAAACATCTCAATTCCAGAAGTCAGTGTTGCCTAACTGTTAGAACCAATCACTTTCTCAGCAAGGGCCCTGGTGTGTGGAGCTGCCCATTTTCTGACAGAGGGTTTCACACATACCTGGAGGTGGGGCTTGCACATTTTTTAGCTGTGGTGCTTTCTTGGGGGTCACATAATTGGGGTGGTGTCGTACTGCTGTCGTACTGGTGTTGGGCTGCTGTCCTCATTGGGTTTGTATTCCTTTAGTTGTGGTGCTTGTATATGCTCACTGAGAGGGAGTGCCCTTCGTTTAGACACACTGGTTTTGGTGCTTGTATCTGTTTGGGGTGGGGTTGGGAGGGTGTCACTGCACTATACTTACGCATGCTTGCCAGAGGTTATACTTCCTGATGGTGAAGTTTATTTATATGGCTTATTAAAGTTATGGTGCTCGTGTGACAGCACCCTCCCCACCTTTTTCACATACACACACACACACACACACACACACTTGACTGTGGTGCAGCTGGACATCACTTGTGTCTTAAGGGCACACAGACAGCATGACACTCAAGTTCCAACAGAAGAGCAGTGGAGATAGCAGTTACTTATGTCTTTCAGGGAGATTTGAATTCCAGCCCACATGCTTACAAGGCAGAGGCTCTAAGGCCCTGTGCTAATTTTCCAGGCTCAATGTTGAGGTTTCTACAACTCAGGACAATTTGTTGAGTAAGATTCTGGCTGTGGGGCTGGAGCAATAATGTAGTAGGTAGGTCAGTTGCCTTGCAAGCAGCCAATCTGAGTTCATCCCCAGCACCTCAGATGGTCACCAGAGCCCACCAGGAGTGATTTCTCAGTGCAGAGCCAGGAGTAAGCCCTAAACATCACCAGATATGGCCCAAAATCAAAGAAACAAAAACAAAATTTCTGGCTGGGTGGGAAGCTTTCCCCTCTTTCCTAAATTCAGTGAAAGGCTATCTTGAATGGAGATATTTTCTTTGTTTTTAAAATGGGTTGCAAAAGGTGATTTAGTTTTTGTCTTTGTTCACGTATCAAACAAAAAACCACATAGCTCCTAGGAAAGAAGATTCCTTGACAAAAGATGTTCTCCTGTAGGGAGTTGATGATCTAAAAATTGAATTTTGAAACTATTTAAACCTGCCTATCCATCTGAAAGTAGGTAGATATCCCCAAGGCCAGTTTGAAGACTGCTGACTTTTTTCTTTCTTTAGAGCATTTCTTTTGAAGTAGATTACAAGAAAAAAAAAAGAAAAAGAAAAAAGAAATCATGGGAACTGTGAATCTAGTTGAAATATGCATTATTAAAGAAAACATGCTATATATTTTTAGAGTTGTCACTAAAATGGTATCACTGAAACTTGCTGTATTTTTGTATAAGAAATCATCAGATATTTTTATTATGATTATAATTTGAACAGAGGTTTGTGGAATCATATATTATAAGATTTATTTTTACTTCCACTTTCTGTGTTTGTTAATATCATCCTTTTGCTGATAAATCGATTTTAAATATAGAGTTTTTGATATTGTATATGATGGAAGAATATCAACTGTGGGTACCATATTAAAGAAAGGGCACTTAATCCTAAATTAGGCTTATTAGTATGCTATAAATATTTTAACATGCCTATGGGAGGGAAGGTGATTTAATTAGGAATCCAAAGACAAACTTGTATATTCTGGAATTTGAAGTAGAGAACAATCTTCCTGTTCTTACATCAAGGGCAATGAACTACAGGCAGTGTTCCAAGTAAAGTAGCTTTTCATCTAAGTAGGACTAATGATAATGGTGCACTAAGAAATACAGATGTCTTCATGCTGATGCTCAGAGCCCAAATTAGGTTAGCTACAGCGCTTGAATTTGGAATGCAGAAGCAATGCTAATCAAGGCTTTTATAAGCAAAAGTGAAAATGATGGCTGTACTAGTGTGCATTTCTGCACCAAATTTCTTTAGATAAGTAGAGGGCTTTAGTTTGGACCACGAACTTTGAATGAGTAAAGAGGTCATATTTAGGTTGATTTAAAACTTAGTCTGCTAGGTTGTGGGTCTACCTTCTCCTCTTGTTAATGGAGTGATATCCTTTGTATCTTTTTTTCTTTCTTTTTTTTTCCTTGGTCAAGAAAAGTACAAAAAAATTTTTGACTCATAGGAAAGCATAAAGCATTAACCATACTATGAATGACCTATCTTGGAATAGTAACTTAATCACTCTTCTTGCTGAGGTCTAAATCCCTTCAGCCTTGAAATTCTCTTTCCTATTGAGTGTTGGGCCTCTAGTTAGCCTACACTGGTTGAGAAAAGTTAGAAGAATTCTCTCTTTTCTGAATTACTTTTGCATCTTACTCCCTCAGACCCCCTAATCCTTTTGCATAACTTACAATATCAGTTTCCCCACTTTTTCCCTTGCAAAATCCTCTCATTCTTTAATTTTTGGTGTAGGAGTAGACTTCCGTAGAAAGACTTGCTTGAACTCTCAGTATTAGATGAAACTTTACTCTAACAACTTAAATATTAAATAGCTATTTTGGATAAAGTTTCTATGTTCCAAGGAATATATCAATCTTTTTTCATAAATCTGTTTCCCAGACATGTTTTAGTGATCTATTTTTCCAGGATTTTAGGTTGTGTCTCTACATAAACCTCTCTCTGGGTTGCTATGGCTTTGAGAAGCGGTGCAGCTGTCACTTCGTATATCTCATTTAGCTGTGCAATTTCATTAGCTGGGCATTATTAAATGCTTTGAAAAGATGAAGTAGGGGGCCGGAGCGATAGCACAGTGGGTAGGGCTTTTGCCTTGCACGTGGCCGACCTGGGATCGATCCCTGGCATCCCATGTGGTCCCCCAAGCACTGCCAGGAGTAATTCCTGAGTGCAGAGCCAGGAATAACCCCTGAGCGTTTCTGGGTGTGACCCAAAAATCAAAAAAAAAAAAAAGAAAAAAGAAAAGAAAAGATGAAGTAGAGGTAACTAAAGGTAAGTGGAAGAGCTGTGATTTGAGTTCAAGTTTTCATTGCTGTGATCTTGCTTCTGTTGTGTTATTATTATTGTGTTATTCAGCTATTGCCTTACCTAGTGTCATTCATTATCTTCTCGAGGACAGACAGCTTCTCACTTTGTGACTGTTGCATGGAGCCCTGTATACAACCCATGACAAACCCAGAGCTTTGAAGTGCGGCTATATTCTAATCCATTGTCAATCATGTCTTAAGACATTCACTATTAAGCATGCATATATGAATTTGTAATATCGCTTATGGGTATCTCAGGGAAACTTAGTCTTCACAAAACTTTTTGTATATGGACAAAAATAATTTTTATTTTCATTTTCATTTCATTTTCATTTTCAGTTTTTGCACCAACATATCAAATGATCCTAATTATGGCTTATAACACCAAGGAATAATTCACATGTAAAATAGACAGAATTGCCTATTTTTCCCCCTAAGATAAGAGTATTAAAGTAAATTAGTGAATGAAGCTACCAGTTTAGTTCCTTTCCATGGGTCACTGTACGGATGTATGAGCTTCAGAGTCTTTTTCAGAAATTTGTTAAATTTACATAAATTTTTGTTGAGGTAAAAATTACTATTTTAGATAAAATGTATGTGAAAAAATTGAAATCTTTGAAAATTTAGGCATGAAATTTGTACTTCATTGTACTAAATTTTAGATAAGACTTGGGTTCTGATGCCTTGTATTGCATAATTCTATTGTTTAGTGAATATAAATAGTGTAAAGCTCTATTTCAACTTGGAGCTATTATAAGATGCCTAAATTTCTTTCTGAGTCTCTGGGATCATGGCCATTAATCAGCTTGATCAGGAGCCAGAGAGGCCATTTGTAGGCTGCGACTTAGGGTCTTGTTGGGATGGGGAGGAAAGGTCCTGTTCCACCCCCATCTGGTGAGGCCCCGCGTGTCTTGTCACTTCAGGCCCAAACCTTACTGTCCAGTGGCCTCTGGAGGATGGCAGTCACCAGGCCACCAGGGGGAACAGGCCAGGGCACGAAACCTATTCCCACCTGGAGTGGCCCAGCGCCAGTAACCTACTGCAGGAACAGGACGCAATTCTGCCAAAAGCCTTTGGGTTCCGAGATTCATTTCTGAGTCTCTGGGATCATGGCCATTAAGCAGTTTGATCAGGAACTAGAGAGGCCATGCCTCCAATTATATAGCTGAGCCAGAGGGGTTTTATGGGTGTGTCTCCCACATACCTAACTTTTGGCCATTTACTTTCTTGGTAAACTTTGCCCCAAGTTTTTGGGGTCCAGCTAAAGGCACAGCAGCAATTTTGGAGTATCTGAAAGTCTGACAGTGCCATCAGGCTGCTGATGCACTTGCCTCACAGGTACAGATTTACCTGCTGGCGGCACCATACCCCCTTGAAAATAGTTTTTAAATATCTTTTGTGAATTTAAGAAAGACGAGCATCTTTTTTAACACATCAGTGATCTCTATATAGTTGGTAGTGAAATCTAAGAAACAGTGAGAACCTAGGAGGTAAGTTTTACACTAAATTTAGCTTTTGACATGGGAGTACTTGCTTAGCCTGAAAATTTTCTTGTTGATTTTCTTTGCTTCATGAAAATGTAAGAATTGATGATAAAGCATTATAGGATTCTTTTATTTATAAGGAATTTTGTAAAGGGTGACTTAATTTAGAGCTTCCTCTTTCATGTGCATTTAAAAAAATCTTAAAAATGACAACCTTTATAAAATATAAATTTACAAATAATTTATAAATTTCATTAAAATTATAGATAAAACTTAATCATTAAATCATTAAAAAAAGAGAAATGGAACAAAAGATCATTATGACTTTTTTTTCCTTTGAAGTATATTATAGCTGTTAGAAGTGAATATCTTGGAATTTATCTTGATCTAAATTTTTGTATATAGTTTATATATGCTTAAATTTATATAAGCATACTATAGGCATAATTTTTATTTATTCTTACTCCTCCCTCAGAGCTTGAACTATCAGAATTGTTTCCAGACTGGAGAAATCCTGAGTCTCTTGCTTTTCTGGCTGTTGTCCACTGGTATTGCAACCACTGTCACAAATCAAGGAATCTTCAGATGTGTGCCCACAGAGAGAAATATCAGCATACCTTAGTGCTTGCTATAACTGCTTTTGGGACTCTCTGGCTTCCTTAGCATTGCATGCAGGGCCCGAGTCAGGGTTCTTCAAACTCTTTGCATCTGCGGACTGGCACTTGTCTGCCATACTGTCTGTGGACTGGCAGTTATAGCCACTGCAATGAACCATTCATCTTTAATCTTTCTACATCTGCAGACATTCAGCGGTCTGCAGACCAGGAGTCGAAGACTTGAAGTTAGGTGACACAGACCTGAGGTTTATGGAAATTACGGACTTGTGGAATATACCTTAACTTTTAGAATGGGAAGTAGAAACCAGAAAGGAGCAAACTGTTCTTCCTTTCTTCCCAGGCCCAACAAAATAGAACTTTGGAAATTTCCTGAGAGATATAGCTCGAGCAACCTTGATTACAAACTCCTTGTATTTGTATTCCCTCCTTAAATGATTTGCTTCCATTCGTTTCCAGCTTACTTGTGCTGCCCTAGGACAGCATACCTTCCATAACAAACCATTCTATTCCTGTGTCCTAGTGATTTCAGATTAAGACCAGAGGTTTCAGATACCTTCTGTAAAGTATTTCAACCAATCCTCCAGAAGCCACCAACATAGATATGTACATCAATCAAATTTTGCTATTTGTGAAATAAGATGATAAGATGTTTAAGGTACAACTTTGCTATTTGTGAAATAAGATGATAAGATGTTTAAGGTACAACTTTCCCTCCCACTGTCCTGCCCTAACAAAAATGAGGCCATTTTTTTTCTTTTTTTCTTTTTGGGTCACACCCAGCAATGCTCAGGGGTTACTTCTGGCTCTGCACTCAGGAATTACCCCTGACTGCTTGGGGGACCATATGGGATGCCGGGAATTGAACTTGGGTTGGCTGCATGCAAGGCAAACGCCCTACCGGCTATACTATCGCTCCGGCCCAGAGGCCATTTTCTGAGCTCCTTTCATATGTACATCTAAAGTCCTGTTATTCAAAAAGTAATCAACATGCTTGAATACTTCATAGGAGATGCAGAAAAGGGTAAGCATGATGGGATAGTTGAGAAATGACCTTGCTGGTCAGTGGAGAGAGTACAGCATTTGTTAGTGAAGTACAGTATGAGGTTAAAACTGAAATGTGTCCTAAAGTTTCACTATTACAGACTTTGAGTAAAAGGTTAGGTGTTTGAATTTTATTTAGTGTAGGATGATAAGTCATTAGAGGTTGGTAACGATGAAATTAATGAGAAAAACCAATATATATTTATGTATGTAGATACAGATGTGTACATGTATGTGCATACAAATAATGTCTGAGTAAAGAGTGGGTGAAGTCAGTTTTCCCTTTCTACATTAAAATTTTCCTTTAGTTCCCTACCTTTGTTTTCCTGGTAGCTTGACAGAGATTATGATTGTGTTCATAGGAAGCTTTGCTTATGATAAATATGATCCTTATTGTTAAACTGCATATATGCTGGGAGAAAAATTAACTAAATAATAGCATGCTGTTGGAGAAGCTATGTTTTAGGCCTTGCTGAATGCAGTAATTCTGATAACTGGGCTTGCGCCTTGTGGGGACCCTGGAAGCTGTGGTTGTTGAGTTGTCAGAATGGGGATTAGCTCCTGTGGGATACAAGGCTTGTAAAATAGGACCCCTGCTCTTGTCCAATGTAAATTTCATATTTTTGTACTTGAATGGACCTGTGTGGACTCTTAATCACTTCCACGAAAGAGAATTATTTCAATCTGCTCTTTTGACTGACAACTGACAGTTATATCAACATATCAAGGGCAACTGTGGTTCCTGTTCGTGTAGGATGTTACATGTTTTTTGAATGCATTTATTAGTGGTGATAGTATAAATGCCCAATAATAGGTAATGGTTTGGTAAAGAATGATATATCTATGTCATATATTATTTAGATCTACAGTTGATTTGGGATTATATTGATACTGTACTCTTGAAGCATTGGCATTTGTAGAGAGCAAGGGGGAGAGTATCTATACAATATAATTCTCAGGGATATAGATTACGTGCACGTATGCATATGTATTTTGTGCATACATCATTTTTGTGGAGATAAATCAGGATGATATTTTGTGTTCCTTTTTTAGGGAAGCTTGACAGTTGATAGAGGAGGGAGATGAAGGATAAAGAAAAAAATCATCCCACCAAAATAATATCATTCTATTAATAGAAATTTATAGGCTGGTATATACATTAAATGATATAGTATCTTGCCTGGACGGCAAAAGCCTGGCAAGCTATCCATGATGTATTCGATATGCCAAATACAGTAACAACAAGTCTCACAATGGAGATGTTACTAGGCCCCGCTCGAGCAAATCGATGAACAATGGGAGGACAGTGACAGTGACAGTGACAGGATATAGTATGATATTTTTCAAAATGTTAAATGGTAGTTGTCTGAATAAAGTTTTTCTTTTAAGCATGGTGATTTAGAATTCTGTTAATGATAAGATTTCAATGCCACCTCCTCCACCAGTGTCCCTTCCCCACTCCCATTGACTCAGGGTTCCTCCGTGCCCTTGATAAGTTTAGTTGTCTTTGACTATCTGTTATTTTCATACCATGTTTCTTTATATGAAAGAGATCATTCTGTATCTGACTTTCTCCTTCTGGTTGACTTCACTCGGCATGATACCCTCCAGTTCCATCAATGTAATAGCAAATTGCATGATTGCATGTTTTCTTATAGCTAAGAAGTATCCGATTGTGTATATACACCACAGTTTATTTATCTAGTCATCTGTTCTGAGTTGTTTGCAGGTTTTTGTGTATTGTGAATTGTGAATAGTGCTGCAATAAGAACAGGGGTGAAAACAAGACAGTAGCTTTTAAGTAATTTTAATGTTATTCCTTGATAGTTTCTGCATTTAAAATATCTCTTTTTTTAAAAAAATAATCTCATTTTTGATGGTGTAGGAAGTTGACTTGAGTTACTGATAAAAAAAGGAAGGAAAAACCGATCCAAATTTTGAATCAGAAGCAACTGTGATAAATTCATTATGCTTTCTGAGGGTGGCAGAAAAAATGTAATAGTGCCATTCAATATAAATTTTATTACTAAAACGTAGGAATTAAAAAAAAAATCAGGGAGTTGAGGTGAAGTAATTTTGGAGAAAAGTATTTTAGGTAACTAAAAGTTTGGGGAGATGGTTATATATTGAAATAATTTTTGTGAAGAGGAAGTGGCCTTATGAACAATTAAAATTTTTGTATGTTTAATTTGAATTAAATATATTACACAAAATAAACTCATTTGATTAATCTCACACCACAGATAATTTATGCTATCATTTAGTAAACATGTATACATATTAATGAATATATGCATATATACTTAAATATATCAAGGGCAACCAAGGCAACATTTTTACCAGTGACAGAACCATTTGCTGAAAGCTTTCTTAATTGAGAAGCAATATAGCATGGTACTTAATAGTATTTTAGGTTCGGAGCCAAGTTATCTGGGTTTCTTACTATGTGAACATTGCCAAATTACTCTTAGCCTCAGTTTCCTTCATTAGTATGATACAAATAATAATGACACCTACCTCATAGTTTTGTTAGTATTTCACCGCATGAAAAAGTCTTCTAAAACATAATAAGGCTAGGAAAAAAATCCAGTTATTATTATACTCTTGCAGAGAGTTATAAAGGAAAAACTATATCTGAAGTCTTAGGTTATAAGTGCCATTTTCTTCATAATTTATCATTGTGTAGAGGTTTTCACCTCCAAGATTAAATTTGTTTATATAAGTAAATGGTGAGAACATCTGAGGAGCATGATTTGTTTTTTGTTTTGTTTGTATGTATCTTGTTTTAAATATCATAGAATAATTATGATTATAATAATTATATGATTATAATAATTATGATATAATAATTATATAACATTTCCTTTTGCGTCCTATTTCTACATGATTATGATAGATTTATTTTCTGAAATTAATTAAAAGGGAAATTTAATGTTTTATTTGTATTTACTTAAAGACTTAAATTTTTTATATTTAGGTTTTCTTCATTGTAATGAATACAACAGTCTGAGATTGAGGTGGTTGAGACAGACCTTAGAATCTTTCATCCCACAACCTTTGATAGATGTAATTAAAGTGTCTGAATTGGATGGCAGAGAAATGGGAGATGTTCATCCAGAAACATTTGACAAGGTACTTTTTATTGCATTGTGACAGACTGGTAGGCTCCCAATGATCCCATTAACATTTTGTTTTGTGTTTGTTTTCCATCTGCTTCCATACTTAGCCTGACACAATTTTTCAGTACCCTGGGAAATTTTGATGAAGTGAACATGGAAGCAGTTTTCATTTGTTGGTCTGCATGGTTCAAAGGAAGTGGTACCAATGTGATTGTTATTATAGAATGGTCTTTATTTCCAGGTACTTCACAGATACTCAGGAAAAGATCCATTAGTTTTTGGGTCAATAGACTAACATGTGCAATGCAGTGCTGTAACTTGGTAACATTTCAACCAACATTTCAGAAAATGGTGGTTGAAATAAAGGAGAAAATTTCAAGAAACTGAAATTGAAATGTTTCTCTTAAAAATAAATTCTGAGAATTCAGAAAAGAAAGGAAGATATGTTTAAAATTCATATCTGTATAAAATATGATGTTGTAGTCATCATAGTATGAAATACTATACGACTTTTAGTCATCTCCTCATCCTCCCATTCTTCCTTTCTCAAAAAATAAGGGTATAAAAGAAATGAAAACCAGGCATTAAAAGTAACATTTTTTTGAAAAAATAGTGAAGAGATTTCATGGAGAAGAGTTAACTATGTTTTGGTTTTATAATAAATGTTAATGAAAGTTTTCATTTCTTGCTATTTTTGTCATTTTTCATTGTTTTATTCTTTGCATCTAAGAATGTATTTTGTTCATAATTTACATTTTATGCCTTTTCTTCTAGGTGTTAGTTGATGCTCCGTGTTCAAATGATAGAAGTTGGTTGTTCTCGTCTGATTCTCAGAAGGCTGCTTATAGAATAAGCCAGAGGAGGAATTTGCCTGTTCTGCAGGTAGAACTCTTAAGGTAAGTTGTCCAATATAAAATTGTATTTGAGTTTTAATTTTAGTTGGAAAAGGCATGATTAAGTATACGTTAATAATTACAGACTTTAGTAGATATTAAGTAACATGACATAAGAAAGTTCTCACATGCAGTTTCCTATGCGGGTATCAGTAATATCTTCCCATCTTAGAAATTATCCCCCATTTTCCTTTCAGCTTTTATGATGCTGCCCCTTTGCCACTGGCCTTCAATGATATGTAGTTCTAATCCTTAATTATTTTTAATCACATTTCCTTTAAAAACGTTTCCATTTTATTTAGTCACCATGAATTACTAAGTTCATGGTGGAGCGATGGCTGGAGCGATAGCACAGCGGGTAGAGTATTTGCCTTGCACGCAGCCAACATAACCAAACTGAGTTTGATTCCTCCACCCCTCTGGAGAGCCCGGCAAATCTCGCCCGCAGGGCAACCCGGCAAGCTCCACGTGACGTGTTCAATATTCAATATTCAACAAAGTCTCATGATGGAGACGTTACTGGGCCCGCTCGAGAAAGTCAATGAACAACAGGAGGACAGTGACAGAATTACTAAGTTATTCATAATTGGGTTTCCAGGCATACAATGTTTCAACATCAATCTCTTCACCAGTGTTCACATCCCTCCACCAACTGCAGCCCTCTCCCCACACCTCCTGTCTTTACCTCTAAAAGAAAGCCCCTTTTTTTTTTAAAATATAACTTTGGCATGGTGGTTTACAGTATTGTTGGCAATAGGGTTTCATGAACAACACTGTACCACTTTGCCTATCTGTGTTTTCTGTAGTGGGCAGTGGCATCCCTGGTGTGGTGGGGAGGAACAGTTGATGACCCAGGGCTCATCATAATAGGCTAAGTTACAATTGGGAAGTGCTTTTTATGTCCTTGCTTTAAGGACATAAATTGGGGAGGTCGGTGTTGTAAGTATTCATCTTTTTTTTTTTTTCTGAAAATGGGTCATTATGCTATATGTTTGGAAACCTATTATCCCACTACCGGATTCCATCATCCTATGCTTTCTTTCACCAGAATCTGAGCAGCCCTTTTTAAAGGGGTCTTAGGCAATGCAATTTCATATCTGTGTATGCTTTTTATGTGTGTGTGTGTGTGGGGGGGTCAGTTTCTTTAGCCTCCTGTTTGTGAATCTGTGCCTGGGTGTCCAAAGGTTGAAAACCATTGTTCTATCCCCTTCCTGGTCTGAGGATCAGTACACAGGACGGGTGGCAGTCTGCAGGTGTGAAACGTTGGAGAATTCTGGTCTAAGTGACTCAGTCTCCTAGGTAGTTGTAGCTCTTTGTTATCATTTATCACCACAAAGAGATATTATATTTTCATTAATACAGAGGCATTTGGGGACATCCTGTCCTGGTTTCAAAAGTGGTTTTTACTTGTACCCTATACTAATTTAGTTTAGTTTAATGCTGAATAAAAACTCCTGGGACATTTGAAATATGTTTACTCACAATTCTCAAAATTCTGTTGAAATTCATTTAAATCAAAACAGAATCTGAGAACTTGTCTACAGAACTGAATTTTCCATGGCGTGGATACGGGGAATAGAGTGCAGAGTGCGGTAGCAGCGGAGGAAGGTTTGAGGTGGAAACCCTGAGAAATGATGGAGGGAAACAGGATACCAGTGGGTGTTTTATTGGAACATCGTATGCATAAAACCTTATCATGGACAGTATAGTAACACACATTGACTAACATTAAAATTTGAATGTATATTGTTAAATCGTGCCTTACCATTCAGGATTTCTTGTATGTAGATTGAGAATATGTGGCAGCTTATATATACTCTGACAATGCTTTATGTCTAACTTTCATTCTTCCTTTTATACTTATGAATACTTTTGGGTTTTGTTATTTTTTGTTTGTTTGTGCTCAGGGCTTTCTCCTGGCCCTGTGGTCATAACTCACTCCTGACTGTGCTTGGGACCCTGTGTAATGCCAGGGATTTGTTGGGCAGCCTACAAGGCAACTGCCATAAGCCCCACACTATCTCTCTCACCCACTTATAAGTATATTTTTATTGTAAAGGAGCCCTACATTTGATAGGAACTTCTACAAATAGGCTGTGTACCATTCCCAAAAATTAAAAATAAAAATTATCACGACATTCATCTGAAGAATATAAAATTTTATTTGCCGCTTTAATTGACAATAAAGAAATGAACATATGGCATAGTCTTGTATTACAACCAATAATAAAACATGGTCTTGTTCTTTTAACAGATTCTGTATCAGTTCATTAGTATGCTTACTGATAGCACTAACCAAAGGGTTTTTATACACTTTTCTGATTTGGTAGTTAGACTCTGTATGCTTTCAGTGATTTAGCTTAACCCTAAAATATTTTTAAAAATTCTTTATTGTCTTTCCTTTCTAATTCCCGAGTTACTACTTTTGAGATGTTACATGGATTCTGCTCTAAGTCTTCTTTCTCAAGCATTTTGTCTCATTTCTTAGCTATACCTCTTATTCTGGCCATGCTAGTATTAATACTTTATACCTTACAGGAACATTAAATCATATTATGTTTTATTACATTTGTGACCTCTTATTTAGCACTGAGAAAAGCAACCAAGCTTCTGAGGATATAATTTTTCTTCTCCGTATCATGAAATACCTTTCCTTTATTTTTTTGGCTATTACTAATCTTTGAATTTTCTAAATTCCATATGTTATTTATATACTTCTATTTCTCCTATTTGTCTCATTCAATGTAATACAAATTTTGTTTATTCCTCTAAACCTGTGATTATTATTAAAACCTAAATAAAATGTGTTCTTTGGTACAAATATTATATTTGCAGTATTTTTATTGTAAATTCAGGTAATGCAAATCTAAGGAAAAAGAGTTTTTGACTACAAACCCAAATAAGTTCCAGATTTTTTCATCATAGAATAAACCATTTGAATCAAGATTTATACTCTTCTAAACATTCTCAATAACTTATTATAAATTTGATATATAAATAGGGCTACCATTATATATATTATTTTATAGTTTTATAAATTTTGTTTTAAATATTTCTCTTTTTTATTATAAGCGGGGGTCACAATTATGCCAATTATTACTGGACATTCTCAGGGCTTGCTCCTGACTTTTTGCTGAGGAATCACTTCTGGTGGAGCACAGGAAACCATATGTGATGCCAGGGATTAAATGAGTATGGGCCATTTTCAGGAGAAGTCCTTAACCTCTATACAATGTGCCTAGCCCACAATTCCTTTTAGATTTTCCCTTATAGATCTACTTTGCTCTCTACAAGTTCTGTAGCATTTTCATCAGTACATAATGTTATGTTCAGTTTATTTTGGATATTTACATAATTTTATTTTATTATATATAAAATATATAATAAAATATATAAAATATATAATATGTATATACAGATATATTATATATATGTCCTGAAAGAAGTTTTATTGGAAACACATGCTAGCAATTTCCTTGCATAACAGAAAATGGAGTTGAGATTCTAATAATTCAAAACATGTACTAAAATGCTTTCTAGTACATCTATAATAGTTCACCCTTTCTTTTGAGCTTGGTAATTTTGACTGCTTCTTCTTAAATTATTCTAATGTCATAAATTTTATGATCATATGATCTAATGATTTTGTTCTTATTTATTCTATTAATTTACTCTTATGTATAAATTTTTGGTTTCTAAGATTGTTGAATGTGTGCACTTTTCTCTATTTGATGACTTCAAATGATATAAACTGTTGTACTATAAATATGTATCTGTAGCACTGTAGCACTGTAGTTCCATTGTTCATTGACTTGTTTGAGCGGGCACCAGTATCGTCTTCATTGTGAGATTTGTTGTTACTGTTTTTGGCATATTGAATATGCCACAAGTATATTCAATATGCCAGGCTCTGCTGTGTGGGCAGGATACTCTCGGTAGCTTGCCGGGCTCTCCGAGAGGGATGGAGGAATTGAATCTGGGTTGGCCGCATATAAGGCAAACACCCTACCTGCTGTGCTATGGCTCCAGCCCAAATGTATATATAAGTACATATATATACGTATATATATATTCAAAATTATTTTATAAGGCGGTTTATAATATTCGATTACAGTAAATATTAAAACACCAATCCCACCACCATTACACCTTCCCACCACTAAATTTGGAATGTTTCTATTCCAAGCCCCAATCCCTTTCCCAAAGCACAACCGAAATGATATATTTTGTGCTGTCTGTTATGGAAAACCACTGAAAATGCTACAAAAAAAGTATTCATATAGGAGACAGTGTGGAGATTGTTCTATTTTGGCAGGGGCCATTACAACATTCTTTAGTGTATCACTAACATCTAAATCAGATCTTTCCCTCTAGACCTATTTATTTTATTTCTTATCTGAGAACTCAGTTTGAAAGTCTTTCAGTCACAGAAAATCAACTTGTCATGAAGGAACTGAGGCTTCCAAACAGTGTGGGGTAGGAAATGGGAGGAAACGAAAAATTATACTAGTAGTAATATAAGCACAGTGTTAGAGGTTCTTTGGCAGTTTGTTGGTGGTGAGGTGCAATGGCTTTGTACTTTAACATAAACTTTAACACCATTATAACCATGTTGCCTAAGCTATAATAATAAGAAAAGAATAACATCATCTAAAACAATAACAGAATAGTTCTATTTATGAAAAGTTTGGGTATTTTCATGTATTTTGTGTAGATCTCATATATTTAGTGCTTGTTGTTTCCTTGAAAATCAGCAAAGCATAAATCAAAAAAAGAAACCCCACAATCCTGCATCTTTTCCTCTCTTTTCTCTTAGTAATTGCCATACCACTGTTCATTTGCCTAAGTCAGAAATCCCTCTCCAACTCCCCTTTCCCTTATATCCCAATCAATCACTAAGACATTTCAATTGTATCTGTTATAGTTTTCTCCATCCTAATAGCCCAACTTGAGCCACCAGCATCTGTCACCTAATCCGTACAACTGACGCCTCAATGCCCTAAGTCTTCAGGTATGATATCTACTATTTCCCTCTCCACAGTAAATGTAGAGAAGTTTCAGATATGTTTGAAATGTGAATCTGATCATATCATTCTCCTTGAAATCCTGCAATTGTTACCCATTACCCATACTGTTTCAATCTTTTTAGTATGCTATTCAAATCCTTTCTGGTTTTCTTTTCACTTCACCACTTATCATCTCAGGACTCTTTTTGCTTCCAACTAAGCAATTTCTGACTCGCCATATAGTGTCATGTCAGAAGCCAGAGCATTTCCTATTTTATACTTAAGTGTCCTTCTAACTGATCCTCCAGTTTAGGGAATGATAAGTAATTTGTTCTTTAGGAATCAGTTCTGACATCTCCTTATTGAAGGCCTATGTGACTCTAGGATTGATAATTAATCTCTTTATATTCTTGCTGTAGTGTAAAAGTATATTGATTGTCTGTTTTTCTGCTTGACATTTCCTCAGTACTTATCCCTCTTCAACAGAGCTGTCAACCTAAAGGGAGCAGATATTGTCTTAATGTTTTTATTCCTAGCAAATTATTTGATATCTGACATAAAGAAGGGAATCAGCAAATATTTGTTTAAAAACAGTAAATTACAGGGACTGAATATTTATAATGTAGATATCAAGTTAAATTAGTAGCAAGATTAGCTTGACAAAAGAATGGCGATTAGACATAAATGTAAAGCAATTTAAGTAATTTGATTATGTTGCTGTTTTATAACAGAAGCATAGTATTTTTGTCTTAGGTTATTACCTCTCATTTAGTATATTTTTCTTAAAAAATACAACTAGTTGTAATGACTTTATTTGATTTTATTTGGGGAGAGTGAGTGTTGGGTCATAACTGTCTATGCTCAGGGTTTATACCTGGCTCTGTGCTTAAGGATGATTTCTAGCTGGCTTGGGGAACTGTATGTGATTCTAGGGATCCAACCCAGGTCAGCCACAGGCTTTACCTGCTGGACTATCGTTCTTGCCCTAGTATATTATTTTTAACATCGCATAGCATTTCAGTCATTGTCACAAAGATCATGCATGATCTAAACCTCACAGCACTTTATTCCAAACAGGTAAAGATTTTTATTTTATTCTCTTATGCTCTTGCTCTACAAAAGGTATGACTTTTTTTTACTGTAGCAGTGTAATGGCAGGCAGGGCACAAAGCTGATTCACAGTCATAATGAACATAAGCTTTCATGTAATCATATGATTGGAAAGACCATCATAGTGACCATAATGCTCTTCTGCATTGACGTGCTCTGCTCCCTGGGTTTTTAGGAGAGATTATGTTTTATTTTTGGTTTTGGGTCTATACCTTGTGACAACTCAGGGCATCCTATTGACTCTGAGCTCAGGGATCACTCTTGGCCGTGTTTGGGGGACTAAATGTGGTACCGGGGATTGAACCCAGCTTGGTTGCATGCAAAACAACTGCCCTCTCTACTACTGTTTCATATAAAAAGGTGTTTCTCTAACTTGTCATTGAATCCTTTCACCCTTTTGTTTTAAGGTTTTCACCACTAGAAATAAAGGGTATAAGTGCAAATATGAAAGAGAACAAGCACAATGATGTGTCTGAGTTTTGATCAAATTATCAAGGATCAGTAGTATAATTTTACTTTTGTCTGGAATGAGCAATTAGAAAGTAAGAAAACAATGTTTCCTGGACAGATATTAAGTAAACAGAGTAGCATGAAGAATACACAAAAGGAGTGTATATATAGTTAAGAGGTTAATAAAGAAGACTTTCTTGATTTTACAAGACTACATATTTGTCTGTATATGCTTATGAATATGATGCTCAAGATATTTTATGCCTTCCATGATAACATGTTCATTTACTTTACCTTATTAGAAATTATTCATATTTATATTAAATAGGATAATGTTCAAAATTTGCTTTTTGAAGGATATTATCAAACCAACTATTAATCTTGTGTAACTTTATGAATGTGTGATCAATTTCTGCTTTTCCCTCTTTCAAGTGTTGTGATGGCTAGGGGGTTATACACACAGTTGGCCATTGGACGTTATACTTTTTTAGTTGTGATGCTTCCACAGATTCCAGTTACACTGCTTACTCAGGGTTGCCATGGTGCTCATGCACATTTTGCCAGGGTTTGCAATCCAGACTGTGGTGCTCACCCAACTATGGCACTGACACTGTATCTCACTATGCTGTATCCAGTGGTTTCTTGAGTGCCAGGGATCACAGACAGCAAAACTTCTAGGCCAAACAGTAGAGGTGCTGGAATCACAATTTGTACATGCTACGGCCCTGGGGATCATACCCATGACCTCAAGCTCGCAGTACAAGTGCTCGTCATTTCTCAGTCCCCTGTGATCATAATTTTGATAGAAATTTCTTGATGTTAAAAAAGTTATATTAGTAGATATGAAAATTTGTAAAATGCTTTGAGTTACTGTGTTTAGAATTGTATACAGTCATGAAAATAAATTTCTCCATGACAACTTTACAGGAAACTATTGTGAGTGATGACATGAGAGAGATCAGTAAGCATAAGAGTTTATTGAATACTTATTCTTCAATTACCCATATAGAAATGGAAAAGTTAGAATCTTCTATTAGACTCATATTTGTCTCTGAAAAATATTTTCCGAAGATGAGAATATGTGCATGAATATACTGTTAAGTTGAATATTGTCCATAGATCATTTTTTTGTTTACCAATGTCTGAAAGGCCCTCTTGCCTTTATTCACCAAACCTGCCCCTCCCCACCCCCCAGCTCAGTTCTGTGGACCAACTCTCCAGTTCCATTGCCTTTGGTTATGGGGTACTATTTGAATGTATACTTTCATTAAAAAATATCTCAAATTAATTTGACTAATCACTTTTGTTATATATTATGTTTGTATTGCATAATCATAAGAAAATAGTGCTGGCAAATACACTGATTATATTATTATATACACAAAGTTGTTTCAGGAAGTTGTCATGATGTTTGTGCAAGCAAAGTTACACAAATTTTATGTGGGAAAGCATGAACTGAAGAATGATTTATAGCAAAAGTATAGATCTTATTGCAGTAATGTATCATGTCAACCATTTTCTCAGAGGAAATCAATCAATCAGTTTAAAATACTGACCCCTCCTGGTTTTCCTTTTTTACTACTTGACAAGTAAAATCCAATTTGTGAACTTACTGACAAAGGAAGCTTAGATTATTTTGTAATGTCTTAAAATATTATATAAATCATCAGATAACAGTGCTAAACAAGTGACATTATGACAGCAAAAATTCTATTTTAAAAGAAACATTAAAAAATCACCAACATCTCTTCTGACATGCTCTTAAGCTGAGATAAGGTATACCTAGTGACCGTGGAGCCTGGAGCGTCATCTTTGGAGTAAGGTTCATTCAAATGAAGGATTTACACCAACTTCAACTAGGTTTGTATTTGCTTCTACTGATTCCGTTCACTTTGCATTGTATCATCATTTACTTAGGCGAGTGCTTGAATAAGAAAATAAAACCAATGCAAGTACTGCTACTGTTTTACTATTTCTCCTCTTCTCTACTTCTTAATTATTTAAGTTAGGTGGAAGAGACAAGAGATTCTGAGTTTTAAAAATTTTGTTCTGGGGAGGGCAGAAAGCACATTTCTTTTAAATTATCATCAAGAGACAAGTACTGCCCATTAAATGAAATTCTTGAAGAATTATAGAAGGTCTGAGGAGACATCCTTACCTGTGGTTTATAGTAATTGTATACTAAGTACATCTCAGATGTTGAATGATAGCATAAAATGCAATCTAGAAACTAAGAGCTTATCAACATTTTATTTCAAAAGTTAATTATTAACCATGCATGTATACTATTTGGCAGGGTAGGGGTAGGAAGGTGGGGAGGGGGTCATTTTACAACGTCATTTGTTTGATGTAGCATGACAAGGCAGTGCTGCATAAGCCTCTCCCCTCTTCTGGGGGTCTGGGATGGAAACTTGAGGTTAGGGGTGAGATGGGGAAGAAACTTTGGTGTGTTAGGTGAGTGGGGAAGAACTCCTGAGATTCCTCTCTTTCCTCTAGTGCTCTCGCTGGGGCTACTGGGCTTGGAGTGTCTTATTCCTTGGAGGCCATGTAGACCATTAGGTCAACCACCCTGCTGCTATAGCCGAACTCATTGTCATACCAGGAAATGAGCTTGACAAAGTGGTCATTGAGGGCAATGCCAGCCCCTGCATCGAAGGTGGAGGAGTAGGTGTTGCTATTGAAGTCGGAGGAGACAACCTGTTCATTGGTGTAGCCCAGGATGCCCTTGAGGGGCCCCTTGGCAGCTAGTTTCATGGCTTTCTTGATCTCATCGTATTTGGCACCTTTCTCCAGGCGGCAGGTCAGATCCACGACCGACACGTTGGGAACGGGGACCCGGAAGGCCATGCCCGTCAGCTTCCCGTCCAGCTCCGGGATGACCCGACCCAGGGCCTTGGCGGCCCCCGTGGAAGCAGGGATGATATTCTGGCCCGCCCCTCGGCCATCGCGCCACTGCTTCCCGGAGGGGCCGTCCACGGTCTTCTGGGTGGCCGTGGTGGCATGGACGGTGGTCATGAGCCCCTCCACGATGCCGAAGTTGTCGTGGATGACCTTGGCCAGGGGGGCCAAGCAGTTGGTGGTGCAGGAGGCGTTGCTGACAATCTGCAGCTCATTGTGGTACTTCTCATGGTTCACGCCCATCACGAACGTGGGGGCGTCGGCAGAGGGGGCCGTGATGATGACCCTCTTGGCGCCGCCCTTCAGGTGGGCGCCCGCCTTCTCCAGGGTGGTGAAGACCCCCGTGGACTCCACGATGTACTCGGCGCCAGCCTCCGCCCACTTGATGTTGGCGGCGTCTCGCTCCTGGAAGCTGATGATGGCCTTCCCATTGATGACCAGCTTTCCGTCCTCGGCCTTCACGGAGCCCCGGAACTTGCCGTGGGTGGAGTCATGCTGGAACAGGTAGGCCATGTAGTTGAGGTCCAGGAAGGGGTCATTGATGGCCACGATTTCCACTTTGCCCGTGAGAATGGCCACCCTGGTCACCAGGCGCCCGATGCGGCCAAATCCGTTCACCCCGACCTTCACCATCGTCTGCCAGGAATGTGGTGCCCGCTGGGCGCTGCACCGGAAAGAGGCGGTTTCTGTGGAATGTGGAGCAACAGACCGAGTCCTGGCCACAAAATTAGGTCGTTTTTCTAGGTGCTGCGGATATTATCAAGCAAGTAATACTTGACGGTCCTAGGGGGAATTATGGAATATGCTAAGATGGTAGTAGAGGGGGGAATAGGCAGGTGGTAAAGGGATAGCAAAATTTACTCAGGCTAAGGATGGGTGTAGTTATAAAAAAGGTGTATTTTGCAAAATAAGTAAATGATAGGTATTTAAAACTGAAGATAGCTTCCTAATGACTGTTTCTAGTAATGAAGTAAAACATCTCATGAGGCATTTAGAACACGTGGAGACATGTAAAAAATAAAATAAGCCATCCATTGAAAGAGACTATGATACGGACTTGTGTTTTGACTGCATATATATATATATATATATATATATATATATATATATTACAATAGCAGAAGTCACTGATGTATACAATTTCATACTTTGTTTTCAACTTAATTTATTGTGAGCATTGTAAGTTTCAAGTGGTTTTTGAGGACATACTTTTGAAATGATTGCATCATAGTAAATTACTCATTTATTATTTACTTATTTATTGAGGTAGTCTGATGCCTCTAAGACTGCTCTATCCTGACAAAATCTGATAAATGCAAAGTAGTTACAAAAATATCCTAATGAAAAAAATACATTTTTTTGCTTTGTTTTTTAAAATGAAGATAAGAACATAATTAACTCTATCAGAAAGAGTTTAGCTACCAGTCTGTGAGTCATTTTTTTATATATATTTTTTATTTCTAAGAAAGAACTGCCTCAGTTAAAAAAAGGTAGAAAACCCAGTTAAATCTTCACATATGTATGCTGATAATTGACCTCCTTGGTAAATAGACTAAGGAATGTTACTATGCTTTGAGCATATTTTCTCAGCTAAGATTGCTCATGGCAAATGCAATCTAGACTCTAGCTTTATGAAGCATGGCTATCTGGAGAATGTCAAGTAAAATCCATAAGGCATGTTGGAGATATGACATAAGTCAACTACTCCCTATTATGTGACATGGTTTGTGACCTTAGAAAACTCACTTATTCTGAGCTACAAAATATATATCCAATACCTGAAGAAGACTTGGGAAGCTGTGGGCTGGAGAGAGAATCCAGTGGGTAGGGCACTTGCATTGTAGGGGCTGACCTGGCTGTAGGTGCCCCATATGGTCCCCTGAGCACTGCCAGGTGTGTTTCCTTAGGTAATTTGGCAATTTGCAGACTCAAGAGTAAGCCCTGAGTAATTCTTTGGTAGTTATTTGGTAATTTGCAAAGCCAAGAGTAAGCCCTAAGCACCACTGGCTGATGCTCACTCCTCAAACTCCAGGTTTTTTTTTTAATAAAATAAAATAAATCTTATCAAAGATTTGATAAGAAAGCCATATCAAAAACCTTAGGTCTTTCTCTCTTCTTGTGTCCTTGAAATTTATTGTAAAGTGAGACTTCTAGTTCTTGTCAATATGAATTTGATTTGGTAATTCAATCCTCTGTGTTAAACTTAGCCAGCAACTCCAACTATATCTCTAATAAAAGTAAAAAATATGATTTGTATCTGAATCTCATCTCAAACCTCTTATTTCAGTCCTAAAGGTAGCTATTACAGCATATCAGCTATGATCCATATGTCCTCTGTATATAAACATGAAAACAAGATTTTTAATTCTTTGGTAATTGTACTATTTTATTAAAGCATCCAAATTCATTGTCATAAGGTAATACACTTATTTTTTAAATAACAATGATATATAGTGATATCCTCTTTATTTATTTTTCATTTTTGCTTATTTTGGTGTTTTGACCCATAACTGGCAGTATTCAAGGCTTGCTACTAGCTCTGTTCCTGAGGAATATTCCTAGCAGGGCTCAGAGTACCATATGTGGTGCTGGGGATTAACTTGGGTTAGCCACATACAAGGCAAATTTCTTACCTACTGTACGATCACTCTAGCCCCCTCTTTTTATATTTATCAATTAGCCTTGGCTGAGGTTTAATAATTTTTATTTTTATACTTGTATGTCCCTGACAATGCTTAGGGGATCATCCTATGATAGCAATTGCAGATGGGTGGTGATTGTCAATAAGTTTACAATATGTTAGGTGTTTTATTAATTTGTCATAGTTCATTCACTGTCATATTATTCATGGATGTGTTAGGGGTTTAAATTATTTTTCCTCAATAACTTAAATGGCTTCTAGTGACTAACAAAAAAAAATGAAGCTGTGCAGGACCTGGAGAGATAAATTGGGTAAGGTGCTTGTCTTGCATGTGGGCAAGCTAGTTCTGTCCTTGGCACCACATGTGGGCTGACAAGCACTGCCAAAAGTGATTCCTGAACACAGAAGTAGGAGTAATCCCCAAGCACTCCGGATTTGGTCCAAAAATCAGGAAAAGAAAGATGAAACTTAGAAAACAATAATTATTTATTTTATTATTTAGTAAAAAGTATATAATATGCATTTGAAACATAGGGACACATAATATTTTTTATTTCATATTATATGTGTGTGTATATATATATACTTATTTGTTTTAAATTTCCTCCTAGTGACTTATGTATGGAAAGTTTTGACATGAGTGTTTTTGATTTTGGAGGAAGCACTAATTTTTTTCTTTTTAACCATTTTTATATTCCTAATTATTACTTGATTTTCATTTTCTTTTTACCTCCTCTGAATTTTCTTTCTGCTAGGAACAACGACTTTTATGTCCAAAAGATTTGGCCTAAGTCTGAAAAGGCAAGATTAGGCCAAATCTATCCATCAGAAATCCTTGCAGCAGTTTCTTCTTTCACCAAAAAGGTTTTGATGGCACTTGGCCTCATTCTGTCACTCACTGCAGGTATCTGAACTCACCATGCTATTGACCTAAATGGATCACTAAAATTCTTTTAGTAAACTTTAGGGAATTTTTATTCTTTTATAACCTGGCCCCTGCGGGAGTCAGAAGACTTTGTTTTTTGATAGGAGATGGTTGTTGGTTTCTTCCAAAGAATTGTGTAGAGCAGTGATTCTCAACCTTTTACTGACTGTGTCTCTTCTGACCTTATTTTTTCCCCTGTGCTTCCCCTCTTCTGCTTGTTGCCCCTTGTCTCATTCTGTGGACTCCACATTTACATGATTTTTCACCTATTGCCTAATTGAGACATCCCAGGGCCCCACTATTTACCAATAGACCCCACTTGAGAAATGCTGATTTGGAGGAAGGTTGTTTCCAGACTCTGCTCTGTAAGGACAGGATTTCTGTAGAATTATTTCAAGAGCCATGTTGAGGGAAGAAGGGGACTTGAATAGAATCTTTTTTTTTTTAATTTTATGAATCACAGTGAAATAGTCACAAGTTTTCATGTTTGGGTTACAGTCACACAATGATCAAACACACATCCCTCCACCAGTGCACATTCCCCACCACCAATATTCCCACTATATCCCCCCCTTTCCTACCTTCCCCCTGCCTCCATGGCAGACATTATTCCCCATAATCCTCTCTATTTTGTGGCATTATGGTTTGCAGTACTTACACTGAGAGGTCATCATGTTTGGTCCTTTATTTCCTTTCTGCACACATCTCCCATCCCGACCGATTCCTCCAGCCATCATTTTCTTAGTGATCCCTTCTCTGTTCCAACTGCCTTCTCCCCTTTGCTCATGAGGCAGACTTCCAGCTATGGAACATTTTACCTATCCCATGTATCTACTGTCCTTAGGTGCCAGCCTCATGTTATGTTGTTTTATAATGAGTGCAGTCCTTCTATGTCTGTCTCTCTTTCTGGCTCATTTCATTTAGCATGATACTCTCCATGTCTATCCATTTATAAGCAAAGTTCATAACTTCATCTCTCCTGACACCTGCATACTATTCCATGTGTACATGTACCAAACTTTCTTTAACCAGTCATCTGTTCTAGGGCACTTGGGTTGTTTCCAGATTTTGGCTATTGTGAACAATGCTGCTATGAACATATAGGTACAGATGTCATTTCTACTGTGCTTTTTTGCATCCTCAGGATATATTCCGAGATGTGGTATTGCGGGATCATATGGAAGCTCAATTTCTAGTTTTTGAAGGACTGTCCATATAGTTTTCCAGAAATGCAGGACTACTAGACATTTCCACCAATAGTGAGAGATTGTCCCTTTTCCTCCACATCCATGCCAGCACTGTTTGCTTTAGTTCTTTTGAGTGTGTGCCAGTCTCTATGGTGTGAGATTATATTTCATTGTTGTTTTGATTTGTATCTCCCTGATGGTTAGCAGTGTGGAGCATTTTTTCATGTGCCTTTTGGCCATTTGTATTTGTTTTTTGAGGAAACTTCTGTTCATTTCTTTTCCCCATTTTTTGATGGGGTTGGAGTGTTTTTCCTTGTACAGTTCTTCTAGTGTCTTGTATATCCTGGATATTAACCCCTTATCAGATGAGTATTGGGTAAATATTCCTTCCCATTCTGTGGGCTCTTTCTGTATTTTGGTGACTGTTTCTTTTGAAGTGCAGAAACTTCTTAGTTTGTGGTCCCATTTGTTTATGTTTGCTTCCACTTGCGTGGTCAGTGCTGTTTCATCCTTAAAGATGCTTTTAGCTTCAATATCGTGGAGAGTTCTGCCTACATTTTTCTCAGTTTATCTTACGGATTCATGTCTGATATTGAGGTCTTTAATCCACTTTGATCTGAGTTTTGTGCCTGGCATTAGGCAGAGGTCAGAGTTCATTTTTTTGCAGGTAGCTATCCAGTTTTCCCAGCACCATTTGTTGAAGAGGTTTTCCTTGTTCCACTTCACATTTCTTGCTCCTTTGTCAAAGATTAAGTGGTCATACATTTGGGGGTCTCTGACAGAATATTCAACTCTGTTTCATTGGCCTACAGGTCTGTTTCTAGCCCAGTACCATGTTGTCTTAATTACTACTGCTTTGTAGTACAGTTTGAAGGTGGGGAGGGTGATGCCACCCATTTTCTTTTTCCCAAGGATTGCTTTAGCTATTCGTGGGGGTTTATTGTTCCATATGAATTTCAGGAGTGTTTTATTTATTTCTTTGACAAATTTGAATAGAATCTTGTATGCTGAACCAGAAGCAGCTAGAAGCCTAAGCCCCATCAGGTTAAAACTGTAGGATTTAATTTGAACAATTTTTATTTGTTTCTCTTGTTTTGTTTTAAGCTGTCATAAATCTGATAAGCAATCTATTTGTATGCACATTGGCCAAAGGCCAAAATTAAATCAATGTTTATGGTTTTATTCTAAACTTCTTCATTTTTTTGATGAGTGGGGACATTAAATTTAATATAAAGATTGCCATCTTGAAGTTAGGCAAACTTAATGTGTTCTGTTGATACTGTTCAGTAACTTAAGTGGCACAAAACTGGATTCCTTATGTTCAGTCTTAGCTGGGAGTTTTTAATTCTTAAGTCCTTACCCCCTACCCATTTTTTTTTAACAGTTGTGAAGATACACTTACCTTGAGATCGCCAAGTAAAATCCTTTAATAAATATTTTAAAAGTTTCCATGATCTATTTAAGGGGGATTAGTGTCATCATTGATCTCTTACCCGTACAGTATAAAAAATATCTCTTCTTCATGGGAGAAACCTACTGCCTGTTCAGGGAAGATAACTATCAGTGTTGTTTTGTATATTAGGCTGACAAAAGAATAGCTGCTGGCTATGATATTACTGAAAATAGCCAACTTGGTCATGTTTCTTTATCTTGAATTTATAGAACTTCTTTGATAATAAACAGTTTGATACCTAGAACTTCATTACTTACTGTGAGCACAGTGAAATACCCTCAAGGCTTGTAAAATAATGCATTTGAAACTGATGATCATGCTGAGTAACTAGAAATATCTGTTTTAGATACTTATAGTACCTGAAACTTAATTTTCAATCTGCATTTATATGATCAATTGTACATGAGCTTCAACTTTTCACCTTAATGTTTTCTTTGGTCCTAATAGAGATGGGGATGTTTTTAAAAAAAAAATTGCTTTCTTGCCCAGAATGCTGTTTGCTAGCAGAAATAGTAAACTAAAACAAACAGAGTTAACTGATGACAAACAGTGGAAAAAATGAAAGAAATGGGAACTACTGAAAAGGAACAAAAATAGAAACACTGGAAAGAAATGTTAGAAGCCAAAAATGTAATGTGAAAGAAAAAAAATGAAATGGTATAAAAAAGTAAATGAAACAATTACCTGAGTTGCTTAAAGAAGAAAATATAGGAAAATGTAGTGGGATTAAGCATTTAGGGGTTGATGGAAACAAAGAATAGTTTAAAGATTAAAGCTTTTTGATGCTCATAACCACTGATTAAAGATGAATTTCACTGTTATAGTAATTGGTTATTTTTATTAACGCATCAAAGCTGGAGCGATAGCACAGCAGATAGGACGTTTGCCTTGCACGCAGCTCCGACCTGGTCGGCTCAGGTTCGATTCCTCCGCCCCTCTCGGAGAGCCCGGCAAGCTACCGAGAGTATCTCGCCCACACAGCAAAACCTGGCAAGCTACTGGTGATGTGTTCGTTATGCCAAACACCGTAACAACAAGTCTCACAATGGAGACGTTACTGGGCCCGCTCGAGAAATCAATGAACAATGGGAGGACAGTGACAGTGGCAGCATCAAGCTAAGTTAATACCTTTTTTTAAAAGACTGTTATTTTATTCCTCTTATTAGAGTGACTATCCCCCCTCCTACCCCCAAATAACTTTCCTTTTTTTTTTTTTTTGTTTTGTTTTGTTTTTGGGCCACTTTGTGGTACTCAGGGATTATTCCTGGCTCTGCACTCAGGAATTACACCTGGTAGTGCTTGGTGGACCATATGGCATGCTGGGGATCTTAACCAGGACATCCGAAAGCAAGGCAAATGGACTACCCACAGTTCCATCGCTCTGTCCTTCCCCCCTAAGTAACTTTCCTTGAAAGATAATGACACCTTTGATACCATATATCTCAATTTAAAAATAGTGGTCTTGGTTCTTACACAGAGTCTTTTACTTACTAAATAATATCAAATTGTACCATTTAATTAGGTACAGGACCAAAGTTGCTAAGTATTCATACTGAATAGTTCACAGGATTTAAATTTCTCTGGAAGCTTATCTATGATACCAATTATGAAAAGAGAAAAATAATGTCTTTTATTTTGTAAATAGCTTGTTGGAGAAGGTTTGTTATTTTTATAAGCATGTCCTCTACTGCTTAATAACTCTATTGCTTTAACCTGTTCAATATCTTTTAGGTTGCTTAAACTATCATTATTTGGAAATTTTAATGTTATCTACAATGACATATATTTATTTTTTAATACACTAAAAATTCTCCTCCTATCTTTTAAGGTTGAAGTCATTCAGTTTTTAATATATAAACCTTGAGAACATACTCTTGATTTGTACTAGGTATGAAAGAACTAAGTGTATATAAATTCTGTTTTTAAATCGGTGAAAATTTATTGGTTGAGATAAAAAGAAGGGAGAGACCATTCCATGGAGAAGTACTGTAGATTTCCGAGTTTATTGAGATGAAGGTACCGGCAGAAGAACAAAGGCATGCGGGTCCCGGGGCTGAGATCTCCAAGCATGCTCAGATTGGGGCTGAGCATCCTCCACCCAGATCCTCCATCTTCCAGTAGGCGGGGTCACATCCACCAACTGGCCCCCTGGTGCCGTGTAATCTCATCAACGGCCAAGACCCAGAGACTACAAAACCCAGCTCCTGGAAGTGCCAGGCCGCATTTGCAGTCGCGTGACATCTTATTATCTCATTCTTACTTTTGGACAACCTGGCAGTCTACCGAATGTAACCTGCCCACATGGCAGAGTCTGGCAAACTCCCTTTGGTGTACCCAATATGCCAAATACCAGTAACAATGATGGGTCTCATTCTCTTAACCCTGAAAGAGCCTTGAATATGGCACTTTTTAAAATCTCAGGGCTCGGACGAAGGAGATGTTACTGGTGCCTGCTCGAGGTGGCAGTCACCAGTAACGTCTGGTGATTGAGATGGTTCTTTTGAATTAAACACAAAAGTTCACATTGTCAGAAGGGAACTAAAAAATAGTTATGCAGGTATCAAAATTTTCCAAGCATTTATAAAAATTAACAGGAATAAATTCTATTTCTTTGGTTAGGTAATTATACCTTATTGTCTGTTTTATTCTATAAGTAGAGATTTTTATCACATTCAAAGTTTTATCAAGAATCCTTGAGAGTGATATGAGATTTCTTATAGAAAATAGATTCTATGCAGTTATGGGAACTGGGTAGGCAGTCTATATGCTCAGGACTTCCTAAGCACTTTTCACTCATGACCCTGTTTTGCCTCCAAACTCTTTTGCATGATCCTGGGTATATAGGTCTATAAAATAGGTACATAAAGCAAACATTTACTGATAATCACAAGGAAATTTATTTCAAGACAAATTTTCAAAAAATTATGCAAATTCAATTGTTACAATTTAAGAAGCTATAATTTTTTACAAGTTATATATATAATTGTGCTTCTACTTCTTGCATGGGACTTAAAATTAGTGTGGCTAGTAACTAGCACATTTAGCAGAAGACACAGCACCTGAGAACTCAGAAGGACAAAGGAGAACCATGACCTTTTTTTGTACTTTTCTGTTATAGACAAAGAGAAACTATAGTCTTCTATCATAACCATCCAGCCTTGATAATATGGATAGTCTGCAGAAATCTTCAGTTCTTTATCATAACTTCTTCCCAATGATAGAGCATCCAACATTGATGATGGGGGTGGTCTGCAGAAGAGCTGGTACAGTTCTCTGTCATAGCCTCTCACCTATAAGGATCCAACATTGATGATGGTGGTAGTTCGTGGAAAAGCTGGTACAGTTGCTATGCCAACTTCATCCTTGTCAGGGATTCAGAGATCTGAAAGAAGATGGTGTGTTGCAGGAACTGCTTTTTAACCTACCTACAAACTGAGCCATAAATCCCTAGTAACGTGGGTACACTTTTACACATACATTTCAAGGAATTTTGACAATTATATAAACATTCACAATCCTTATCTCTGTCCGCCACACAGTCTATTCACTCCACTTACAAAGGTAACCATTTTTATGATTCGAGCTTTTTAAAAATTATAGATTGCCTATATTTTCTAAATTCACAAAATTGTAAACAGCATGTACTTATTTGCATCTTAAAACTTTTATTTAGTTTTTTAAAAATTTATTTCTTTTTATATGTATGAAGTTGCTTTGGTGGATGAGGCATAGAAACAACATCTGCTTTTGTGTTTTCTCCCATTGGGATCTACTAAGAGGTGTTTGGACAAGGTTTGAGACTATTAGTTCTGTAAGAGCTGCCTCTTTGGAGTTTATTTTAAACCTTTCTTTACTTAGGAACACAGTTTCTGTAGTCTTTCTCATTCATCGAAGCCCAAATTATTAAATTCTTAGTGATTTAGATAATTATCTCTAAGGCAAGGAGTCTTCCTTATTGTGACTTATTCTTTCAATTTCTGCTTCCAGATTCCTAAGATCTTTCCTGATGCTTTTTTCATTAATATGCACTCACAGTTTCAGATTTTCCTTTAGTCACTGTAAGTTTTGCTACCATGTAGTTCATTTTCTAAGATACCATACACAATGATTTTCTTAAAATCACTTTGCTCATTGCAAAATAGGGTAATTTGCTCATAGAAAAATAGTGTTTCCAGAGAGGAAGAGGATCTGTGTGTGTGTGTGTGTGTGTGTGTGTGTGTGTGCATATGTGTGCATATATGAATGTTTCGAGATGGAAAGGTGGGGGTAGAAGTACTGGCAGAGATTTATTTTACAACTGGCTCAGGCATTTGTGGAGGCTGGCAACTTCAAAATCTGTGAGTTGGCCCTTTAACCTGGAGACCAAAAAGAGAGTTGAATCTGTTGTTTAACTCCAAAGACTATCTGCTGGCAAAAGTCCTTCCTGCTTGAATGAGGTTAGTTTCTTGTTTTATTCATATTTTCAAATGATTGGATGAGAACCACACATATTTTGGAGGGCATTCTATTCTAAGTAGCTGTTCAACTTAAATCTTAAATCCCAACTTTATTCAACTTTATTCAAAAGCACCCTCATAGAAATATCTAGATATATTTGGGAACTATGGCCAGCCAATGGATACATAAAAGTAATAATTATACAGACTTTCTTTTTTTTTTAAAATTTTTTTTGTTTATTAGTGAAACACCACGAGGTACAGTTGTAGACCTACAAACCCTCGTGTTCGGGTTTCAGTCACACAATGATCAAGCACCCACTCTCCACCACCAATGAACCCAGCAGCCCTCCCACCCCCCCCCACCCCTCCTCACCCCACCTCTATGGCAGGGCATTTACTCTCTCCTTCCCTCAGGTGCCGTGGTCCCCAATAGAGGCATCGAGCAGCCACCTACAGTCCACACCCGGCACGCGTCTTGCATCCCGAGCGAGTCCTCCAAACACCCTCCACTTGGTGTTCCCTTCTCCATCTGAACTGTGTTTTCCCCCAGGATGTGCTGCCGGCTTTCAAGCCATGGAGCAGACCTCCTGGTACTTATCTCAACCATTTCTGGGTGTCCTTCTCCCATTCTGCCACTCCACATTCCCCAGATGAGTGCAGTCTTTCCATGCCTGTCCCTCTCTTTGTGACTTACTTCATTTAGCATGACACTCTCCATGTAGAACCACCTGTCTGCAAACTTCATGACTTCATCCCTTCCAACTGCTGTACAGTATTCCATTGTGTAGATGTACCAAAGCCTCTCCAAACAGCCATCTGTTCTTGGTTACTCAGGTTCCCTCCAGATTTTGGCTAATGTGAACAGTGCAGCATGAACATACAAGTGCAGATGTCATTTCTACCATACTTCTCTGCAACTCCAGAATACATTCCCAGGAGTGGCATTGCTGGGCCAAATAGGAGCTTAATTTCCAATTCCAATTGTCCATACTGCCCTCCAAAAGGACCGAACCAGTCGGCATTCCCACCAGCAGTGAAGGAGGGTCCCTTTCTCACCACATGCGTGCCAAAAACCAATTGCTTTTGTTCTTTGGGATGTGGGCCAGTCTCTGTGGTGTGAGATGATATCTCATTGTTGTTTTGATCTGCATCATCTTGGTGATTAGTGATGTAGAGCATTTTCTCATGTGTCTTTTAACCATTCGGATTTCTTCTTTGAGATAAGTTTCTGTTCATTTCATCACCCCAATTTTTGATAGTATTGGATGTTTTCTTCTTGTGGAGTTCAACCAGTGCTTTGTATATTCTTGATATCAACCCCTTATCAGATGGGTATTGGGTGAATATCCTTTGCCATTCTGTAGGGTGTCTTTGTATTTTGGCCACTGTTTCTTTTGCGGTGCAGAAGCTTCTTAGTTTAATATAGTCCCATTTGTTTATCTCTGTTTCCACTTGGTTGGTCAGTGGAGTGTCATCTTTGAAGATACCGTTAGCCTCAATATCGTGGAGGGTTTCACCAACCTTGTCTTTAATGTACCTTATGGATTCCGGTCTGATGTTGAGGTCTTTAATTCATTTTGATCTGACTTTTGTGCATGGTGTTAAGTCGAGGTCTAAGCCCATTCTTTTGCATGTGGTTGTCCAGTTATGACAGCACCATTTGTTAAAGATGCTTTCCTTGCTCCAATTCAGATTTCTTGCTCCCTTATCAAAGATTAGATGTTCATACATTTGGGGTTGTGTCCAGGGACATTCCACCCTGTTCCATTGTTCTGCAGCTCTGCCTCCATTCCAGTACTATGCTGTTTCAGCTGTTATGCTTTGTAGTAGAGTTTGAGGTTAGGGAGGGTGATACCTCCTATCATCTTTTTTTCCAAGAATTGCTTTAGCTATTAGTGAGTGTTTGTTGTTCCAAATGAATTTTAGGAGTGCTTGATCCATTCCTTTGAAGAATTTCATGGGTATCCTTATAGGGATCAAATTGAATCTGTATAGTGCCTTGGGGAGCACTGCCATTTTGACAATGTTAATTCTTCCTATCCATTAGCAGGGGATATGTTTCCACCTCCTCATGTACTCTTCTATTTCATGGAGTAGCGTTTTGAAGTTTTCTTTGTAGAGGCCCTTTACCTCCTTAGTTATGCTGATTCCGAGGTACTTGATTATCTGGAGCATGATTATGAACGGGATTGCTTTTTTCATGTCTCTTTCCTGTCTCATTATTTGCATATAGGAAGGCCATGGATTTTTGGGTATTGATTTTATAGCCTACAACCTTACTGTACAAGTCTAATGTTTCTAGGAGTTTCTTGGTAGAAGCCCTAGGATTCTCCAGATATAGTATCATGTCATCTGTGAATAGTGAGAGCTCTACTTCTTCCTTTTCTATCTGGATGCCCCCAATATCTTTTTCTTGCCTGCCTCCTATTGCAAGTACTTCCAGCACTACACTGAACATAAATGGCAAGAGTGTGCATCCCTGTCCTGTCCTTGATCTTAGAAGGAAGGTCCTTAGTCTTTCCCCATTGCTTGCCATAGGCTTGTCGTAGATGGCCTTGACTATCTTGAGGAAAGTTCTTTTTAAGCCCATTTTGGTGAGAGTTCTCATCATAAACGGGTGTTGGATCCCGTAAAATGCTTTCTCTGCATCTATTGATATGATCATATGGTTTTTATCTTTTCTTTTGTTGATATGATAGATTATGTTGATTGATATCCGAATGTTAAACCATCCTTGCATCCCTGGGATGAATCCCACTTGGTCATGGTGCATTCTCTTTTTGATGAGTCGTTGGGTTCTATTTGCTAGTATTTTGTTGAGGATCTTTGCACCCGTGTTCATCAGAGATATTGGCCTGTAATTTTCTTTGTTGGTGGTGTCTTTGTTTACTTTTGGTATTAGGGAGATATGTGCCTCATAGAAACCATCTGGGAGAGTACCTGTTTTTTCAAATTCCTGGAAAAGCTTGAGGAGAACTGGCAACAGGTCTTCCTTAAATGTTTGGAAGAATTTTCTAGTGAATCCACCTGGACCTGGGCTTTTGTCTTTAGGAAGACTTTTGATTACAGTTTTGATTTCCTTGATTACAGTTTTGATTTCCTTGATTTGAATCAGGTATTCCAAGTCTGCTTGGCTCAGTCTTGGGAGATTGTAGGAATCTAGGAATTTATCCATTTCTTCTAGGTTCTCTTGTTTCTTGGCATACAGACTCTCAAAACAGTCTCTGATGATCTTTTGAATTTCATTGGTTTCTGTTGTGATGTCCCCTTTTTCATTTCAGACTTGGTCTACCAGGGTTTTCTCTCTTTCTTTCCTTGTGATTCCTGCCAGTGGTTTATCAATCTTGTTCACTTTTCCAAAGAACCAGCTCTTGGTTTCATTGACCTCTCAGATTGTTTTTTGGGTTTCCATGTTGTTAACTTCCGCTCCAAGTTTTATTATCTCCCTCCTTTGGCCAGGCTTGGGTTCCTTTTGTTGATCTTTTTCTAAAATCTTGAGCTGTGAAGTGAAGCCATCTGTATAGGCCCTTTCTTCCCTCCTGAGGATTACTTGCAGAGCTATAAATTTTCCTCGTACCTCGGCTTTAGCTGTGTCTCATAGGTTCTGGTAGTTCGTGTCTTCATTTTCACCTGTTTCCAGGCATTCTTTGATTTCTTCTTTGACTTCCCTCCTGACCCACTCATTGTTCAACATTGAGTTGCTTAACTTCCAGGTGTTCAATCTGGTTTTCCGTGTGCGCGTGTGATCTGCTTCTATCCTCAGCACATCAACTATCTGAAGAGGTAGTTGATACAACTTCAATCCTCCTGACTCCACTGAGGTATGTTCTTTGACCCAGCACATGGTCTACTTTAGACAATGTCCCGTGTGCACTGGAAAAGAATGAGTGTTCTTTCTTTTTGGGGTGCAAAGCCCTGTATAGGTCTGTTAGCCCTCTCTTTTCTCCTTCCTCCCACAAAGCCAGTGTTTTTTGGCTGAGCTCTGTTCTTGTTGATCTATTCAGAGGTGTTAAGGCAATGTTGAAGTCTCTGATCTCTACTGTATTGCCTGCAATGTCCTCTTTAAAATTTGTTAGCTATTGTTCCAAGCATTTAGCCAGTCCCTCACTAGGCGCACATATATCTAAGAGTGTGATTTTGTCCTTCTGTACACGCCCTTGCTAAGTAGAAAAAGGCCTTTTCTGTCCCCTCCAGTCTTCCTCATACTGAAATCCATATTGTCGGATATCAGCATGGCCACCTCAGCCTTCCTGAGTGAGTGGTTTGCCTGCAGGACTGTTCTCCAACCTTTAACTGTAGAAAGTCAGTGTTTGCTCTGACTGTTCAGTTGAGTTTCTTGTGAGCAGCAGAATGTTGGTTTCAGTTTCTGCATCCATTTTTCCACTCTGTGTCTCTTGATTGGTGCATTTAGACCATTGACATTGAGAGGGATCATTGTCATGGGGTTTTGTGCCATCTTTCTGTAAGGGTTTTGTTGTGCTTATGGGTGTTTTCCTTCTTGAATTACAGGAGCCCTTTTAGTCCTTCTCCTAGGTTTAGTTTTGAGTCCATGAAGTTCCTGAGCTGTTGTTCATCCACGAAATGGTGTATCATTTCATCGAGCTTGAGCGAGAGTCTAGCCGGACAAAGTACTCTTGGTGAGGCGTTCACCTTATTGAGCCCTTTCACCATATCCCACCATTGTCTTCAGGCCTGGAGGAGCATCGAAGGGGTGCTCCTTTGTGTACGACCTCCTTCTTTGAACTTGCTGCTTGCAGTATTGTGTCTCCATCCACGGCATCCATCATTCTGACTATGATATGCTCTGGAGTGTTTTTATTAGGGTCTCTTTTAGTCTTCTGGCTCCTTGGATCTGGATGTCTGCATTCTTCAACTCTGGGAACTTTCTAGCAATGATTTCTTTCACTGTGGCTTTTTCATTGGGGTTGACTCCCTGTTCTTCTGGTACTTTGATGATTCTAATGTTGCTCCTCTTGGCATCATCCCTTAGTTCTCTGATTCACCTTTGAGCTATTTTGAGGTCTTTCCCCATTGTTTGTTTTTGCCTGTATGATTTCTGTGGCTCATCTTCAAGCTCACTGATCCTGTCTTCAGCTGTAGTCATTCTGCTGCTGAGGGCACCCACTGAGTTTTTAATTTCATCTACTGAATCCTTTATTTGTGACACTTTGTTTTGTAGCTTTCTTATTTCTGCTCTCATTTCTTCCTGTATTTTCTCGACTATCCATTTGACTATTTCTTTCATTTCTTCCTTTAATTTTCTGGATTTCTGCTCCATTGATTCTTTGAACATCTTCAGCATTTCATCTCAGAATTCTTTATTGGAGAGATCATATTTGTGGGTAACCCCTGTTGAGGGTTCGGGACTCTTCTTTGTCCTCTTCTTTGCGCTGTTCCCTCATGCTGTTGTAGTTGTGTAGAGGTAAAACCTTCAAGTTCACTAGCACTGTTCCCTCTTATTGAGGGAAAGGATTCTGAATAAGGTCGGTCTCCCCTTCTAGAATTTGTCCTTCCTCTCAGACATTAATCTGTGGCTTATGATAGGCATCTAGTAAAGTGTTGGAGGAGGTGCTCTTTTATATCAGGCTTGTACCCCTTCTTGCGTACTGGTCTTTTGTTGGAGTCGGAGTAGGCTGGTGGGTTATTGTCATATTGTGTTTGAGACAGCCAGGACTTTTTCCAAAGTATTAGGTGATAAAAGTTGGAATGTGAGTCAAGAGGATTGGGAGCGGGAAATATAACTCCGGCTAAGTGAAGGCCATGCCCACTTTGAAGAAGCCACACCCCTACAGTGGAGGCCATGCCCCCAGCTAGTCCTGATGCTAGTCCACAGACCTGGGTCCAAGGGCCTGTGCAGAGGAGAGGCGGGGGCTGAGTGGGTGAACTGCAGAACTCTGCGAGTGTGCTCAGGGAGTTGTCCAGGTGGCAGTTGATGGGAGCATGGGGCTGGACGGGACAGGGAGCACACAGAAGGATGCACCTGAGCACAGGAAATGTGGAGGCTGGGTCTATACAGACTTTCTAACCTGCAGTATTTGTTTGACTTTACCCACCGTTGCTTTCTTACTAAGCCAGTGCTATATTTTAGATTCTGTTATAGTATCCTACTATTTGATGAAAAATTAGTATATGTTTTTAGTATTTTTTTTGAAATAGTTTTTCTTCTCTATCTCTGTGTGTGTGAGAGAAAGAGAGAAAGAATAAAATAATAATAGTGTTGGGGCTGGAGCAGTAGCAGAGTGCGTAGGGTGTTTGCCTTGCACATGGCCAACCTGGGTTTGATTCCCAGCATCCCATATGGTCCCCTGAGCACTGCTGGGGGGTAATTCCTGAGTGCAGAGCCAGGAGTAACCCTGTGCATTGCCAGGTGTGATGCAAAAAATAAAAATAAAATATAAAAATAATAGTGTTTATTAATCTCTACAGCCATTAGGCATCAAAAGTCCCTCTGTTTTCTACCTCATGATCCACGCTGCTGATTCTAGCTTTTTATATTAAATTTTTGTAGTAACAAGTAGGAAGGAATAATGTTTTACATCATATTCTTTTCACATATACAAAGATATTGGGTAAAATTTAGTTATATGACTTCCTTTAGTAAAAGACAGTTTGGAATTTTCTTTTAGCCTTGTCTGTGATAATAGTTACTCTAGAGGACAAAGAAATTCATAAGATATTTCTTTATCAAGAAAGACCATTTGAAATACTTCAATAATCAAGAAGTAGATGAGGTCTTAATGTGTAAGTAGGAATTGAACAGAAACTAGTAGTCAAACTTGCAGCATATTTTTACTGAAGAATTATAGAATTTGGTGATTGTATCTAGAGTGGGAATGAAAAAAAAAATGTGTCTAGGATCATGGGTGAAGGGCATGAGCTGTGGAACTTTACTGCCTTAATATGAATCCTGATTTGGATACTTAGTCACATTGGACACATCGCTTAACACTATTTCCTGGGTTTTCTCATTTATAAACTTAGTATAATGATTCATTTCCCAGAATTTAAAGATTGAATGAGGTAATATATAAAACATCTAAATTTAGGGAAAAAAAGAGAAATCAAGCATAAAGTTCTAAGAAATGTATATTTAAGGGATAGGAAGAAGAAAGGTAGTAAGCTGAAAGGGAACTTCAAAGAAGGAGGAGATGAATAGAGAGTACCAGGAAGTGAAGTGGAAAAAAGTTTCCTAAATTGATGATGAAACACAGAATCAAACAGTATAGTAAAATGAAGTATGAAAAGAATCCTTTTAAGATAGGCTGGTTTTGTGATAAATTTGTCAAGAAGTTTCTGAAAAGAACATATAGTTAGTTACCTAGTTATGGAAGCAAATTTTAGGTAATTACCAGATTATGTGGAATTCCCAAATAGCTCTAAATTAGAGTCAGATTGTTTTAGAAGTTTGAGTTTCTGTTGGGTGTAATATGTTAAAGTTCTTCTCAGCAATCGTATCCATGGTTAATCTGTGATGAAGCAGTTCAGGCATAGTCTGAACATGAGGCATATGCTTTCATTTACTTCATTACAAATCCTGTGCAATGGCATTTTATTTTATTGTGTGTGTGTGTGGGGGGGTGGGTGGGGGACGGCGGTAGGCTCTGTGCTCAAGAATCATTCCTGTCTGTGTTTGTAGACCCATATATGTTGCTGGAAATTGAATTCAGGTCAGTGACACAAGGCAAGCACCTTACCTACTGTACTATCTCCAGCCCTGTACAAGAGCATTTTAGCAGGTGCTGATTTATGTATTTTATGTTTTAGTAGCCATTTGCAAGTATGTAGTCACAGTACTCAGATTTGATTCTTAGCCTTGATTCTAGTAGCAGTAGGTAGCCATGATTTTCATGTCAGAGATTAATAATTCTTAGTTTTGAAAGTACCTTAAAATATATAGCATTTCTTTACATTTACTGAGTACATGGGAAGCTGAAAGGATAAAATATATGTATGTGGTATCCTATGTCTCATTGCCCTAAATTCTATACTTACCATTTTTACTTTGCTTCAGGGTATATAATGGTGGTAAACCTTGCAGTCCTTTTCATACTGTTAAATGAGAGTGACACTTTTGTGTTACATTAATTAACTCTGTAACTTTGGTCAGGTCATTGCATTTGGTAAATAGGGTCAGACAATTTTCCTTCTACATCCCACAGTATTTGTAAGTCTGTTTGTGTACGATTCTTTTTAAATTGAACACCAGATAAACATAAAACATTATTATTAATAATACTGATCAGTTCTATGTAAAATTTAACAGAAGTCAGCATCTCATTTGATTCCTGGACCAACGTTATATTCCCATTGATTTAATAATCTTTTAAAGAAAGAGTGAAAATGTTTTTACAGGGAAATTTGTGCTGGTGACCAATGTCCTCTAGATATGTTTTATATTTTCAGTTTATTTGTTCAGTGAGATGCAAATACTACTGATAGTTTTCACACATTTCTAACATTAGTAATTACATAAGTATTTTTATTTTTTATGTGAATGCAATTAATTGTTTTAAATTATTCTTATATAGAATACTATCTTAACTATTAATTTAATATGAATAATAACAATAATTTTAAGATTAATGCCTATGTTCATTTAAAATACTATAATCTTGCATGATATTAAAAAATATACAATGTAATATTTCTAACATGAAGGGAACCAGATGCTAATATTGTGACAAGAAAGGATTTTTAAGTCTATTTCACTTATCACTTTACCTATATTCACATACAAAGGAACATAAACTGTTGCCTCAGTAGTTCAGTTGAAGAAAGATAAGGAGTTAATACATTAATCACAATGGTAGTTAACTGTAATTTTAATTTTTCGAGAGTAAGTTGTTTTACATGATTACATTTGCATCAGAAATTGTTGGACAGACAGTGATTGTAACTTTAAAATAAAAAAAAAGTTTGTCCTCTGATAAGCCATGAGCAGTTAATAAAAGGGGGGAAAATTCATTTTATCCTTTGGTCAAAAGATGGCACTCTTGCTGTACTGATGCTTTCTTTTACAAGTTGGGTTTGTTTTTTTTAAATGCAGAAAATAAAGTTAGAGATCTGATTAACACTGACCCCCAACTAAATGCCAACTTTCTAATCAAGGACAGAAAAACTAGAACAGAAAAATTAAATATATGTAAACATATACTTGTTTTAATAGATTCTTATAAAAATTATAAAAATTATTTTCTCTGGAGAGTCAGATTTGCCACAGGAACAGCAGATCTTCCAGCATTATGCCTTAAATTTGATTATGTTCAAAGTACCTTTCCTTTGTAACTTTTATAGCTGTCAAGTATTATGAGAAATTGTAATATTTTTCTTTTTTTTCCTTTTTATAATGCCACACCTAATGGAGTTTAGGGCTTACTCGAGGAGGGAGTCTAGATCTAATCCCCTTATCTACTGTCCATCAATATGGCCCTAAACACTTTAATTTTTTGATAAAGTTTTTTTTCTAAGGGTATTAAACTCATTCTTCCATTAAACAAGTGTATTTTCTCAAGGTAATAAACTCAGAAAATGATTTCTGTTTTACTTGAGTCATCCAGAAGTGCGAAGGTAGTCTCCCTCATGTGTTTCTTGCCTGGTTTTTAAGTCAGTGTATTGAATGGTGGTTCTGGAGGCTTAATTTTTCTGTTTCTCTAAGCAGATATATCAAGGATGAGAAAAATTCAATGAAAAGTACTGTACACATTGGAAAAAATGACTTAATTATTGATTGTACAGTGTTTTGTGTGTTTTTTTTAAATACAGTTACGAATCTAAAAATCAATTTTTGAGAGACTAAAGCAAGGAGCCTTTGGTGTATTAAAGGAACACAATGCAGTAAAGTTGTCTTTCTTACTTAATATTAGAATGAAAATGCACATATGAATTTCTCATAGAGACAGCATAGTTGTCTATCTGATGAGTTTTTAAATTATTTGCTTCTTAAAAGTAATTGAACTCTCACAGGTAGCTCTGTAACTAATATATCACTTAGACGTATATTTTATATAGCTCATAGTATAACTCATTAGAATCTAAAGATGAGTACAAGATTTTATTTCAAACATTTGAGACCATTTCAGAATTCTAATGTATTTTGGATTTCAAAAAGGTGGCACAGTATATATTTGGTAGATTACTTCAAACACTTTCCCTAGTAGGATTGGGAAGCACCTTATTTTCAAACATTAGTATGTTTTCAGCAAAACATTTGTAAATTGTTACACCACATGAGCTGTCTTGACTGAAAATAGCCTTACATCATATTTTGAAGCCAAACAATTCTGCCACAAACTTAAGAAGGAAAAAACCCAATAGATTGCTGAGCTACTTTTGATTTCACAGTGGAATTTAAGAAAAAGTAGACTTGAAGTATCATTCAGATACACTCTTGTGCTGCCATACATTTATAAAGACTTTTATTTTTATATGCCAGGAAACTTTAAGTTGACATTATACTTTATGTAATAGTTTACCTTGTTAAAGAATACATTTTGTTTTGTTTTATTTTTAGCTGCTTTATTGACTCTGTGGGTTAAGACCAAAATGCATTGCAACCTATTCCATAATACATTTAAGGGCAACCAAAGATTTGGAGAAATTTATATGGCCAACCTCTATCATAAAGCAAGGGAGTCTGGCATATGTCCTATGGCTAAATAACCGTCCTTCACTTTTAGTTAGGAGTACTTGGGGTAAAGCACTTCCCACTCTATTTTATGCTACCTGTTAATCAAGACCAACTTTATTTCCTATAGCCATGATGTGAGATAGAATCATATTTCATTTTTCATGTAGGGTTAAGCCTCATCAGCACTCAGGCTGACTTCTGAGGGGAATATACGTATTCAGAGAAATGACAGATGGGTTGTGTTAAGTGGCAATCCTGCTTCCTTTCAAAGTACTTTCCTCAGCTCTACATTATAGTTGTACTTTGTATATTGAATAATATATAAAACCTAAGATAAATGGCTACTAGTTTCCATTTAAGTTTTAAGTATTATATCAAACTACTTAATCTGAACAAAATAATATTTTGCTTCATTTTCTATAGTTACAACATCTTTTTTTCTCTCTTCTGCCTGTGTTTTTAGAAAGCTCTTCTGACCATCTCTGTAGCATCAGTTATGACTTACAGGTAAATAATACTAGACTTTATATAACCTGGTTAGTTGCAGTTTCCTTCCTGTCTTTCTTTCTTTCTTTCTTTCTTTCTTTCTTTCTTTCTTTCTTTCTTTCTTTCTTTCTTTCTTTCTCTCTCTCTCTCTCTCTCTCTTTCTTTCTTTCTCTAAAACAGTTTTTATTTCGAGAGTTTTTGAAGGTGGACGTGGAAGGAGAGGGAGAGGGAGGGGGGGAGAGGAGAGAGAGGAAAGAGAGAAAGTGAGAGAAGAGAGGGAGAGGAGAGAGAGAGAAATACACTTAAGAGAGAATGTAGGCTTCTCTAAGGGTAGAGAGAGAGAGTCCCTAGACACATCCCAGCATTATTTGGAGGGTTTTTGAAGGTGTGGAGGTGGAGGGAGAGGGAGAGGGAGGGAGGGAGGGGGAGAGAGAGAGAGAGAGAGAGAGAGAGAGAGAGAGAGGGAGAGGGAGAGAGGGAGAGAGAGAGACGCTCAAGAGAGAATGCGGGCTTCTCCAAGGGCAGAGAGAGCCCCTAGACACATCCCAGCATTAGACGTGAAAACATGAAAGTACACATCTCAAGAGGGGAGATGTGGGTGTCACATGTGCTTGAGTGCCGCATGTGCTCAGCCACATGGTGTAAGCCGAACATGGGCTTGGGCAGCATATGCATTACAGTTTCTTTTCTTGCAATTTAGTATTTTAGCACAAGTAGAAGTTTATTCATATTCTTTTCTGTAAAATTTAAAATTTTTGAGAAATAAAGTTTCCATAATCTGTTTGGAAAAGTTTAGTAGAGGAAATTTGTTTTTCAAGTAGACATTGTTTAGTTTTCCTTCTTCTTAAAGGGGAAAAAAGAAAAAGACTAACTGCATTGTACCAAAATTTATATTAGCATTTATATTTATATTTAATTTATATTAATTAAATAATTACACAATTATTTTGTCTTCCACAAGATTTTTTATCCAATATATTCTGTTTTTCTTCCTAATCCTGAGTTATATTTTTCTCTGGTCATTACCACACTGTCAAGTTTAATTGGTATTTAAGTATTTCTAACTCTAAAATATTTTATCTTTGAGAAATTTAAATTTATTGGTGGACTTGTTAAGTAAGTTTTAGTAAGATTATTAAGTAATACCTATTAAATATTTTACTTCATTCTGATTAGAATATTCTTTAAGTAGTACAACCTGTTTAATTGTTTTAAATATATATGTGTTTGGGCTGGAGCAATAGCACAGCATTTGCCTTGCACGTGGCTGACCCGGGTTTGATTCTTCCACCCCTCTCAGAGAGCCCGGCAAGCTATTGAGAGTATCCCACCTGCACGACAGAGCCTGGCAAACTACCTGTGACGTATTCAATATGCAAAACACAACAACAACAAGTCTCACAATGGAGACGTTACTGATGCCCGCTCCAGCAAATGGATGAACAATGGGAGGACAGTACTACAGTGCTATATATGTATTTAAAATATATATTTATATATATATATATATCAACTTCTGTTCATGATGAGTGAAATTTAAAATAATGATTGGGTTACATAGATAGTACAGGGGGTAAGGACATTGCCTTGCATGTAACTGACCCTGGTTCAATCCCCAGCACCGCATATGGTCCCCTAAGGGATTGCTAGAAGAGATCCTTGAGCACTGTGCCAGAGGTAAACCCTGAGCACCTCTGGATGTGGCTTCAATTTTCCTCTGACAATAGTTATTGTTATTGGTTCTTTTACAAAATATTTGTGAATTGTTATTGAAACATGTGTGCTAATTCTATTGAAATGGGCTAAGTAGTATATATTTAAATACTGATGTTTTAGGTGATTGATAATCTTTATTGAGAATATTATAAACTACATGCTAAATTTGTTTTTTAATTTTCATTAGAGTAACAATAAAATATTTTTGGCTTCAGTCATTGAGCCAATCTGATTACTGATTTGCAAATGTTCAAACATAAATTGAGTACCTTTTGCCATATATGAACTCAAAACTTGAAAAACCTACTTTGAGTATTGGTAAATGCTGATAACAAGAATAGCTTTGTACTTTCTCCTCAGTGGTGGACCTCAATATAAATTAGTTTAGTTCATGAGAAAAAAATACATTCAGTGACATAGTAACATAGGTTAGTTCTTAGTATAATGCATTTAGGCTATATGAACTCTGGAAGATATTTTTTTTTTCTTAAGATATCCTATTTTAAAGGGTGTTTGGAGGATCCTCCCAGAATGGGAGATGCATGTTGAAAGTAGACTATAGACCAAACATGATTGCCACTCAATGCCTCTTTTGCAAACCACAACACCCAAAAGGAGAGAGAGAACAAAAGGGAATACCTTGCCACTGAGGCAGGGTGGGATGGGGGGGATGGGGGTGGGAGGGATACTGGTATCCATGGTGATGGAAAATGGGCACTGGTGGAGGGATGGGTATTTGATCATTGTATAATAGAAACCCAAGCACAAAAATTTGTAAGTCTACAACTGTACCTCATGGTGCTTCACTAATAAAAATTAAAAAAAAAAAGAGATCCTATTTTTCTTGCTCTTTGAATACCAAAAACATACTTTTGAAATCACAATTACTGCAAAGAGACAAATATGATACTGAAACAGTTAGTAGTAGCAAAACAGAAATATCTGTTTGATAGAACTACTACCATTTTGCCCCAACTTGCTAATATGCCTTTGTATTGTTACACAGTTTTCTATTAGAAATTAATGTGAGCATTTAAATCATATATTTTAGAAAGCTATATTATGAATGCCAGAATGAGACCAAAAAAGAATCAGCCCATACTGATAATAGAGAGGTTAATTTAAATTTGTAGTTAGCCAGGAACATATTAGTCGTCAGTGATAAAATTTCTATGTACTTTTATGCAACTATAATGAGAATCATACTTACACAATTGTTATTGGCTTTGATAATTGTGAAGCTAGGCTCAGTATAAGTCCTGTGGCAAATAATCCTTGCCATTTTTCAAATCACAGTTTAGGTAATACGGTGTTACCTAGTAGTGTAGTGTTTTCATGGTTTTTGAAGAAGTTATTTCATTTTCACTCCCACCAAAGCACTCAAGATTCTCCACCGATCTCCTTGTGTCAGTCTTTTCCTCCTCAGCCCTATGCCTCCCACCCCCCGTTCCCACTTAGTAATCTTAGTTTAGGACTTCTAGGATTTGTCCTCATTTGGTAGTGTCTGTTTATTTCCTCTATATGCCAAAGGTGTGTGAAATTCTCTGGTATTTGTTCTTTTGCCTCTAACTTATTTCACTTAACATGATACACTCCAGTTTTATCTGAATTGCAGAAAATTGCAAGTGTTCTTTTCTTATTTATGCATAGCATTCCATGATGTGTGTATAGTACACATTTTTAATCTAAGAGTATGTCATTGGGCATATTTTGATATCTTAGTTATTGTACTAAATATTGTCATGAATCTGGGTGTATGTATATATTTTCAAATTAATGTTTTTTGTGTTTTGGAGATAAATGATGCCAAGATTTTGGATCACAGGGTCGTATAGAAGTTTTTTTCTTCTTTTTTTTTTTAAAAGTACTCATGCTATTTTCTATAGAGGCTGAAACAGGAAACATTCCTACCAACTTTTAAAGAGGATTTTATTTTCCTCATATCCCCATCAAAAGTGGTTGTTTTCAGTCTTGCTGGTATATGCTATTCTCTTTGGTTTGAGGCATCTCACTTGTTTTGATTTGCATCTGAATTTTTTGAAAATTGTGTTTTTATAGCTATAGTTAATAGAAAATTATTTAAAATGAGTGTAGTAAATTCAAACCTTAGAAAAATTTGCTGATGCCTTAGCCAGTATGCTCTGTGAATATAGTAAAAGATATCACCGGCTATGTATTTCTTTTTGCTGCTGTTTTAAATTGCCATAAATGCATTGTCTTAAAATTATACAAATTTATTATACTATTATGGATCCTTTTGAAATCAGAATTACAAAAGAATGGTTGCTGGCAAAGCTTTCAGAGATTCTAAGAAGTGGTATAGTTTTAATGTTTGTATACCTCCAAAAGCCGGCATTGAAGGATCTATAGTCCCATCTGCAAACTCTAATTCCAAAGATGTTGGTGATATTAGGAGGTGAGGTCTTGGGAATGTTTAGGTCATTTGAGTGGGACACTTAAGTAGAGGAATAGTGCGCTTATGGAAAAGCATTTAAATCAAGCATTTAGAATAAACCCTTGCCTCTTTCACTGTAAGTATAGGTTCATCCATGTATGAACTAGGATGCAGGTCTTTTTAAGGAAACCACCAAGGTAGTATTTCATATTTCTTTTTTTGTAAGATAAGAATAGTTGTGCCCTCACTATGCCTTCCATTTATTCTGCCTTTCTACTGACTGTATTTTATTACTCTGCTGGTAGAGATCTCATTGTCTTTTTGAATGCTTAATAAAGCAGGCCTTACCCCATGAAGGAAGTAGAAAGGGTCTACAAAGAGGCTATACAAAATGGACAAATTTATAGTAAGAAAGAAGTAGGTAGGATAAGGCTAATCGCAGAAAAAGACAGTTTCAAGCATATTTTTTCCCTTAGGGGAAAGCTTGGTGGTATTCTGAATATTACCTCACTATTGGGAAATACTGATTGGTTTACTATTCTACTTTTTCTTTTTAATATTTGGAGACACTAAACTGTAGTTATATATTAAGTTTTGGTGGAATTCTGCACGGAGGATTTTTTTTGAGTCTGCTGCTTTCTATTCTTTTTTTTTTCTTGAATGGTGTTTTGTTGTCAAGATTGACAGCTTTTTTTCTGAATTTCATATTGTTCTGAGAAATTGCTAAGATTGCTCTGTGTCATCACAATACAATAATCGATATACATTGTTTAATTCTTATAAGTCACAATTATGCAGAATGGACCTACATGTTAGAATTTCTTCTTTATGGGTTCATTTTAGATTAGAGTGCTACTGAAAGAAGATTGATCATAAGAGGAAATCTCTTTCTTCTATCTCTTCCCTTCCTCACCATCCTTTTCTTCTTGCCTTGCACATGTCAGATCTTACAAGTTTTCTCATTTTTAAATCATTTCACTTATTCCTTCTTACTTCTTTTATTATTATTATTTTTATTTATTTATTTATTTTTAATAGTGAGATATCATGAAGTACAGTTGCAGATTTACACATTTTTGTGCTTGGGTTTCAATTATACAATGATCAAACACCCATCCCTCCACCAGTGCCCATTTCCCACCACCACGCATCCCAGTATCCCTCCCACCCCCCCATCCCCACCATCCCACCGTGCCTCTGTGGCAGGGCATTCCCTTTTGTTCTCTCTCTCTCTTTTTGGGTGTTGTGGTTTGCAAAAGTGGGTGACAATCATGTTTAGTCTATAGTCTACTTCCGCATGAAGCATCCTTCTCACTTCTTCTTGTAGATTTTTTTTCTTCATTTCAATAGTTACTCTGTAGGTCTCCTGTGCAGTGATCATTCTGGGACTTCATTCCCTCCACTCTTCTCCTATGTGTAATTCATTGTTTTCTGTATTATATTTCTCCTCTTAATGTACTTCCTCATTTTGCTAGGAGTAAAATTTATGACTCATCGGCTACTTGAAAATTTCTATATCTTTCTTGTGTGTTTATCTGACAGCTGGCTGGAAATAGAGTCCACTATAAATTGCTTTTCTCCCCTAGGATTTGCAGTAGTACACTGATCCATTGAAGACAGTATGATTCCTGGACACTTTTAGGTGAACCATTTCTTTCTTTAGAGGCGTTTAGCATCTTCCCTTTGTTCTCAAAGTTCTAAAATTCAATAATGTTGCATCTAAGTGCAGATGTCCTTTTTCCATTGTAAGGTTGAAGGTTTTACAGTATCATATAAAACCCATTACACATCTTTTAACTGCCTGTTCTCATCTCATCCCGCTACCCCCTTGTTCACCCTATTTCTGCTACACTGTTCTCTTTCCTAGAACATGCTTCCTTGTATTGATTGTTTCTTTTGTGTGAAATGTTCTTCCCTCAAATATCTGTACGGTACAACTTCTTACCTCCTCAGATGTTTGTTCAAATGTCACTTCAGAAGTGTCATTGTAGTTAAATATATAATCTACCTGTCATTCAGTTACTCCTTATTTGTTAATTTGGTTGAATTTTCTTTATGGAACCTATCATTAAATAATATTTGATCTAGCAAATAAGCTTTTCTTAGATCTATGTCAATCTTCTGAGGTAATGAGTGTTATCAGGGGTTTGTGGGTGCCCCTGATACAGAACCTTTCATTAGAGGTACTGAATGCCTGGGCTTGGAATTTGACATGAATTAGTTGGTGGTCTTATAGGAATGAGCCCTTAATTTGTGTAATTTGATGCTGAACTTTAGAGGACAGTGTCATTTGAGTCGAATAATAGGACACACAGTAGGCATTGGAAGATTGCATGGTGAAATAAAAACACACATGCAAACACATTTACTTTTACATCTGTTATGTATTTTCTGTGTGTTTGCCTATATGTGCCTATATACTTTATATTCATTTGCAAAGTTCATCAGAATGAATTACTCAAACGTTATTTTATCAGTTTTGGAAAGTTAAAAGTCTAAAATATTTCTTTAGGGCTGGAGTGATAGTACAGTGGGGAGGGCGTTTGCATTGTATGAGGCCGACCCGGGTTTGATCCCTGGCATCCCATATGGTTCCCTGAGCACTGCCAGGAGTGATTCCTGAGTGCAGAGCCAGGAAGAATCCCTGAGCATTGCTGGGTGTGGCCCAAAAAGAAAAGAAAAAAAATCTCTTCACTTCGTCTTTCATTTGGTAATCTGCATCTAAGCTTCTTCATTTTAAGAGAAAACCAATTATAATAAATAACTGCACACTTCAGTGGCTTTGTTTAATTTTAATTCTGTTTACTTTTTTCAAGATTTTTTTTTATTAGTAAAACACCATGAGGTACAGTTGTAGACTTACAAACTTTCGTGCTTGGGTTTCAGTTATACAATGATCGAGTACCCATCCCTCCACCAGGGCCTATTCTTTACCATCAATGATCCCAGTAGCCTTCCCACCCCCCACCCCATCCCCCACCCCGTCCTGCCTCTGTGGCAGGGCATTCCCTTTTGCTCACTCTTTCCTTCAGGGTCTTGTAGTTTGCAATAGAGGTATTGAGTGGCCATTGTGTTCTGTCTATAGTCAACTTTCAGCATGCACCTCGCATCCCGAGCGAGTCCTCCAAACACCCTCCACTTGGTGTTCCCTTCTCTATCTGAGCTGCCTTTTCCCCCAGCATGTGCTGCCGGCTTTCAAGGCATGGAGCAAACCTCCTGGTACTTATGTAACTATTCTTGGGGGTTTGATTCCCGTTCTGTTACTTTATATCCTCCAGATGAGTGCAGTCTTTCTATGTCTGTCCCTCTCTTTCTGGCTCATTTCACTTAGCATGATATTTCCCATATAGAACCACTTGTATGTAAATTTCATGATTTCATCTTTTCCAACCACTGCATGATATACCATTGTGTAGATGTACCAAAGTTTCTTTAATCAGTCATCTGTTCTCAGGCACTCGGGTTTTTTTCCCCCCCAAATTTTGGCTATTGTGAACAATGCACAATGAACATAGAAGTGCAGATGTCATTTCAACTGTACCTTTTTGCTTCTTCGGGATACATTCCCAGGAGTGGTATTGCTGGGTCAAATGGGAGCTCAGTTTCCAATTCCCCAAGAATCGTCCATACTGCTTTCCAAAAGGGTTGAATCAGTTGGCATTCCCACCAGCAGTAAAGGAGAGTCCCTTTCTTACCATATCCATGCCAACACTGGTTGCTTTTGTTCTTTTGGATGTTGACCAGTCTCTGTGGTGTGAGATGATATCTCATTGTTGTTTTGATCTAACCTCTCCCTGCTGATTAGTGATATAGAGCATTTTCTCATGTGACTTTTTGCCATTTGTATTTCTTCTTTGAGAAAGTTTATTTTCATTTCGTCACCCCATTTTTTGATGGAGTTGGATGTTTCCTTCTTGTGGAGTTCAACCAGTGCTTTGTATATTCTTGATATGAACCCCTTATCAGATGGGTATTGGGCAAATATCCTTTGCCATTCTGTAGGGTGTCTTTGTATTTTGGTCACTGTTTCTTTTGAGGTGCAGAAGCTTCTTAGTTTAAGATAGTACCATTTGTCTATCTCTGTTTTCACTTGCTTGGCCAGTGGCGTGTTATCTTTGAAGATACCGTTAGCTTCAATGTTATGGAGGGTTTTGCCAACCTTGTCTTCAGTGTACCTTATGGATTCCGGTCTGATGTTAAGGTCCTTAATCCATTTTGATATTACTTTTTTACATGGTGTTAGGTAGACATTTGAGCAAGATCCTATCTTTACATGCATTCTTTCCTAGATCAATGACAAATATATATTCTGAGATATGTGTCACTATTGATAACTGTAGTTAGGTGAACTCATAGAGTGTAATTATACAAGCCTAAATGATAGTATAATACACACCTAGTATAGTAGTAAGTCTACTACATACACATCTACACGGTTTGATATAGCCTACTGACACTACTGTCAAACAAAACCCTCCTTCCTTCCCTCCCTCCTCTCCTTCTCTCCCTCCTCTCCTTCCTTCCTTCCTTCCTTCCTTCCTTCCTTCCTTCCTTCCTGCCTGCCTGCCTGCCTGCCTGCCTGCCTGCCTTCCTTCCTTCCTTCCTTCCTTCCTTCCTTCCTTCCTTCCTTCCCCTTCCTTCCTTCCCTTTCTGTGGGATCAAATCCAGGACCTCACCCATGCAAGCTGAGTACTCTATCACTAAGCTATATATATCCCTGGATCTGGAACACAATTTCTTAAGAAAAATTCCTGATTCATAATTTCTCCGGTATTTTATTATCTTATATTTCTCTGGTCATTTTCTAGTTTCTCCTTAGTAGATAGTCTGAACTCGCCTTCACTTTATTGTTTAGACAGTGTGACACATATTTGCATCTGTCTGCAGAAAGTCCTTTTTCATGTTCATGCCGTCATGTTGTTTCCAGTGAAGGTCCAGAAAGTTACCTCTTTCCTGGAGCTAACTCATTATTTGATGTCTGATTTTCTCTGATTGATCTTTGATATCTAGTTTTACACATATGTTCAAGTCTTTTCAAAAACAAAACTTGGAATTGAGTGCAGGGGGTCTATGATGGGGGTAGGCCTTGGTATAATGGTGGAAGAATTGGAGTAGTACTCTGAAACTATAAAAACAATAACTTCAGTGGTATTGTAAGCTACCTTCAAAAAATATTCCTTACCATCTTTTCAATGAAACTTCTCTTTCATCTATTAATTTCCTTTTTAAGCTTTCCTTTATTTTTTTAATTGAGAGTCTCTGATTTGTAATGCTTTCTAATAATGAGAGGTGATGATTTTTCATGTACATTATTCCATGACCACACCCATCACCAGAATACCCAGCTCCTTCTCCCAAGGAACCCAAGACCTCTTCCCACCAACTCACTTGTGTGGATCAGCTCTTCCATTATAACGCCTTTGGACCTTTGTTTATACCTTTATCTGTATCTTTAAGTTTCATGGACTAAGGAGATTATTCTGTATTGATTTCTTTCCTTCTGACTTCAGTCAGCATGATAGATATTCTTTAGTTCCGTCCATGTTGCTGCAAACTGCATAGTTTTGTTCTTTCTTAGAGCTGCATAGTATTCCTTTTTGTATATATACTGCAAATTCTTGATCCATTCATCTGCAGTTGGATTTTTGAGTTGTTTCCTTATCTTAGCTATTTTTCTAACTGCAACGATGAACAAAGTTTGCATATATTAATGAATTAATGATTTTGTTTTCCGAACCTGTCTTCCTTTATAACATAGCGGTAGGGCGTTTGCCTTGCACGCAGCCAGCCTGGCTGAGCCGGGTTCGATTCCTCCACTCCTCGAAGAGCCCGGCAAGCTCTTGAGAGTATCTCGCCTGCACGGCAAAGCCTGGCAAGCTACCTGTGACATATTCAATATGCCAAACACAGTAACAACAAATCTCACGATGGAGACGTTACTGGGCCCGCTTGAGCAAATTGATGAACAATGGGAGGACCGAGACCGTGACCGTGACCTGTCTTCCTTTAAATATAGGCATTCTCTGGGTATCTTTGCTTAGTCTACTTTTTTTCCATGACTTCAATTTTTACTGGTCCCAACTCCTTTCCTTAAGTTCAGATCTAACCTTAAATTTCACTCAGTGTATTCAAAGACCAACCCATTATTCCTTGTTCTTACTCCCTTTTTTCTGTGAAAGAATAAAATAAGGAAGTAATCAACATCCTCTCTTTCCCATATTGATTTGATTACTGTGCTCCCAGTCATCTGGGAAATATCATAGATAGTAGTTGTAAGGCTAGAAGACATTCAAAATCAGAGTAAAGAGTAATTGGAATAGAATTGGCAGGTTAGCTTTCAACAGTTTTGTTTTATTGTACTGACCTATCTTTTACATTTGCCTGATTATTGCAGGTCTGCAATCAAGGTATTACGTCCTGGAGGGTCACTTGTGTACTCAACCTGCACACTTTCCAAGGCAGAAAATCAGGATGTGGTCAGTGAAATTTTAAACACCTTCAGTAACATAATGCCTGTGGACATAAAGGACATGGCAACGACTTGCTCCCAAGACTTCTCGTTTGCTCCCACTGGCCAGGAATATGAACTCTTAGTGATTCCAGAAAAGGGCAAAGCTTGGGGCCCAATGTATGTAGCCAAGTTGAAAAAATCATGGACTTCGTGAAATGGTGATGTGTGTTTTTGTAAACCATGAGAATGTATTATTAAATGTCTAAGCTCTCTCATATTACTATTTGTTGTTTGTTTGTTTGTTTGTTTTGGCCCACACCTAGCAAAGTGGCGCTTGGGGCTTATGCCAGACTTTTCACTCAGGCATCACTCCTGTCGAACTGGGGGGTACCAGGGATCAATCCAGGTTTTTCCACATGCTAGCAAGTGCCCTGCCTGCTGTACTATCACTCTGACCTCATGTTTTACTGTAGCACTGTCCTCCCATTGTTCATCGATTCGCTCGAGCGGTCACCAGTAACATCTCTATTATGAGACTTGTTACTGTGTTTGGCATATCAAAAACCTCAAAGGTAGCCTGCCAGGCTCTGCCTTGCAGGCAGGATACCCTCGGTAGCTTGCCTGGCTCTCCTAGAGAGGAAGAGGAACTGAACCTGGGTCAGCTGTGTGCAAGGCAAACACCCTACATGCTGTGCTATCGCTCCAGCCCAGCCTCATATTAGTACTTAATTAATTACAATGTCTCTTTCCTGGAGTCTGTAATCCCATTTAGTTAATATTTAATCTGAAACTAGGCTTAAGAAATTTCTAGGTACATTTTCTTCTTTATTGGTTTGGGGGCCACACTCAATCATACTGGGAACTACTCCTGGCTTGGGGCTTGGGCTTGGACTTGGGAGATCTCTCCTGCCAAAGCTCAGGACCATGTGGTGGTGGGGCTCAGATCCTCGGGATTTTGATGTATAAAGTATGCGCCCTTCCCCTCAGCTCTTTGAGTTATCTCCCCAGTCCCAGGTATATTTTTCTTTCCCTAGAAATGTAACTATAGCAGTGATTTAAGGCAGTACAGATGGTGTTTGTTCTGTATAATAAATCTGTTGTCTTTTACTTGGCATTTTGTAGTTGAATTAGTCAGAATCCATAGTCTTATGCATATAACATTTAGAACTGCATTCTATTCATGATGTTTGTGTTTTAGCCTTTAAAAAATGCACATTTGCTGGCCCTGGCCTCTCATTAGTTCTCTCCTTATTAAAAATAAAGCTTTTTTTTTCAGGTTTCCTTCCCCCTCCTCCCCTTTTTTTCTGTAGGAACTGATTGGTATTCTGAGAATAACTTTGTAGCAACACTATTTCTACTTCTAGCAAAATAGGTTTCTTATTTGCCAAGTTGTTTTTCGTTAAGGACTATCTTCTGTTTACTGCAAAGGTCAGTGACTCTATTGACACAGGCTTTATTTCTTCACTTTTTTTTTTTATGCATTCACAAATACAAATTGAAAGGGTAAATTATGTGGAAAGGCCGTTAGAACAGCAGATTCACATGCACATGTTTGACTTTCGACATTTAGTTTGTAGAATAATGGAGTCTATCCAGCAGGCTATAAAGCAAGTACTTGAAACAAAACCAGAATGATTAATAACTGCAATAACTGAACTATATTTGGAGAGTTTTCTTACATAATTGCAGTCATAATGAGCACTACAGAATCTGATTATACTACGGTTGCAGTTTGGAGGAGCTTTTTATTTCACTCCTTTATGAAATGTTACATGAAAGTATGATGTCATATATTAATGTGCAGAGGAAGATGCCTAATGCTAGTGGATTATATTATTATCAAAACTCAATACCACTTACTAAGTGGCCCTTCCTCTTTACATCTACTTTGGGAATATTAGATACAATTTTGCGTATATACTTAAGAGTTTTAGCTTCAGGTTTGGATCATGTATTTTCTCCAGAAATTGCTTATTCACTTAGAGTCCAGATATATTTTACCGACTCTTAAGGAAAATCATATAGCACATGTCAAACTATTACATTTATTTGTGAGTGAGCTTTTTGTTTCTTAATAAATTGAGGACAGAAACACAAAATTCTGCTGAAACTGAATTCTTTTCAATTGTTTATTACGTTCTCTGCTTTTAAACTACAGTTTGCTTACTCATAAACTATTTTGTTTTGCAAGCATATATAAATGGGTTCATATAAGTCCTGGAGGAGTGGGGTTTTTCTTTTTTTGGTACCTTTGTATCATTTACAGCATTTTCTTTTATATTTAATTGATGTATTTAAAGAAAAGATGGCTTTCTTGGACCCAGTCAGATAGACTGTTTAATACAGAAGATTTAATGGAAAAGTTTTTAAAATTTCGTCCTGTGTTGTGCTTATTGCTTTGTTTTATTTATTTATTTATTTGCTTTTTGGGTCACACCCGGTGATGCACTCAGGAGTTACTCCTGGCGGTGCTCAGGGGACCATATGGGATGCTGGGAATCGAACCCGGGTCGGCCACGTGCAAGACAAATGCCCTACCCACTGTGCTATCTCTCCAGCCCTATTGCTTTGTTTTAAAACTTGAAATCCTGATATTAAATACAGTAGATTTTATTATTTTTTTAAATTTTTATTATTTGGGATGATACCCGGCAATGCACAGGGGTTACTCCTGGCTCATGCACTTAGGAATTACTCCTGGCAGTGCTCAGGGGACCATATGGGATGCTGGGAATCAAACCGGGGTTGGCTGCGTTCAAGACAAACACCGTACCTGCTGTGCTAATGCTCCAGCCTCAGGTACAGTAGATTTTAAAGTTTTTTCAAAAAGTTTGTTTGTACTATTTATTGAATGTTATTATTTTTTATTATTTTTATTATTTTTCCAATATACTACCATAAAACCTAATTTGAATATACTGTGTTCTATAAGATTAGACCTTCCCATAATTACTGAAACTGCATATCTATTTACTTATCTATATATATCTTAGCTCATTTGATTATTAACAGTAATTACAATGAAATAGTTAACATTTGTTAAACAGAATTCAAGTTCATTATGTGTATAGATACATGCAAGTATAGACAGATCTTTTCTCTCACTCCAAAAATCAGTATTGGAATCTCCTTTTGTCAGTAGGAAGACTGTTCATAGCTTTCAGGTATTACACTGAGAAGTAAAGGCTGGAGCCAAGATTCAAACAGCTACCAATACAATACCTTTTGCCCAACACTGTGCTGTCTCCAAGATGTGGGTTGTAAGAATCAAGGTTATCAAGTGACTTTATACCCCTCCATCATTCAGTTTTCCCACTTGTATGGAATTCCCTATTCTCAATACATTAAAACGTTTATCAGTACTAGAGGTTGTGGAAGAAAGTTTAGAAATATTTTAGGGCACTTTGATGAAATGCTTCCTGTGATTAGAATACCCAGAATTCTCCCATGGAGGTATTCTCCACCCTCCTTTCCTTTGCAGATTCTGAACTAGAGTGAAAATTTGGAGCTGCCCTGTGATATCAGTTGAAAAGTAAAGAATAATTGATGATTATTTTCTGCAGCATTGAGTTGCTTTCAACATTGCATTGTAGAACTTTAGGTTTCTTATCAATAAATACATTAACTCTGCCATCAATACACTGAACAGCCACTAGTTTCAGAAACAGATTATGAAAAATTGTATTAATTTTAAAAGTATCTGATGTACAGGTGGCTTGGAATCAAGGTGACCTATTGTCCTTAATCCTGTTACATAGACATATATAACCTTGTACTCAAAACTGCGCATTACCCTTTTAGTAGCTTTGTGAAAAATATTCTTTGATACAATGTGAGTAGACATAAAAGAATATATTAGAATGCTTGCTACATGACTAACTGAAGTCATCACAAATCTAATAGATCCTCATTCAGGAGGGCTTTATGCCTGAGAGATAAGCATCAGATAATCTGCATAGGCTAATGCAGCTCATCTGGAATACAAAGAAAATTGGAACCAGTAACAACAATCTTATTAGATGCCAAGAAGCCCTTTGATGCAATTGAGTAGCACTACTTGTATTATGTGTTAGGTAAATTTGGCTTTGGGGACAAATACAGTAGATAGCCCAATTTATTTTCAGCCCATTTATATGGTTCAAATCAATGGTTTACAATCTCCTTTTCCTTGTCTTATTGCTGCACTGGGGAGGCAAGTAAGAACGATGCCCATTACTGATGTTACTCATTGGGCTGACATTGGAGCTATAATATCACCCAGCTCCTATGGGTATCTGAAAGATTTTCAGACAGAGTTTCACGGGATAACTAATGTCTGCTGATAATCTCTGCTTGTGCTGAAAGCCCTATCAACAGCCATCCTGAAATATTAAGTGCAGCATAAGAATTTGGAATTGTTTCAGACAGCAAAGACAATAGGGGAGAACCTGAAATACTATTATGACAGAATAGATCCTATTATCATTATGTAGTATTTCAAGTAAAATAAAAATATAAGAAGTTGATTTTGGATTCTCATTGTGGAAAGATTAAACAAAAGTCAAAGACAGATTTTAAAAATTGGCCTAAAGGGGCTGGATCAATAGCACAGCAGGTAGGGCGTTTGCCTTGCACACGGCTGACCCGGGTTCGAATCCAGGCATCCTATATGGTCCCCCGAGCACCACCAGGAGTAATTCCTGAGTGCAGAGCCAGGAGTAAACCCTGTGCATTGCTGGGGTGTGAACCAAAAAGAAAAAAAATATTGACCTAAAAATTCAATGCCAAAATACATTTTTAAAATATATTTTTAAACGGGCTTAAGTAGATCTAAGAAAGAAGAAATCCTTATAGAGCATCTACGTCTTTAAGATGTAATAGCTCACTCAAATATTAACTTCATGACTTTTTATAAATGAAGTAAGCAATTTCCTTACTCATGTGAGACCATACAGCCATGTTAAAATTTGGTGCTAGCATATGCTACCTTAGGAAAAAGACTGTTTGCTTCATTGAAAGCTACTTAATGGCATACTTCATGACTCAATTAAGTTTGCTATGGTTTGTCAAAAGGAATTTTCTGCTGCATATTGCTACGGAAGAGCCTTTTTCACACAAATAGCTATACAGCTTGGCAGCATCAGCAGAGTCTAAAAAAGTATAGCCTATTGATAAATAAGAAACAAGACTATAGAATTCAGGTTCTTCCTCATTCTTAAAGTACAAGTAAAAATGCAGTAATGGAATAAATAAGATTGAACAAATTGAAAGGATATTAGTAATGTCTAAGAGAAAAAAAATGTGATTTGGCTTGTTTCAGCTACACATTTATTGGCTTTTAGAAAGAAATACCCTCTATTCATCCAAACAAAGTGTTAACTTTCTAAAATGATCAACCTTTCATCCCCCATTTCTGTTATTAAGATAATCACTAAAGTGAGGGATCAGAGAATAAGAGGATGAAACTTGTACTGATTTACAAATTGTTCTGCAGGGAAGGCTCAGTGTGAATTTCGGCTCATGGCTCTCAACACTGCAGAAAAAAAAAAAGGAATCAAGCAACTGAAATTGCAGCTAACGCTTATGCCACTATAAATTATCCAATAGGATATGTATTCCGAGCAGGAATGGGGTCAGAGGCGGGGGCTGAGCTGGTGGTACTGAGGGCTTACTCTGGATTTTGTGCTCAGGGATCATTCTTGGCAGACTCGGGACCATAGGAAGTTCGGGATAATAAAAGGGTTGGTTGGGTGGTTGCAGTGCAAGGAAGGGTCCTATCCACTGTGCTATACCACTCTGGTCCCTCAATGGGATGTTTTTAGCCATGAGTATCTAAACTATGTATTTAGCCAGTTTAGTCATCTTTGTCTAACAGCTAATTATTTTTTAAGCCAACATAAATAACCATACCACATTCTCATATTTATCCTCCTTGAATTGGTCATGGAAATACTTCACTGTAAATCCTAGGTTGTAGAAAATTTGTTTAATAATAAAGTAGACACACAAACTAAGCGATATGCTATGATAGTAAAGGACTGGTTTTGTCATGTGTCCTAGAGCAGACAATAATCTGTGAAATCTTCATGTGAAGCTGTAGCTGTGTGTATATATGTATTACTATCAGCTGTTTAGTTACACTGGCCATATAGGGTTAACTCAGAAGGTTTGTTCTATATTTTGTATTGATTAAGAGAAAGAAATAGATTTAGAAGAGGTGAAGTTGAACTGGAGCAATCACTGATTCTGGATCATCACTGGATTAGGATCTGGATTGAATTAGTCAAGCGTGGTTCAGAAGTTTGGTGCCCTACTTTAAGCCTGAAGGGTTTAGATCACACTGCCATCAAGCACATTACCAAAGCTTAGTTGTTCACCAATCTCATCAAGCCCCTTATGTTTACTGAGGACTTGGAGAACTTACTCTTGCCCAACTCCTATTTACGACTGAAAACAACATCTCTGCAAAATTGTTGAAACCTATAACATTCCTGGTTCCTCTACTATCTCTTTCAATAGCGTTTATTGTCATTCTCTTTAACACCTGGCACTTGGCATTATCTCAAGTCACAATTTACAATGGTCCTTTCTGCATGATGATCTTTATCTATACCACACTATTTGTCTACACTATTCAATACAGAAAATATGGCAACTCTGTGGCTTAAAAATTACTTCAAAGATAACTAATATGATAAAAATATCATTTTTAATTTAAAAGTGCCATTAACCAAAGATGACTAGTGGTTACCACGTTGGACAGTTTCTCCTTTTACAGAAAATATTATCTCAGTGTCTCCTGTTCTTTCAAATTAGTTATTTAGAGATTTTCATTCAAGCTTCTGTATAATTGCCAAATATCTGTACATTTTAAACCATAATTCACTTATGATTTTCATTCTTCAGCACTGGAGAGATAGTACAAAGGTTGAGACTCTTGGCTTGCATATGGCCAGTGTTGGTTCAGTCACAAGCACCACAGAAGTTTTCCTGAGCACCACTTGGAGTACACACAAAGCAGATTTGAGCCTTGAGTCATATCTGCTCTTGTCCCCTGCCCCCCCACCAAAAAAATAATTCTTTACTCTCTTGGTCTCTCTTCATTATCCATCTTGAGCCCTATGATTAGTGCCTTAAAGCCTTTTTTTCCCCACAGTATTTTATCTCCTTCACTCCTTTACTTACCATTGTATGTGGTATTTAAACTTAGAATTCTTGGGCTGGAGAGTTAGTGCATTGAGAAGGGTGCTTCCTTGCATGCAGCTGACATGGTTTTGAACCCTAGTACCCCATATAATCAACTAACCCTTCCAGGACTGATTCCTGAGCACAGAGCAAGAAGTAAGCCCTACCTTTTCTAGGAGGAAGGTGGGGGAGTTTTTCTCCTCCCCACCAACACCCATAATGAAACAAAATTAAAATAAACTTACAATTCTAGGTCAGTCTCAAAGTCCATCATGTTTCTACCAGTAAAGTTAGATGGCCAGGCATTATTTGTAAAAAAAAAAAAAAAAGCAAATCTTAAAGCAAGACAGGTTGAAGTCAGTACAAATTTCCATATCTGCAAAGACTGTCTTTAAGGTAAATCATACCAAGTAGAATTCCACATCCCTCAATCACTGTCTATTTTTCAGTCAGTTTTGTTTTCCACTCCCATTAGTAACCTTTCAAAAACTTCCACTGTACTCTACGACTCTCTTATAGAAACACTCTTACAGAAGGGTGAGCATGTCCCTTCTTGATTTTTAACTGAGATACTTGAAGCTCCAAAGGGAATGTTCTCAACTATTGTTTTTGAGACCCACCTAATCCTATGTAGAAGTAGCAGCAGCTGCCTTGTGGCACAAGTTAGAAAGCTGGGAGTCATGATCAGTCTTTTCTCTTCTGCACCCTTGTCTCCAGATAATAGACACAAGTTACCATTTAAAAAAACTGTTCTTTCTTAGTCAATATCATTGGTATTACCATAATTAAGTCATCTGGACTATTAAATGTCCTTCCCAATTCATCCTGCCTCACACATCACGAGTCTAAGCTTTCTAATGCTTCTTGAGTGCTCTTACTCTGACAAAATCCCATTATGTCATGACCCTGCTTAAACTTTTTTCAGTGATACCTCATTACCTACAGCATGAAACCCGAACACTTAGCATTTCATGCTAGCTTCTTTTGCTCTGATTTCTGCATCTCTTCCAATTTCTTACTCTCCTTCGCTGTCACTCTTGGTTTCTTTCATATATATAAATATATACATATTCTTTAGCTTAAAAAATCTTTCATAAGCCTACTAAAGAAATGTAAGTGTCCCAGCATATTGAGTGGGATGTCCTCTAAATGACTTGTCATATTTTTTGCTCTTTAATCATCCAGAGTTCTACTAGAAGACTGGATTTTATGTTTTTTAAAAAGATCTAGTGCTTGGAAATAGTATTTTTTGTTCTTTTACTTCTATCTGAAAATAACATGGGTATATTTTGAGCTGCAATGCTTAGTTTTTCCATAATGAATAGAAAGAATAGTTAAACCAATTTCAAAAGCTTATGCATTGGACTGAGAGATGTAAATTAAATAGAGAATCCACTATAATACTGGCATGCTTAGGCATGCATACAGTGTGGGAAAATTTCAAAATGAAATAGGTTCAATAATAAGATTGGAATGCCAATAGATAAATCCATAATTGTTTTCTGGAGGATACTTCAAATCTACAAGGAATATCCAAGGGCAGAACAGCATATGAGAATGTCTTAAAATAGAAAAAGAAATTGTAGTTCAGCACATCAAGGACAGTCAAAAGTAGATGATTAGAGTAGCATTGCAGAAATTATACAAAAAATATTATTATCTATAAATTCAGAGCTTTTTTTTCTTAACATAAGTTACTCGGAGTAATTTGGAACTGCTTCTTCCTTTAACTTGATCTTTAACATTTACATAGGTCTTAATCTTTATATAACTTTGCCCGTTTATATTTTTAAATAGCATGCTTTATCTCTGATAACTATGAATGTATTTAGAATCATTGTTGTGCTGTAGACATTTTCTAGGTATTTATATGCTTACTATTTTATTTAATCTCTTTCAGAAAATTCTCTGATCTGTAATTTGGGTTGAAGGAAATTCCATATGAAAGTCAAAAGTGAAGTCATGGTGCAGAACTATATGTCTAAAAGGAGTTTATGAGATAGTAAGGTTGACATAGACAAGGGGGTAGGCAAGAAAAAACCAGGCAGAGGAGACTGTGAGGACAACTGCTTACCCACGTTAGTTCAAATTTTTGAACTACATTAATTTCATTCATTTTCCTAAACTGACCTGTTTATTAAATCAACATGCCAGAAGTCTGATTTTTTTTGTTAGCTTGTTTTGCAAAAAAAAAAATCTGTATTTGTTAGCATGTTGTTTTCATTTTTATACATTTCCAAATTTGATAGGGCCAAAGATGTGGCTCAGTGGTTGAGTCTTACTTGCTTGTGAGTCCCTGAGTTTGACTCCCCATGTCACATGCACATACATAAAAAACACTAAACCAGTATTATAAATGCCACTTATAAATAGAAAAATTTAGTACTTTATTAATTATTTTAAAAGAAATGAACAAAAATTGTAACAATTGTGTCTGCCTACCCAGTTTCATACAACACCTCACAAAATCCTATCACTTGATCACTTGACTTCCTGTTAATCATTGATTTGCTCGAGCGGGTGCCAGTAATGTCTCAATTTGTCCCTGTCGCGTGCTAGTGTAGCCCAATGACGTCTGTTCATTCTAGGAACACGAAGAGCCTCAAACCAATTATTCAGGGTCTTGACAAAGAAGTCTGACCATCTGGTAGGTGGGTGGCCACATGGTCTTTTGAGGTCCCGTGGAATCCAGTTGGGAATGGCTCTAGTCCAGCGGTCATCTCCAAATCTCATTACATGTCCAGCCCATCTGATTTTTAACGCCTTGGCAAACGAGACAGTGTGCCTGATTCTGGACCATCGACAGAGGTCAAAACTCCGGATTCTTTCTCTCATTTGAGTGAAACGTGATACTCCAAGCAGAGAGACCCGAATAGCGTTCTCATCCTATTTTCTTAGGGCCCAGGTTTCTGGGGCGTATGTTAATGCAGGAAGAACAGTGGAATCAAAGAGATATGCCTGGAACCGGAGGTTCTTTTTTCTCTTAGCTATTTCTTCGGCGCTCTTGAAGGCATTGCAAGCTGCTATCTTCCTCCTGCACAATTCAGGTGTCAGGTTATTCATCATGTTGACTTCTCGACCTACGTACACATAACTGTTGCATTTGGAGATGTTTGTCCTATTGAGAGTGAATGGAACATCAGGAACGAGGCTGTTTCTCATAAACATTGTCTTCGTGAGATTCAGCTGTAGTCTGACTTTTCCACACGCATGGTCGAAGTTGGCCAGCATTTGTGCCACTTGGCTAATGTTTGGTGTTATTAGAACAATGTCATCAGCAAAGCAGAGGTGGTGTAGTTGCCCACTGTCTATCTTCACTCCCATTCCTTCCCATTCCAGTTGTCGCACAACATTCTCGAGGTTGGCATTGAAGAATTTCGGTGAAATGATATCACCCTGCTGAACCCCTCTCTTGATGTCAGTGATCATTTCCCTGTAGAATGGTGAGATTCTGGTAGTGAATCCGTAATACAGCTCATGGAGGATCCTGATGTATTGAGTTTGAATGCCCTGATTGGCTAGGGCTTCAAACAGAATCAAAGACCTTCTTTAAATCAATGAACGTTAGATAGAGCGGCATCTTGAACTCCCGAGAAACCTCAATGAGCTTGATTATCATGTATATATGGTCAATTGTGCTGAATCCTTTTCAAAAAATTGTGCTGAATCCTTTTCCACTACCTCCACTACCCAGCCACCACCACGCTCCAGGACGCTTTCTGGACTGACACATTATAAGACACTTAATACCCATCTTCCAAGATTGCCGCATCATATTTGATAGGGTTCAAATATGGTTTGAACCATGGGAACACCTACAAGGGTGATTAGAGGAAGCCCCAAAAGCCTCTATCCCTCTCGGAGAGCCTGGCAAGCTACCGAGAGTATTTCGCCCGCATGGCAGAGCCTGGCAAGCTATCCATTGTATATTCAATATGCCAAAACCAGTAATTACAATGGGTCTCTTCCCCTGACCCTGAAGGAGTCACCAATACGGCAGCATTTAGAAGGATGAGGAAGGAGAGGCTGATAAAAATCTCAAGGCCAAACTAGGCTGCCAAAACGAAGAAAGACAAAAATGATTGTCTGTACTTTCAATACATGTATGCTGGCATCAGATGCATCCATCGAGGACCTGATGGTACAAGCACGAAAGATCAAGTATGACATCATTGGTCTGACCGAGACAAGAAGGCATCAATCAAATCACACCGTTTTGGACACTGGAGAAGAACTGTTCTTTGGAAAATGTGATAAAAGAGGCGTCGAAGGCATCAGTGTCCTTGTCAACATGAACTTGGCCATAAGCATTGATTCATTCGAATGCCTAACAACCCGAATTGGACGATTATAGTTGAATAGATGTGGCTCACCGCAGGCAGTTTCTATCTTTGTCGTCTACGCACCAACATCCAATTATGATGAAGGAGAAATCGAGAAGTTCTATATGGAGCTGGAGAAGTTCTATAAAGAAGACCATACCTTCTAGAAGATCATTGTTGGTGATTTTAATGCCAAGATAGGACCGAGAAGATCAGCCGAAGAACTCCACATCGGGACCCATGGCCTAGAATGGAACAAACAGGGTGAGAGACTGTCTGAGTTCATCATGTCGACCAAGACCATCCATGGTAACTCACAGTCCCAGAAGGTAGAATCTAAACCTTGGATACAAAATCCTATAAACAATTTAAAGCTGACCAGGTGTGGTTCTACCCGCAGGTCACCCTGTAACCAACAAGGCAAGTGCATCAGCAGCCTGATGGTGCCTTCAGACTTCCTGATACCCACAAATTGTCTCTGTGCCTCTTGCCAGACCCCAACAACTCAGGACTAATTTTTCTGAGAAATTAAAGAGCGAAAAGTTAGGTATGTGGGAGTCACACCCACTAACAACCTCTGGCTCAGCTATACAAGCTCATCCATAGGTCTTGCTTCAGAGACCCACAAATAAATCTCAAAGAGATCAAGAGCCACTGTTAATGTCAAACCTGCACAAGGTTGAACAGACTGGGGTAAATTGGAGGGGGTTGGGTCAGCCTGATGCCTGCCCAAGCAGAACCCTCCACAGCTGCTTGCTTCCACGATACAAAATTGCCACCATACCTCCAGCTGGACTCCACCATCTCAGGACTGATCTCACTGAGATATTAACCTGTTGAAAATTAGGATATGCAGGTTTAGTGACTTAAATATTTAATGAAAGTACTCCTACATTTAAAAAAAATATTAAAGCTGAGGAATACCTATAATTTCTTTAACTATTATTTTTCTTCATCACATTTGCCTTCCTCAGGGACTCTGATGATTATTATATTATAATGTGTGAGATATGAATCCAACTTTAATTTCTTGTAAGCAATTATCTATTCTTTCGACACTATTTGTTGAAAAGGCTGTCTTTATTCCATTTCACGCTCTCAACTCTTTTGTCATAAATTAGTGAACCATGTATATGGGGTTTATCCTTGGATATTCTATTTTTTACCCATTTGTCAGAGATTCTTATTATTGAAGTGTAAGACTTGGTACTATGCCTATCATACATCAGATAATTTCTCAAAATTTTCACCAGTCTTCTCTATTTGAACTAGAGGAAACCCTTCATTTTTGTGATGTCCTGTGAACCAATTTTTGTCTCTAACTTCTCATGAATACAGAATTTATGTATTAAGGACACTTTTAGAATTTTAAAATTATTTGACAAATATTAGAATAGTACTTCTTTATTTTAACTTGATGATACAAAGAGGTATTATACCACAAATAGTTTTACAGTTGTCCTTTTTGGATTTTGTAGAGAATTGTACTTTTTTTAAGTTGAGAATAACTTAAAATGAAATATAATATTACCAAATTCTTCTCAGGAACTCAGTTAACTGAGAACCATCTGAGATTTCCTATGCCCGTGAAATTCAGCCTAAGAAATACCATTCTGGTCTTTCTTGACAATCCTGAATAGAAAGATGTGTGTTTTCTCTGACAAGTGTGTCTCAGAGGGTTTACCAGAAGAACAAGCATTGAGAAACCACACTTTAAATAAAAGTGTAGAACATCTTTAGTATACAGTCTTTTTCTAAACCATCAAGTTCTAAATCAAAAGCATCTGGTTCAAAGCCAAAAGCATCTCCTTTTACTCTAGTGGCCATAAGCTGAATAAAAGAGTCCTTGGAGTCTAAATAAAATAAATAATAGAAGTACTTTTTGAACAAGAAATATTTTTCACTTTGCAGTTAGAAAAGATGATCAGGTAAGTTTAATTTAACCAAGATATTTTTGAGGATAGATGGGCAAGCTTGTAATAATTACACCAAGCCAACATATGTAAGCAGAACTGTCATGGGCGAATGAGTTTTTGGTGGTGGAGTCCTGTGGTCACCCTAAATATGCACAGGGGGTCTCAGGCATTTGAATAGATCTTAGGCTTCATGAGGAATTTGTCATCCCTGTGCACATTTTTGCAGTGCCCTTTCTCTGCCGGAAATAAGATATTCCTTCATCCAAACACAAATAAACATCTCTTTAATTTTAATTTTCACTTCTCTATCTGATATCAAAAGCATAAGAGTTTCCTTTTAATGTGCAACTCAAAATGCCACACCTCAAGCATTTCTTATTTATGACCTATTTTTGGATTGGTTTTATTTTGTTTGGGGGACCATGCTAGCAGTATTCATGGCTTGCTCCTATCTTTATTCTCAGGGATCACTCCTGGTGAGGCTGAGGGCCCGTATTGGGTAACAAGGATCAACCCTAAGTCAGCCACATGCAAGGGAAATGCCCAACCTCCTGTAATATCTCTCTAGCCCCTTGACATCACTTTTTATGGAGTTTTGACAAGATCTAAATTGAGATAAGTGAGAGTCAAAATGAGTTATTGAGGTTAAATCAGTTTTTTAAAATTTTTTTTTAATGTAGGAGTACTGCTATTTATTCAGCCACTGATTAGCCGATTAAATTGTGCATGAACTCCACCTTACTTTTTTTTCATTTTTTATAATTTTATTTATTGAATCACCATGAAAACAGTTACAAAGCTTTCGGGTCTAAGTCTCGGTCATACAATGAAACACCTGTACCTTCACCAGTGCCCATTCTCCACCACCAAAAACCCCAGTATACCCCATCCCAGACCCTCCCCCCCTACCTGTGGGGTAGATGATTTCCACATTATTCTCTCTCTACTTTGATCACATTCAATATTTTGACACCAGACCCACCATTATTCTTTGAGATTTTACCCCAACACTCAGATCTGCTGAAAAGGCAACAGCAATTTGTGTTCTATTGCTGGTTATAAATAACATATGATGTCGTGTGGCTGCAGTAGGGCCATGTGATTTTGAAATTCCGAAATTTTAACACTTAAATCTGGAGGGATTTCTGCCAAAAGCCGGAGTACAGGCCCGGCTCCACCCCCATCCCGTGAGGCCCAACAAGTTTCGTCACTGAGGGCCCAGACCTGACTGTCCAATGGTCTCTGGAGGATGATGGCCACCGAGCCGTCAGGGAGGAGCTGGCGGAGGGACAACACCCTTTCCCCCATGGAGTGGCCCAGCGACAGTAACCTACTGCGCGGTCTGGACGCATTTCTGCCAAAAGTCGCTGGGTTTCGAGATTTGTTTCTGAGTCTCTGGGATCATGACTGTTATGCAGCTTGATCAGGAGCCAGAGAGGCTGTTCGTGGGCAATGACTTGGTGTCTCGTTGGGGTGCGGAGGACAGGACCGGCTCCACCCCCATGCCATGAGGCCCTGCGTGTTCTCATCACTGGGGGCCCAAACCTGACTGTCCAGTGGCCTCTGAAGGATGGCAGCCACTGGGCCACCGGGGGGGAACAGGCCAAGGCACAAAACCTATTCCCACCTGCGTTGGTCCAGCACCGGTAACCTACTGCAGGAACCAGACACATTTCTGCCAAAAGCTGCTGGGTTTTGAGATTTGTTTCTGAGTCTCTGGGATCATGGCCATTAAGCAGTTCGATCAGGAATCATAGAGGCCATGCCTCCAATTATATAGCTGAGCCGGAGGTGGTTTGTGGGTGTGTCTCCCACATACCTAACTTTTGGCCATTTACTTTCTTGGTAAACTTTGCCTAAAGTTTTTGGGGTCTGGCCAAAGGCACAGCAGCCATTTTGGGGTATCTGGAAGTCTGAAGGCACCATAAGGCTGCTGATGCACTCACCTCACAGGTACAGACTGACCTTAAAGCAGTTGTTTTAAACTAAAGTAAAAAATATATGAATCACATTTACAAGATGGCACACATATATAAAACCCTGTACATAATATATGAAATTTGTAATAGACAATATTCTTCTTTAACTTGAAATATACCATACAGGAGCACTACATATATATATACATGCAGAAAAAATATAAATATATATGCATAATATATTTGATTGAGAATCAATTGGCTTCATGATCCAATAATTATTTGTGATACTCAGATTGAAAACCACTGTTATCCAGACATTTCCTTCTGTGTCAATGTAAATAACAGTATACCTAACTATGCTATGTCGATTCATTTGTACATGTCTTCACAGAACTTCCACTTACTATTTTGTTCTTGGTTTAAATAAGTAAATTTCAGATAAAAAAAGCAACCATAAAAACTTACCTTGAGTTATTGTGCATTACATCAGTCAAAGTCCCCTTATCATATGTAAAGACTACTTTTTCTTAGATTCCAGTGAATCTTTTCTGATTAGTAAACCCAACAATCATGTTCTAATTTTTCTTTGGATGTTGAGAAACAGTATACAGTATGCAGCAAAAACCACTCTCTTCTCTTTCCTCTATTCCCCATATGATTTTTATTTCGCCTTTATTCTTTAAAAATAAAATGGTCATATTTTTGGAGATACACTGTATATATGTATGGATGGACCACAGACTTTCTGATTTTTATCTCCCTGCCTCTTGTGGTTATGTGATGTTAGGTAAGTCACTCTTGGAATCCTAGTTTCCTCCTCAGAAAAACTGGAATAAAAGTAATGGTATCAATAGTATAGACTTTATGAGAACTGTATGAAGTAATCTGCCCCCTCCTTTCCCTCTCTTTTGCTGTTTTTGTTTATGTTGTGATGAACATTTGGTTAGATTCTCCCTTTTGGTTGCAGTGCTTGGCAGAAGTCACACATTCAGTGTGTGTGACTAAGTGTTCACACTTTTAGCTGTTGTGCTTATTGGGCATTACACCCTTTAGTTGCCGTGCTTCACATACATGTGGTGCAACAGAGACCACATACTTTGTTGTGGCACCGGGAATCCCTAAATCAAAGTTCAGATTTGGGCATCTTGGTATGGTTCTAGGGTCTAACTGTAGGCCTCACACTTGCAATGCAGGATTCTGTTGCTGATCCATGGCCTTACCCTAAGTGAGATGAATGTTTAAGGACTTAAAACATTGCTTAGCCTCTAGTAGGAAGACAGTAAGTGAAACTATTGCTCTTATCACCTAAGTTAGAAGCAAACATTACTGGAATCCTTTATTTATCAACTCTCTGGAAGAAAGGAATGCACACAATCACGCAATTTTGTTTGAAGTGAGCTTTTAAATGTTTCTTTATGTTTTTTCTATAAACAACCCTTTTCAGATGAATGAATAAATGAATATCAAATCTTAAGGTAAATTTTTCTTTGGGAACTGAGTGGTACTAATAACTAGTATAACTTTGCTTGGTGATAATTATTTATGAGTTTTTTTTTCCCATATGAGTAAGTAACCGAACACATGAGGGTCAAGTGCTACCTTATTAATGTTTGAATTCCCCCAGTGCATCATTCATTGCTTTCCTTCAGTAGGTTTTTAATAAATATTTAATAAAATAAATTAGCAGGTTATATTCAATGCCTATAAAAATGAGAAAGTTCTCAGTAGCAAGGACGGAGGATCCATGCAAAGTGAGATGGAAGCACAAGAGTTTAAGATTCAGAACATTAGCTCGTGCAGTAGAGCCAACATAACTTTTCCACTTTTCTATTAGCAGCAATTAAAATATATGTCCTTCATTAACAAATATAAATATAAAATGATGCCTTTATTATTTTTTCATTATGCAACCTGGAGAATTATTTTACTTCTTTATACTTTAGATTCCTTAGATCTACAGTACAGATCATTAAACTATGTTAAAGGTATGGAGCAATAGTAGAGTGGGTAGGGCCCTTGCCTTCTACATGGCCGACTGGGGTTCAGTCCTTGGCATCTGGTATGGTCCCCTGGGTCCATCAGAAGTCATTTCTGAGTACAAAGCCAGGAGTACTTTGAGCACTGCTGGGTACGGCCCCCAAACCAAAGTAATAATAATTTAAATTAAATAAATAAAAAGATGGTGAACTTAAAGTATTTAGTAGATTGGTTTCTATACAGAAAGCAGATGTATTACATGTTCTTATGCTGTGACACAAATTTGTCTGTACAAATGAATATAATTTTATAATTTCACAACTTTCAAAAGTTGAGTTTAGCATATTTTAATTAGGCTCTCTGCTTGTGAATTCAGAAGGCTAAAAAGTTGTAAGTTGTAAGTCAGGTATGCCCTCTTCTAGAGATTTGACTAGAAAGTGAATTGTTTCCAATGTCTCTCTGGTTGTTGGTATAATTTTCACATAAATGTTGGATGAAATCAAGCCTCAGCAGCTACAGCCTCCGGCAGGTGCTTGCCACATGGTTCCCTTCTTAAGCTTTTCCATTCTAGGGTACTTTTAATTTCTTCAAATAAAATCCACCATTTCCTTTAAATGTTCACCTGATTAGATCCGCTCACCCAGGGTACTCTCCTTTTTAATGAACTCACAGTAAGCCAATCAGCAATCCAATTATCTGTATCATACTCAAAGGCCAATTGTAAAAGAATGTGTATTTTTAAATGCTGGGAATTTTAGAGGCCAGCTTAGAATTTTGTCTGACACAGAAGTAATTTCAAATTTCCCACCAAACAGTCATTTACACACTGTGAAACAAGTAACTAGAGAAAGAAAATCACATTTCATCCCACATTCCATACTGAGTGTGTGTACTGTGGTGAGCGTAAGATGACAGATTTGTGGTTAATGTTTCCTCACCTGATGACTTTGTTACTGTATGTACCTTTTCATACTGAATGTGAGTCTTCTACATCCATATAAATTATATGACAAGTCTATTAACTATTCAATCAGTTGCTATTGAAGAGATAATTTTTTTTCTTAGATTGGAAGAAAAATTGACTGTTAAATTTATTGACATATTAGAAACCTATGGTTTATTATTATTTTTTAAAAATTTACTGTATTTACTATTTTTGGCATATCGAATACGCCACAGATAGCTTGCCAGGCTCTGCCATGTGGGCAAGATACTCTTGGTAGCCTCAGAATCTCCAAGAGAAATAGAGGCTTTTAGGCTGGCTTCTAATCACCCTTGCAGGCATTCCCATGGTTCAAATCATATTTGAACCCCATCAAATATGGTGCAGTAATCTTGGAAGATGGGTATTAAGTGTCTTAATGATGTGTCTAGAAAGTGGCGTGAGCGTGGCGGCGGTTGTGTAATGGAGGTAGTGTAGGTAGTGTAGGTCGGCTGGTGAGGTATTTTTCTGGTACCGGCAGGGTGGGGCATCTGGGTGTGATCCCTGGGTCATTGGAGATTGGTGGGAGCAGGCAGAAGATCTCTGTTTCCGCATCCTGTTGAGCCTGGAGTCCAAATTCACAATGTTCCTCTAACCTGGTTCTGTGGGGCTTCACTTGTGCGTGAGTCTTGGCCCAAGTGTCCAGAAAGTGTCCTGGAGCGTGACAGCAACTGGATAGTGGAGGTAGTCGAGGTAGTGGACCTGGCAGCTGAGTTGTGAGAAGGAAGAGAGCAGCTTGGAATGCCTTCAAGAGCATCGAAGAAATAGCTAAGAGGACAAAGAATCTCCAGCTCCGTGCACATCTCTTCAACTCCACTGTTCTTCCTGCATTAACATACGCCTTAGTGACCTGGGCCCTATGAAAACAGGATGAGAACGCTATTCAGGTCTCCCAAAGAAGTATTGAAAGAGCTATGCTTGGAGCATCACACTTCACTCACGGAGTTCTGACCTCCATCCACGATTGAGAATCAGTGATGATGTCTCATTTGCCAAGGCATCAAAAATCAGATAGACTGGACAAGTAATGAGATTTGGAAATGACTGCTGGACTAGAGCTGTTACCGATTGGATTCCATGAGACGTCAAAAGATTGTGTGACTGCCCACCTACAAGATGGTCAGACTTTTTCATCAAGACCCTGAACGATCGGTTTGAGGCTCTTCGTGTTCCTGGAGCGAGCAGATGCCATTGGGCTACACTAGCACGTGACAGGGAGGAATGGAGATGTTACTGGTGCCCACTCAAGCAAATCAATGAGGAACAGGATGTCAAGTGATCAAGTGATCAAGTGATTTTTTTTTAATTTAGGCACTATTGTTATTTCAGGGTTTTGTTGTTGCTGTGTGATACCCTCTATCAACGTATTAGCATCCTTCCACCACTGGCTCTAAGTGATCCCTCATCCACTCAGCAAACTGAGATAGGCAGAATCTCAGGATCTGTTTCATTATCTGTTGTTCTCTTACTATTTCTTCCTATTACATGCATAAATGAGAATATATAAGCATTCTCCCCTGCCTCCTCCCCATTCCCACCTTTTTAAAAAGAGAATTTTTAAAGAAAGCATTGATTTAAGAATGTAAAAGCAAAGAGACACTCCAGGAGGAGTGTGTCAATTACAGGGGACTATTGTCCTTTTTACTTTGACTCACTTCACTCAAGGAGAGTGAAGGTCCATCCGTGTTGTAACTAACTGCAAAATTTCATCTTATATCTGAAAAGCTCTGATTTTATTTCTTTTGAGCAAAAAATGCTTATTACTATTACCATTGATTTTGGAGCGATAGCACAGCGGGTCGGGCAATTGCCTTACACACAGCTGACCCGGATTTGATTCCACCGCCCCTCTTAGAGAGCCCAACAAGCTACGGAGAGTACCCTTCCTGCTCGGCAGAGCCTGGCAAGCTCCCCATGACATATTTGATATGCCAAAAACAGTAACAACAAGTCTCACAATGGAGACATTACTGGTACCCGCTCGAGCAAATCAATTGAACAACAGGAAGACAGTGCTACAGTGCTACTGTTACCATCTAGGGCACCTTGAGATAACTGGTGAAACAAAATGATCAAAAGTATATAGTTAGGAAGATATTTGGTTATCTTTCTTTTAAACATAAAAAAATTTAAAAAACTTACCTTCACAATTCACTCTTACTGGTACAGCACCTCACCCTCTCACCCTGTACCAGAGTGCCCACTTCCCTCCCCCATTATGGTCCCAGTTCCCTCCCTGCATCCTATTCCTCCTCACCCAGTTCTGTAGAGTGGTACTCATGTTCTTCTGGCCTTTTGCCATTTGTAGTTTCCTTACTACATCTCTTTATATCCCACATATGTGAGGGATCATTCTGTATCTGTCCCTCTTCTTCTAGCTAACTTTACTTAGCATGGAAATGCTGGGAGTTGAAGATAAGTGAGACCAGTGGTACAGGAGAGAGAGGGTAAATAAAAGTGACCATTAAGTTGCCAGCGTCAGTCATTAAAAATGTTATTTTTCTGTATATAAAAGGGGCTGGAAAGATAGTACAGGGGGGAAAGTATAGAAAGTGTTTGCCTTGCATGCAGTTGACCTGAGTTCAATCTCTAGCACTGCCTATGGTCTCCTGAGCACTGTCCAGGGTTGCTCCTAAACACAGAATAAGGGATAGCCCCTGAGCACCACTTGGTATGACACAAAACCTCCTTTAAAAAAAGTACCTACATCTTAGTGTGCACATTTTAGTTATTTTATTTTATCTATATAATATTTAATATGCTTGAGGGATGACTGATTTTTCACAAATAGCTATTGTTACTATTACTGCAATAATTAATATTCTTTAATTCATGATCTTCAAATATAAAGAGCTATTACATTTTTATTATGCATTTAGTAAACTGAACCAAAATTGTTTAATCTGAAATTTTTTTTAAATATTGCATATTTTTTTACTCTCTTAATAGATTTACGGGGATGAAGATCATTGGTTTTCCCTTTTGACTTAATTTTCTTGATTCAGTCCCCAGAATATTTGTAAATGTGACCATAGTTCTCATGCTGTTGCTTGATTAATGAAAGGAACACATTTGGATACTGCCTGATATACTCCCAGGGCTATTTAAAAATTTAAAAATATATGTAACATATTAGTCTTCTAATATTTGAAAATATTTTTTAATTACATCCATCTCTGTGTGTGGGGGGGGTGTGGGTGTGCTTATGGGTTGGATATAGAATTGTGCACTTATATAAAAAAGGAAAAATAGTTACTTTGGATTAAAGATTTAACATAAATGAAATTTAAAGCCACATTTTGAAATAGAATCACCTGGGAAGCCTTCATTGCAAGTGTAAAGAACAGTGAATTTTTGCTTGAAGTCTGCATGGAAAGCCTATAATAAAAAAAAAGGCCTGGCTAAGCTAACAGCACAGATGTTTAGTTGGGTTGCATTTGAATCCGTAGAAATACTATGAGAAAAAATAAATAGGATAATTCTAGAGTTCTCAAGGGAAGCACTGATTGTAAGAAGTAGTTGATGGAAAAAATAAATAAGAAAAAAAAAGAATTATTTGTTCTTTAGAGTCAAATGCTAGAGAGAATAGGAAACACTAGTAACCAGTAACCACAAACAGATTGGATTTCGTAGATTTGAGATTCAAAGAAGGTGACTAGGTAGGTAAGCTGAGCTGTTAAGCATAGGGGTGATAACAAGAGTCTTGCAGGGTTAAGACGGGCATGGCAGAAACCTGTGTGGATTATATCACTTATTGACGCATACTCATTTCTAGTTGACCTAGGAACACAGAATTTGAAGAATCATAGAACTTCCGTAGCTAAATCTTATTAGAATTTCTATCCTTTTTGCTTTGCAGTTAAGGATATCGACACACCTGAATTGGTTAAGATTCTGATAGTTGAGAATTAGTGACAGAGTTAAGACTAAATATGAGTATTGAGAATCTCAATTGCTGTCACTGTCACTGTCCTCCCCTTGTTCATTGATTTGCTTGAGAGGGCCCAGTAACATTGTGAGACTTGTTACTGTGTTTGTCATATTGAATACGACACAGGTAGCTTGCCAGGCTTTGCTGAGGGTGAGATACTCTTGGTAGCTTGCCGGGCTCTCTGAGAGGGTTGGAGGAATTGGACTCGGGTCAGCCTGGTCAGCCGCATGCAAGGCAAACACCCTACCTGCTGTGCTATCGCTCCAGCCCCGAGAATCTCAATGATCAGAGTTTAAATCTATGGATGCCAGCAACATTTTTTGAATTTTGGAATTGGAAATGGAGTTAAAGTGTTGTAGATAGAATGTATCTTGGCCCTCTAACATTCTTTTACTACTCTGCCCTTACGGGCTTTGCAGGATGTTTCTTTAGAAATGCAACCTAGAGGACAAAAGGATATACCAGAAAGTTCAGCTTTATTTAGAAGTTTTCTGCTTAAAATGATTTATCAATACTTAATATTTGCATTTTTGACATGAATATGCCTTATTTCAAGAAATGTGCAGCATTCTAATCACAGATTTCAACCCAACTATGACAATAATGATTTTTATGTCTTGAGTGTGATGTTCTTGCAACTCATAACATGTAATGTGAAGGATTTCTAGCACTGCCAGATTAAAGTGCTTCAAAGGCATAGTGACTTCCAGTGTCATAGCATCAGCCCAATATTGCTAAGCAAAGGTCCACGTCTTGCTCAAAAAGCTGTGTGTGATACTGTCAGGCTGCCTAATTGGTGAGTTTCCTTGGAACAGGAGCCTTGCTGACATGAACCACATTTTCACTTCCTTTATTGGCCTCTAAATAAGGAAGCTCTTATTTCTAAGGCCGCAATCACCAACTCCTTAGTTATTTTGTCAGGATTTCTACTAAATTATCTTAAACAGCTACATAACTGGAAATATACTCCTTAGCTTCTCAGTCAGCCTACCCTGAGAAAATTCTGACTTAATTCCTGTGTGTGTGTGTGTGTGTGTGTGTGTGTGTGTGTGTGTGTGCGCGCGCGCGCGCGCACGCTTTTTGGGCCAAACCCAGCGATGCACAGGGAATCACAGCTCTGTACTCAGGAATCACTCCTGGCAGCACTCAGGGGACTATATGGGAAGCTGGAACCGAACGTGGGTAGGCCGTGTGCAAGGCAAATGCTCTACCCACTGTGCTACTGCTCCAGCCCCTTAATTTCTATCTTTAACAAGACCAAGAAGACACTTACATATCTCCCTGTGAGAAAGTATTTACAATTCAGTAATCATCTTGGCAAACTAGAACTAAAAGTATGGGAAATAAATATTGTCATTTTCTTTTCCCCCCACTTCAAAGCTGAGAATTTAATTCTTGGATATGATAAAAGCTAAAAGTTGGCAAAGGGGTGAGGACAATAGTTATGCGACATCTGTCAAAAACTGTTGATCAGAAAGGCCCTCTGCCCGTCCTGAACACCCTTGGGTGCATAGAGGCTTGACAGGATTTTCCAATCTTCCACGTTCTTTTTCTTGGACTGGTTTTCCTGGACCTGACAGGGCAGAGGCAAGAATCCCACAGCTTTCTGCCTGCTTTAAAATGCACGGTGGGTAGAAATTAAAATTAAAATGAGTTCTTTTTTAAGCAAAAAATGTCACCATTCTATTTCAAAGATGAGAACCTGAGTAATGACTCTCATGAGGAAAGATTGGTGTCAAATTATGAAGTTGAGCATAGTGGGCTTATGATTTATGTATAAGAATACATAATTTTCCTGACAAAGAGCAAGATGGGATTAAAATTGTATTTATTTGGCAAGCTAATGTTGGCTTCTCATACTTGGCATACATTTTGTATGCCATGTACATTTATTTAATACCATGCAGCAAGGACAAGGGTGTTTATGTTCAAAATGAGGGCAGATGTTTACCCATTAGACCATTGCAAGAAGTCTCCAGAGAATTCTGCGGAATGAGAGTTGCCTTTCTATGTTGTGATGGATATTCTAGGTCATTCATTTGTTCATAGAGCGTGTGAGTTCTTTGGCTGTCATCTCTGTCACTTTGTAATACTACAAAGACTGGTCTTTATATTTAGCAAATAGAAAAGCTGATGGAAGGAACACTAACTTTTAGAAATAAATTGGAAATATTCATATATCACACACAGAGTCTATAATTATCTCCTCAGGATGGCATGCTACTTAAAGCTGCCAGACCAATTGTGCATCAAAAATAAGAAATTTGAATCACCTATGCTAACTAAGCAATAATCATGGGTATGATCATACATGACTTTTATCAAAAAGTAAGGATTAGTTTGACTTTACTTGTCAGTGGCTGAATAAGTGAAAACCATTTGATCCAAATTCATTATGGTGGGATTTTTTAATCTCAAAATGGGCACCTGATATAGTGAATGTTTTAAACTCAAAGAATTTGGGAATCAGTATGTTCAGAAAGTCCTTTCTGACTGTCCCCTTTAAGATCCTCCCAGGAAGTGCTTTCCCTAAACCTGAAGGGAAGGACCCTTATCACTGAAGGGTCGTGAATAACACTGAGAATGAGAAATTGCTTTTTTGCCCCTGTTTGCTCTTTAGCTCATATCCTTCTGTTCAGTTATTTTTCTTCATCAAACCTGGTGTAAAAACACTCAAGTTTGGTCATTTCTCTAATTTCCTGTAAAAGTTCTTGTTAAATAAATTTGTTTGCTTTTTGCTTGTTAATCTGTCTTTGTCAGTTTAATTTTCAGTCCCAGCAAGGCATCCTCGGAAGGTTGAGGAAAAGTTTCTCCTCCTGTTGACTAGCTTCTGCTGTCATACTGAGTTCAGGCTGTTTGGTGGAGCATATTCTCACTTAACTACAAATTCATAAAAGGAAGTGTTGAAGTTTCATGTGTGCAGAACAGTCCCTATGTTCTGTTACTTGTCATTTCCATGATATATACAGACACTTCAGGAGAGAACTGCACTTCTGAGTCATGTTTTGGATAGTGCCTCACATAGCTTAAGAAATTAAGTTTGAAAGAAAGGACATTTTTTGAAGATTTTTAAAGAGGACATCAGCTCATATACTCCTTGCTTTATTAGTGTAATGAAAATGAATGTGAGTGGTCCTTTTTTTATATAATGTAGAAGCACTGCTATTTATTCAGCCTTTGATTAAGCTGATTGAATTGGGCATGAACTCTACATTACTTTTTTCAATTTTTTAATTTTATAAATTAGTTCACAATATTTGATTACATTCAATATTCAAACACCATTCCTACCACCGTTATACCTTCCTACCACCCAATTCGGGATGTTTCCATCTGAAACCCAATCCCTGTCCCAAAACACAACCGAAAGAATATATTTTGCATTGTCTGTTATGAAGAACTGCTGAACATGCTTACATAAGAGTGTTCATATAGGAAACAGTGTGAAGATTGTTTTATTTTGGCAGGAGCTATTAAGATATTCTATAGGATATCACCAACATCTTGTTCAAGTTTGGGTGATGTGAGCTTTGATATATATATATATATATATATATATATATATATATCTGAAAATACGTAGCATTGTAGCACTGTCCTCCCATTGTTCATCGATTTGCTCGAGTGGGCACCAGTAACGCCTCTTTTGTGAGACTTCTTGTTACTGTTTTTGGCATATCAAATACATCACGGGTAGCTTGCCATGCTCTGCTGTGCGGGCGTGATACTCTCAGTAGCTTGCCGGGTTCTCCGAGAGGGGCTGAGGAATCGAACCGGGGTCAGTCTGGGTCAGCCTCGTGCAAGGCAAATGCCCTACCTGCTGTACTATCGCTACAGCCTGAAAATATGTATATGTGCATACACACACACACACACACACACACACACACACATATATATATATATATACATATATGTCTCTCTATGATTTGTTGCCTACTGTCTGAATCCCATCAAATGTGGTGTGGTAATTATGGATAATGGGTAGGGAGTGTTTTGCAGCCGTGTGGTTCAGGAATATGTTTCCTCATATGTGAGGCTTGGCCTGAGCTCATGGGGAGTGGCCTTGAGCGTGGAGGCAGTTGGGTTGTGGAGGTTTTTATCTGCCGGAGCTGGGTCCCTTGGGGTGGGGAGGGCTCTCATTCACCCCCCTCTGGGACACCCCATGTGAAACAGCCTGGTGTGGAGTCTGGTGGCATGGTTATGGGGGCCTCATGTTGTGCTCCCTTTCTGGAGAAGCAGTGTATGATCTGGACAGTGGCCGATGACGAGATTATCTGGGGCTGGCAGGAAGTGGCTTATGGGCGTGACCCCTGGGTCACCAGAAACTGCGGAACATGGTCAGAGGATCTCTTCTCCTGGTCCCGTTGAGCCCAGAGTCCAAGGTCACAAAGTTCTACATTAGTGTGTGGTCCTTCCTGAGTCCCACATTTTGACTCCTTTGTATACTTACTAATGCAGTTATTTCTCATCACATATCCAAAGAGATTCTAGAAGAAGGGATATGCCTTATGAGAAGAACAGTCTCTTTGAAAGGAGTCAGACATTTATTAAATCCTTTGATTTCTGAATATTGGCTGTCTCATCTGAAGAAAGATATGGTAGCACTTCCCTTGAAAAGTCTTGAAGAGTTCCTTGCATGTGTTCCAGATGTTGAGGTGCTTCCAGACACTTTTTTTTTTATTTTTTGACTTAAATTTTAGTTTTTACTTCATTTCATTTAAAAATATTCTAAAAATTGAAGTACAGTGAGATAAACAGTTATAAAGTTCTTCATGATTTGGTTTTGGTCATATAAAGTTCCAAACACACCTTCCCTTCACCGGTGTGCACTTTCTAATCCATCAGTCTTTCTCTTGACTAGACAAGTATATCTTCCAGTCCTAGTCAACCCTTTAGATGACTGAATCTCTCTCTAACATTTTGTCTAAAGATTCATGAAGAGCTCTGAACTGGGACATCTAGCTAAGTTGCATCCATGTTCTTGACTGATAAGGACTGACATTTTAAAATAACCATTATTGTTTTGAGCTACGACATGTTGGAGTAATTCATGATATGATTAATATAGTAATCACTGCACTTATTTAAAAAAATTATAATTGAATCACTGTGCAATACAATTATAAGCTTTCATGTTTGACTTTCAATCATACAATGATCAAATACCTATCATCCACCAGTGCACATTCTCTACCACCAATGCCCCCAGTATGCCCCCCATTTTCAACCCTCCCCCTGCTCCACAGCAGAAAGTTTTCCCCATATTCTCTTTCTACTTTTGGGAATTGTGATCTGCAATACAGATACTGAGAGGTCATTATGTTTGTTCCTTTATCTGCTTTCAGCACACATCTCCCATGCCTAAATATCCCTCCAATCACCAATGACTTAGTGATCCCTTCTCTATTCCAGCTGCATTCTCCGCCAGCTCTTGAGGCAGGCTTCCAACAATGAAGCCATATTCCTGGCCTTTGTGTCTACTGTCCTTGGGTGTCCATCTCATATTATATTATTTTATATTCCACAAATGAGTGCAGTCCTTCTATGTCTGTCCCTCTCTTTCTGACTCATTTCAATTAGCATGATACTCTTCATGTCCATCCACTTATAAGCAAATTTCATGACTTCATCTCTCCTAACAGCTTCATAGAATTCCATTGTGTAGAGCTACCAAAGTTTCTTTAACTAGTCATTTGTTCTCAGGCACTCAGGTTGTTTCTAGATCTGGGTATTGTGAACAGTACTATAATGAACTTATAGGTGCAGATGTCACTTCTGCTGTGCTTTTTTTTGCATCCTCGAGATATATTCCCAGAAGTGGTATTGCGGGATCATATGGAAGCTCAATTTCTAGTTTTTAAAGGACTGTCCATATTGTTTTCCAGAAAGGCTGGACTAGTGGGCATTCCCACCAACAGTGAAAGAGTGTCCCTTTCTCCTCTACATCCATGACAGCACTGGCTGCTCTTGTTCTTTTGAATGTGTGTCAGTCTCTGTGGTATGAGATGATATCTCATTGTTGTTTTAATTTGCATCTCCATGATGGCTAGTGATGTGGAGCATTTTTTCATGTGCCTTTTGGCCATTTTTTTTCTTCATTTCTTCTCCCCATTTTTTGATGGGGTTGGTGGTTTTTTTCTTTTACAATTCTTCTAGTGTCTTGTATATCCTGGATATTAACCCCTTATCAGATGGGTATTGGGTAAATATTCTTCACCATTCTGTGGGCTCTCTTTGTATTTTAGTCACTGTTTCTTTTGGAGGGCAGAAACTTCTTAGTTTGATGTAATTCCATTTGTTTATGTTTGTTTCTACTTGTTTGGTCATTGGTGTTTCATCCTTAAATATGCTTTTAGCTTCAATGTCATGGAGAGTCTGCCTACATTTTCCTCCATGTACCTTATGGATTCATATCTGATATTGAGGTCCTTAATCCACTTTGATCTGATTTTTGTGCCTGGAATTAGACAGAGGTCAGAGTTTATATTTTTGTAGGTAGCTATCCTCACTGCACTTCTTGAATGCCTTCCATGTAGAAGAAAGCATATGCTTTCATTCTTATAGAGATCCTTTGAGTGGGTTGTCATATTCTTATTACACAGAGAAGCAAATTGAGGTCCAGAAAGTTTATGCCACACATCTCATGAATAAAGGGGCTAGAATATTTGAACATATGCTTTTAATTTTAATTGACTCACTATTAGATATGTTGATGGGATTACACAGCGCTGGGGGCAGTTGGTGGTGTAATGCCTGGAAGATGGGGGATCTGGGTGGAGGAGGCCCCAGACCCAATCCAAGCAGGCTTGGAGATCTACACCCCGGGTCCCACACACCTGGGTTCCTCTGCCAGTTCCTTCATGTGTGAGGCTTGTCTGAACGTGTGGAGAGTGGTCTTAAGCATGGCTGTGGCTGGAACCGGAGGTCTTCAGCTGCTGGGGCTCTGCTCAGGGTGGGGAGGGAAATTCAACCCACCCTCCTCCAAGGGGCCCAGGTGACAGCCAGGCACGGAGGTAGGAGACTCTGTAATCCCATTGATGTAATCCCATCAACAGCCAAGACCCAGAGACTATAAAACTCTGCTCCCGGAAGAGAACAAGCAGAGTCTAGATCTCCAAGCCTGCTCGGATTGGGTCTGGGGCCTCCTCCACCCAGATCCCTCATCTTCCAGGCGTTACACTCACCAACTGCCACCGGAGCCGTGTGATCCCATCAATGGCCAAGACCCAGAGACTTTATAGAACCCTGCTTCCAGAAGCACGCAGCCACATTTACGGCCATGCGACATCTTATTATCTAGGTCTTACTCTGGAGAAGCTGGCCGGCTACCAAAATTGTCTTGCCCACACGGCAGAGTCTGGCAAACTCCCCGTGGCATATTCAATATGCCAAAACCCAGTAACAATGATGGGTCTCATTCTCCTGACCTGAAAGAGCCTTGAATATGGCACTTTTTAAAATCTCAGGCCTCGGATGAAGGAGATGTTACTGGATGACCAACAGGATGACAGTGATACAGTGATACCATTAGATATATAGTAACATAGTTGTTCATGATTGGGTTTTAGTCATACAATGTTCCAAGACCAGTCTCTTCACCAGTGCACATTTCCCACCAGCATATAGACATTATTTTCTAGCATATGATGCTCTGACTACAGTTATTTTTACATTGTGAGTCTACTATTGGCAGTGTGAAAATATGGTCCCAAAGAAACTTGATGATAACAAACCACTTTCAGTTGTGTTCCTTATAAGTCCAAGAGGAGCTAACCTGGATAATTTGAGTGCCAGAAATAGTCCCCATTTTTTTCCAGAACTACCTCAGATAAATGTATAGACTTTGTAAAACAAAACTTACCGTATAATAGTTTAAGAACTAGTTAGTTTGCTAACAACCTCATTTGCTAGTAAGTTCCTGATGGAATGAACACAAAATAGGGAAGTTTTAGACAGTGGAAGGAGAGGAGAAATCATGACATTGATAGAAGAGAGAGCTACACAGATGTTGTAATTTTAAAATGTTAAAAATATTTTGTCATTTCAAAACATCTCTACCAAGAATGGCTTTGAAAGAAAGGTAAATTTCTTCAAAGGAGAGTGACCAGTATATTCCTCTGTTTCATTGTGTTTGCTATCTTAGTGTCTCATCTTAAGAATAGTTATATTCAATAGTGGAGAAAAGAAAATAAGAAATACATAAGAACATAATCCCTGACCTTAACTTTATCTACATCCCTATAGTATTACAACTCCCTATCAGCAAGAAATAGGATTATATGTAATTAAAGTAATTCCCCCAGCAGTAACCCTCCAAAGTAATGTAGATGTATGTTCTGATTGTTAAATTGTTTACATGAGATTTAGATGCAAAGTCCAAGTCTGTGAAACTGGTGCAAATTTAAAATCTGTTAATGCTTAAATATTGCAAGCTTACTTTCCACCATTTAAAAACTTCCTCATAGTGCCATTTTTAACACCCATTGTCCTTCATGTATTAAATTATTTTGCTGACTTTTCTGTGTCAGTTTTCTACAGACACCATTTAAAATTGACTTGAAATTTTCCTATAGAAAATGCTGAAAAATACCTTGCAGATTGTGCATGGTATATACCATCTTATTTTCTTTTGAACAATGCTTCTTTATAAACATGAAATTACAATAGAGTTGGGCAAAATTTCTCGAAACAAAAAATTGACTACTATGGGTTATGTGATTGACTTTGCTATGGATACTAGCACTTAATAAGATCTTGAATCTAATTCAAAAAGTAAAACAAAACAAACCAGCAAAGGAAAAATACTCTAAGGACATAAGGCTAGAGAAAAGGAGGTTGGGTTTAGACAAATAACCAAACAGGAGACATACTCAGCACAAAGCATATTGAGTCAATAGGATATAATGAAAACCAATAAAGACAGTCTTCAATAAGAGAATACTATCAAGAATGAAGAAGGTGAGAGCAGTACTTTGGTCAGACAGTTATTGAGATATGACATTACATGTTGAGTAGTAAATCAATAAGTAGGAAGACATGAAGTAATATTCAAGATAACAAAATGTTTTAACTTTGTCATATGAAATTTATATTCAAATGGTACAGTGGGTAGGCTGCTTGTCTTGCAGTCAGCTAGTCTGGGTTCAATCCTCTGCACCCCAGATGGTCCCCAGAGCTAGGTAGGAGTAATTCCTAAACATCACTGAGTGTGGCACCAAGAAACTAAAAAAAATCATACTCAATGATTTAATGATCTCTGGATTTAAGGTTTATAATTTTAGTTAATTTTTCCAATTATAGACCCAGACCTCTACTAGAAGTAGTCAGAATCAAAGCAATAAACTGCTTCAATAAATTGCATTTATTGAAAGTGCTGAAATATAGACAACTTCTTGAGAGACGAAAACTATAGATACAGTCTCTTTTATTACACAGTTATATCATTCACAACTATTCAGTGTCTATGCTTTTCTCAATTAATGTCCATAACTTGGAGAGCAAATCCTCACTACCTGGGGAGGGAGTTGACCAAAGGCTTTAGGGTGAAGGGTAACATTGCTGTTAGACCACACAGACACACAGACACAGACACAGACACATAGACACACACACACACACACACACACACACATGCACGCACGCGCGCGCACACACACACACACACACACACACACACACAGAGTAAATCTTCCCTAGGAGAAGACTGGGAAAACTGGTAATAAAAAGTAGGAACTTTAATGGTGTTCTATTATTTGATTGAGCAATTTCATTTCTAGAATATGAAAGATATAAACATATGTTGTGAAAAAAAATCCATGGAGAAAAAAATCAGCATATTTTTATAATAGTGAAAAAAAAGAGAGATATCCTTTTTAATTTAGGGAATATTTACAGCTTGATGTATTAAGTATATTTGTATGTATCACTTGTAGCACTTGTCATCCTATTGTTCATCCATTTGCTCCAGTGGGCGCCAGTAACATCTCCATTCGGCCCTGTCACGTACTAGTGTAGCCCAGTGGTGTATTAGGGGCTTTTACAGGGTCAGGGTAATGAGACCTGTTATTGTTACTGTATTTGGCATATCGACTACTTCACAGGTAGCTTGCCAGGCTCTGCTGTGCAGGTGGGATACTCTTGGTAGCTTGTCGGGCTCTCCAAGAGGGAGAAACTGCATGTTTGTATGTAGTATATAAAAAACTAGTTTCAGGTACTTAGGGATATATTGCACTGTAGCACTGTCCTCCTGTTGTTTATTGATTTGCTCCAGCGGGCCCAGTAACATCTCCATTGTGAGACTTGTTGTTACTGTGTTTGTAAATACATCATGGGGAGCTTGCTAGGCTTTGCCGGGAGGGCAAGATACTCTTGGTAGCTTGCCAGGCTCTCTGAGAGGGGTGGAGGAATCGAACCCTGCTCGACCAGGCTGGCTGCGTGCAAGGCAAACGCCTTACTGCTGTGCTATCGCTCCAGCCCAGGTATATATTAAGGAAAAAAATAGTTTCTCTGTTCTCAGGGAACTTATGGTCAATAGTGAAGACAAAAGTAAATGTAAATAGAATATCTATTTTTTGGAGCGATAGCACAGCGGGTAAGGCCTTTGCCTTGCACGCAGCCAACATGGCCGACCTGAGTTCGATTCCTCCGCCCCTCTCGGTGAGCCCGGCAAACTACCGAGAGTACCTCGCCCGCACGGCAGAGCCTGGCAAGCTCCCGGAGATGTATTCGATATGCCAAACACAGTAACAATTAAGTCTCACAATGGAGACGTTACTGGGCTCGCTCGAGCAAATCGATGAACAACGGGAGAACCATGACCGTGACCGTGACAGTATGGTAGAGGGAGCAAGGCCTTGTGGGGAAAACAAAAAAAGGAGCAGAACATGTTTGTAGACTGGTGAAGGCTGAAATCGGTGACCACAGAGACAGGATAGAGTCGTTGGTGAGGTCACTAGTTATGTAGCTGTCTGGAATAATTAAACAGTATGAAAATCAATAGGAAAACTGAGTCAAAAATAAAAACATTGATAAAACAAGCTTTAATTTATTAATATAAGAAATACGCTAACAAATACTTTTTATTGAAACAGCAGGCATTACAATACAATGCTCTGCAAACTTGGTATACAGCTTTTAATTATGCACCCATGAATAAAAAATTACTTACCCATAAATAAATATTTATTGAATACCTATTTATCTTACAGTAGTTTTTGTAGAAATTCTTATACTTCCTTCACTATCTTAAGTATTTGAAAACAATGTCACTATTACAAAAAAGACCCTTCTTGACTGTATGAATGGCAAAATGCTAATCAATTATCTGATTAAATATCTAATTATCTAAGGCTATGTCCCAGTAGGCACAGATAACAGTTTTGCTGTGAGTTTGTGTTCTTCAATCTCAAGGCTTTTCCCTTCTCTCCTGTTTCAGTATTCTTTAGGCACTGGGGAGGGTCACTGTCACTGTCACTGTCCTCCCGTTGTTCATGGATTTGCTCAAGCGGGCCCAGTAACGTCTCCATTGCAGACTTTGTTGTTACTGTGTTTGGCATATTGAATACATCACGGGTAGCTTGCCAGGCTCTGCCGTGCGGGCGAGATACTTTCAGTAGCTTGCTGGGCTCTCCAAGAGGGGCGGAGGAATCGAACTCGGGTTGGCCATGTTGGCTGTGTTCATGGCAAACGCCCTACCACTGTGCTATCACTCCAGCACTGGGGAGGGTAAACACTAAAATGTATGTCTGAAAAAGTTCTGGTAAGGTATATACAAATATAAATATTGTTTTTTTTTGTGTATGGGTAAAATCATAGAGAATTTTAATTATTTTGAATACATTTCATATTTAAAATTTTTTTTAACATACCTAAAAATGGTACCCAGAATGAAATATATTTGTAGGTACTACAGTACTGCTTACAGTGCTAATAGTAAAAGCAGAAACAGTTGAAGCTGGGAGGAAATACGGAAACAAATCTTTTGTTTCCTTTATTTCAGTTCATCCCCCTACCCCCCAGGTTTTTTTTGGGGGGGTGTGGTTGGGAATGGACAAGGGCTGTACCTTGTGGTGCTCAGGGGTGACCCCTAGTGGTGCTTAGGGGGACCAATGCCTGCAGTGCCAGACATTGGATTGGAATGCTTCAAACCAGGATTGGAAGCATGCTCAGGTCCTTTAGAGACTAAAAAATTGGACCCTCAAACAAGTCATTTAGCCAATCAGAGGTTTATTTTATTTTTATAAAATGAGAGAATTAAGCGACTTGATATATGATCCCTTCTATTTGTGACTTTTCGTGATTCTATACCCTAAGTGAGAGGCAAATTGATTTATTTTAGTTTAGGGACCACACCTGGCAATGCTCAGGGATTCTTTCTGAATTGGCGCTCAGGAATCCCTCCTGGAGTGCTCAGGGCACTATATGGGATACAAGGAATTGAACCCAGCTTGACCACATGCAAGACAAGCACCTTACCCACTGTATTATTTTTCTGGCCCTAAATTTACTTTCTTAATGTAGATAGATCAATGGAAAAGTATATTTTGTACACAACACTACAAAAGATCAAATATTGTCACTTTTATAAGGTGATAATAACTTAGCATATGCAATATAATATTTATAATCAATTTATTAACTTTGAAATTACTGTCACATACATAGTAATGCTCGCATTTTAAATGAATAGAAAATTCTACATTATAGAATTTTAATTTATACCAATTATGAGACCATCTATGAAGTTATAAATTTGGGGTGAATGAAATTGAATTAAACACAATCAAAAGAATCATGCTATCTAATGATAACAGAATCAGACAGAAACAAGAATATATCTACCTGCAAACTCAAAATCTGTTTCCTATAACCTCCCTATGCCACTTCTACCTTCTATTAGCAGTGAGACCAGAAATATTTGAAATCTGTTAGTGTTAAAGTTTTCTGCCATCCCTCCCCCCCCCCCCCCCCCCATATTTTGCATTGTCAAGACAAAACTTGGTGCCTCTCCTTCCTCTTTATTTTCTGGAAGGACTAGAACTAGTACTGATTCTTTTCCAGTAACTTTGCATGTTTCTATCCTCAGGCTGGTTATAGTTTAACATTAGGTTTACAAATTTCCAGGTATTTGAAAGGATGGAGTAATTCATGATAATCCCCAAGTACTGATGACAGACTTTGCTTCTTAGAACAGAAAGAAGCAACTTTTCCTCAAAAGCACAGCTTGAGAATAAACCTGAAGTTACCTGTGAAACCTCTAGAGCATGGAAACACCTCTACAAAGGGATTCTAGCAACTTTGCTGTCCAAGAAGAGAAGCAGCACATGCACCCGCAAATTAGCTACACAATTCACAGATGGGCATTATTAACAATGTACGCCATCTGGCAGCTTCCTCCTTTTGACTAATTTGTCTTGCTAACTAGGCTCAGATATGGTCTATGCTGCTGAGAAAAAGCATGTGCTGTCAACATGCATACATAACAAATTTTAAGATTTCACAAACTTAAAATCATTATTTTAAAAGCTGTTTTTCTCTGTTTCAGCTACTCAGCTCTAGATATTGCTTTGTTTTTATGTATATAGCCTCAGTTTTCATACATCATGTATTGACAGGGAACTTTAAACAGATTTTTCTTTGAATATATATGGAGAAATATCTGTTCACTGAATAAACACTGCAAACTTTTACCATATTATAAAAACTCAGAAAAATAAGTATATCAATCATTGTTTTATAGTTTGAAATTTCTTATATGAATTCTGTGGCCTCTTTAAGGGGGTCTGTGCAGCCAGCATTATTTTATAAGGCTATATTCTGTAGCTAGTTCCCATTAATCTTTTCTTTCTCCCTATTCAATATTCTCTCTTTAACTAGAAAAGGGGAAATTACATCATTTCCTTGTTTACGGTTGCTGTGCAATTGATTAAATCAGGTTTCGGTAGCTGTCTCATTAAAGCTAGCCTTTGCACTCTTTATGAGAGATTATCTTGCTCATTGACAGTCTGTCATCTCTTTTTAAGGTAAAAGAGACAGAAAGTCGACTCAAACCAGCCTAAGCAAAACAATGGACTTTTTTTGATTTACCTCCTGACAATGGCTGTAAATGACTGCAAGTACAAGCAGATTCAGGATGCACGTTGTATCTTCACGTGGCTTTTCCTCCACTCCCAGCTTCTCTCATCTCAGCCTCAGTTCTTCCTATTCCTTTTCAGCTCTCCTCTGCAGGCATTTCTGGCCTGCAGGATACTAGTTTGACTAGCCTGGGAAGACCTCACAAACAGTGCTTAGCCCCCTGGCCTACACAGGGTCATGTCTGGAGATTTTCAGACTGCCTATGTAGGCCAGAGTTCTCAGTACTCAGGCTGGTGATGAAGTGCTCCTCTGGCCCAGGGGATTGTGGGCAAAGAGAGCCTTTTGAGTGAATTTGGAGCCCCTTCCTCAGCTATCATCTGGCTCGCCAAAATACTTTCATAAAAGAAAACTTAGAAGTTTGAGGTAAGCCATCAGCTTTGCCAGCCACTATCCCTTGCCACATATAATCTTGTGTAACTCCCGATACTGACATTTAGGCAACTGTTTCCTGGCACTTTTCACAAGCTCATTAATTATGCTTTGCAATTTTACTTTACCAACTATTACTTTTTAATGAGCAAGCTCATTATTTTCCCTTGGAAGTACTTTATTGCCAAGTACAACCGTTTGGTAGGAGGTAGGTCGACTGACTTTAATTTACACAGCAACACATGGCTCCAATCGGCTTTTCTGTTCATATTGATTCCCATATGCTGTCCTTTCCCCTCCCTACCCAAAATAAACATTTCTTCCCACCAGGCATACACTTTGAATCTTCGAAACTTGAAACAGCTCTCCAGAGTTTACAAATTAATCCGATCCGACTTCACTAAACGAATGCCACAGAGGCATTGCCAGATAGAACTAGAGGGATTTGCAGCATGAAGACTAAGTGTGAGAACTATACGCATTCAAAAGGCACTCATTTCGCCGGCCTTGACATTTTATTACAAAACAGAAGCTCAACCAGCTTCCTCATTATCCTTCTCAAGTGATTTCTTCATTAACCAGGTGATTTTTCTCTTTTGCAGTGCTCTTTTTTTCATAACCCCCAAATGAGCCCGACAACCAGATGTGACCAGAAAAATGGCAAGAAGCCATTAAAAACTAATTACGACAAAATGCCACCCAAAGTCTCTGGATCTAAGGAGCCCTTTGTTAAGGGGGCTGCCCTCTGTACTGTTCCACTGCGTGCTCTGTGGGACCAGAAGGAGACTCAGCAGGCAGAAAGAACAGGAAGTGAACAATCATGAGCCTTTTAGTGCAAGATACTTCAGGGGCTCTGCCAATGTAACTGTTTAAAAGTGACGACGTGTTTTGGAAAGTGAATTGAAAGTTCCGGAATATTTTTGTCCTCTTAATGCTATAAAGGGGGGAGGGGCAAGTACACCGCGGGCTTTTTAGGAGTCTTGAGAGAGTTGCGGCCAGCACTGTTCTGATTTGAAAATGCTTTTAAAGACTGCCCAAGTTTTTTCTGACTCTTTCATTCCCCGGTGATAGAAAGCACACCATGGTATGCAAGTGACACATCATTTTATGCATCCAAGTGCTTCGTTCGCTTTACCATTTTTTTCCCCAGCAATTTAAATAAATCACGAGGATGGAATTAGATTTTCCTGAAGAGTTAGAGAAAAACAGTCAGAGGCTGAGTCACAGTTAATTTCTACTGAGCTGATAGGACTTGCGCTGCCTCCATTGATGTGGTACTCATACAGTCTGGAGAGTGATGTCTGGCATCTGATCAGCCCCTATAAAGGCTGCTTAAGCTCCTGACTAATGAGTCTCCGAAACGGTTTTTAATGAATGATGGGGGGAGGAGTATGAAATGTCCTCATGTTTATTCATTTCCTTGTTGTAATGCTGGCTGATAGACGGACTAAAAGATTGAGCACTTAAATAATTAACTCATTTAAAATGTGAATTACAGGCATGATTTGCCTGACATGCTACTGTGGAGTGGCGCACACACTACAACCTCTCCACGGAGCTGTTATTTTAGGTCTGGTTAAACTGGGAAGGAACATTTAGCTGGAGGATGAGACGTTAATGGGAACAGAGAAGCAGAGGCTCGTAACTCAGTTTTCTTCCTCCTGAACGGGACTTGGCAATCTTGTTCTGTAAAGGGCCAGAGAATATTTTAGGCTCTGCAAACCATATGGTTTCTGTTGCATCTATTCAGTTCTGCTGGCATAGCAACAAAGCTGTAAACAAATGGGAATGTTACATTATAATAAGTCATAATTAATTGGCATTAATTCCATTAAAATGGAATTTTGTATTATTTTGTTGTATCACATGATATTATTCTTCTTTGGACCTTTTTGATCATAAAAAACATAGGAAACATCATTAGCATACATGAGGACAAAGTGAGTCAGTAAACCCTATGGATGCTGATCATCCCATACTAGAAATGTGTTTTTCCATTTAGCTATGGAACAGATGTGTTTAAAGCTTGAAGTAGGCCATAGAGGTATAGAATTATATGAAGAGACATTGATATGATCTTTATTTTATTTCATTTATTTCATTTTGGGGGGAGTAACACCCAGTGATACTCAAGGGTTACTCCTGGTTCTGAGCTCTGGAATTGATCCTGACCATGCTGGGGGGCCCATATGGGATTCTGGAGATTGAACCTGGGTCAGGCACATGCAAGCCAAATGCTCTACCTGTTGTACTCTAGCCTCTGAAATGATCTTTAAAGATGTTTGGGTCCAATGGTGTCTTAGTAGTGATCATCCCTAGCAGTTGTGCGTATATAATAGTACAGGATCAACATTGTCATGTCTTTAGTGATTTTTCTTGGCTTTGGATTTACTTCTTGGTTTTGAAAGTCTAAAAGCACCTCTTAGTGCTTTAGATTTTATCAGAATAGGTCAGGTTTGGAACTATAGAGATACTGCATCAAGTAGAATGTTTGCCTTGCATGTAGCCAATAAGCCAACCCAGGCTCAATTCCTGGCGTCCCAGGAATATGGTCCTCTGAGCACTGCCAGGAGTAATTCCTGAATTCAGAGCCAGAAGGAAAACCCCTGAGCATTGTTGAGTGTGCCTCCACCCTGCCAAAAAAATAGGTAAGACTGCTTCATAGTGATCTAATCAAGGTCTTGACCCTTTACAACCTTGCAATTTTATAAACACAAAGATCTTCTCTCAGAATAAAATTTTCAAGGAATAAGATAAAATATACTTGCCAATGACATTATAATGATACAAAGTATGTTAAAATATAGTTTTAGATTTACAATGTATGTTGTTTAACATGCTTCTTTTATAGATCAATAAATAACAATATATAGTGATGAACATAAAAGGAATTTTGCAAGTAATATTTCATGTCACAATGTAATAGCAAAAGTTGTGATTAAAAAATTGGCTACTGCTAAAAATTCTATAAGAACAATAAAGGACATAAACCAAGAAGATAACTCATTAATTTTTAAATAACATATCTTTAATTATGGCTCAAATGCATGCAAAGTTAAAGCAGAGAGAGTTTTCTTTATGAACACGGGAGTAGAGAGAGGGTAGCTATGATTCAAATACCTGATCCCTACATTGCCATAGTTGGGAGAATTTGTAGAAGAGTCCATATGGCAATCCCTTTCCCCATAAAGTACTTGAATGTTGCCAGTCTTTACCATGACAGCCTTTTTTTCTGTTTCCTTTTGAAACTCTAGCGGGCCCAGGAACATTGTAAGAATTGTTGTTACTGTGTTTGGCATATCAAAGAGACATGGGTAGCTTGCCAGGCTTTGCCGCGCGGGGGAGATACTCTAGGTAGCTTGCCCGGCTCTCCGACAGGGATGGAGGAATCGAACTCAGGTCGGCCGTTAAGGCAAACGCCTTACCCGCTGTGCTATTGCTCCTTTTGAAACAAATACCCTAAAATGTTCAATCCTTATAGGATTTTCTTTCTAGTTCATCTATATCCCCAACTAAATCCCCAACACTATCTTAGATTTTTTGGTATGTCTCCTATAGGTGCTCAAATGACAGTACTTCCTCTGTTGCATCATAAAAAATGGCCATACGTATTATTGTTTTGGAGTGATAGCACAGCGGTAGGGAGTTTGCCTTGCATGCAGCCAGCCTGGCTGAGTCAGGCTCGATTCCTCTGCCCCTTTCAGAGAGCCCGGCAAGTTACTGAGAGTATCTCGCCCGCAGGGCAAAGCCTGGCAAGCTCCCCGTGAGGTATTTGATATGCCAAACACAGTAACAAGAAGTCTCAAAATGGAGACGTTACTGGGTCCGCTCGAGAAAAATCATGCTGGGGAGCCCATATGGGATTCTGGAGTGGACAGTGTCATGAACACACAAATTCTCCTCTTTACTGTGTAGTTTGCTTAGATCAGTGGATGTGCACAAAGTCTCACAAGCAGGACCTTGACAACCTATTGTATTTTGGGATTAAAAGGCCCTCCCGTTGATCGTCGATTTGCTCGAGCGGGCCCAGTAATGTCTCCATTGGAGACTTTGTTGTTACTGTGTCTGGCATATCGAATACTCTCGGTAGCTTGCGGGGCTCTCCGACAGGGGCGGAGGAATCAAACTTGGGTCGGCCATGTTGGCCGCTTGTAAGGCGAACGCCCTACCCACTGTGCTATCGCTGGGTAGGGCGTTTGCCTTGCACGCGGCCAACCTGGGTTCGATTCCCAGCATCCCATATGGTCCCCTGAGCACCACCAGGAGTAACTCCTGAGTGCAGAGCAATGAGGAACCCCTGTGCATCGCTGGGTGTGACCCAAAAGCCAAAAAAAATTTTGGGATTGTGTTACTTTAATCTCGGCGTTGCAACACAAGGAATTTGGGGCTTTCATGCTAGACATCTAAGATTAATATAATAGCTTATGAGAGCAAGATGATTCTAGAACACTATCCATCTTACACAGGACTGCGTTGAACAAATATTAAATGAATCTGTTCCAAATCAGCAGAACTTCCTAGCTAATAAGTGGATTTCAAAACAACAATTAACAATTTTATTTTACGTATCTATAACATATTATATCACTCTACCCTACTACTCACTTTTTTTCTAGTGACATTTCCCCCAGATTTAATGGAGATACCAGTAGACTCAAGCCTCTCTGCTTAAGTACATTTCCTCCTAACCTTTTGCTTGCTATCTGTGTTTTATATTCTCTTATTGAAATCCCTGAAAGGATACTTTAGTAACCTGTACCTATCATACAATTCATGTCCAAGTAACCTACCGAGTGACTACAAAATTTATCTCTTCTATTTTATGAAAACATGAATATATAATAAACTCTCACTTTAGAAACAAATGGTTGTACAAAATTTTCTCACAGAAAAAATCAGGGTATTAACAAAAGTATAAACTGCTTATGATAGAATTTCAGGAACTCATCAGATATTTGTAGTGAAAATGGTTTTCTTACATGCCTTAAAATGCCTTTATTAGGCCTATACATAACCATAGCCTGGGTCGGGACTAAGGCAGAGGCAGCAAAGTTCTTAGGACAAAGCCTTTAAGAATAATAAAAAAGGGGCCAGAGCGATAGTACAGCAGGTAGATTTACCTTGCATGTAGCTGAGCCTGGTTTGTTCCCCAAAGTCCTATATGGTCCCTCAAGCACCACCAGAAGTAATTTCTGAGTGCACAATCAGGAGTAACTCCTATGCATCACCGGGGAAGACCCAAAAAGTTTAAAAAAAAAGAAAGAATAATAAATAAAATAAAAATTAATTAATTAATGTGAAAAAAAAGGCAATCACAGGCACTGGAGAAAAAGTACAGTGGATAAGGTGTTTGTTTTGCTTGGGTTCAACTGTACTTAATCCCTGTCATCCCACATGATCCCTGAGCATTGCCAATGTTCTGCCCTGCTATCACCCCAAACATCAAGAAGATAAAGGCAATTCCCATCTGAGCCATGAATGTATCAGGAGCGAATACCTCCTTAAATTTTGTGATGCAGGCACCCTAATCATGGTCTATCGCATGAAGCATCATAGGGTGTTTAAAATTTGCTGGGGCTCTAACAAAATGCTAGTAGTTTGAACACTTGTAACTGCATCCCCCATTTTTGCGAGACTCTTTTAGCCCAGGTTATATTCAGATGACTTTATGAAACTCTGTATTCACAAATAGGCTCCTGGCCTGCGTTGAGTAGGGGTAAGTCAGAATCTCTCTGAGTCAAGTATTCTAGAGCAAGCATAGTGCCCAGAGCTTTGCTGTGATTAGTTCCTATGGGCCTGTGATCCGGTTCTGCAAGAAAGACCTGAAGGAATTCTGTGTCTGTGTGGTCCTAAATCCTCCTTAGGGAAAAGGTATATACATGGAGAATTTTATATTGTTGGCTAAATATGGTATATTTGGCAAAGGTTGCCTAGTATTCATTCCTACAACCATTCAGGATGAATAGTAATACTTGCTAAGGAAGACAGATGAGTAGGTTCAAGTACTTAAGTTCTGGGTGACAAGGCTCACCCATTGAATTAATCACAAGTTAGCTTTATGATTTTTAAAAGAGGATACAAAGTGTTACTTCTGAGTCAAGTTTCTGTTAATGGGAGCTGAAAGTGTATCTGATACAACCAAAGACTGAGTTTGCTGAGTTTTGCCTATGGGGGAGACTGCTGCTTCCTAAATACTTTAATTACACAGCATACAAAATATCTTCCTTTATTTCAAGCATGGTTAAAGAAACAAACAGCTTATGAGACCTGAGATCTTATGAATCCATGTAATTTAATTTGTGTGGTGAGCTGTGTAGCCACAGGCTTTATATTAATGAAAGCAGAAAGGAACCTGCAACCTTTTGTGAGAGAGAAGGCATCTTGTTCACAAAAGTGAGGAATGCAAGAAAGAATAAGCAAGTGCCTCTGCTTTGTAATGGGGAAAAGAGGAGTAAGATAGAAAATTGGTGGAGAGAAAAGAGAATCACTTACATTTAATTGACTGAGATATACATCAGCAATTATTTAGAAAAGCTTTCTTAGTACCAATTTGATACTTAGCTCTGTAAACAAATTAAGAAATGTGCTTAGGAAGACTTTCTTTTTAAGACAAAACTAGAGACAAAAGAAAAAAATCTCTGATATCCCTTCTGTAGCTTTTTAATAATTTGAGTTGCTCTCCATGGCTCAGCCTCAATTCTGTTCTGGGTTGTGAAACCAGAGAGGAGGTTCTGAGGAAAGAAAGGAAGCAGGGAAAAAAAATAAGTAAAATAAAACTCTAGAACATATGGAAGCTCAAAAACAAAATTTAAATATAATATAAAAGATGAGAAAGACAGGATTTAGGAAGGAATATGATGGTTATTGTCAACCTAATATCTTTCAAGATATTTAAGATATTTAACATAATTGGTTTTTTTATATTTACACAGTCATAAAAGTACTTTTTATTTCAATATTACAGAAAAGGAAATGTGAGTTGTTCAGCTGGGTGATATAACTGAGATTCAAATCCAAGTCCTTCCTTCCTTCCTTCCTTCCTTCCTTCCTTCCTTCCTTCCTTCCTTCCTTCCTTCCTTCCTCCCTCCCTCCCTCCCTCCCTCCCTCCCTCCTTCCTTCCTTCCTTCCTTCCTTCCTTCCTTCCTTCCTTCCTTCCTTCCTTCCTTCCCTCTTTCTTTCTCTCTTCCCAGATACCTAGGGTAGAGAGCACATCTAGCTATACTCAGGGCTTATTTCTGACTCTGTTTGATGCTCAAGATATGGTATAGGTATAGAGTCAGAGTGTATATATACCAATACTTTCTTTCCGGTACTTACATTTTTTGGTTCATTTGTTTAAAGTAAATTGTTTTATTAAAGACACATAAACAGGAATAAAGAGAGAGAAAAAGAAGATAAAAAAAGAGTCCTATTGAGTAAAGGAATTGAAATTATATGCTCTGAGCTGGGATAAGACCGCAGAATGGAGTTCCAGGAAATAAGTAAACATTTTTTAATAGACAGAAAATCAGGTGGTATTGGGACCATTTTACAGCAGTGCTAGTGATTGAATTCAGGGCTTTGCACAGGAAACACAGCATGAGCTATCTCCACTTGAGCTATCTCCCTGGCCCTCACACATCTTCTAGCTGTGGTGCTCACCTGGGGTTCTGAAAGAGCACATCTCACAGTGGCATAGTTGGAAATCACTTGTCGCTCAGGGGATCACAAACACCAGTGCTGTTGTGCTCAAATAGCAGAACTGTCATTTGGTACAAGTGGCAGCACCAGGGATTGAACTTTTGATTTTACACTTGTGGTATGGTAGCTCTAAGCCACTGATATATCCTCCAGATCTCCTTCTTGTCTTCCTAATCATAGGCATAGATATGTATGTAAATGCATGTATACCAGATAGTGTACTATTATGTACCATTATGGACTCTCAATATATCTTGAACTCTTTAAGTTTAATTCTTCAGTCATTCTCTCATGTCTTTACTCCTTTCATACAGACTGTAATTGTCCTGAATTAGAATTTCTTCATATCTCATCTGAACTTTTCTACTTGACTCCATTCTTGTAGTACAATCACTTTAAAGTTCACCCCCACACTATGTATAACGACATATTGCCATATGTTGTTGCTTCATTAGCTCCTGGAGATTTTAATGTCAATTTCTATTACTAGATGTTCAGCATAATATAAAAATCTCTCCAATTAATGATACTAAGTACACTTTAATTCTTAGTATTTCTTCTCTCTGCATTGAGTTTATTATTTGTCAATATATAATAACATGAAGTTTAAGAATATACTGTCTTGGTTTATGCTAAAGCTTGTGTTCATTTCTGGAAAACTTTGTCATTTTTCAGTTATCCTCTGAAGTGCATGAGTCATCATTTTTTCAGGAGTACTGAATCAAAGATGAGACTTAGTCCATCCCACTCCCACACCCCCTTTACTTCTGCAATACAAAAGAGGTCGTTGTAAATCTCTAATTTAGCTTACTGAAATTGCCATATTTATGAATCTGCCTCTCTCAACATATTATGAAATTCTTTTTTTTATGTAGGAGTACTGCTATTTATTCAGCCACTATTAAGATGATTGAATTGGGCATGAACTCCACCTTACTTTTTTAAAAAAATTTTTTTATAATTTTATTTATTGAATCGCCATGAGAGCAGTTACAAAGCTTTTGGGTTTAAGTCTTGATCATACAATGAAACGCCCGTACCTTCACCAGTGCCCATTCTCCACCACCAAAAACCCCAGTATACCCCCATCCCATACCCTCCCCTACCTGTGGGGCAGGTGATTTCCACATTTCTCTCTACTTTGATCACATTCAATATTTCAACACCAGACCCACCATTATTATTTGGGATTTCACCATTATTATTTGGATTTTCACTCAGATATGGTGAAAAGACAACGTAGACAATTTGTTTTCAATTACTGGTTATGAATAACATGTGATGTCGCATGGCTTCAGTAGTGGCCACGCGATTTCAAAATTCCGAAATTTTAACAATTAAATCTGGAGGGATTTCTGCCCAAACATGCTGGCTGGGTTCCAAAAATTGTTCCTGAGTCTGTGGGATCATGGCTGTTAAGCAGCTTGATCAGGAGCCAGAGAGGCTGTTCGTGGGTGGCAACTCGGGGTCTCTTTGGGACAGGGAGGAAAAGGCCAACTCCACCCCCATCCTGTGAGGCCCTGCTTGTTTCATCACTGTGGGCCCAAACCTGACTGTCCAGTGGCCTCTGGAGGTTGGTGGCCACCGGGCTGCCAGGGGTAACAGGCCAAGGCCCGAAACCTATTCCCACCTGGGGTGGCCTGGCACCGGTAACCTACTCTAGGGACTTGACACATTTCTGCCAAAAGCCGTTGGGTTTCGAGATTTGTTTCTGAGTCTCTGGGATCATGGCTGTTAAGCAGTTCTATCAGAAACCAGAGAGGCCATGCTTCCAATTATATAGCTGAGCTGGAGGTGGTTTGTGGGTGTGTCTGCCATATACCTAACTTTTGGCCGTTTACTTTCTTGGTAATCTTTGCCCCAAGTTTTTGGGGTCTGGCCAAAGGCACAGCAGCAATTTTGGGGTATCTGGAAGTCTGAAGGTGCCATCAGGCTGCTGATGCACTCACCTCACAGGTACAGATTGACTTGCTGGCAGCACCATACCTTCCATATTATGAAATTCTTGGTGGTGGGAACTACAGCTTGCTTAGATTTCTTTTACAAAGTCTAAAGAAAGTGGCACAGATTAGAAATAGTAAAGGCTTGATAAGTGTTTATAAGACATGATAGTTTTAATGTTTACTAAATGAAATAAAACTCTCTTATATAGACCAAAGTTCCTTCTTTCCATTCATTGAACACACAGTGCACTGAGCTTTTTGATGTAGAAATGCCCTTGGATGGCAGCCTGGATATTATTTGTTATGTTATACAATTAATAATTCTTCAATTCGTTGTTTTAAAGACTCAAAATGAAGTGACTATTTTTTAAAATAAATACCTTTTTTTAAAAAAAAATTGTGCAAACAAGATTTGGGGGCCTAATGTCTTCATCATTAAAGAGGACATGTTGCAATCATCCTTGCCAAATGATCTGCAAATTGAACTTAACCACGGACCTCCAGGAAATATGATTTTGCAGTTGCTTTTTATCTCTCTCTCTCTCTCTCTCTCTCTCTCTCGCTCTCTCTCTTTCTCTCTCTTTGTTCAATTCAAAAAGCTTAAGCACATTGCAGGCTAAATGTGTGGAATCTATGGGCTAGGCTCAAGGTCTATAGGAATATGAGAAAATACATTTTCTGAATTTCAAGTGAACTAATTTCCATCTTTGGGTCCTGTTGATAAGGCACAAGAGCCTTAGGACTGAGATTTTAAACACTCACTAAGGAGCAGACTTACAGCCATCATGCTTTCCTTGACATCAAGTTGAAATACTACTTTTTTCTCTCGCAAAAGTAGACTTTTTGAAAACTAAAATGCTGGGGGAAATGAATTTTGTACAGTTTATGCTGTAGGCACAGGAATGCATAGTTTTTTTTTTCATTTTATTTTTGAGAATTGTTTTTTTGCTGATCTACACGTACACTTTCTATTGGTTTCTTAATAGGTGTGAAATTGTAACATGTAATGATTATATGCCCAGAGGAGTGAGTACCTCGAGAATGTGTGGACCCAATAAATGTTGGTTTTTGATAGGGCAATGGTTTTTCCCTCTTTCATCACAGAATGAAAAAAGTGCTGGAGATGGAAAAGCTCATTGTTAGTCCTGGCTCTGCATCTAATCTATTCTACATTCTAAGAAAACTCTATTGTCTTAGCTGGTCTCAGTTCTTGCATCTGTAAAATGCAGGGATTGAACTTTAACACCCCAAATTTGCCTCTCTGGTTATAAAATTTTATATTTAGTAGTATTATTATGGATGATAGATATTTAATTACCATTGTCTTTATTTCATCTTTTCTTTGGTTTTGATTTTTTTCTCACTACTGTTACTGGCATGTTCTAGAAAATAAAAATAATATATGGTAGTACACTGCTTGCATAAAAAATTTAAATAAAATTATTTCAATAGCCATTAAGGATGCCATGGTACCAATGCATAAATTATCTCATATCTACACTGGGAGTTAGAGATTATTATCCCATTTGTGATCAGAAACCTAAGGCATAAAGAGATTAAAAAAAAAAGCAACTTTCCCAGCATAGTTAACTCATGGAATCAGTATTCTGTGTGCTATATACAAACCCCAAGTAGACCATGCTACTTCTATTTAAAACATTTAGTGAGAAAATGAAAGTTTCTTTTTACATATTTTAAAATAAAATATACAAGGAACAGGGGAATAAAAGTGGAATAAAAGAAATGGGTTAAGGATGTCAGTTGAATTATTATGGCCAGTTGCTGAGATAGGCTCTGATTAAAACACGTCAGGATATTTTTCTGTTTTGCAGTCGTTGAATTTTAAAAATTTACCAATGTCATAGCTGACTGAAAGTATATTTGCCATCTGTTTTTGAAATCTCCATTGCCTGGCTGTCTTTTTCAAATTGAGTGGTGTATGCAGGTCTTATCCTTCGTGATGTATGCTGTGCTTTCTATGAGCCAACGATCTGCCATCAATCCAGCTACTCTACTAGCTGCTCCCCAGCATCAGTGACAGATTTCAAGCAAAACTCTGCAGACTTGGCCTACTACCAATTCACGCTGCCTGACTTTAATTGCTTCTTAATCCTTTCATTAATCTCTTGTTGATCCTCTAACACAGTCTGTGCAACAACTATTCCAAACCCTCTCTCACATTCAATTCAGAATTCTAGCCTTCCCTCTCATCTCCGAGGTGAAATTTTCTTTTCTTTATCAAAGAGTGGAGACTATCCTACATGAACTCTGAAAACTGATGTCCTCTTAAGATGTCCTTTTGTACTTTTTCACCCTTTACAATCTGAGAGTAAAAATTGCCTTTCCTTAGAGCTGATGCATCCACTTGATCCCCAGATGGCACACATTAATCACACCCGCTTCCAACATCACTAGTGTCTTTTCCCTCTACTTCTCCTTACTTCTATCATGCTGAAATATGTTCTCCTGAACTTTGCATTTTTTATCACCCAAGTTCTATTAAATATCTTTTCTTTCTTTAAGTTCAAAAAGTTGTTCAACATTTCTATTTACTCTGACTTTTTGCACCATCCATTCACTCTTGAATGTTTTAAACTATTTATTTTTTATGCTTCATTTTTTGGTGACGTTACCCTCTCTCCCTAAAGATTCCAGTGACCACTCTATTCTTATGAAATGTAAAATCACTTTTCCTAGTTCTCTATTTTGGCGTATCTTAAGTACCTGACTTAGGTTATAATTTCCTTGTTCCTGATTTTTTCTTATTTTCAAGACATGTTTCTTACTCTTCTGATTCCTTTCTATGTCTTTCCAACTTTTTTGTTTTCGGTTACATAATCAATAACCCAAGTGTTTTCAAAACATTTATGTCTCTTTAAAATTTTAACAATTCTCTATATATTTTAGTAGGTTTTTTTTTCTTTTAGCATCACACTCAGCGATGCTCAGGAGTTATTCCTGGCTCTGCACTCAAGAATTATTCCTGGCGGTGCTGGGGAGACCATATGGATGCCAGGGATCAAACCCAGGTCAGCCGAATGCAAGGCAGACAACTTACCCACTGTGCTCTCTCTCTGGCCCTATATTTTACTAGTTTTATTGAAATTATTTTTTATTAAGACACCTTGACTTACAAAGTTGTTCATGATAGCATTGTTTCAGGCATATAGTGTTCCAACGCCAATCCTACCGCTAATTCTCCTTTCTCTCCACTAGTGTCTCCAGGTTCCTTGCCACCCTTCTTACCTGCCTCTTGCATATAACAACTTTATTTCCTATTACTTGATCCAACAAAACTTAAATAAATGGCAAATGAGATCATCAGAAAATAAATAAACAAAAGTCAATTATAGTGATTTATTGCTATATGATTTTAATCTATGTAAATAAAGAAATTTAAATTATTTACTACAACATAGTATACTATATTCTCATTTTAACAACTAAACTTTTGACTCTGGCATCTAAAATATATAGTATTTTGTACTTGTATTTTTTTGTGGTAATCATAGCTTCCTGGTCTTAAATGAAGTTTTTATCTCTCCCTTGGCAGGCATATAATAAATTTACTTCATATTATTTAATCCAAAAAACCTTAAAGGAATGGCAAACATCAGAAAATAAATCAACAAGTCAATTTGTGATGATTAAGTGCTATATAATTTTAACTTTTATTAATCTAGTAGAGGACAACCATGTGCACCATTAGTGAGTGCCACATTCAATGTCATGTGATGAGAAGTCTCTCCCATCCTTTAAAGGAGCTCTTTTAATGCTTCTTGCAAAAGTGGTTTCAAGGTTATGAATTTCTAAGCTGTTGTCTTTCCATGAGTCATCCTTCAAATCTGAATAATAATCTAGCTGGATAGAGCATTATATCCAGATGAGGTGTTCATTTCATTGAGTTTTTGTACTATATACTTCCATATTCTTCTGACTTGTAGAGTCCCATTTGATAGATCTGCTGTATATTTTATGGACTTTCCTTTGTATATAAGTTTCTTTTTTTTGCTTTGATATATTCAATGTATCAAATTCTTTGGATTTTGTCATTTTGAGTATAATTATCTTGGTGGTTACTTAAGTAGGTATATTTTCACTAGGACCTTTGAATTCTCTTGGATTTTGGTGCCTGTCATCCTCAATTCTGGGAAGATCTTATGGATGGACACTGATGTTGTTTCTTCATCATATTTGCCTTCCTATTCTTCAGGGACTCTGACGATTCTTATATTGTTCTTCATGAAATCATTATAGTTCTCTGGTATGTTGTTCATTTCTTTTCAGACCATTCTCTACTTTCTACACTTTCCTAGTGTGTTCCTCCTCATCTTGGAGCTCCTCAATCTTATGCTCAGTTTCTCTTACTCTGCTGCTACTCAGAGCTACTATTGACTTTTTTTTTTTAAATATTACGTGCCCTGTTTTTAATTTCTATCATTTCTGACTGTTATAGGATTTTTTAAAAAAATTTGATTCCCATACTTTCTTGTGCTTTGCTGATGACCTTGAACTCATTAAACACCCTCATTATAGTGTCAGGACTGGAGCGATAGCACAGCAGTAGGGCGTTTGCCTTGCGCGCAACCAGCCCAACTGAGCCGGGTTCGATTCCTCTGCCTCTCTCGAGAGCCCGGCAAGCTACTGAGAGTATCTCACCCGCACCGCAAAGCCTGGCAAGCTACCCATGACATATTCAATATGCCAAACACAGTAACAAAATATCTCAAAATGGAGATGTTACTGGGATGCTCGAGCAAATCGATGAACAATGGGAGGACAGTGACAGTGACAGATCATAGTGTCACTAAAGACATTGTCTGATGATTTGCTGGTGTTGTTTATGTCTTCAGAGATACTGTATTCACTCTTTGAGCTCAATGGGTTTCTGTTTTACCCATTGGTTTTCTAGTTTTCTGTGGTTCATGTTATACCAGAGGATAAATCTTTGTTGTTAATTCCCATTACAGATGTTGAGGGATTAAGTAGAGGATGATCTCTGTTTTCACTGTCCGATCTCACAGAATAGTACTGTACACTGTCCTCCCATTGTTCATCAATTTGCTCGAGTGGGCACCAGTACGTCTCTATTGTGAGACTTGTTACTGTTTTTGGCATATTGAATACATCACGGGTTGCTTGCCAGGCTCTGCCATGTGACCGTGATAACTCTCGGTAGCTTGTCAGGCTCTCTGAGAGGGGCAGAGGAACCGAAGGTGGAGGAATTGAACTCTGGTGGCCTTGCCAAGGAATCAAACTGGGCTTGGCCCCAGTCGGCCATGTAAGTTGCCCTATCCACCATGCTATCGCTCCAGTCTATCTCAAAGAATAATAGGAAAAATATCTGTGAGCAGTATGTCATTTTCTGAGTATATCTGTTTTATCAGGAGGTGTGCTGTGGGCCTTTAATATGGCACAGGTCAGGTGTGGAGATCTTTGGGACCCATCTGGGAGGGAGAGACCCTTACTTTACTAGCTTTACTATATTAGATTCACTTCATCCAAAGTAATTTTTATTTCTCCCACATTTTTTCTTTTCCTCCTGTCTTATAAGGTAGAAATTTTGGCCCATCTCCCCAAGTTTCTCTTCACCTGAATCCAATCAGCTACAACTTGTCTCATTGTATTAGTTTTCTTGGGCACATAACAAATGACTAAATATTTAGCTGTTTAAACACTACATGTTTATTATTCTACAATAATCTAGGGTGAGGATTCTAGTCATGACTTCTCTGGGTCCACTGCTTGGGGCCTTTTAAGGTTATAGAAATGATATTAACTAAGAGTGAGGTCTCATTTGAAGACTGAACTGAGAAGGGTTATGCTTGCAAGCTCAGACAAGTTGTTGGTAGACTTTTTTTTTGTAGCTTTAGAACTAATAGTGATTTCCAGAGTTAGAGGAGAGTAAACTTCTTAAGAGATCAATTTATCTATCTATCTGTCTATGTATTTGTCTATCTATAATGAATCATCTCCTTTAATTAAGTTAGTGATATATGGTCACTCTTAATATATCCCTGTAGCTTTAGGCAAGTCATAGACCCTGCATACACTATGTGATAGACAGAATATAGATAGAGTTTATGTAGTTTATAACATCAGAAGTTTTTTTTTAATCTAATTTTGAATTCAACTTACTGACCTGTTCATTCTATAGGATTTAGTCATGGGAAAGGAGTGCCTTTTATCCATGCCATAGGCAAAAAATTGAAGACAAATTTGGTAAGCATACAAAATGCACAAAGGAACTTTTAGTTTTGGAATTGCAGGTAAGGAATAAAACTGGGTTTGGGAAGGTTAAAGAGGAGTAGGAGGTGAGATTAGATGAAAAAGAAGGAGCCGCCAAACATTTTTCCCAAATGTTACAATTTAGTGCTTAATACAAATGTGGTACTAGACTATGGGTTTATGCTTCTCTGCTTTTACCATATTCAAGTCATTATGAAATAAAACTTTTGTAAAAGTTAAAAAAGTGCCTTCGGGACCTCAGGCATCCCCGCTGATGCCTGGAGAAACACAGCTGTGAGCGTCTGCCGTCCCCTCTTCACTCCTCACGCGGCGCCCATCTCATCTCCAACCCAGGTCAGCTCAGCCCCTGCTGTGTGGCCCCGGGACTTTCATCTTTCCCTTCGGGACCTCAGGCGTCCCCGCTGACACCTGGAGAAACGCAGCTGTGAGCGTCTGCTGTCCCCTCTTCACTCCTCACGTGGGGCCCATCTCATCTCAAACCCAGTTTTCCGTAGAGGTGTGGCCTCTTCAGAAGTGGGCGTGGCTTCAGAAGTGGGCGTGGCCTATTTTCTGGCCGCAGGTTGTTTACCCATTCTAATGAACCTAGTTCCCAAGGAATTTAGTCCCCAACCTACTCAGCAATGTGAAGAAACAAAGAAAATCCCCACCACAAGTGGAGGACAACAAAAACAATCCAGAACATTCTGTTGATACAGCTCACCTAAGGGACCTCTCTGACACAGAATTCAGATACGAAGTCATCAAGATGTTCAATCAACTCAATGAAACAATCAGACAGACAGCCAGTAACACCACAGAAAAAATCGACAAATTACGCGAAGAAATGAGAGCAGAAATGTCACGGTTAAAAGATTCTGTAGATGAAATGAGAAACTCAGTTTCTTCTCTTAAAAATAGAATGACCGCAGCTGAAGAGAGAATCAGTGAGCTGGAAGATCAGCTGCGCCAAGCCAACATGCAACAACAAACAGTGGCAAGGGACCTCAAAATAGCTTTACAGAACGTCAGAGTCCTAGCAGATGATTCCAAGAGGAACAACATTAGAATCATGGGACTACCTGAAGCTCAGGGAAACAATCCCAATGAAAAAAAACACCGTCAAACAAATCATTGCTGAAAAATTCCCAGAGCTCCGCAATGCAGCCATTCAGGTTCAAGAAGCCCGAAGGGTGCCAGCTAAAAGAGACCCCAACAAAAACACTCCAAGACATATCATAGTTAGAATGATCGATGCTGCCGATAGAGACACAATACTGCAAGCAGCAAGGGCAAAGAAGGAAATCATATACAAAGGAGCACCCCTTAGATTCACAGCACACCTATCAGAGGAAACCTGCAAGCCCGAAGGCAGTGGCGAGATATAGTCAAAAAACTCACTGAAATGAATGCTTCACCAAGAATACTCTATCCGGCTAAACTCTCCCTCAAAATCGAAGGAACAGTACACTATTTTCTAGATAAACAGCAGCTCAGGAACTTCATAGACTCAAAACCAAATCTAAAGCAAGGGCTAAAGGGGCTACTATAAGACAAGACAAATCCTACAACCACAACACACCCGCACAGAAAATGACACAAAACCCCATAACCATACTCTCTCTCAATGTCAATGGTCTAAATTCACCATTTAAGAGACACAGAGTGGCAAAATGGATACAGAGACAGAACCCAACATTCTGCTGCCTACAAGAAACTCACCTCAACAGCCAGAACAAAAACAGACTCAAAGTCAAAGGATGGAAAACAATCCTGCAAGCAAACAGCTCCTTCAAAAAAGCTGGGGTGGCCATACTAGTATCCGACAACATTAATTTCACGTTGTAAAAGATTAGAAGGTACAGTGAAGGCTATTTTCTCCTCATCAAGGGATACGTACAGCAGGAAGAAATCACACACTCTTAAATGTATACGCACCTAATGAGGGAACAGCTAAATATCTAAAACAACTGCTAACAGATTTTAAGGAGGACATTGCTACCAACACAATAGTACTTGGAGACTTCAACATCACCTTATCAACTCTGGATAGATCAACAAGAACAAAACCAAGCAAGGAATTATTGGCTTTGAAAGAAGAAATAGAAGAGAAAGGGCTTATAGACCTATACAGGGATTTACACCCCAAAGAGAAAGAATACACATTCTTCTCCAGTGTGCACGGAACATTTTCCAAAATAGACCATGTCCTAGGACACAAAACATACCTCAACAGAATCAGGAAGATAGAAATAGTATCAGCCATCTTTTCAGACCATGATGCACTGAGGATAGAAGTGAATCACACACTGAAACGGAGAACAAAATCAAACACCTGGAAATTAGACAACTCGATGCTGAACAATGAGTGGGTCAAGAATGAAGTCAAGAACAACATCAAAAGATACCTGGAAACAAATGAGAATGAAGACACAAACTACCAGAACTTATGGGATGCAGCGAAAGCTGTATTAAGGGGAAAATTTATAGCTTTGCAAGCATATCTTAGGACTGTAGAAACGATGCACATAAACAACTTGACCTCACAGCTCAAGACCTTAGAAAAGGATCAACAGAAAGAGCCTAAACCAGGCAGAAGGAAAGAGATCATAAAACTTAGAGCAGAAATCAACGACATGGAAAACAAAGAAGCAATCCGAAAGATTAATGAAACCAAGAGCTGGTTCTTCGAGAAAATAAATAAGATAGATAAACCACTAGCAACACTCACAAAGAAACAGAGAGAGAGAGAGCCTTAATAAACCGAATCAGGAATAAGAACGGGGATATCACAACAGAAACTAAAGAAATTCAAGAGATCATCAGAGACTACTTCGAAAGTCTGTATGCCACGAAACAAGAGAACCTAGAAGAAATGGATAAATTCCTGGATTCCTATCATCTCCCAAAGCTGAATCAAGAAGATATAGAGTACCTGAATAGACCTATTCACATCAAGGAAATTGAAACTGTAATCAAAAGTCTTCCCAAAAACAAAAGCCCAGGTCCAGATGGATTTGCTAGCGAATTTTCCCAAACATTTAAAGCGGACCTATTGCCAGTTCTTCTCAAGCTTTTCCAGGAAATTGAAAAAACGGAAACTCTCCCAGTTTCTATGAAGCCCATATCTCTTTAATACCAAAAGGAAACCAAGACACCACAAGAAAAGAAAACTACAGGCCGATATCCCTGATGAACACGGATGCGAAGATTCTCAACAAAATACTAGCCAATAGAATTCAACAACTCATCAAAAAGATCATACATCATGACCAAGTAGGATTTATCCCAGGGATGCAAGGATGGTTCAACATTCGGAAATCAATCAACATAATCCATCATATCAACAAAAGAAAAGATAAAAATCATATGATCATATCAATCGATGCAGAGAAAGCATTTGACAAGATCCAGCACCCATTCATGATAAAAACCCTTGCCAAAATGGGGATAGAGGGGATTTTCCTCAATATAGTTAAAGCCATCTACCACAAACCTACAGCAAACATCATCCTCAATGGGGAAAAACTGAGAGCCTTCCCCCTAAGGTCAGGGACGAGACAAGGATGCCCACTCTCTCCACTGCTGTTCAATATAGTACTGGAAGTACTTGCAATAGTGATTAGGCAAGAAAAAGATATTAAGGGCATCCAGGTAGGAAAGGAAGAAATCAAGCTCTCACTATTCGCAGATGATATGATACAACACCTAGAGAACCCTAAAACCTCTACCAAGAAACTCCTAGAAACAATAGGCTTGTATAGTAAAGTGGCAGGCTATAAAATCAATACCCAAAAATCCATGGCTTTCCTATATGCAAATAGTGAAAGAGAAGAAAGTGACACGAAGAAAACAATTCCGACGCGCAGCTAGAAACAGCCCCTAGACAGCCGGTTTTCAACCCCTGATCTGCGTGGGACGGGCACAGAGGCCCAGCTCTGGGCAACAAAGCTGAACGGCTCCAATTCCAACAGGTACAGCCCGCCCCCAAGGGCCTGGGTTCCTCTCTGGGCACGCGCAGCTAGAAACAGCCCCTAGACAGCCGGTTTTCAACCCCTGATCTGCGTGGGACGGGCACAGAGGCCCAGCTCTGGGCAACAAAGCTGAACGGCTCCAATTCCAAACAGGAGACATTCCGAACTCCTCGCCCAGTGCCAGGGACTCTTTCCGGAGCTGCGGCCGCTAACGCGGCCGCGAAATATTTTCCCCACTACATATGCCATAGGAACCATAAGCTAACTTCTTAGATGGAAACTTCTCTATTTTAGCTCAGCCACTAGAAACACAGTTGCCAATAACTCATATGCCTATCTTAACTCACACTGCATATCAAGCAGAATAGTAACACTGAACGTGAAGGACTAAACCACACCTCTCACAATGGTAAAGCAACGCAAAAGCCCACCAAACATTCACATTGAAGAGTCTAGCCCAGATGACACCAACACTACTGTAGTGTTAGACAACCTCTCTGACAAGGAATTCAGAAGGGAGCTACTTAGGATGCTTAGGGAATTAAAAGAAACAATGGAAAGCAATGCCAATAGAAGACAAGAGGATCTGAAGGCAGAAATGAGGAAAATGCAATCAGAAATGTCAGACCTGAAAAATCTCGTAGGCGAATTGAAAAGCTCAGTGGAAGGCCTCAGCAGCAGAGTAAGAGCGGCTGAGAACAGAATCAGTGAGCTCGAAGATGAAGTTCAGAGACTCTCCAGAAAAGAGCAGAAAATGGAAAAGAGACTCACAATTCGGGAACAGATGGCAAGAGAAGATCGTGATGAAGCCAAGAGGGGTAACATAAGAATTATTGGAGTCCCAGAGGGACAGGAAGAAAACCTCGATGAAGAAGAAACTGTCAAAGACATCATTGCTACAACATTTCCAGAGCTGAAGAAAACTTGTGACCACATTCAGGAGGCCCGAAGGGTACCAGCTAGAAGAAATCCGAATAAAAATACCCCAAGACACATTCTGATCAAAATGACCAAAACCTTAGACAGAGACAAAATTCTGAAAGCAGCAAGATCGAAGAAAGAAATCTCTTACAAAGGAGTATCCTTAAAATTCACAGCTGATTTTTCTGATGAAACCCTCATGGCCCGAAAACAGTGGTGGGACATAGTAAAAAAACTCAATGAAATAAATGCCTCCCCAAAAATACTTTTCCCAGCAAGACTCTCATTCATAATAGAAGGAACAACACACAGTTTCACAGACAAACAACAGCTCAGGAACTTCATAGACTCAAAACCATGGTTACAAGAACAACTAAATGGGCTACTTTAAGGCAAGAAAGGCCCCTCAAATACACCAAATTTTAACAGAACAATGGGACAAAATCCCATAACAATAATCTCTCTCAATGTCAATGGGCTAAACGCACCAATTAAAAGACATAGAGTGGCAGGATGGATTAGAAAATTGAACCCAACATTCTGCTGCCTGCAAGAAACGCATCTCAATAGTCAAAGCAAACACAGACTCAGAGTCAAAGGCTGGAAAACAATCCTACAGGCAAACAGTTCCCATAAAAAAGCTGGGGTAGCCATCCTTATATCAGACCACATCGATTTCAGAGTGAGGAAGGTCATAAGAGACAGTGAAGGCCATTTCTTATTGATCAGAGGATCTGTACAACAGGAAGAACTTACAATAATAAATGTATATGCACCTAATGAGAGACCAGCAAAGTACTTAAAACAACTACTCATAGATTTGGAAAAAGACATCAATAGCAACACAATACTAGTGGGAGACTTCAACACTGCTTCGTCACCTCTTGATAGATCAACCAGACTCAAGCTTAGCAAGGACATACTTCATTTGAGGGAAACAATGGAAGAAAGGGACTTAGTAGATACATACAGGACACTTCATCCACAAAAAGCTGAATACACATTCTTCTCAAGCGTACATGGAACATTCTCCAAGATAGACCACATGCTGAGCCACAAAACATGCCTCCATAAAATTAAGAAGGTAGAGATTGTATCAACAATCTTCTCAGACCACAATGCGCTGAAATTAGAAGTAAATCACACACAAAAACAGAAAACTAAATCAAACACCTGGAAATTAAACAGTGCACTATTGAACAACGAGTGGATTAGACAGGAAATCAAAGAGGAAATCAAAAGATTCCTAGAAACGAATGAAAATGAGAACACGAGTTACCAAAACTTATGGGACACAGCAAAGGCTGTGTTAAGAGGAAAGTTTATAGCTCTACAAGCATTCCTCAGGAAGGAGGAGCGAGCACACATAAGTAACCTAACCTCACAGCTTAAGAGCTTGGAGAAGGACCAAAAAAAGGAGCACAACCCGAACAGGAGAAAGGAAATAATAAAACTCAGAGCAGAGATTAACGAGATGGAAACCCAAAAAACAATCCGAAAGATCAATGAAACCAAGAGCTGGTTCTTCGAGAAAATTAACAAGATCGATAAGCCTCTAGCAAAACTCACAAAGAAAGGGAGAGAGAAAACCCTAATAAACCGAATCAGAAATGAAAAGGGGGTCATTACAACAGAAACCACAGAAATTCAGAGGATCCTCAGGGAGTACTTTGAGAAGCTTTATGCCACGGAACATCAAAACCTCGAGGAAATGGATAAATTCCTAGACTCCTACAGACTCCCAAGGCTGAACCAAGAAGACCTGGAATACCTGAACAGACCTATCACCATCAAGGAAATTGAAATGGTAATAAAAAGTCTCCCCAAGCACAAAAGTCCTGGCCCGGATGGATTCACTAGTGAATTCTTCCAAATCTTTAAAGAGGACTTACTCCCAATGCTCTTTAAGCTTTTCCACGAAATTGAAATATCAAAAACACTTCCAAACAGTTTCTACGAAGCAAATATCACACTGATACCAAAAGCAGACAGAGATACCACAAAGAAAGAGAATTACAGGCCGATATCCCTGATGAACACAGATGCAAAGATCCTCAACAAACTACTAGCAAATAGAATCCAACTACTCATTAAAAAGATCATACACCATGACCAAGTAGGATTCATCCCAGGGATGCAAGGATGGTTTAACATTCGGAAATCAATCAACATAATCCACCATATCAACAAAAGAAAAGATAAAAAGCATATGATCATATCAATAGATGCAGAGAAAGCATTTGATAAGATCCAGCACCCCTTTATGATGAAAACCCTAGCCAAAATGGGTATAGAGGGGACCTTCCTCAACATAATTAAAGCCATCTACCACAAGCCTACAGCAAGCATCATCCTCAATGGGGAAAAACTGAGAGCCTTCCCTCTAAGATCAGGGACGAGACAGGGATGCCCACTCTCTCCACTGCTGTTCAATATAGTACTGGAAGTACTTGCAATAGCGATTAGGCAGGAAAAAGATATTAAGGGAATTCAGGTAGGAAAGGAAGAAATCAAGCTCTCACTATTCGCAGATGATATGATACTCTACTTAGAGAACCCAATAACTTCCACCAAAAAACTCCTAGAAACAATAGACTCGTATAGTAAAGTTTCAGGTTATAAAATCAATACCCAAAAGTCCATGGCTTTCCTATACGCAAACAGTGAGAGAGAAGAAAGCAACATGAAAAAAACAATCCCATTCACAATTGTGCCCCAGAAAATCAAGTACCTAGGAATCAGCTTAACTAAGGAAGTAAAGGACCTGTACAAAGAAAACTACAAAACGCTACTTCAGGAAATAAAAGAGGACATGAGGAAATGGAAAGATATCCCCTGCTCATGGGTCGGGAGACTTAACATTGTCAAAATGGCAATACTACCGAAAGCATTGTATAAATTCAATGCAATCCCTATAAGGATACCCATGACATTCTTCAAAGAAATGGAGCAAACACTCTTGAAATTTATATGGAACAATAAGCCCCCACGAATAGCTAAAGCAATTCTTGGGAAAAAGAAAATGGGAGGAATCAACCTCCCGAACTTCAAACTGTACTACAAAGCAGTAATAATTAAAACAGCATGGTACTGGAACAAAGGCAGAACTGCAGACCAATGGAACAGGGTTGAATACACTGACATCTCTCCTCAATCATATGCTCATCTAATCTTTGATAAAGGTGCAAGTAATGTGAAGTGGAGTAAGGAAAGCCTCTTTAATAAATTGTGTTGGCATCACTGGACGGCTACATGCAAAAAAATAGGCTCAGAACTCTGCCTAACACCATGTACAAAAGTAAGATCAAAATGGATTAAAGACCTCAACATCAGACCAGAAACCATAAGGTACATTGAAGATAAAGTTGGCAAAACCCTCCATGACATTGAAGCTAATGGTATCTTCAAAGATGCCACGCCACTGGCCGAGCAAGTGAAAACAGAGATAGATAAATGGGACTATCTTAAACTAAGAAGCTTCTGCACCTCCAAAGAAACAGTGACCAAAATACAAAGACAGTCTACAGAATGGGAAAGGATATTCACCGAATACACATCTGACAAGGGGTTGATATCCAGGATATACAAAATACTGGTTAAACTCCACAAGAAGAAAACATCCAACCCCATCCAAAAATGGGGCAATGAAATGAACAGAAACTTTCTCAAAGAAGAAATCCGAATGGCAAAAAAGCACATGAGAAAATGCTCTACATCATTAATCATCAGGGAGATGCAGATCAAAACCACAATGAGATACCATCTCACACCTCAGAGACTGGCCCACATTCAAAAGAACAAAAGCAACCGATGCTGGCGTGGACGTGGCGAGAAAGGGACACTCCTTCACTGTTGGTGGGAATGTCCACTGGTTCAGCCCTTCTGGAAAACAGTATGGACGATTCTCAAAAAATTAGAAATTGAGCTCCCATTTGACCCAGCAATACCACTCCTGGGAATATATCCCAGAGAGGCAAAAATGTATAGTCGAAGTGACATCTGCACTTGTTTGTTCATTGCAGCACTCTTTACAATAGCCAGAAACTGGAAGAAACCTGAATGCCCAAGAACAGATGACTGGTTAAAGAAACTTTGGTACATCTACGCAATGGAGTACTATGTAGCTCTTAGAAAAGATGAAGTCATGAAATTTACATACAAGTGGTACAATATGGGAAGTATCATGCTAAGCGAAATGAGTCAGAAAGAGAGGGATAGACATAGAAAGATTGCATTCATCTGGGGGATATAAAGTAACAAAGTATGAGATTAATACCCAAGAATAGCTGAGATCAGCACCAGGAGGATTACTCCATAACTTAGAGGCCAGCCGGGTATCCTAGAGGAAAGGGCTGTTCAGATAGAGAAGGGAGCACCAAATAAAGGATGTTTGGAGGATCCTCCCAGGAGGGGAGATGCATGTAGAAAGTAGACTATGGACTGAACATGTTTGCCACTCAATGCCTCTTTTGCAGACCACAACACCCAAAAGGAGAGAGAGAACACAGGGGATTGCCCTGCCACAGAGACAGGGGGGATGGGGCGATGGGGGTGGGAGGGATATTATCCATGGTGGTGGAAAATGGGCACTGGTGGAGGGATGGGTATCTGATCATTGTATAATTGAAACCAAAGCACAAAAAATTGTAAATCTACAACTTTAAAAAAATAAAATAAAATAAAGGGAAAAAAAAAAAAAGAAAACAATTCCATTCACGATTGTGCCCCAGAAAATCAAGTACCTAGGAATCGCCTTAACTAAGGAAGTAAAGGATCTGTATAAAGAAAACTACAAAACGCTACTTCAGGAAATAAAAGAGGACACGAGGAAATGGAAAAATATCCTCTGTTCATGGATGGGGAGAATCAACATTATCAAAATGGCAATACTTCCCAAGGCAGTGTACAAATTCAATGCAATCCCTATAAGGATACCCATGACATTCTTCAAAGAAATGGAGCAAACACTCCTGAAGTTTATATGGAACAATAAGCCCCCACGAATAGCTAAAGCAATTCTCGGGAAAAAGAAAATGGGAGGAATCAACCTAACTAACTTCAAGCTCTACTACAAAGCAGTAACAATCAAAACAGCGTGGTACTGGAACAAAGGCAGAGTTGCAGACCAATGGAACAGAGTTGAATATACTGACACCTCCTCCCAAACATATAATCATCTAATCTTTGATAAGGGGGCAAGAAAAGTGAAATGGAGCAGGGAAAGCCTCTTTAATAAATTGTGCTGGCAAAATTGGTCTGCTACATGCAAAAAAGTGGGCTCAGATCTCTGCTTAATGCCATGCACAAAAGTATGATCGAAATGGATTTATGACCTCAACATCAGACCGGAATCCATAACGTTTATTGAAGACAAAGTTGGCAAAACTCTCCATGATATTGAAGTTAATGGTATCTTCAAAGATGTCACGCCACTGGCCGAGCAAGTGAAAACAGAGATAGACAAATGGGACTATCTTAAACTAAGAAGCTTCTGCACCTCAAAAGAAACAGTGACCAAAATACAAAGACAGCCTACAGAATGGGAAAGAATATTCACCAAATACACAACCGACAAGGGGTTGATATCAAGGATATACAAGGTACTGGTTAAACTACACAAGAAGAAATCACCCAACCCCTCAAAAAATGGGGCGAGGAAATGAACAGAAACTTTCACAAAGAAGAAATCCGAACGGCTGAAAGGCACATGAGAAAATGCTCCACATCACTAATCATCAGAGAGATGCAGATCAAAACCACAATGAGATATCATTCCACACCACAGAGTCTGGCCCACATCCACAAAAGCAACAGGTGCTGGCGCGGATGTGGCGAGAAAGGGACCCTCCTTCACTGCTGGTGGGAATGCAGGCTGGTCCAACCCTTTTGGAAAACAGTATGGACGATTCTCAAAAAATTAGAATTTGATCTCCCATTTGACCCAGCTATAGCACTCCTGGGAATATATCCCAGAGAGGCAAAAAGGTATAGTCGAAGTGACATCTGCAATGGTTTGTTCATTGCAGCACTCTTTACAATAGCCAGAATCTGGAAAAAACCTGAGTGCCCAAGGACAGATGACTGGTTAAAGAAACTTTGGTACATTTACACAATGGAGTACTATGTACCCGTTAGAATAGATGAAGTTGTGAAATTTACATACAAGTGGTACTACATGGAAAGTATCATGTTAAGCGAAATGAGTCAGAAAGAGCGGGATAGACACAGAAAGATTGCATTCATCTGGGGAACATAAAGCAACAGGAATGGCTGTGATTAGTACCAGGAATTTTGCTCCATGACTTGAAGGCCAGCCACATGTGCTAGGTGAAAAGGAAGCTCAGATAGAGAAGAGAGCACCAAATAAAGGGTGCTGTGAAGACCCTCCCAGGGTGGGAGAGACATGCTGAAAGTGGTCTGTGAACCAAACATGATTGCCACTCAATGCCTCTCTTGCAGAGCACAATACCCAAAAGAAGAGAGAGAAAATAGGGGGGAATGCCCTGTTACAGCGGCAGGGTGGGTCGGGGGCGTGGATGGGGGGTGGGAGGGATGCTGGGACCCGTGGTGGGGGAGGATGGGCACTGTTGGAGGGATGGGTACTTGATCATTGTATAACTGAAACCCAAGCACAAAAATTTATAAGTCTATAACTGTACCTCATGGTGTTTCACTAATAAAAAAATGATAAAAATATGTTTAAAAAGTTACATAGAATTTAAAAAGAAAAGGAAACAAAATAATATCCCAATGTTTAATTTGAGGAAAAAATAGATATAGATCACTGTTAATCGATACAAATTTTATATCTCTACTTATTTCATTGAGAACAGGTAACATTAAGAGAGTCATCATTGTCTGAAGTCCTTAGGTTGTGCAAAAATTACCGATTTCACACTGCAGCAAATTCTCAAAGGTATATTTATTTTAATTTTCTTTTATTGATACAAGTCCTCTCTTTTCTGAGCTTTTTCTCTTTTTTCTTCCTTGTTCATTTGCAAAATAAATCATTAAACACTTATTGTTAGTCAGAGACTGAGTTGAACTAGGCAAAAATAAATTGCTATTTTCTCTTTATACATCTTTAATTCAGGATTCAAATGATTGACACACACAGCATAGCAGAAAGTGGCATTACTATATTTCTTCTAGCCGACTACCCCCTAAGCTTCCTGGTTGTTTCTTTCACTAACAAGTTGCCAAAGACAGAATTTTACTTATCTGCTCTTTACTCCTTATGTTTTCTTTCTAAAGTATAAAATCTTTTTACAAACATCGTCAAAACAACTACATCTAATAATACCTCTGTCATTCTCTCTGGGACAAGATTCCTGAATACTGTCTTTGACACTACTCTTACTCCTGTGAAAAGCACTTTGAACAGAACCGGCTCCATATTGTCTGCCATCTGGAGACTTTCAGGTGAACAGTAAGAATCCTGACTCAGTAGCCTGACTCAATTCTCTGTCAGTGACTACAAAAGATACCCAACCTCTAATTTCTATTTATTGATGACTATGAACAGAAACATCCTGTTCTCTCCTTGATATTTAGGAAAGAAACAGAAAGCCATCTGTTGATTGTTACAAAAGACCCTACAGGCAGCTTTTTGCCTAAAGATTTCTGTCTGCCAATCTACTTTTAATAGGAACGCTGTAACTTAGCTAGGCCACTTCTCAGCTTGATCCCTTGAAACTTCCCTGTGTCCTGGGGCCAGAGACTTAGTACAGCAGTTAAGGTTTTTATTGGGCACCTAAATCATTATTCCTGTTCTTGAAAAAATGTTTTCATCATGATATTAGCACCTGATTATTTCTCAGTTGACACTCCTTTCTGTTCAACATTCCAGCTCTTCCTAAATCCTAAAAACCTTGTTTTATCATTGCTTTGCCTAAAACCCTTAAAGGCCCATCATAGTGTATAAATAACTTGGAAAAGCCATATATATATACATATATATGTATATGCATTATGTGAAACAGTTCTTGCTTACTTCTTCTGGCTTACTTCCTCTCTGGAGCATGGTTTCAATCAGACTAATTATTTGATATTCTTTGGGGTCTAAACTCTAGCCCAGGGGGGCTGTGTCATGGCTTTCTTTACCATGGGTTCTTTCTTTACCACTGCTGAAGCACCTGGTCCTTCCCCAGTGTCTCATTCCACACTCCAAAATCCCTGGATTGAAGCAGGCAAAGGAGAAAATGAGCAATGGGTTTGGAATGAAACCTTCTTGCAAAAAGCCGCACACACTCTCACCCCCACACAATCTCCCCAGGACTGTCTCCCGGGTATAGTGGCCTGGGCAGCTCGCCGCTCCCTGTCCGCTACAGTTCTGGACTCAGGATGGTAGCAGGCAGCCACTGGCTTTAGGGCTTCCATTTGCCTTCTCCCTCAGGAATTTGGGGAAGGGCAACATCCATGGTTCTCTTGGGGTCTTGAAACTCATCTCTGTGGCTGCTCAGGAGCAGATCCTAGTAATGGCAGCACCCCTTAGTTAATTGCACCCCCACAATGCCTGTTCTCTCAAGAGGTCCCCCACTCCACAGTTCTCATAAACTCTTTCAATTGTGGACAGAACTTAGTCATCTCTGGCCAGTACTTAGATACAAGTATATCAGGGCTCACTTCTTTTTCCCTTCAAATTAAGAAAACTCTTTTGCTTAAGTGAAAGATCCATTCTAGTTTGGAGCTACCAAATCATGCTACTGGGCACAGAGCTTTTTCAGTCCAAAGGATTAATGGTACTTAGTGTTGGAGATAAGTATGAGGTTTTTCATAAAGCCCCTAAGGTGTTTTGGTACTTCTCCTCCAGACATCTTCTGATCCTTCACTGAGGACTCCTTTTTGGTTTTAACAATGAATGGGGTCACCGTTTTTTAATTTTTTTTCAGCAAAACATGTCTGTCACTGTCCTCTCATTGATCATCGATTTATTCAAGCGGGCCCAGTAATGTCTCCATTTTGAGACTTGTTACTGTGTTTGGCATATTGAATGCGTCACGGGTAGCTTGCCAGGCTTTACCGCGTGGGCAAAATACTCTCGGTAGCTTGCCGGGCTCTCTGAGAGGGGCAGAGGAATCGAATCCGGCTTAGCCGGACTGGCTGCATGCAAGGCAAACTTCCTACCACTGTGCTATCGCTCCACGCAAAACATGTCTACTGCATTTATATTCCTGGTCTGTATTTACCTTTATCATAGTACTATAGTTGGATGGTGATACCGAAAGAAGCTGGCTGGTGTGTTTCCATGATTAGCCTGCCAATGCTTGGTGCTAGAAACTATTGCATTTTCATCAATGTTTTGAAATCAATAGATGAAAAGTTTGTCAAGAATGACCTGTTACACACACCTTAAGACAATACCACCTCATTTAATAGTCTATTTGATCTGTTCTTTCTCTTCTGCTCTTGCTTTCACCACCACAGTTTAAAATATTGCTGTAGTATATCTGGAGTATTACTCCAGTTTCTAGTTTCTTCCTGTACTCTACTCACTATTTCTATGTAGTTAAATGCCCTTTCTGAGGTTTTAACTATTCATTCAGAGATAATCAAAAGAATATTTGGTTAGGTGCAATTATTATTTTAACAAAAAGCTTTGGGGCACCTATTCTGTGCTAGGCATCAAATAACAACAGCAAACAACATCTATACCTGTGGAACCGACATTTAATTTTCTTTATTGTGTTAATGAAATTTCATTTGTTCTTTTTATAGGACTGCAATACAAAGACAGCTCAGATGTGAACTAACCCAAGCTAGGTGCTTCCTGGTGTGATGTGTCTCTACACCATGTCAACAATGAGCATAGAGCTGCACGTGAGGAGAGCTAAATTAAACAGCTTCAGGAGGTTAGGAGATCAAAGGTAGATGCTGTTACATACTATAGTAGAGGACGCAATGACTCCCCTTGCATTTGCAAATGATATGTCCATCATTCTATACCAAGTACCTGTTGCTACAACAATGCAATTGTGTGTGTGTGTGTGTGTGTGTGTGTGTGTGTGTGTGTGTGAGAAACCGATCTCAAACTCAGTGACTCAAGAGAATAAACTTGTATGATCGTTTAGTCTGTGAATCCATTGAACAGCTTTTTTTTTCTTTTGGGGTCACACCCGGCAGTGCTCTGGGGTTCCTTCTGGCTCTGCACTCAGGACTTACTCCTGGCAGTGCTCAGGGTACTATATGGGGTGCTGGGGATTGTACCTGGGTCGGCCACATGCAAGGTAAATGCCCTACCAGCTATACAGTATCTTCAGCCCCAGTTGAACAGTTCTTATCTGAACTAGGTTCAGCTGGTCTCAGCTGGGTTTGATCATACATCTGTGGAAGCTCTGACAGATCTCCTCATGTGCAGCTCTATGTTCATTGTTGGCATGGTGTTAGGGGTGCCTGAGCCAGATACATCTCACCAGGAAGCATCTAGCTTGGATTATTTTACATATTGGTAGCAGAGTCCCAAGCAAAAGAGCAGAAGAAATCAAAGACTCTTGAGATTTAACTTCCAAACTGGCTCATAGATTTCTTTGGCACTTTTGTTGGCCAAAGCAACTTACAAGGCTAAGTCTGGATGTTCTCTTTGAAAAGAGACTGTGGTCATACTGCAAAGGCACAACTAGGGAGTGAGAAATTGGGGACTTTATTTATTTTTTTAAAGCAGACTACCACAATTTCTTCCTTTGTAGATTCAATGTATGATCGAATAATTATGGACAGGTTTGTGTTTGATGTTCATTTCCAAAATTGTCTTATTTCTATGTATGTTTCATGGTTTACTGTGATGTGTAAGATGAGATCCAAACCCTTGAGTATTTTGAAGTTCCTACAGGATGTGCAGCTTGAGCTTCCATGACACACAGCCCAGCATATTGCATGGTGCAGACCTTCAAAATATTTGCCCAGTTTGGGGCTGGGGTGCAGCAGCAGCACAGCCGGTATGGCATTTGCCTTGCACACGGCCGACTCAGGTTCAATTCCCATATGGTCCCCTGAGCACCGCCAGGAGTAATTCCTGAGTGCAGAGCCAGGAGTAACCTCTGTGCATTGCCAGGTTTGACCCAAAAAGCAAAAAAAAAAAATAAATTTCCCAGTTATATAAACCTAAAATAAAGCACAGGAGTATCATGCTAAGATGTCCTTTCACATGAGCTTGGCATAAAAGAAACATGAAGTGCACTCTAACTCAAAGTACTTTCCCAGTGACTGTTTGGATAGCTAGTATACTTTCTTATTTAATGAGATGAGAAGCTGAAGCATATTAAATTTATATGACCCACTGATAGAATGAAGTGATTTTGAAAAGAGGAAATGAGATTGACTAATTCTGATAGTGAAAATTCTGTCCTAACAACTTGTAAAACCAGAGAAAACAAGTAGGAAAAGAGAAAGGGGTCTAGATTTTAGTTTATTAAGGACTATTCTTTTTTCTTATGTAATGTATTTTACAAAGGAAAATTGGAATTGCACTTGAATTTCAAGATTTTGAAATAAAACAAATACCAAAATATGCGTCTAGCCTTTTGGCTAGGATCAAGTGTAAAGACTGAGAGTAGAGGGTTCATTGGTAGAGCACTTGGGCTGAGCATGAGCCTGATGGCACTGTCCTTTTTGATTCTGGAACTACAATGAAGTATGAGATATCTGATGTATCACAAACTAATAGGAGTGAGTACAAGAATTAAAAGAATGTGACTCCAGGTGAGCACTGCAACTAAGGGTGTGAACACAACCAAGTGTGCAATGCCCAGTGACTGCAACAATAATGAGCTAGAAAGGGAAAAGGAAAAAAATCAAGAGTATAGTTTGTGCAATGGGTGACATAGCCTAATTAATCCTCAACATTACTTTTATCACAATAATAATAACGTAAATAGAATATAATTATAATATTGATGTAACCTATTGTACTAGAGAAATTCATCTCTTTTTTTCTTTAATAGCCAGGGCAGTCAGATTTAGGTTTTACATCACTGAATTTGTATTTTGCTCAAGCAATCTGATCTTATTATATTAGGCAAACACTATTCAGGAGAACAGTGGATCATGTAAATACCTTTAATATTATTCATGAATTTTACTCCCACAGTAGTTTGGAAATATGCTACAGATATTCTCTTATGAATGACCTTATTTAACTTCTGATATTGCATTTCTGCAGTTTTTCATTACAATTTAAAGAGGCTCTGATTTACTTCCCTGTACTGACCCAGTGTGCTTTTCTTTCTATCTACCCTTTGTTCCAGTTTTTTCAACTATGCTTCTCCTCTTTATATGCTTTCCTTCTCTTTTTCAAAATAAATTCTGTTCTTGCACTCTCTTGGCACCAATTCATATCAGTAGTCAGTATTCAAGGCTAAAGTTAATAAGTTTACCTTCAGACAATACACTGATGTTGATGTGTGGGTGTGTATTTGTGTGTGTGTTTTAATCAGCTTGTAATTTATGATACTTTTACAGTGTCATTCCCAGATAGAAATGAGATAATTAAATACTTGTGCTATAGTTTTGCTAAGCACTGCTGCTCATAAAACATACTACTTTAGAACGTATAGTGATTTCAGAAAAATCAAAGAATATAGCACTGCATTGTCCTGTAGCGCTGTCCTCCCGTTGTTCATCAATTTGCTCGAGTGAGCCCAGTAACGTCTCCATTGTGACAATTGTTGTTATTGTGTTTGGGATACCTGATACACCACAGGTAGCTTGCCAGGCTTTGCCGTGCAGGTGAGATACTCTTGGTAGCTTGCCGCGCTCTCCTAGAGGGGCAGAGGAATGGAACCTGGGCCAACCAGGACAGCTGCGTGAAAGGCAAATGCCCTACCTGCTGTGCTATTGCTCCAGCCCAATAAATTAATGCTTGAGTGGGCCCAGTAACGTCTCCATTGGAGACTTTGTTGTTACTGTGTTTGTCATATCGAATACATCATGGGTAGCTTGCCAGGCTCTGCCGTGTGGGCGAGATATTCTTGGTAGCTTGCTGGGCTCTCCGAGAGGGGCAGAGGAATCGAACTCGGGTCGGTCATGTTGGCTGTGTGCAAGGCAAACACCCTACCGCTTTGCTATTGCTCCAGCCCAATAAATTAATGAATTTTTAAAATTATGTAATCTTCCAGGACTGAACCAGGAATAACTAGAAAGCTTAAATAGACCAATTATAACTTTAGAAATCAAAGGTCAAAAAGTTTACCTATTAAAAGTGGCCAGAACCAAATGGTTTCATTAACACATTCTACCAAACTATCCCCTTCTGAATAAAAGTTTTCAAATTATTTAAGAGGTAGAAGCACTCCCAAACACATTTAAGAGACAATAAAAGAACATAAGCTGAAGATATAGTACAACAAATACTACAGAATCACCAGGAAAAAATGAAGCCATGAATTTGCTTATAATTGGATAAATATGGAGAGTATCATATCATGCTGAGTGAAATGAGTCAGAGGAAGAGGGACAGATATGGAATGGTTACATTCATTTTTGGGATATAAAAAAAGCTGCAGTACAAGACTAATATACAAGGACAGTAGAAAAGAGGGCTAGGAGGTCTGGTCCATAGTTGGAAGCTTGCTACAAGTTGCCAAAAGTTATACTAAGTTGATGGGGAGGGTCAGGGGAGTGAGAACAGTTGGCTATTAGTTGGAAATATCACTCTGGATAAGAACTGAGTGCTCAAAGGAGGTAAAGGGATACATATGATAAACTCTTAGTACCTGTAGTGCAAACCATAATGCCCAAAATGAAACCGAAAGAGAGAGAGTAAGAAAGAGAGAGAAGAGTGCAATAGAGACAGGTTGTGGGTGGGGGTGACATGATGGAAACTAGGGACATTGGTGGAGGGAAATGTTCGCTGGTGAATAGATAGAGGTTGGAATATTGTATGAATGAAACTCAAACATGAACAACTTTGTAACTGCATCTCATGATGGTTCAATTTAAAAAATAAATCCTGTCCTGTCCTCCCGTTGTTCATTGATTTGCTTGAGCGGGCCCAGTAACATATCCATTTTTTTTTGAGACTTGTTGTTACTGTATTTGGCATATTGAATATGTCACGGGTAGCTTGCCAGGCTTTGCCATGTGGGTGAAATACTCTCGGTAGCTTGCCAGGCTCTCCGAGAGGGGCGGAGGAATCAAACCCGGCTCAGCCAAGCTGGCTGCGTGCAAGGCAAACACCCTACCGCTGTGCTATAGCTTCAGCCCTGTTGTCAGAAGAATGTGAGTTGTTTTAAACTGACTAAAAATATGGTCCCAAGAGCACTGCTGGGAGTGAATCCTGATCACTCCAGAAGTAACCAGAAGTAAGTCGTGCACACCATAGGGTGTGGCCCCCAAACGAACAAACAAAGGAGAGACCAGGGCAAGAAAGAAAACTATAGAATGATATCTTGATACCTCTGATGGACATAAATTAAAAACCTCAACAAAGTTTTGGTATTTCTTTCATCACGACGAAGTGTGCTCCATGCCTGGGATGCAAGGGGTGCAAAATCAGCATATGTAAACAAATTAATGTAACGTACCACATCAACAAAAGGAAAGATAAAAATTACCTGATCCTATAAGTAGATTTAGCAAGATCCAAAAGCCACTCAATACACGGGGAGCCAGAGGGACATATTTGTCATAATAAATGACAATCCTGCAGCTAGCATCATATTTAATAGTGAGCAACTGACAGCTTTTACCTTACGATCTTGAACTAGACAAGGATATACACTCTCACAACTTGTTTCCTCCTTTGTTTTGCTGTGACAACTTGATAACTATTTGTTTTGCTGTTGTTGTTGTTGGTTCTGCTCTGTCTGGGATTGTGTACTGGGCTGTGGTGGTGCACACATACACATGTGGGTCCCAATGGCTGTGCTGCTGATCATCCCCGGGGGTGACATCAAGCAAATTAGGTGTTCCAGCACTGAACCGTATCTTTGGGCCATCACAAATACTTTTTTAAAATTTACTTTTGTTTATTGATTAAATTTTATTTTAGACATTGGATGGTTTACAAAACTGTTATTGTAGAGGTTTATGTGTAAGACATTCTGGCATAATACCCTGTGCCAGTCCACTTCCCTCCCCCATTGTCGAAGCACTTCACCCAGCAGCCCCTACCTAAATGGCATCAATAGATGACATAATCACTTAAATCACTTAACTTCCCGTTAGTCCTCGATTTGCTCGAGCGGGTGCCAGTAACGTCTCCATTTGTCCCTGTCGCGTGCTAGTGTAGCCCAATGGCATCTCTTCGCTCCGGGAACATGGAGGGCCTCAAACCGATCGTTCATGACCTTGACAAAGAAGTCTGACCATCTGGTAGGTGGGCGGCCACGCGGTCTCTTGACATCCCGTGGAATCCAATCAGTAACAGCTCTAGTCCAACGGTCGTCTTTAAATCTCATTACGTGACCAGCCCATCTGATTTTCGACACCTTGGCAAATGAGACAGCGTCCCTGATCCTTGACCGTCGACGGATGTCAGAACTCCGGATTCGTTCTCTCATTTGAGTGAAACGTGATATTCCAAGCATAGCTCTTTCTATTCTTCTTTGGGAGACCTGAATGGCGTTCTCATCTTGTTTGCGTAGGGCCCAGGTCTCTGAGGCATATGTTAATGCAGGAAGAACAGTGGAATCAAAGAGATGTGCCTGGAGCCGGAGGTTCTTCGTCCTCTTAGCTATTTCTTCGACGTTCTTGAAGGCGTTCCAAGCCGCTCTCTTCCTCCTGCGCAGCTCGGGTGCCAGGTCATTTGTCATGTTGACCTCTCGACCTAGGTACACATAGCTGTTGCATTCGGAGATGGTCGTTCCATTGAGAGCGAATGGGGCGTCAGGAACAAGGCTGTTTCTCATAAACATTGTCTTCGTAAGATTCAGCTGTAGTCCTACCTTTCCACACTCACGGTCAAAGTCGGCCAGCATTTGTGCCGCTTGGCTGATGTTTGGTGTTATTAAAACAATGTCATCAGCAAAGCGGAGGTGGTGTAGTTGCCGACCATCTATCTTCACTCCCATTCCTTCCCATTCCAGTCGTCGCATGATGTTCTCGAGGGTGGCACTGAAGAGTTTTGGTGAAATGGTATCACCCTGCCGCACCCCTCTCTTGACATCAACGATCACTTCTTTGTAGAATGGTGAGATCCTGGTAGTGAATCCGCAATACAGCTCACGGAGGATCCTGATGTATTGGGCTTGAATGCCCTGATTGGCTAGGGCTTCAATGACCGCTTCCGTCTCAACAGAATCAAAGGCCTTCTTTAAATCAATGAACGTTAAGCAGAGCGGCATCTTGAACTCCCGAGAAACCTCAATGAGTTTGGTTATCGTGTGGATATGGTCGATGGTGCTGAATCCTTTGCGGAACCCTGCTTGCTCACATGGTTGTCCTTCATCTAATGTTCTGCCAATCCTATTCAGGATGACTCGAGTGAACAACTTGTAGATGACAGACAATAGGCAGATCGGGCGATAGTTGCCAATGTCATGGATGTCTCCCTTCTTGAACAGTAGTACGGTCCTGCTGGTTTTCCATTGAGATGGAACCTTGCATTCAGACAGGTAGCGAGTGAAGAGCCGAGCCAGTGTATTGATGAGTACTGACGGCAGGTTCTTCAGGTGTTCAGGTCTGACCTTGTCTGGGCCGGGTGCTGTTTGCTTCTTTACTGACGAAATGGCGTGTCGGATTTCGGAAGGGAGAACGTTGGGAACGACATACCCATCCTGTGGAATTTGGTATGTCGGCAAGTGGACATGGCTATCGAAGAGATTTGAGTAGAAGTCATGGATAATCTTCTCCATTGCCGTTCTGGAGGATGTGATGGATCCATCAGGACGTCGGAGGGCAGTCATCTTGGTCTTATAGTTGGCGAAGGACAGGCGGGCGTTACGAATACTTTTCCCGGCTTCTGCCGCATCTACCAGTACTTCTGCTCTTCTCTCTTTGAGGTCTTCCTTGATCGCATCTCTGCACTGCTTTGCAAGCTCGGACGTTAGCTTGCGGTTGCCTGAGGCATGCGCCAAACCACGCTGGCGAATTAGCTCAAGAGTTTTCGAAGATAGGCGACTTTTTGTGGCTATCTCTCTCTTGGCGTTCCTCGCACATTCATGGAGGTGCTGAACCAGTCGATCGTATTCCTCGTCAATGTTGTCAACAATGGCATCTTCCCATGTTGCCGCAATAGTACCAAAGAGTTCCCAGTTGGTGGTCGTTCTGGGAGTTCTCTTTTTGAACTTTGCAGCCCTTTCTCCCCGCTCTGTGAAGTAGAATTTTGCACGAAGGAGACGGTGGTCCGATCCCGTTCGAAATTTTGGGACAACAGCGACACTACTTCCACTACCCAGCCGTCGCCACACTCCAGGACGCTTTCCGGACCCGCGCGGCAGCTCCGGCCAAGACCCACGCACAACTGAAGACCCACAGAACAAGGTAAGCGGAACTCTCTGAGACCTTGGACTCCAGGCTCGGCGGACCCAGGGACAGAGCTTCTCTGCTTGCTCCCACCACCACAGGTGACAAAGGGATTCTAATCAGGAGCCCCACCCTACCCTGCCCTGTCTGCTTCCATCAACCACCCAGGGATCGAATTGTGCACAGGAGACCCACCCTACCCAGATAAATACCCCACTGGCAGACTTCCACTCTCGACACTACTTCCACTACCCAGCCGTCGCCACACTCCAGGACGCTTTCCGGACCCGCGCGGCAGCTCCGGCCGAGACCCACGCACAACTGAAGACCCACAGAACAAGGTAAGCGGAACTCTCTGAGACCTTGGACTCCAGGCTCGGCGGACCCAGGGACAGAGCTTCTCTGCTTGCTCCCACCACCACAGGTGACAAAGGGATTCTAATCAGGAGCCCCACCCTACCCTGCCCTGTCTGCTTCCATCAACCACCCAGGGATCGAATTGTGCACAGGAGACCCACCCTACCCAGATAAATACCCCACTGGCAGACTTCCACTCTCGACACTACTTCCACTACCCAGCTGTCGCCACACTCCAGGACGCTTTCCGGACCCGCGCGGCCGCAAGCGGCCACGCGACACATCATAAGACACTAAATACCCGTCTTCTGGAATTGTCGTACCATATTTGATAGGGTTCAAATATGGTAACACCTACAAGGGTGATTAGAGGTCACCCCAAAAGCCTCTATACCTCTCGGAAAGACTGGCAAGCTACCGAGAGTATTCCGCCCGCACGGAAGAGCCTGGCAAGCTATCCGCTGTGTATTCGATATGCCAAAACCAGTAACTACAACTGGTCTCATTCACCTGACCCTGAAGGCTTCACCGACATGGCAGCACGGAGAAGGATGAGAAAGGAGAGGCCGACAAAATCTCAAGGCCGACCTAGGCTGCCACAACGAAGGAAGACAAAAATGATCGTCTGTACTTTCAATGCACGTACGCTAGCATCAGATGCATCCATCGAGGACCTGATGGTACAAGCGCGAATGATCAAGTACGACATCATTGGTCTGACCGAGACAAGAAGACACGAATCTCACCATGCCGTTTTCGACACTGGAGAAGAATTGTTCCTCGGAACATGCGATAAAAGAGGTGTTGGAGGCGTCGGTGTCCTTATCAACACAAACTTGGCCAAGAGCATTGATTCATTCGAATGCCTAACAACCCGAATCGGATGTTTACATTTGAATAGATGTGGCTCACTGCCTGCAGTTTCTATCTTCGTTGTCTACGCACCAACATCTCATTATGATGAAAGAGAAATCGAGAAGTTCTACATGGAGCTAGAGAAATTCTATAAAGAAGACCACACCTTCTACAAGATCATTGTGGGTGATTTTAATGCCAAGATAGGACAGAGAAGATCAGCTGAAGAACTTCACATCGGAACCCATGGCCTAGAATGGAACGAACAGGGTGAGAGACTGTCTGAGTTCATCATGTCGACCAAGACCATTCATGGTAACTCACAGTTCCAGAAGGCAGAATCTAAACGATGGACATGGGAGTCTCCCGGTGGACGATTCCACAACGAAATAGACCACATCATATTCAATCGACGGTTTTGCCTGACTGATGTCGCTGTTGTCCCAGATGACATAAGAAAATAGTATATGTGTACACAGTGAAATACTATTCTACTGTTAAAAGATTGAATTTTTGCCTTTTTTGACAAAATGGATGAAACTCGAGGTGAAATGCTAAGTGGAATAAATAAATAAGTGAGAGATAATTGCCAGATGGTTTCAATCTTATTGTGAAATCTGAATAATAGAAGCAAACCGGTAAGAAACAAACTAATTCCTTAACTCCTGAAAACTATGGTAAATACCAGTGGTAAGGAAAGTTGGTCAAGGAAGAATTTCACTTTTCTCTGGACTTTTGATATATGAATGGAGTTTTAAACTAAATTTAGAGAAATCATAAGTATAGATATTAAAGAGTATCTTTAAGTGTTTAAAATTTACCACCGTTTTCTAAGACTATGTATAGGAAACTCATTTATAATCTGTTTAAGATTTGTTTGTTTTTGGTTTACATCTGACATGTCTCAGGGCTTGCACCTGGCTCTGTCACAGGGATCACTGCTAGTGGTGGTTTGGAGTAGCATGCACAGTAGCAGATCCAACCAGAGTTGGCCATATGTGAAGAAAAGTATTTTTTTTAAATCTGGTAGTTTTGGGTATGGTATACCCCCAATAAAAATATAAATGATGGGGGCTGGAGTGATAGCACAGTGGGTAGGGCATTTGCCTTACACGTGACCAACCCGGGCTCAATTCCCAGCATCCCATATGGTCTCCTGAACACTGCCAGGAGTAATTCCTGAGTGCAGAGTTAGGAGTAACCCCTGAGCATTTCTGGGTGTGACCCAAAAAGCAAATATATATATATATATATATATATATATATATGAGAGAAGGAATTTAGAGTTCTAACCTCTGTCGATGATTAAGAATCAGGGACGCTGTCTCATTTGCCAAGGTGTCAAAAATCAGATGGGCTGGACATGTAATGCGATTTAGAGACAATTGCTGAACTAGGGCTGTTACCAACTGGATTCCATGGGACATCAAAAGAACGTGTGGCCACTCACCTACGAGATGGTCAGACTTCTTCATCAAAATTCTGAACAAATGGTTTGAAGTTCTTTGTGTTCCTGGAGTGAGCAGACACCATTGGGCTACACTAGCACTCAACAGGGGCGAATGGAGACGTTACTGGTGCCCACTCAAGCTAATCGATGAGCAACGGGATGACAAGTGATACGAGTGATATATAAAAGATGTGGGACGGGGTAATAGTATAGGGATTAAGACATTTGCTTTACACACAGATACTCCCAGTTAAATCAAATCCTAGGCAATTGATAGTCTTGCAAACTCCTGTAAGAGACCCCGAGTGCAGACCTGGGAGTAGCCCCTGAGAACTGCTGAGTGTGTCACAAAAACTCTCCTGAAAGAATAATGAAAACATAAAAGATGCTATGAAAGGATAACACATTTCTAGAGTGTCCTGTTTCTATCATGATGGCCTATTTCTTTATTGATAAAAGAGGTAGTATGTGGTAGGGAACTGTATACTGGCTTTTTTTTTTCTCTCCCACCATTCTTAAAGCATGTCAGGCAGAATTTTGTAATTAGCTGAAAAGGCTCGCAGTTCAGTTTCACTTTGCTGAACCCAATCTGTAGGATTGACAGCATGCCTTTAATAGATTCCTTCAGTAGATAATTAGACCAGTTTAACGCAAGCACTGCATGAATTAACATTTGCACTTGGCTATGAATATTCAGGGCTGCAGTGGATTCTGTGGTATGAGCTCTTTCTCTAGCATTTGAAGCAATGCCTATTAAGTGCTTGTAATGTATTGATTAGTGCAGAATGGCACCAATTAGAGGGTGTGGGAACATATCTGAAGTCAGAGATGATATGCGTATTGGTGATACTTATGCTAACTCCCCATAAACTCTAACCCAGACAACAGATTGCCTACTTCACCTAGTCATATCGTTGGTTTTGATGTGAATTTACTTCAAACTGCTATGTAGGAAACCACTAAATTTCCTGGCCTTTCCTGGAAGTATGCCATCTGTTTCTTTCTCTTCTCTGTAAGATGCTGTTGCTGTAAGATTTAACCTAAAAGATTATATGCTCTTAATGCTATGAAAAAATAATTGGCTAAGTAATCAAAGGTATCATTGGGCCACTGCAGTTTGCCTTTTGTGGTGATAATATTTGCTTTGGTCCAGCTTTCTTGTTTGCCAAATACTGATTCAAAACTTTATTTGCATTTATCTGGGAATTTAAAGGACTTTGTTCTATTTAAAAAAGTCCCTTTGAGAAAATAAAAACTTAAATGTGCATGCACATATTTATGATATGTCTAGTCAGAGAACTTGGTGGTGAAGTGAGTGATTGGACAGTTGGGAAAAATCAATATTTCTTTATGATGATTTAAAATAAATTTTTTCTGAAAACTGGAAGAGGTAGAATGAATAATAGTGTGATAGTTGAGAGCATAAACTCTGTAGCCAGAGTGCCTGGGTAGATGCTCCATTTCCTATTCATGGCACTGGAGAGATAGTACAGCAGGTAGGGTACAGGCCTTGCACATGGCCGACCTGGGTACAATCACTGCCATCTCATATGTACTCCTGAGCTCAGCCAGGAGTGATTTTTGATTGCAAACACAGCCAGAAATAATGCCATACCATTACTGGGTGTAACCTCCAAGGAAAAGAAAACCACCAATTTATAAATAGCATGATAACAGTAATACTTTATATAGAAGAGATGATTAATATATTTATAGTACTTGTGCCTAGTACTATGTATGTCCTATGCATTTTCTTCAAATGGTTACTCATTAATATACATTTAGTAGAGATACATTGAAATTCTTGTAGAAAATGTGGTCTTCTTTAGAGAACTTCTCCAGCTCCATGTAGAACTTCTCAATTTCTCCTTCATCACAATTGGATGTTGGTGCGTAGACAATGAAGATAGAAACTGCCAGCAGTGAGCCACATATATTCAAGTGTAATCATCTGATTCAGGTTGTTAGGTATTCGAATGAATCAATGCTCATGGCCAAGTTCGTGTTGACAAGGACACTGACACCACCGATGCCTCTTTTGTCACATGTTCTGAGGAACAGTTCTTCTCCAGTGTCGAAAACGGCATGATGTGATTGATGCCTTCTCGTTCCCGTCTCAGTCAGACCAATGATGTCTTACTTGATCTTCTGCACTTGTACCATCAGGTGCTTGATGGATGCATCCGATGCCAGCATATGTGCATTGAAAGTACAGACAGTCATTTTTGTCCTTCTTCGTTTGGGCAGCCTAGTTCGGCCTTGAGATTTTATCAGCCTCTCCTTCCTCATCATTCTTAATGCTGCTGTATAGGTGGCTCTTTCAAAGTCAGGGGAATGAGACCCATTGTATTTATTGGTTTTGGCATATCGAATACGTCATGGATAGCGTTTTAGGCTCTGCATGCGTGCGGGATATTCTCAGTAGCTTGCCAGACTCTCTGAGAGGGATAGAGTCTTTTAAGGTGACCTCTAATCACCCTTGTAGGTGTTCCCATGGTTCAAACCATATTGGAACCTAACACATATGTTGCGGTAATCTTGGAAGATAGGTATTAAGTGTCTTATTGTGCAGGCAACCTTCTATAAGATCATTGTCGGTGATTTTAATGCCAAGATAGGACAGAGAAGATCAGTTGAAGAACTCCACATCAGGACCCATGGCCTAGAACCCATGGAACAAACAGGGTGAGAGGCTGTGTGTCTGAGTTCATCATGTCAACCAAAACCATCCATGGTAACTCATAATTCCAGAAGGCTGAATCTAAACATTTGACATGGGAGTCTTCTGGTGGACGGTTCCACAATGAAATTGACCACATAATATTCAATCGACAGTTTTGCCTGACCGATGTCGCTGTTGTCCCAAAATTCCAAACGGGATTGGACCACCGTCTCCTTCATGCAAATTCTACTTCACAGAGCGGGAAAAAGGGCTGCAAAGTTTAAGAAGAGAACTCCCAGAACTACCGCCAACTGGGAGCTCTTTGTCACTATTGCAGCAACATAGGAAGATGCCATCATTGACAACATTGATGAGGAATACGATTGACTGGTTCAGAGCCTCCATGATTGTGTGAGGAATGCCGATGGAGAGATAGCCACAAAAAGATGCCTGTCTTCAAAAACTCTCAAGCTCATTCACCAACATGGCTTGGAGCAAGCCTCAGGCAACCATAAGCTAAAGTCCGAGCTCGCAAAGCAGTGCAGAGAAGCAATAAAGGAAGACCTCAAAGAGAGAAGAGCGGCACTGCTGACAGATGCGGCAGAAGCCAGGTAAAACATTCACAATGCCTGCCTGTCCTTTGCCAATTACAAGACCAAGATGACTGCCCTGCGACATCCTGCTGGATCTATCACATCTTCCAGAGGGCAATGGAGACGATTATCCATGACTTCTACTTGGATCTCTTTGATAGTCACTTCCACCTACCCACATACCAAATTCCACAGGATGGATATGTCATTCCCAACATTCTCCCTTCTGAAACCCGACATACCATTTTGTTGGTAAAGAAGCAAACAGAACCCAGCTGAGACAAGGTCAGACCCGAACACCTGAAGAACCTGCCAGCAGTTCTTATCAATACACTGGCTTGGATCTTCACACGCTACATGTCTGAATGCAAGGTTCCATTCCAGTGGAAAACCAGCAGGACTGTAATACTGTACAAGAAGGGAGACATCCACAACATTGGCAACTATTGCCCAATCTGCCTGTGGTCTGTCATCTACAAGCTGTTCACTCAAGTCATCCTGAATAGGATTGGCAGAACACTAGATGAAGGACAACCATGCGAGCAAGCCAGGTACCAAAAAGGATTCAGCACAATCGATCATATCCACACAATAACCAAGCTCATTGAAGTTTCTTGGAAGTTCCAGATGCCACTCTGTCTAACATTCATTGATTTAAAGAAGGCCTTTGATTCTGTTGAGGTGGAAGCAGTAATCGAAGCCCTAGCCAAACAGGGCGTTCAAACTTAATACATCAGGATCCTCCATGAGTTGTATTATGGATATTATGGATGCATCACCAAAATCTCCCCATTCTCCAAGGACGTGATCATTCATGTCATGAGAGGGGTTTGGCAGGGTGATGCCATTTCACCAAAACTCTTCAGTGCCACCCTCGAGAATGTCATGCGATGACTGGAATGGGAAGGAATGGGAGTGAAGATAGATGGTCGGCAACTACACCACCTCTGCTTTGCTGATGACATCATTCTAATAACACCAAACATTAGCCAAGTGGCACAAATGCTGGCCGACTTTTACCGTGAGTGTGAAAAGGTCAGACTACAGCTGAATCTCACGAAGACAATGTTTATGAGAAATGGTCTTGTTCCTGGCGTTCCATTCGCTCTCAACAGAAGGAATATCTCCAAATGCAACAGTTATGTGTACCTAGGTTGAGAAGTAAACATGATGCATGACCTGGCACCTGAGTTGCATAGGAGGAAGAGAGCGGCTTGGAATGCCTTCAAGAGAGTCAAAGAAATAGCCAAGAGGACAAAGAACCTCCGTCTCAGGCACATCTCTTCGATTCCACTGTTTGTCTTGTATTAACCTACATCTCAGAGACCTGGTCCCTATGAGAACAGGATGAGAATGTTTTTCGGGTGTCCCAAAGAGGAATCAAAAGAGTTATGCTTGAAGTATAATGCTTCACTCAAATGAGAGAAAGAATTAGATGTTCTGACCTCCATAGATGATCAAGAGTCAGGGACGCTGTCTCGTTTGCCAAGGCGTCGAACATCAGATAGGCTGGACACATAATGAGATTTAGAGATGACCGCTGGAATAGAGCCATTACCGTCTGAATTCCATGAACATCAAACGATTCCATGGCTGCCCACCTACCAGATGTTCAGACTTCTTCGTCAAAACCCTGAATGATCGGTTTGAGTGTCCTCATGTTCCAAGGATGAGCAGATGTCATTGTGCTACACTAGCATGCGACAGGGACAAATGGAGACTTTACTGCCACCCACTCCAGCAAATCGATGAGTAATGAGATGTCAGGTGATCAAGTGATATTGATATGATCTATTATAAATATATGGAATATTGAACACAAATTTAAGGTATGTAAATATGTCTTACAAGAGGTGACAGCTACTCACAATACAATAACTGTGGTCATTTTTCCTTCCTGAATCTAAAAGTTCCAAAGCCTTCTCCTCCTACTTTTCCTTCCCTCCCCGCCCCTTCCCAGTCCTCCCCTCTCCTCCTCTCTTCTCTCCTTTCCTTCAGATACACCATATTTATACCATAAATTTTGAAGCTAATGCCAGGTTTTATTCATAGGTTGGGTTTGCATGGATTGCAAAGCAGCCAAATGGTTTTCAAATGTAACCTCTCTTTCGTTTCAATGTTTCAGCATTATATTTTTCTAATGCAGCAAGGGTGTACATATAAGTTGTTGAGAAACACTGGCTTCCCAGTACATGTGTTGTTCCTCCCAGGGTACTAGGAAATTTGGATCAATATATGGAAAGACTATTTAAAAGCATCTGTCTGCTCTCATTGAGAATGTCCCCGGGCCTAAATCTCTGTAGGATGAAACCCATGCTGCTGTCAATAGATGTGACGGGAAAGTAGAACCCCTTAGTGGAAAAGAAAATGGATTCCCTACCCAGCAGAAACAAATGGTTGTATTACTTTGGGGGATGAGGCAGAAATAGCCTGAAGGCCACCAACATTTTCCTTTATGTATTTTCTAGTGTTAAGTAAATAAAAATGACTTTAGTCAAGTTGGTTTAGTCAAATTCTGAGGACTTCTGCCCTCAGAATCCTAATGACACTGCCTGGCAGTGAGAGCACATATTCTAATGACTTTCTGAAGCATTGTTTCAGTGGAGTAAGCAACAAGGTGATGCGATGAGATTCTGGGCCCATTATATGAAAGAGAATTGAAGGGCACTTATTGCACGATACAAATGACACTAAACTGAGACTTTTAAAAGTGGGATTCATTAGATGTAGTACAACCGTATATTTCTTTTAAGAGTTCACACAACGAACATCAATGTCTTATATTTCTTATTTGTTCATTTTATCTCCATACTGTATATCATGAAATCTGAAACTCTTGAATCCCCAGTAAAAATAATGCCATAGTACTCAAGCTTGTGTTTTGTTCAGAGAGATTTCTTTCAGGACATTGAAATAATTGATTTTGTATGAGAAGTGCTTCAGTTGAGATGAGTGCTGTGATAATACAGGATGACTATTGTGGAGATTCCTGAGGTATTCTATGTAAAAGACAGAAACACTGTGTGTGTGTGTGTGTGTGTGTGTGTGTGTGTGTGTGTGTGTTTTGGGGAAGTGGGGATAGGGGATGAAGGGTAGCTAGGGCAATAAACATATGTTGAAGCTGATTTCAGATTAAATATATCTCATGCCATGTGCATCTGTAAAGGATTGTTTTGTTGTTGTTTCTGTTGTTTAAAGCATGGTTAAAGGTTAAAGCTAATTTCCGATATCATCAATAACAGGAATACATGTTTTCTTTTTCAAGTATCTGAAAGATTAGATGCGAATGTCAGCATCACTGTGTTAGATTTTTTTCTCTGTCTTTTTATATGCAAACAGAGAAAGGAAAATGTAACAACAACAACGAAAAATACTCTCTCTGCCCAGTATAAATCAGCAAGGATATTCCTTCTTTTCTCTGATTTTATCATTCTGTAAGTTTAAATTGTTAAATTGTTTATTTAAATTATGAAATACAAACAAGATCGACTTTCTATGCATTTCCCAAATTTTCTTTAGTTATAAAGGCACCACATATACTTAAACACATGCTATATGTATGTTTTATTAAAGAGTGACAGAAATTTCATAATCAGCTGATTTAAAAAGTTGGATTTGTCAATTCTGCTTTAATAGGGTAAATATTTGCATTGCTCTACTTCATTAAAATGTCAGGGTAAAGATTAATTTCTTTTGTGGGAAATGTACCTGAAGTTATACACTGCAGCTTGATATTTCACTGAGTTTAAAGGCTTATTCTCTTTAAAAATGATAACTCCAGGGGCCACAGTAGTAAAGCAGTTAAGGATTTTGCCTTGCTCAGAGCAGATCTGAGTTTGATCTCTGGCATCCCAGGTGTTCCCCAGATGGCACATGGAATGGTCCCCGGGCACAAAATCAAGACTAAGCACTGAGCAGTGCCAGGTGTGGCCCCCAAACAAACAAACAAACAAACAAACAAAATAAGACTTTAGGAGGACCTAAAGTATTGCTCCAAAGTTTGGAGTACTTAGCTTGCATGCAGAAGGGCCTGAGTTTGATTGCTGGCATAGAATGGGCCTCAACCACTGCCAGATGTGATGTTGGTGATCTCCAGTCTTGCCAGAATGGCTCCAAATTTCCTAGTCTAAGAACTGAACAGTTTGATTAGCACCATCTGGCAGAGCATATCTAGGGTTGGTTCCAGACTCTCCCAACAAAATTGAAGACATTATGATTAAATTCAAGCATAAAAATTTATAACAGTATACTCAACAGAGGGGATAAAAACTGGAGAAAATGAAGTCTTCCATCATTTCTTACAAAAAATATGTGTAGTTCCCTCTTGTTGCCCTTTCACTGATGCTTAATTTGAGAACAAATGTTATAGTTGACAGACATTGCTAGTACGTAGGATTATGCCTATCATATGGATGTGTAGATATAGTTATGCATTAAATGTAAAGAGACTCTCCTTCACTGCTGGTGGGATTGCCGACTGGTTCAGCCCTTTTAGAAAACAGTATGATTCTCAAAAATTTAGAAATTGAGCTCACATTTGACCCAGCAATACCACTCCTGGGAATATATCCTGGAGAGGCAAAAAAGTACAGTCGAAATGACATCTGTACCTCTATTTTCATTGCTGCACTATTCACAATAGCCAAAATCTGGAAAAAAACCTGAGTGTCCGAGAACAGATGATTGGTTAAAGAAACTTTGGTATATCTTCACAATGGAGTACTATGCAGCTGTTAGAAATGATGAAGTCATGAAATTCTCATACAAGTGGTACTACATGGAAAGTATCATGCTAAGTGAAATGAATCAGAAAGAGAGGGACAGATTGCGTTCATCTGGGGAATATAAAGTAACAAATTGGGAGACTAACACTCAAGAATAGCCAAAATAAGTATCAGGAGGTTCACTCCATGGCTTGGACGCCAGCCGAACATGCTGGGGGAGAAGGCAGCTCAGATAGAGAAGGGAGTACCAAATAAAGGGTGTTGGAAGGATCCTCCCAGGATGAGAGATGCATGCTGAAAATAGACTATAACCAAACATTATTGCCACTCAATGCCTCCTTTGCAAACCACAGCACCCAAAAGGAGAGAGAGAACAAAAGGGAATGCCCTGCCACAGGGGTGGGGTGGGATGGGGGGTTGGTGGGAGGGATTTTGGGAGTACTGGAGGTTGGGAATGGGCACTGATGGAGAGATGGGTACTCAATCATTGTATAACTGAAACCCAAGCACAAAAATCTGTAAGTCTACAAGTGTACCTCATGGTGTTTCACTAATTAAACAAATAAATAAATAAATAAATAAAAAGTTGTTCTTGAATCCATATTCCCCCATGTACATTATTACTTTCTTGTCTCATTTTTTATGCCATTTCTCTGAGTGCTTACTCATTAATGTAATTATTAATGACTTCCCAGTGTTCAAATGAGTCCTGAGTTGAAAATTATGTGAAAATACCAGTTAATATTTTAATATGTTAATTTTATAATATTTTTTCTTTCCTAAGAAAACTATAAATGTTGGTGGCCTGGGAGATTACTTAGATTGTAGAGCACAATCCTCACATGCATGAGGCTCTGGTTAACTCCTGTGTTCCGTGACCCACCGCCCAGTGGTGCTATCAGGGCCCCAGAACATCTCACATTGGGCATGACTTGAATTTAAAAAGTGACAGATGTTGAGTCAGGCATATCAAATATGTAAGACGGGGGTACATGATGTCACACACATCTGTCAGCATGTCCCGGGGCTATATTTATTATTTAGGTAGTCTTGGTCAAGATATTCAACCTTCATAAAATTCAGTTATCTTTTCTTTAATGTGGAGATTATAATACAGACCTATTTCCTGGGGCTGTTATGGAAGATGGCATTATATGCAGAGTGAACAGTTTATTATATATAATCAACAGACTGTACTTAGCTCCTTCCTTACTGCCAAGGGAAAAAATTTTCACAAAGACTCTATTGGTATTAGTCCTATTACTTTCATAACTTTTTTCATCAGTTAAAATCTTTAAATAATCTGTTTTCTGCACTGGAGTGAAAATAAATAGGGTATGGTTCTTGCCTTGCATGTGGTTGATCTGGGTTCAATCCACGGCATCCCATAAGGTCCCCTGGACACCACTAGAGCTAGGAGTGAGCCATGAGCACTACCGGGTGTGGTCCCAAAAGAAATAAATAAAAAACTCAAAATCTGGTTTCTTTTGTTTTAATGGTAAAATATAACCATTACAAGGGATTAAGAATGCATATTGTTGGTGGGACTACATATTGGTTCAAACTTTGTACCAATTAGTTGTCTGTCACGAATACTAAATATTTAAAATCTGTGTCCTTTCAAGCTTTCATGTCTAAAGCAATAAGGGAAGGTGTTAATATTATGTAATATTTTTAAAAAAGAAATTCAGTTGGAAGCAAGTTAAATGTATATTTTTAGAGCATTGGTTAAAAGTATTTGTTGTGTCCTTGTTGGAATGTTTTGAAGTCTTAAAATGTTTCAGACTCATACACTGTATCACTGTATCACTGTCATCCTGTTGTTCATCAAGTTGCTCCATTGGGCTCCAGTAACGTCTCCATTTGTCCCTATCATGTGCTAGTGTAGCCCGATGGCATATTGAGGGCTCTTTCAGGGTCAGGGGAATGAGGACCATCATTGTTACTGTTTTTGGCATATCAAGTATGCCATGGGTAGCTTGCCAGGCTCTGCCGTTTGGGCGGGTTACTCTCAGTAGCTTGCCAGGCTCTCCGAGAGGGATAGGGGCTTTTGGGGCAGCCTCTAATCACCTTTACAGGTGTTCCAAGTCAGACATACATACGAGCAGAACTCATACAATTTTATGGAAATATAACCTTTGTATATTATTGAAAAAGGATTTGAAAGCATTATACCTATAAATTAAAACTATTTTTACATTTAATTTAAATAAATATGAATAAGTTATGTATAAAGAGGTCAATACTAAACTTTTTTCCTTGAAAATATTTGAAACTATATGAGCACAAACTGTTTTAAAATTCAACAATATAATGTGACAATATCATGTATAGAGTAAAACGATGAGAGTTAAGCTCACTACCTCTGTGCATTTATATGTAGTATAAAGACAGTAATTTTTTTTTATTTAATAAAACGTACTCAGACACTTACTAACTGGGTTTGTTATCATGAGAACATGTAGCAGAACAGTGCATAACATACCAAATATTCTTTGAGTATAGCAAATTTCCTCCCTAACTAGTTTGATGGGCAATGCCAAGGTATTTTGAGATCCATGACTGTCATTATTAACCTTTTCCTCTGTAATATTCACTACCATAACTTCATTCGAGACTGTAAATAAATTCAGAACAAAAACCTATTGCGTTGGCAAAGAAAAGCCTTTCCTAATACGCAGAACACAATACCCACCTGTTATGTGAAATTGTATTGTAAAATTGCGAATATCTAGTGGAGGCTGCTTTGCCACAGTAAATGGAAATGTGTGCCAGTCTACCAGAGCAGCTAACAGGCACTGGATGAAATGAATCTGTTGGAGATTTTGCCAAATGTAGTTAGGAAATCAGACCTGTCTTAAATATACAGAATTACAAAGAAGGTTGCTTTTTCTTAATTTGACGCAGAACTTCCATCTCTCTCACCTCATCTACCATATCAGTGAAACATTAAACATTTGTGTACTGCTGTTATGTATATTGAGCACCTACTGTTTATCAGTCACTCTATTACGTCTAAGAAAAAATAATAAAGAAACAATACAGGGTATGGAGAATACAGATGCAACTCCTTAGTGTATCCCTCTGGATTAAAGTTCTTAAAGCATTGTTATTTCCACCCACACTCTTCATTTCCAGTACAATTTTAACTGAGGAATATCAACAAGCCAATCTCAGATGAAAGATTAACAATATACAAAAAAAAAATAAAAAGGAAAAAGATAAAATACCCCAAAACAGGACAGGTCTTAATTTTTCTTTCTTTTTTTTCCCCCAGTTTTTGGGAAAGTGGCCATATCTGGTTTCTATGAGGGCTAATATTGGCTCTGTGCTTGAGATCACTCTTTGTCATACTTAGGGGACCATATGTCGTTCTAGGGATTGAACTGGGTTCAGTCACAACGCAAAGCCTGTGCTTTAATCCCCATAACACTTCTCTCACTCCTGAATGTTTTCCTTTGACACATTTCTTATTGGAATATAGTTTGTTCTTTCTTTCCTTCTTGGGAATTCAGTCTGTGGATGGTCCTTGCATAGTTCTGTTACAAAACTATTCAACCTAACCTTGCCAATTCTACAGTGAACTTCTACCATTAAGCATAAAATCTGAAAGTGACTTTGTGAAAATTCAAACTCTCAGGTAGGTGCAATTTTTAATTCTCAATTCAGAATGAAAGACTAGCTTTTCACTTACTATAATGACTTGCTTTCTGATGACCTCTCTATATTGTTTTGCTTTTCACTTTATGAGTAAACTTTGATCTGATAACTGGTTGGAGCAAGGGGATCAAATATTTTATTTGGCATAGTCAATTTCTGTCAGGTTTCATCTTTTACTGGATAGTGAAAGACGATTTCTTGAGGAGCTCTTTCATTTCCATGGTTTGGGGAATTTGTGGCATGTTTTTTCTTATAAATCTATGTCCTGATTTTACTTTCTGTTTTCATTTCTTTTGGTCAAAATCAGATTTGACATTTTCCAGTTTTCAGCTATGAAATCCAAAAACAATGTTAGTTCCTCCAGGAATGGGTGGTAATGAACAAAGATAAATCTTTGGTTTTATAAAAATTTCTCTATAATTAAGAAGTATGTCATACTCAAAAGTAGTTTTAGAATGTTTTATGAGGAGCTGGAGAGATGGTACAGTGGATAAGATGCTTGCCTTGCTTGCTGTTGATCTGGGCTTGATCCCACTGCATATGGGTTTCCAATTACTGCCTGGAGTGATGCCTGAGAGCAAGCTAGGGTAGGCCCAAAAACTATTTTAATTTTTTTCCTTTCAAATCTTATTTTTTTTTATTGAAAAACTATCAGATACACAGTTATCCAAGTAGGAGAGGAGCGAGCATTTGGAGTCGAGCATCTTCCACCCAGATCCTCCAAATTCCAGTAGGCGGGGGTCACACCCACCACCTGGCCCCCTGGCGCTGTGTAATCCCATCAGCGGCCAAGACTCAGAGACTATAAAATCCAGATCCCGGAACCGCACCGCGACATCTTAACAGAACTTTTTTAATGACATCTTATAGTCTTATTCCTACTTTGGACAAACTTGCAGGCTATCGAATGTAGCCTGCCCACAGGGCAGAGTCTGGCAAACTCCCCGTGGCCTACCAAATATGCCAAATACCAGTAACAATGATGGGTCTCATTCTCCTAAAGAGCCGTGAATATAATCTCAGGGCTAGGATGAAAGAGACGTTACTGGGGCCTGCTCGAGGCAATTGACGATTAACAGGATGATGAAATGAAAAAAAAAATCAGATACACAGTCACAAAGTTGTTCATTATTGGGTTTCAGTCATATAGTGTTGATTGATGCCTTCACCAGTGTACATTTCCATCACCAATGTCCCCAGCTCCCATTCCCCTGTTCTTCTGGGTAGTAACATTTGTAATACAGGTACAGGTTACCATGTATATCCCTTTCCCTACTCTCAACACTCAATTCTTGTCCAAGTGGTCATTTACAACTATCAATTTCACAGTGGTCCCTTCTCTATCCTATATGACCCCCTCTACCTCTGGCAAGCTTCCAACAGTGGACCAGTCCTCCTGGCCTTGCTTATATTGTCCTTGGATATGAGTCTCATACTGCGTTTTTCTTCGTTTTATGTACCACAAATGATTACAATTACTCTATGTCAGTCCCTCTCCTTCTGACTCATCTCACTCAGCATGTACTCTCCATGTTCGTACATTTATAAGCAAATTTTACGATGTTGTTTTTCTTTTCTTGGTGACTGCATGGTATCCCATTGTGTAGATGTAGCATAATTTATTTATCCAGTCATCTGTTCTTGAGCACTTGGGTTGTTTCCAGATTCTGGGTATTGTGAATTGTGCTACAATGAACCTATGTTCATTGAGATGCAGATGACATTTTTGCTGTGCATTTTTGGGGCACCCAGGATATATCCCAAAAGTGGTATTGCTGGGTCATATGGAACTCAATTACTAGTTTTTTTGAGAAATGACTATATTGTTTTTCAAAAAACCTGTACAATCTGGCATTCCCACCAAAAATGAATGACAATCCCTTTCTCTCCGTATCCATGCCACCACAGGTTGTTGTTCTTTTTGATATGTGCCACTGTCTATGATGTAAGATGTTTTGATTTGTATCTACCTGATGGTTAGTGATGTATTTTTTTCATGTCCCTTTGGCCAATTGTATTTCTTCTTTGAGGAAGTTTCTGTTCATTTCTTCTCCGAAGTTTTTAACAGGGTTGGATATTTTTATCTTGTAAAGTTTTGCCAGTACCTTATATATCATGGATATTAACTTCTTGCCAGATGGGTACTGGGTAAGTGGTTTTTCTCAGTCCATAGGCTGTCTTTGTATCTTTGTCACTGTTTCTCTTGAGGTGAAGAAGCATTTTGTTTAATGTGGTTGCATTTGTTTATCTTTTCTTCAACTTGTTTGCTCAGTGGTGTATCATCTTTGAAGATGCCTTATCTTCAGTGTCATGAAAGATTCTGCCAACATTTTCCTCCTGTACCTTATGGATTCAGGTATGATGTTAAGGTCTTTAACCATTTTGATCTCCTATATCTGCCTGGAATTAGAAAAAGTCTGAGTTTTTTTTTTTTTGCATGTATTCCCAGCACCATGTGTTTTATTATTTATTTATTTATTTATTTATTTATTTATTTTGCCCAGTATTCCCAGCACCATATGTTTAAGAGACTTTCCTTGCTCTATTTCATACACCTTTATCAAAGATCAAGTAATCATATATTTGAGGCTCTTTATCAGGATATTTAACTCTATTCCATTGGTCTAAATGTCAGTGTTTAACCCAATAACATACTTGCTAATTTCTGCTCAAAGTTTTATTATTTTTCTCCTCCTGCTTGGTTTGGGCTCCTTTCGTTGGTCATTTTTAGGGCCTTAAGCTGTAAAGTTATTCATATGGTGTCCCCCTTCCTCCATGATGAATGCTTTCAAAGCTATAAAATTTCCTCTTATCACTACTTTTCCTGTCCCACAAGTTCTGATAGCTCCTGTCCTCATTCTCATTTGTTTTCAGGAATGTTTTTATTTCTTCTTTGATTTTCTCTCTAAACCACTGATTGTTCAGTAGTTAGCTGTTTAATTTTCAGGTTTTTGATTTCATTCTCTGCTTCTGTGTGTGATTAACTTCTATTTTAAATGGATGATGGTCTGAAAAGAAAGTTGATACAATTTCAGTCTTCTTGATTTTATGGAGGTATGTTTTGTAGTTCAGCATGTGGTCTATCTTGGAGCATGTCCCATGTGTACTGAAGAAGAATGTTCTGAATCAGCTTTGGGAGGATGAAAAAGCCCTCTATATGTCTACTGGTACTCTTCTATTTGTTCCTTCAAAGCCATTATTTCCTTGCTGAGTTTTAGTCTCATTAATATAGCAAGAGGTGACAAAGCAGTGTTGAAGTATGCAACTACTATTGTCCAATAAATACCTATATCCTTTTAGAAGCCTATTAGCTCTTGTTTTAAGTATTTTTCTTGTCCCTTATAGGGTTCCTTTAGGAGTGTAATTTCTTCCTGATATACTTATATCTTTATTATTAAGAAATGGCCTTCTCTGTCCCTTCTAACCTTTTTCAGCCTGAAATCTATGTTGTTGGATATAGTGTGGCCACCCCAGTCTTTTTGAAGGAGTTATTTGCTTGAAGAATTCTTTTTACAGCTTTCAACTTTGAGTCTATGTTTGCTCTGACTATTTAAATGTGTTTCTTCTGGTAGGCAGCAAAATGTTGGATTCAGTTTTTTAAAAATTTATTTTGCTACTCTAAGTCTCTTAGTGCATTTAGACCACTGACATTGAGAGAGATTATTGTTATGTTTTTGTGAATCTTTCTGTGGAAGTTTGTTGTGCTTGTGAGGTTGTCTTGACCCTTCAGTCCTTCTTTTAAAGTAGGTTTTGAGTCTGTGAAGTTCCTAAGCTATTGTTTATTCATGAAGTTATGTGTCATTCCTTCAAATCTGAAGGAGAGTCTAGCTGGGTATTCTTGGCGAGGCCTCCACTTCATTAAGTTTTTTTTTTTAAAACTATATCTTACCATTGTCCTCAGGCCTGTAGGGTTTCACTCTATAGGTCCACTGTAAATCTATGGGATGCTCCTTTCTATGTAATTTCCTTCTTTAATTTTGCTGCTTTCAGTATTGTATCTCTACCTATGGTACTCAGCATTCTAATTAGGATATGTCTTGGGGTTTTTTTTTTTTAGGGTCTTTTAGCTGGTATCCTTCAGGCTTCTTAAATCTGGACACCTGCATTCTCCTACTTTAGGAACTTTGCATCAATGATGTCTTTAACTGTTACTGCCTCATTGAGCTACTTTGAGGTCTTTTTCCAACTACTGTTGCCTAGAGTTTTTCTGCAGTTCATCTTCAAACTCACTAATTCTGTCTTCAGCTATTGCTACTCTATTGGTAAGGGCACCCATTGAGTTTTTCATTTCATCTATCACATTTTTTATTAATGACATTTCTGTTTGTGGTTTGCTTATGTCTGCTCTCATTTCCTACACTGTTTTATTGGCTGTCTGTTCCACTGTTTTTCTCATATTCTCCTGTTTTTTATTTTTATTGGATGTCCATTCCACAGTGGGTAGGGTGTTCACCTTGCACGCAGACAACTGGGCTGACCTGAGTTCGATTCCTCCATCCCTCTCGGAGAACCCAGCAAGCTACCGAGAGTATCTTGCCCACATAGCAAAGCTTGGCAAGCTACCTGTGACATATTCGATATGCCAAACACAGTAACAAGTCTCACAATGTTACTGGGCCTGCTCGAGCAAATCGATGAACAACAGGAGGACAGTGAGAGTGACAGTCCATTCGACTGCTTTTTAAAAATTTATTTTTAATTTTTAACTTTATTGATTCAACGTGAGATATAGTTACAAGCTTTCATGTCTGAGTTACAATCATACAATGATCAAAACCCATCCCTCCACGAGTGCACATTCCTCACCACCAATATCCCGAGCATACCCCCCTTTCCTACCCTCCCACCACCTCCATAGCGGACAATATTCCCCATACTCTCTCTAGACTATATTCCACTGCTTTTTGACCTCATCAAACATCCTCATCATTTCATCTCTAAATTCTATCAGAGAGATTATGTGTGTGATTATTCCTTGTTGAGGTTTCAAGGCTCATATTTTCATCCACATCTTGTGGTGGGTTTCTGCACTTTTCCCCCACGATGCCTGCTGTGGTCTGGTGGTGGATCCTTCCAATACACTATCAGTGTCCCCCCTCATTACCAGGGAGGACTCTGCGGGGAGGAGCGGTGGTTTCTTTCCCTTTCAAGGATATTGCTTTCCTCTTTGGTGCACCTGTATAATTTGTGTGGGGCCTTGGACTCTTGCACTGACTTTGGGAATGTGTTCTTTGGCCTGAACTTTTATTTTTACCTTGGCATTTTATTGATTCTTGTCCTTGCCAATGTTTTTGTGCTTTGGTGGGGCAGGGGGGATTTTGATTGAAATAGGAGCTAATGAACTATTGGCCTAATATGGTTGGGGTAGCCAGGCTGCCCAGGTGATAGTTCTGTATAAGAGGTCTATATGTGGATCCAATGGAAGAGGGAAGGGGAAACCACTCCTACTGCTGCAGGTTTGGGGGTTGGGGGTTTTGCATTAGCAAAGCTCTTGAAATCACAGTACAAATCCCATTGCCCATGGCTGCAGAGAATCTTCTCCCAACCTCCAGCTTCCAGTTATATTGCATCTATAGGTGAAATCATACATTTTCTCCTCCTCTGATGTATTTTACATCACTTAATTTCCTCAAATTTGTTCTATCTTGTGAATGAAAACGTTTCTGTTTTTAAAATATACTGATAGTATCCCTTTGCAAACATGCACCACATTTTAATCCAATCATCTATCAATGGGCACTTTATTTGTGTCATTATTTGAGCCACTGTAAATAACAGTGCAGTAATTTTGGGGGTGAATATTTACATTTTGTGTTAATATTTTTGTATTCTGATAGATGGACAAAAGTACAATTATTGACCATATTGTAGCTATGTGTTTAGTTTTAAGTGGATCTATAATTTTTCCAAAATAATTTCACCAATAGTACATAGGAGTTTCCATCTACACACTCTCTAACACTTGTTACTATAAATAACTAAATAAATAATAAAACTTTAATTGTAGAATTGAAATGCCATAGATACCTTTTGCTAGTTCAATTATTCTCCCTAATTCTCCTGAGACAGGTGAAGTTAATGTTGTCATTTCTTTATATATATATATATATATATACACACACACACACATCAGGTAATATGCATAAATAGCATAGTAATATTCTAAATATTTCTAGCTCTAAATTATATACCATACTAAGGATATTTTTTTTTCCCCTTTATTTTATTTTATTTTTTTTAAAGTTGTAGATTTACAATTTTTTGTGCTTTGGTTTCAATTATACAATGATCAGATACCCATCCCTCCACCAGTGCCCATTTTCCACCACCATGGATAATATCCCTCCCACCCCCATCCCCCCATCCCCCCGTCTCTGTGGCAGGGCAATCCCCTGTGTTCTCTCTCTCCTTTTGGGTGTTGTGGTCTGCAAAAGAGGCATTGAGTGGCAAACATGTTCAGTCCATAGTCTACTTTCGACATGCATCTCCCCTCCTGGGAGGATCCTCCAAACATACTAAGGATATTTTTTAATTACTCAACTTCCCTCACTCATCTCTGCTCCAAATCCATTGGAATATTCTGATTAATTGGACTGTCTTTTGTTTTAACAAGCTGATTCGTGGTGAAATACTGTGTAAGTTGAAGAGAAACTGGGGTAGAATTTGAGTTAGTGATCGATTATACATACATAATAGTACTCAAGAGGTTTAGATTTTGATACCTTTTTGGACTTTATCTTATGTATTTTTCATCTGACTATTCATATGAATCCTTTATCAGATTTTTTTGTACAATCAGTCAGTCACTGTAAGTAAGTGTTTCCCAGGGTTTTATCTGTGGATTAAGCAGCAGAAAGAGGATCTATGGAATCTCCACCTTGAAACTAGTTCGTCAAAAGTACTACAGGAAGAAATTAGGATTTGTAACTGGTATATGAAGTAGATAAAGTTTTTGTGGGACTGAAAATTTAACCTGTGGGATCAGATTTTAACTTTAGGTAGATGGTGTCAGAACAGAATTGAAATGTAGAGTACCCAGCTGGTGCTGCATAATTAATCTGTGTAGGAAATATCCACACATCTGGTATCAGAGATATTGTGAAGGTGGTAGTAGTATGAAAGTAATGTGAAGGAGAAATGAAGTTTTTGTTACACACATATTTAAGTCTTTAATTCTAATAACTAATGCATCTATTCTACTTCCAGTTTTATCTGCTTTTGAGTAACATTTTAGCACTCTGTTGTAGAATCATATACATTAAAGAGTGCTATTTATTTTTTGAGTATTGAAGCCTTTTGACATTACCTAATGGCTGTGTTTAGTCCTGGTATATTCCTTTGATTAATGAATGGACTATTGGAAGTTATTCCTACTCTTGTTTCCTTTTAATTACTGTTAATGAGGTCTGCTTTTTTCTACCTATTAATTTTAATGTCTCCTCACATTTAAGGTGTATTATTTTTGCAGATAAAATAGATATTTTTAGTTCACTGATAATTTTTTCTTTTAATTTTAGCACTTTTGATATTTGATAAATATTGATATTTGAAATGATTATTGATATATTTATATTAATATCTACTATTGGCTACTATTTCATATTTGTAGACTTTTTATTTCTTCTTAATTTGCATATCACAATTTTGAGTATAACTTACAACTATTTGGTCAAAATTCCTTTGAATTATTTATTTATTTGTTTTTGGCTTTTTGGGTCACACCCGGTGATGCTCAGGGGTACTCCTGGCTCATGCACTCAGGAATTACTCCTGGCAGTGCTCGGAGGACCATATGGGATGCTGAGAATTGAACCCAGGTGGGCCATGTGCAAGGCAAATGCCCTACCCACTGTGCTATTGCTCCAGTCCCTGAATTAAGTTTTTATTAAGAAACAGAATAATATTTATTTCTCAATCATTTACTTGCACTATTTATTATATAACCTCTCCTTTGCTCATTCATGATTCTTTTTCTAAGTTTACAGTTCTTTTGCATTTATATAATTTTATATCCTGTAGTCATTTCCATATATTCTGTTACTGAGAATTTCTTAGAATAGAAACAATTTTTTAGAGTAAAATAATTAATCTCCATGTCACTTCCCATAAGGGCACAAATTTATAGAGCCTTAGTCACTGTGTGAGCATTATTTTCTTTTTTACACCTTAAGTAAGACTCGAGATTTCCAATCTTTCTTTTTTTCCTTTTCCTTTTCCTTTTCTATTTAGATATTGGACCACACCTAGTGGTGCTTCGGGATTACACCTGGCTCTGTGTTCAGAGATATCTCCTGGATGGACTCGGGAGACTCTATGAGGTCTCCCAGTTTGCTGCTATATGCTAGACTATCTCTCTAACCTCCCAGTGTTTTCTAAATAAATCTTTCTTTTATGCATATGAGTTGATATATCATTATGGTTTATAATTGTATTTCCCTAACAATAGGTGATATCCACCATTTTCCTGTGTCTTCTAGGTAGTACTATTGTTCTTGCATTTTGCCAATTTTTTGTATTGGGTTACTTGCTTTGTGATGTTGAGTTGAAAAAGCTCCTCTATTGTTATTTGGGTATTAGCCTTTTGTAAGTTGTGTGATATAAAATTATTGTCTCCCAATTATTAGATTGCCGTTTTGTATTTGTGGTAGTTTCTCTTACTATGTGAAAGCTTATTAATTTTATATAGTTCAATTTGTTTATATTGGTTTTTGTTTCCCTTGAAATTGGGATTAAGTCTCCAAATACATCTCTGATACTGAATTTCTGTAACGTACAACTGTGTTTTCTTCACCTTATTGTTTATTTGATACTTTTTGTGTATTTTATATTGTGAGAATAAAATAAATATTACATTATAGTTTACAAATAACCAACAAGCATAAAATATATAGAAAATAATTATAGCAAAAATAGATAAGTTATAATAAAAAAGTTTTCATGTTGGAGAAAGTTCTGATATACTGATATTTCTCCAAATACAGGACATATAATGAATTAAATAAATTAAAGCCATCAGGCACTTCCAGTTCCTGTCTGTGTCTGAGTTTAGCCTCACAAAAAATTTTTTTAAAAAATTAAAAAATGTCAATACCATGATTTACAGTTGTTCATCATGCAATTGTTTCAGGCATACAATGTTCCAACACCAATTCTGTGTGAACTTTTCTCAACCAGTGTCCACAGTTTTCCACCCATTCTCTGAGCCTGCTACCTTAGCAAGCACAAACAGTTTTACTTCATACTTTATATTGTTTATTAAAAAAATGGCAAATGGAATTATCAAAAAATACATCAGTGAAAGTCAATTTGTGACAATTATATCTCATAATGATGTTACTAAATCAATTGTCTGGAGATTTACTGAGCTAGTTGGTGCTAGATGGAATGTTCAGAGACTATTATATTAAAATCCCCTAAGCTATTTTTTAATTTTTCTCAAATATAAGGTAAATTCAAATTTAACCCCCAGACTAATGAGATATACTAATAGCCATTGTTTTATGGCACTAATATTGGAATAACTTGTCTTACAGCAATAGAAAACTATAGTACAAGGTAAAGTATTGTCAACTGAAGCTTCTGGAATTAGGGATTATGATGGATTTATTTTAAATTAGTTTTTAATTTAAAATCATCTAACACTCACTGAAAGTTGCAAAGACGCACAGAGAGCTCTTACATTCCATTAACCCAACATTTCTTTATGTTTAACATCTGCATAATCACAGTAAAATAAATAACATTAAGAAATTAAACTTTACATACTATTACTATGTAAAGACTGAATTTTGTCAGTTTTACTGATTTTTAATTCTAAAATTCAAATCAGAATTTCATACTGCTTTTAGTTGTTATATATTCTTAGACTTCTCAAGTCTATTATCATTCCTCCAACTTTGTTTTATTTGACCTTAACATTTTAAAGAGCATGAATCAGTTATTTTGTAGAATGTCACTCAATTTAGACTTGTCATATATTTCCTCATGATTAAATTTAAATTATGCATTTCTTTGATTAAAAATATTGCGAGAATAACATTGTAATCTTCTTAGTGTGTTATTTTTCAGAGGTACAGTTTGTGGACATTTCTTTACTAATAATGTCATTACACAACTTTAATTTTTATCATTTGGTTGAAATGGTGTCTGCCAGGTTTTTCCAGAATAAGTCATTTTTCTTCTTTGTAATTAGTATCCTATGAGGAGATAATTTGAAATGATACAGCCTCTTTTTTTCTTATCATAATTTTATGTACTAACTTTAGCATCCATCTGTGAATCTTGCTTGAAATAATTATTACTGTGATTTTTGCTTAATGATGATTTTCTATTTTGTCATTCCTTCTCCATTTATTATTTAGAACTTATATTAAAATGTGTCTCTTTTTACTCATTCATTTATTTAAATTTACACCTTTTTTACTATGGGCTATGGGTTATACTACAACATATAATTTACCTTATGTTTAAATTGGCCAGTATTGCTGATGTCTGCCTCCTGCCTCCTGCGGGTTAAGTTCTCTGACCAGCAGGAGACAGAGGAGGGAGCAGAATAGCTGCTGCCAACAGGACAGAGGACCCAGCCAGCAGGAGACTGGTATGGGGGTGCGGTACCTCAGGAAGGGAAAAAGAGCTCAACTTTCTGGAACATTCCTGGTACCAGCAGGAAGGACAGTGGAAGAGTGGAGAACTGGACACCAAGTCGACAAGGAGACACTGTTTCTATGAGTTCTTTTCACTGACCAAGGAGGGTCCGATGAGCAGCAGGGAGGAGGCCTCCGACAACACCAGTTCTGCAGTGACAGGAGAACAAACTGAATCAACACAGAGAATCTCAGGCTGAGGTCCAGGCCTTGTCCACCTTGGCCAGAAAGGCTCAGGACAGGTTTGAAGGGGAGCCGGGAGTGCATCCCTTTCCCACACCCTGCATGCACCCCCTTTCATGGACACCCACTGCTGGGCAGCCAGAGGAGACTTTGGAAAACACCCGCCCACCTCTTCTGGCCCACCATCCTCTGCAGGTCCCTGGGATGGGCTGGGGGTGTGGCCTCCCCAAAGTGGGTGTGGACTTCTTAGAGGCGGCCACAGTTACATTTCCCACTCCCAGCACTCTGGACTCATATCCCAGCCTTTATCACCTAATTCTGTGGAAAAAATCCTGGCTGCCTCAACTACAGTACAGCAATAATCCACTGGCCTACTCCAATTCTAACAAAAGAGCAGTATGCAAGAAGCTGTACAAGCCCAATATTAAAGAGGACCTCCTCCAAAGCTTCACTAGATGCCTGTCTTAAGTCAAAGAATAATGCCTGAGAGGAAGGTCAGATTCTAGAAAAGGAGAAGGGTGACCACCATCAACCAACCTTATCCAGAATCCTTCCCCACGATAAGAGGGAAAAGTGCTCGTGAATTCCAGGGTTTTACCTCTAGACAACCAAAACAACATGAAGAAACAGCACAAATCTCCACTACAAGAAGAGGAAGAGAAGAGTCCCAAATCCTCAACCGGGGTTATCCACAAATATGCTCTCTCCAATAAAGAATTCTGAGATGAAATGCAGAGGATGTTCAAGGAACTACTCAAAGAACCAATGGAGGAGATATCCAGAAAATTAAAGGAAGAAATGAAAGAAACAGTAGAACAGATATAGTTGAGAAAATACAGGAAGAAATGAGAGCAGAAATAAAAAAATTACAAAATGAAGTGTCAAAAATAAAGGACTCGGTAGACAAAATTAAAAACTCAGTAGGTGCCCTCAGCAGTAGGATGAATACAGCTGAAGACAGGATCAGTGAGCTTGAAGATGAGCAACAGAAATCACATAGGGAACAACAGACAATGGGAAAAGACCTCAAAATAGCTCTAAGGACAATCAGAGACCTAGGGGATGATGCCAAGAGGAAATACATTAGAATCATTGGAGTACCAGAAGGACAGGGAGGCAACCCCAATGAAAAAGCCACAGTGAAAGAAATCATTGCTGAAAAGTTCCCAGAGTTAAAGAATGCAGACATCCAGATCCAAAGAACCAGAAGGGTGCCAGCTAAAAGAGATTCTAATAAAAATACTTCAAGGCATATCATAGTAAGAATGATGGATGCTGTGGACAGAGACACAATACTTCAAGCAGCAAGATAAAAGAAGGAAATCACATACAAAGGAGCACCCCTTAGATTTACAGCAGACCTATCAGAGGAAACCCTCCAAGCCCGAAGACAATGGTGGAATATAGTGAAAAAACTCTATGAACTGAATGCCTCAGCAAGAATACCTTACCCAGCTAAACTCTCACTCAAACTCGATGGAACAGTACACTGTTTTGTAGATAAACAACAGTTTAGGAACTTCATAGACTCAAAACCAAATCTAAAAGAAGGATTAAAGGGGATCCTGTAAGATAAGAAGGAAAATACTTATAAACACAACCAACCCGTACAGAAAAATGGCCTAAAACCCCTTGACCATGATCTCTCTCAGTGTCAATGGCCTAAATGCACCAATCAAGAGACACACAGTGTCAAAATGGATCCAGAAACTGAAACTAACATTCTGCTGTCTACAAAAAACTCATCTGAACAATCAGAGCAAACACAGACTCAAAGTCAAAGGATGGAAACAATCCTGCAAGCAAACAGCTCCGTCAAAAAAGCTGGGGTGGCCGTACTAATATCCGACAACATAAACTTCAGGTTGAAAAAGATTAGAAGGGAAAGTGAAGGCCATTTTCTATTTATCAAAGGATGCATACAATAGGAAGAAATCACACTCTTAAATGTATATGCACC